>NC_141689.1:191259239-191859239 GCF_964263255.1 Lissotriton vulgaris | reverse complement strand
AAAGGCGCCAATCTCAGCCTATCCTGGACATAGTCCAATCCCAGCTCCACATGAATGGAAAAGGTTGGTGATGATTGAGGGAGGCACAGAAGAGAACGTAAAAATCTATTCTCCGCCAACTGAATTTTGTTCAAGCGTACATAACCTCATAAAGGCGCGCCATATAATGCCACAGGGAGGGATTTGCTGTTATACACCTTTAATATGGCTTTCATTGGTCTGTGGCCCAGCCTTTTAGCGAAACCCAGAATGGCCATTGATGTCCTTATCACCGCTAGGCTTTTGGCCCGTATCTGAGGTCCCCAAGTACCCTTGCTATCAAAGAACACACCAAGGTAGGGGAAGATGGGAACACAAGAAACTACCTCTCCTTTACACCAAAATGTTTTCGCCATGGCCTTTTTCTTTTGCAGTCCGGCGACCATAGTGTGTGATTTAGTGGCATTAACCCTCAAATCAAGCTGGTCCATAAAGGAGCCAAATGCATCCAGCAGCTTTTGGAGACAAACCCCAGTACGTGCTATAAGTACTGCGTCATCCGCGTATAGGAGAGCAGGGATCTTAACTTCTCCTACACGCGGAACGTCTCTCGCTGCCCCCTCTAGGTGCTTGCCTAGGCCATTGATATGAATTGTAAATAGCAGGGGTGATAGTATGCAGCCCTGCCTAACACCCGCTTCGAATTAAAGCGGGTCGTGCATCTGCCTTCTTTTGTTACCCTCACTGCAGCAAAAAGTTCCCGATGGAGAGAGGCTATAAACCCAACCAAGTCCTCATCAATCCACATCTTCAAGAGGGTTTCCCATAACTTAGACCTGTTGACCAGATCGAATGCCGAGGAGTGGTCCATGAACGCTAAGTACAATGTCCCATCCTTGGCCACCGTGTACTTAGTGATCAACAGGTGTAAGTTTGAGCACTGTTAGAGTCTTCATCCGGCAGAGCCGTGGGAAAAGCACTCTGACTTGTAAGCCTGAATGACTAGACTCTCAGGTGTGGGTTGGGTGGTCAGAAAGGCAGGGTCACCAGGCGCCGGGCGATGACGCCTTGCAACGTTTT
This sequence comes from Lissotriton vulgaris, assembly GCF_964263255.1. Taxonomy (NCBI): domain Eukaryota; kingdom Metazoa; phylum Chordata; class Amphibia; order Caudata; family Salamandridae; genus Lissotriton; species Lissotriton vulgaris. The sequence goes on along the minus strand of NC_141689.1, from coordinate 191,858,180 downwards.
TATCCACAGGAGCCCCTGTGGCCGGGTGCGTTCAAGTACCCAACAAGACATCAGTGAGGGCATCGTTAAAGGGCAGCAGTGGCTCCGATGTAGTGGATGCACCTCAGTAAGGAGATTAGTCTTAAGACTCACCATGGGGAGATCTAGGTTAAGGACCACAGCTGCCTGACGGATCACCACCGTATACGAGGCACCTTCCTCCATAGTGGGCGGAGGAGGAGACGTCAAGGCCTCCGGCCTCCTCCAAATCATACACACAGTCCTGCTCAGAATCACGAATGACGAGCCAGAGGGTCCTCGGACCCCTCCCAATTGTCCTCCACCGCCGCGGAGGAGGCACAGGCCCCAGCGGCGGGGCAGGGATCAGCGAGGGAGGAAAGGGTGCCGGGAACGAAACCGTCCGGGAACCGGGGCAGAGGCGGAACCAGTGGTATCCACTACAGCGCTACCGGCGGCGCCGGAGTCTTGCAGCATGGGACCTCGTGGTGCCATAACCGCAGAGGCGCCGGGTATTGATCTGCTGGAGGGGTGGATGAACCAGCAGGATCCCGACACGGGACTGCAGGAGCTCAAGGCCTATACAAGCGGTCCATGGCAGCAAGATATTCTTGCATTTGTGCGGGAGTCGCCGACGGACCCGGGTAAAGCGGGTAGGGCGCGGGATTCCCAGGCTCTAAAGGAGCTGCAGGGGCGGAGCCCCAGTCCCCCCTCGCCCGCATCTGAGGACCGACGGGGGACGTCGGAGAGCGATAACTCTTCTTCAACTTATTTTTGTGAAGTTTCTTACCCAAACCGAGGGTGAAGACTTCGTTTCCGAGGAGCTGTGATGACAGCTCCGCGTTTGATCACGGCAACGAACCCTGGACCTCGAACGGCATGGGGACGAGTGCCAAACTTCAAGCAACTTCCGGCGTCGCTCCCTCAAGGCTTTCGGGGCCATAGCCCTACAGTCCAGACAGGACCAGGAATCGTGGTCACATTCCAGGAGGTAGAGACAGACATCGTGAGGGTCCGCAGGACTTAAAACCAGGCATCCCTACGTGCACCAGAGAAACCAACGCGAGACAAAGTTTCAAAAAGATAGTCAAAAAATGACTGAGGTACCTGCTCTAACAGGATCTGCGCTTACTGCAGCGGAAAAAGAAATAACTGACACCAGCGAGAGCATGGGTGGCGCTTAAGAAGTCTCCGTGACGTCATCTCGGTGCATACGACGCCAGCGACGGACGCGGAGTCGCGCAACGCCACCACTGAAGCGCAGGCGTACAGCTAGCAAAACTTTCCGGATCCAGTCGGATGCCCGGGGATATTCTAAGTTAATGAATCTATCACTAACGTGTCTCTTATAGATCTAACCAACGTTAATGATGCCAATGGCGTCACGCGGAGCTGAAAGGAGCCACCCAGCGGCGTGCAGGGGTACTGCTCACACAAACGTTTCTGGATCCAGCCTAACACCTGGGGAATTCAAAGGTAAGGAATCTGCAGTTAGAAGTCTCTATCAGATTGAAAATATATTAAAACATTCTAAAGTATGCAAAGACAACACTGGGAAGTAACCTTCATAGAAGCATCACATGATATCTAGTCATGTCTCCAATTTTGTTCCCAATATGGCTACTAAAAATAACACCAAAATATGAGGTTTTAACATTGGGGAAAATGAAATTCAAAATTGTGGGATAATTATATATCTTGTCAATCACAGAATAAAATCTTCCCATGTCATTGAAAGCCTTTTTAGATTTTGACAGAGAACATGTCTAACTAAATTAAAGCACTTCTAAAGCAGTGTTTTAAAGGGTGACCCAAAACATTTTTTTCTCACCTGTCCATCCTGCTGTAGGTGATGATGCAGCATTTGTGAGTGAGCCTGTTGATGTGGTGGCAGTATATGAAGGAAAGGAGCTGGAGCATAGCCTGCAGTTGCACCAGGATTCAAAGGACCAGCTGATCCAAGGGCAGAAGGAAGGCTGAAAGGAGGTGGTGTGCCAGCATGAAATCCCTGCTTGTCGAATGTCTAATCAAGAAATACGTGGGAACCGGTCAAGAATTTACAGTGATTCTTTGTGCATATCAAAACTTAATATTTTCATACAGTTCTATCATGTCCATCAAGACACTTTATGGAAACAAACAATGCATTTGATCTCAATTAAGTGTACTTACTAAATCAACTACAATTTCACATAACAAGGAGCCTGGAAAGTTAGCAGATCACGGATTAATGAAACTCTGATGGCTTTATTAGTCTTTAACGTTCGCATTGGTGGATGGGTGGTGACAGAGGCACAAAGTCAATAGATTCAGATAGCGTCCCACTAAACAACTAAGACGCTTTCTTAGCTAGCTTTCTAGCTTCACTGCTCTTGCAATGATTAATTCAGAACAGTAAAATGTGTGTACACCACTATGCCATGCTACTATCGCCTGGGCTGTCTGCAATGCTTATGTACCAACAATAAGCTAAGAATACTCTAGAACTGCATTAATTTTTAAACATGCTTATTGTAGATTTCTCCCACTTCGGGACAAAATTCAATTTAAGAGTGAAAGAATGGGACTAACTTAATGTATACTATGTATTGTTATATCTATTTATAAAGAGCATCAAATCATATTCGAAGGTGTATTTCAGCGCTCAGCCTGTTCAGGTACAACACACAATCACTAAAATAGACAGTTTTTAAAAAGTCTCTTGAAGTGAGTCATCGCGCTAAAGGGCTATTGTAGCGCGTGAACCCACAGGAGTGCTCTGCTTGTTCCTTTTGCCCCCTGGATTTCAGACTACCGGATTTCAGCCCACTCCTCGCAGCCCCTGCTCCGCGGGTGCCGCACGAGGTTGGTAACTTTGAAGGAGGGCTGCAACGAGACTAATTCCAGACCCCAACGGGATTGCGAGGACCAGCGTGCAGTGTGCTGCTCAATCTGCACCAGCTGGTCCTCTTCCCGCACCGCCTCCCGGATTGTGAAAACCTCCGTGCAGACCGCACCTTGGCGGATTGCTGCTCATCGCGCTAAAGGGCTATTGTAGCGCGTGAACCCACGGGAATCCTCTGCTTGTTCCTTTTTCCCCCTGGATTTCAGACTACCAAATTTCAGCCCACTCCTCGCGGGCGCCGCTCGAGGTTGGTAACTTTGAAGGAGGGCTGCAACTAGACTAATTCCAGATCCCAGCGGGACTGCGAGGACCAGCGTGCAGTGCGCTGCTCAATCTGCACCAGCTGGTCCTCTTCCCGCCCCACCTCCCGGATTGTGAAAACCTCCGTGCAGACCGCACCTTGACGGATTGCTGCTCATCGCGCTAAACGGCTATTGTAGCGCGTGAACCCACGGGAGTGCTCTGCTTGTTCCTTTTGCCCCCTGGATTTCAGACTACCGGATTTCAGCCCACTCCTCGCGGCCCCCGCTCTGCGGGCGTCGCTCGAGGTTGGTAACTTTGAAGAAGGGCTGCAACGAGACTAATTCCAGACCCCAGCGGGACTGCGAGGACCAGCGTGCAGTGCGCTGCTCAATCTGCACCAGCTGGTCCTCCCGCCCCACCTACTCCCTCTATTTAACTGACCAAGGTATCGCGCACGCGGGCTAGCAGGGCGAAGCCCGGGCCAAGGGCGGGCCCGTTGTAGCCCGTTAGAGCCCGTGTAAGCCCGGTCCGGGCCCACTCTTTACCTCCTTTTACTTTACGCTATAAGATTTTGTGTGCATGTTCTCCTGCCCCTAGTATTAAATTTGGCATATGGTGTTATTAAAGAAACTGGTTGGATTAGTATACTCCCCCCCTGTAACAATGACCACACGTGGAAGCAGGAGCAAAACTGCCACAGAAAGGGGCCAGATAGTAGGCCCCTTAGATAGTTTCCTCAAAGGCAAACTCTCTTATCGACCAAGGCATTGCTGACCTTGAACGTAGAGTTTCTCAAGATCTAGCAGTTGCCCTCCAAAAACGATCTTCCTTGGGCTATTTAGCTACTGCTAAAACACCTGATCAAACTAGAAAATCTACCTTAATAGAGGTTAGTGCTGATGTGCATAGTCTACCAAATGGGGTGGATCCATCAGCATCGGTATGCTTATCAGACTCTCAAATTAGCCTAGAGTTGGAAAAAACTCCTGACCTATCATTGCAAACCACACCAGAGGCCACGAGACAGTTAAGAGGGAATAGGGAGGGGCTGTTAAGAAAAGAAGGAATCAACAGAAAAATAAAAGGGCAAAAAAGACACACGAGCTAGCTATGCACCAGGGGAATAATTTAACTAACCTGGTACAGAAGAAGGGAGAAAATAGAAACACAAACTCATCAAACCCTGTTAGCAATGAGCAACCTGGAAATCCGACCACAGATGTTTTGACTTTTCCAGCAGGGGGTGAAAAGGGAAAAGAAAACGAGACCGATCGAGGGGTAGATAACCTATTTCTGACAAAAGTGGGAGAGCTAATTAAATCCTACCTCTCTCCTTTAGAAACCACCTTGTTACGTATTGAAAGACAACTAGCCGAATTAGTTGGTGTTTCCAAAAAGAAAGATCCATTAACATCGGGGATTTTGAAGCAGGGGAGGGAAATAAATTGGCCGCAAACAAACCTATGGTTCCAAAGGTAACTAAAGTAGTGGCTACAGGGCATTCTATATTACCTAAATCCCCTGCTGTCGCAACAGTAGCAGCAGAAAAAACTACTGAAAAACCCAAAGACCCTGCTGTGCAGGACAAGGTGATCAGTAATACCCCTATAGCACACACAAGGAATCACACAAGACCTCCCGTCAATCTTCCCCAGAGGCTAGTCCCTTTGTGGTAGTGTTGACTGGGGTTCCTGAGTTGTCAGGCACCACAGATGAACCTCCCTGGGCATTAATGAATAAGGTTCGACACTGGTTAAACAAGAATCGTCCTTTACTACCTTATGCTTCGAGCCAGATTTTAACGGTTCGCAGAGTCACCTGGGTGGGCCCTAGGAGGAAATCGACCCATGGATACTGCATATTGGTAAACTTCAAGGATCCCAGTAATGTGAATCATATTTGCTCTTGGGGCCCTCGAAACACCACAGAAGGAATAGACACAAAACGCATTTCCTTCTTTTACCCTTTCTTGTACATACAATGACAATGACTTAGGTTATGGACAAAATTGGCAAAGAGTAGGATAACCTCATCAGATATACTCCCAGGGTGGATTGGGGAGGAGATTCCATCAGATATCCCACTCAAGAACCTTCCTTTAGGGACCACTGGAGAGGATCTCCTACCACAAACAGATATAGCTGTTTGGAGATGGTGGATTGACCACCAACTCCAAAGGGGAATGAGATGGACTGTGGGTGGCAGACTGCTGGTATCTTGCCTTATGGCGAAAAAACCTGCCCCCTTCAGGTAGAATCTATTTTATTGGATTCACGTAGTAGCCCATTGGTTGTGACCTCGAGAGCTGAAGAGGTAAGGCAGTCACAAGCAATAACACATATGGAGGATCCAGATAGCATTCCTGATGGCCATTTATTTAGTTTGATTTCGTGGAATATAGCTGGTCTTTCACGGAGACTAGTGGACCCGGCATGGCTAGAATTTGTGGAACCCTTTGATATTGTCTGCCTCCAGGAGAGATGGAGTAGGGGTTCCCCTGGTTTGGATGGCTACCAATCTTTTAATGTTGCAGCAGAACCCTCACAATCGGGAAGAGCTAAGGGTGGCCTTATGACAGCCATCTCTGTAAAATATGACAACATAAAAACTGAGATATTGGCGTCATGTCCTTGGTTCCTATTACTTGTGTTAAAGGGCCTGTTCTTGGTCCCCCTGCTCCCAATTAACCGGTATTACAACATTTTTGACCCCCAATCCACAGTGGTTATACAAAGACTTCAGGATGAGATTGTTAAAGCAACAAATAGCATATCTCCTCTTTTTATTATGTGGGCAGGTGATTTTAATTGTTGTTTATGTAAGTTTAGTGGCTCAAGGGTTTGTGGCTTGGTAGATTTAGACGAGCAGCCGCTTGCACATTTTAAGCATACAAAGCAAGGTGAGGCCTTAAATAACATCATAATAATAAATGATCTTTGTGTCCTAGATATGTCTAGCTTTTCAAAAATGTTGAGTATTCCTACCTTCCATGGTGCGGGAGGCCAGACGAGTGTTCTAGATTTTGTTTTAGTTTCAAGAAAATATGTTCATCTTGTTAAAGATTTCCAGATTCAGGCTAATCCCGCAAGTGATCATAATCCACTTGTTTTGACCCTGTGTCCTGCGTTTAAAAGCACACAGACTTCAGAACATCCAATTAAGTTTAGTCAGAATAAGGGGGTCACCTTAAGGTAGGATAAGGTTGACGCTAAACTCCTGGAGAAAGAGATTTTTAAATTAAATAAACATAGGCTCGAAGTCTGTTTAACGCTGTCAAGTGAGCCAAATCTAATAATTGATAATTTTGAAGCTCTTTTAACAAATATGGCCTCCAATCTTTTGAAACCAATGGGGGGGGAAAAAGGGTAACAATCATAAATGGTTTGATTCTGAATGTTCCAGAGCACAATCTAGTTTAACGAGGGTCCTACGTCAAGTGCCTCGTGATAGGGCTTTGGTAAGAGTGGCAAGAAAATCTTATAGAGATGCCATCATTAAACGTAAAACTGAACTAAAAAGACAGGCATAGGACGACTTGGGCAGCGCCTCAGAATTAAAAGATAGCCGACTTTTTTGGGAGGTTGTAAATCGTCCCTTTTTAAAAAGTGAGGAAAAGGAAACCTTGCAGATGCACATCCCAGGGAGCATATGGGAGGCACATTATGGGGGTATTTTTAATCCTAAGGGGGTTTCTTCTGTTACCTGTCTTGAAGGTCTCCCAGACACATGGAGGGAATCAGCAGACACGCTTAGTCTCTCATCGACTCTTCCAGAGGTCGAGGCTGCCCTTAGAAAGGGTGTAGCTTTGAAAGCCCCAGGACCGGACGCGGTGCCTCTGGACCTTTTTAAATATAATACATATGTTTGGGCACCCCTCTTATTACTTTTGTTCAAAGCAGTTGTGGTTGGTCGTATCCCGACCTCATGGCAAGAAGCGGTATTGGTCCCGATATTTAAAAAAGGCAACAAATGTGATCCTAGTTGTTATAGACCAATATCGCTAATAGACGCATCCTGCAAATTAATGGGCAGAGTGATTCTGGCTCGCTTAGAAACTTGGGCCGAATCCAATGGAATTATCGTCGAATCCCAATATGGGTTTAGGCGGGGTAAAGGCACAAATGAGCAGAGCCTAAATTTGGCGTTGATCATGGGTAAGTACGTGAGAGCCAAGCGTGGTTGTATACACCTGGCTTTGATACTGTTTGCAGGGGAAAATTATGGCAAATAATGGAGTCTATGGGGTTTGAGGAGCCATTGGTCACAATACTTCGCAAACTCCACGCTGCCACTACAGTAAAGATCAGATTCGGCCCCACAGGGGAGATGACAAAGCCCATACCATCAACTGAGGGTGTTCGCCAGGGGTGCATATTGGCCCATTTTTTGTTTCTGGTCTATACCAATGGTTTGGAAGCTTTTTTGTTAGAAAGTTGTGCTGATTTCCCCCAGGTAAATGGCAAACGCATACCGATGTTATCCTATGCGGATGACACAGTCTTAATGACCCTAACTGCAAATAGCATGCAAACCTGCTTAAATGCTTTTGAGACTTTTATGCAGGGGTTAGATCTAAGGGTCAACTTTGCCAAGTCTTTTGCTATGGTCTGCGGCCCGAAAGGGGTTAAATCTCGAAGGCTTGTGGTAAGGGACTCGACCATTGAGAAAGTTGATAATTTCAACTATCTGGGGAACTTATTCAACAAAACCCTAAGTTGGGATCTGTTACTGTCAGCGCGTGTACAAAAAGCTACCCAAACTGTTGAAGCCATCTTTCGTTTTTCCAGTAAACTGGGGCAGAGGCCGGTTGCAGAATTGAAGTCTCTATACAAAGCTAAATGCATCCCGGTTGTAACATACGGTGCGGGTGTATGGGGTACTCAATCCTGCAATAATATCCAAGTTATGGAAAATAAGTTTATAAAACGCCTCTTATGTGTCCCTCCATGCACTTCTAATCTCTTTTGCCACACTGAAGTAGGCTTGGAATTTGTGAGTGACATTATCCATGTTTCCCCTTTGCTGCTCTGGATCAAGGTTTGGCGCTCCGACGACCTGAAACTTACTAAGAAAATACTACTAGATTGTCTTAAACTTGAACACTATGATAAAATCCCATGGTTATCATATGTTAGGGATACTTTCTTTAGAATAGGCTTGGGCCATATCTTCTCGAAAGTGGAGACCATTGGCGCTGAAACAAAGCAAGTAACCAAAAAGGCGTACCGTTTAGACTTAGGGATGTTGCGAAATAGTGAGAGTGTGGTCTACCATAGGGGGAGGCTGTATCAGCAACCTTACCTATCATACATAGGGCAGACACAATGGCGTTTTTATTTAACTAGGTTTCGTCTGAACACATTACACTTTTTATTTGCATTCCCACAACAGGTGGGTTGGTGTGAGAGTTTACCAATGTGTGCTTGTAACAATCAAGTTTCTCAAAACATCTTCATTTAATACTTTTTTGTTCCTTGTACAAAGATCCAAGGTATAGATTTATTAGACCAATTCTGTTATCGCTTGGATCCCGAAACTTTAAAGAAGGATATGAACATTTACTCTCATTATCAACTCCAGTAATATGCAATGCTGTTCTTAGTTTTATCAGAGTAGCACTCAGTATTAGAAACCGTTATTAATTAACTACTGTTATGGACTATTGACCCTCATAAATGTAATTAGCTCATAGTTTGGCACTAATATTAATTCATCGTATTTGTATTGGAAAATTGTTTTTTTGTTTTTTTTTTTAATATGTTTTTTCTTAAATCAACCTGTAAATGATGTATTGACTAAATTTATAATGGTCCGACGTCAATTGTAGGTATTTTAAATTGTACAATACTATGCTATACTTTTATGATTCTGTTTTTACGAATCGAAATAAAGTTTCAGTGATGATGAGCGAAATCCCCACAGTAACTTATATGTACAGGAAGATTATTTCAAGCCCTCGGAGCCATGTAAGAGAAAGCCCTGCCACAATATCTAGAGGTACGAATCCTAGGAATGACTAACATAGCCTTATTACAAGATATGAAAATGCGTAAAGGACAGTAATGACGTAGTCTGTCCTTTTAATACTGAGGAAATTTCCTAGAAGGGCTTTGTGGACAAGACAACACACCTTGAAAAAGAAGTGTTTTATGACTGAAAAACAGTGGAGGGCATTAAGAATAGAAGTTAATGCTACTCAGTCTGTAGGAAATTGGATTACTGGTTGAAGGGGGTAAAACTACTCAAGCAGCAAACATAATTCCTGTCAGGGTAAAGTCACACGCAATCCCAACTTAACCTATGATTAACCCTCTGGTACCTTGGCGCAAAAGCAGTCAGGCTTAACTTAGAGGTAATGTGTAAAGTATTTAAAATAGAGCAAAACGTTAGAAATTGCGATCAAAACGACTAACACAAATTAGTAGAACCAGAGCTATGCAATTGCAAAGATATTAAGGTACGTATAGTGCTTAAAAGTACAAAGAACCATTCACAGTTATCTGGCCGTGCGAGACCGGCTGAAATTCACAAGTGCAGGCCAACTGCGATGGAGCACGGGCCAGATACGGGGAAAAAAGGTTAGTCTTCCTGAAAGAGTTACTTCCAATAGTCAAGTGCAAAGAGTTCCATTTGTGGTGGAGAGGGCCACAAGAAGTAGGGAGAATGGTGTGGGTGACAGTCATCTCTGCGCAAAGAGCAGGGTAGGAGTTGCAGACTGTTGTTGCTGTATTGTGCAGATTCTTTATGGTGCCGCAGACAGTCATTGCTGGAGATTCTCACTGATGGTCACTGCTTGCGGTCAATGCTGGAGCACAAAGTGCAGAGCTCAAAAGATCTCACGCTGCCGGTCATTCCTGTGGCGTGAAGAGTCAGGTGGCATGATCCTGACACAAACAGTGGACACATAGAGCATTAAAATTGCTGGATTTCTCCTTTTCTTGAAAGGGAGGTAGGGGGCTGGTGGGTGGTGTGTACAGTGATGGTGGTGGGGGGAGTTCAACTGATGCTACACTAATTGTCCAGGACTAGAGGGGCAAGCAGGACCCAGGAAGGTCCAGTTACAGGACAGATGCAGAGAAGCATCTGGAGCTTGGTATGCCCCTGTAGCTCATAACAGGAGGTCAGTCAGCTGACCCTTAAAGTCACCTCAGCTTGGGATTAAGGGTGCAGGGTCCGTCTTCATTCTCAGCAAGTTAGGCAGCAGAGCAGCTCAACAGTCCTTCTCTAGTATCAACAGGTCCAGCGGTGTACTGAAGAGTTGAGTCTCAGGTACAATATTTATACTTGGTGCCAGCTTTGACATAGTAGAAGGCTCTAGAGATTTCCACCCCCAGAGTGGTTTGAAATTTCCTGCCTCCCTGCCCTGGCCCCAGCTTGTCTAGGGAAACTTAGGATTAGTGCCAAACCCTTTGCAAGTTTGCTCAGACAGAGCCTTTGTGAGTTTGTGTGTGGTAGGTGACAGCTCCTCCCCCTCTTCAAGCCAGAGATGGCCCATCCTGCAACACCTATTCTTTTTGTCTAACTATCTGGACGCAATGCACAAAGACCAACTGCCAGTTGCACCTGGTCATGTGAACCAGGATACAGTCTACAGAACAAGAAAATGCCAACTTCCTAAAAGATATGCAAATCATAAATGGTAGAATGCACTCAATAGTAATCAACTTTTTCTGTCTGATGGCTCAACAGCGTATGAGGCGCGCAGACTGAATATGGGCTCCGCCCTTACCCAGTGGTTAACTTAAAAAAAAAATGGAGCCTCAATAAGCTCACCAAATCAGCTGCACTGCCAAATGTGTACATTGAAGCTAGTGCTGATGTGGCTAAAAAGACATTTACAAACCCAAGGGGTTCTTGATAGGCGAGACCTATTGACCATGCCAATGCTTGGTATGGAATGCCATATGGTAATTATAATTATTACAGCAGCTGTAGTGATAATGTTATTGGATGGAAAATGCCGATTCCAAGGTAAATGCCTAGATTCAGAAGTATTTTATGCCACACTAAAACTGTGAAAATGTGACACAAAGGCACTGAATGTAAAATAAGTTGCAGGACGACAGAACAGTCGACCTACAACATATAGACCTACAATAGGTTACAGCTTTTATTACAGTAATGCTTTAGGCTATTAGTTACTTTGGGTGCAATGGTTACAATAGAACCAAAAAAAAGCACTCCTGACTGTTTAGTAGTAAAATATAGCAATAATCAGTGTTCAGTTGGTTTCCTAGACCTTTTGGCTCCTGTGCCACTGCACCTTCTGCACCATTCAAATCATGGCCCTAGTGCCTGCAAGATGACTGCACTAGTGACTGCTGGATTAGTAGTAAAATATAGCAATAATTGGTGTTCAGTAGGTTTCTTAGACCTTTTAGCCCGTGCCACTGTACTTGCTGCACCATTCAAAGTGAAGTAGTGTGGCTCACTGGTTAGAGGCGGCAGACCCGAGAGCAGAGGACGGCCCGGGACCAGGGTTCGATTCCTGGCGCGGCAGGTTTCTGGACCAGGGTCAGCGGACTCGATAATTCTCTCGCCTCGGTGCCCACTCTGATCAGCGATCACACTCGGCAACTCTGGGCATTAGCTTGCCTCATCTTCACTAACGGCCCCACCAGACCGCCGGGGATGCCTGGTCTCACCCTGGAGATACCCATTAAGGGGCCATCTCTCAGGGAAGCCAGGAAGGGTTTCGCAGCGGTCGAAGCGCCTTGGGACCCTACGGGTAAGTAGTGCGCTATATAAATGCCAATACATGCATAAATTCAAACCATGACCATAATGCCTGCAAGTTAACTGCACTTGTGACTACCTGTTAGGAAGTAAACTTTTGCAATAATCAGTGTTCAGGGGGTTTCCTAGACATTTTGGCTCCTGTGTCACAGCACCTACTGCACCATTGGAAGCATAACCCTAGTGCCTGCAAGGACAAGTGGGGAATAGTTTATATCCTGTAATTTGTGTGTTCCGAAAAAGGCACAGTTGGAGACGGAATACCAAATTATAGTGTAGCTTAATATAAACCAAAAAGATTTCATATTTGCCACAGTTTCATGAATAAAGCATACACTTTACACATCAAAGTGAAAACCAAGCATTGCTAAATTGAGTTAAAAGATCTTATTGTGTGGTGGACATTAAACTGCCCAGAAATATAAAAAAATGATGAAATGTTAACTTGACCTTAAATATTAAGTGATAATAAATAATGTACTAAAGTATTCTGTGTTTATGTGAATATTTGCAAACAGGTTGCATCTCTATTGAAATGTATTAGATTAATTCTCAGCTGTGAATAAGATATAGGTCAGTTTAGAGATTCTACTTTTCAGTTTTTCATTAAACTGCCCAAGATCACCATATGTTAAGCTGACGCTGAAATGTGGTTTTGTACTTTGTTCCTAAAAAAGCAGTTACAGAAATTAAATGGACTCACCAAAGAAGAGGAATTTTGCACAAAAAAGTGCAAATGTTTTGTGCAGCTGAAGAACAAGATACATTTTGAGATGGATATGTCTAAAACATCTTTTTTTTTTTTTAAAGGCACAAGCAGGGTCCATGGAGAAAGTACGCTGCATTCCTCATTCCTATAAATGCTCTCACTTTGAAGTCAGCCAAAAGCCAAATAAAGACCAAGCTCCAACGAAAACACAGGTGGATGTTTGACGTCGGTCTCTGAATGGGCAGCATTTAAAGAAAATAAAAACCGTTTGTGGAGGAATACGGCGAACACTGCTTTAACATGTTGAGGTACGAACGCACGCTGCACAGCTTAAAGCAAATAAAGGCAACAAATGGAAAGAAAGAAAATGTGAGTTACAAACCACAATGCATTCCCAGGCAAACTAAGTCCTAAAGATATCTTTCGCATAGCCAGAAAGTTGCAATGTCTGGAAGGTAGCAACCTAAAAGGAAAATGCTACTTACCCAGTATGCATTTGTTCTTGGCATATAGAGCTGTAGATCATATGAGTTAGCATAGATCGCCATCTGGTGTCGGGGAAGGATGTTTGCACTTTGTTTTTCTTGGAAGAAGTCTTTGTAGTCACGAGGTAAGTGACTCCTCCTTTTAGTGATAGTGTGCATGGGCATCGACTCCATCCTTAGATTGTTTTGCCTTAACGGGTGATGATGGATTTAGTAAGAGTAGTAAAGAGTTGTCCATGTAAATTGTATCTAAGTTAGATATTACTGCAACAGATAAGGTACCAGCGGAGGCGGTGGGTGCATATTAATCTACAGCTCTATATGCCAAGAACAGATGCATACTGGGTAAGAACAATAGTTACTTACCTGTAATCTGTGGTTCTCCAGTATTGGTGTCTTTTATAGATTCACATGCCTGAATCATTCCCCGTCGTCGGAGTGGGAGTCCCACGGTACATAAAAAAGTAATAGTATGCCAAAAATATATAATACCAGTTATACCAAACCAGGAAGTAAAGTAGCCCCAGCTACAGTAGAAAAAACTTCCACATTAGTGACTATCCCTGTCATTTTGTATAGCCCAAACTGCAGCCAATCAGGCGACAGCACCCACCAGAAGGTTCTCCCCAGAGGCTCAGGCTGTCAGATTTTCTCACACGGAGTGATAGTAAACCAATGTATCCTAAGAGCCTCGGGAGGTGGGCGGGTGCATGTGAATCTATGAAAGACACCAATACTGGAGAACCACAGATTACAGGTAAGTAACTATTGTTCTTCTCCAGTATTAGGGGTGTCTTTCATAGATTCACATGCCTGAATCAGAGTAGATAGCAGTAAATATCCTTGCTAGGCAGACGCCAAAGTAACCCAGCTTGTAAAACTGCGCACATTATCATGAAATATATAAAATGCATTAACATAGCCCGAAGCATGATAAAATGCATCTAGTGAAGAATGTTCACACTGAAAACGGTATCATAAGCGTCTGACTGCAGGAAAAAAGGAGGTGTGAACAGAGGCTCACCTTAGTTGAAAAGATTACATAGAACTGCTTGACACATGGAAACATTGGTCTCACTGGTTGCAACCAACAGTAGTGATTGGTGAAAGCATGCCTGCTAACCTAGGTTGCCGCTCTGCCGATGTGCTGGAGAAGAACTCCAGCAAACAAAGCAGTTGAGGAAGACATTGGAGTAGGACAGACGCCGTAGTTTGAGCAAGGTGTATTCGGCCCTGTTATTGTAGTGTGCCCGGAGCTTACCTCTGATGGCCGTCAGCTGCTGTAACTCTAGTCTGGAGGGATTCTCTTTATGCGCTTTCTCTATTCTGGACAACTCCTCCTCTAGTTGCTCTCTTTCCTGATCGTGTTGCCGATTAAGAGCAGCATTCAACGCCATGCAATACCCACGAAAGTATGCCTTAAAGGCATCCAATGTGGTAAAGACCGAGGTGTCCTGGGCTATTGAGCGTGAAAAACTCGGTTATAAGTTCACGTAATTTGTTACAGGAAGGTTTATCTCGAACCAGGGGAGCAGGGAAGTACCACTTAGGGCTGTCCTTACTCCTCGTGCCCCACTGAAGACGCACCGCAAGCAAGCTTTGATCAGAAACAGTGGAAAGATCTTGGCCTCTCTGAGATCCCCCCGGAGGGATTGACTCAGTACGAAATGGTCAATTCGAGAATAGGAGCGGTGGACGTGGGAGAAGAAAGTGTAGTCTCTTGATTGGGGGTATAGGAAGCGCCAGGCATAAAAAAGACCATGTCAGAAATCTGTTGTCGTGTGTCGGTGGAAAACTTTCCCATATCTGACCTTTGTGAATGAGTGCTATTAAGATCCTTCTGCCACACTAGATTGAAGTCCCCCATGACGATCAGCGGCCCGTCAGCAAAATCAACTACATTCCTCAGCAGGGTATGCAGAAAGACATTTTGGCCATTGTTAGGCGCATACAGCACGAAGAAGGTGCAGGTTCTACCCCGCAGGAGGCCCTTAACCATGACCCAGCATCCCTCCCTGTCAGTCTGTACACCTAGAGGCTGGATTTGTAGGGTCGAACGGAACATAAGAGCCACCCATCTCTGCTTCGTGGTGGCAGAGGATCTGTATATTAGCGGGAACAATTTTTGCTTAAGGCGGGAGTCCTCTGATCTGGCTAGGTGAGTCTCCTTGGTGGCCCACTATGTCTAACTGATTATCAATGATATATTTCCAAATCTTTTGGCGTTTCTGGGGGGAATTCAGCCCTTTAACATTCCATGTCCCTAAGGTTATTGGTAACATTGGGAAGTCCTTCGATACAGCTCTGCAAGGGCCGCCCGCCCCAGTCCCCCATGTTGGGCAAGCGAGGAGACGATTCCCCCCTCCACCATCACCCGCCAAGCCCCGAGCGCAACATGCTTCCGCCCGCTTACGCCAAGACTGACCCGCCCTGTGTGACCTCCCCGCCCTTTACACTCCCTCCCCCCTTCATCGGTCTCACTTGCGAGTACCTTGGATCTATATCTCCGATCGGACCCCTGCTACCACCACTACCCACCCTTACCCTCCCTTCCAAACCCCCCAACAACTCCCAAAGAAAAACACAAATAGCATAACAAAAGAGGACAAGTCTCAAGGACAGGGGGATATGGCACCAGTTGAGGTTCTTCCAGTTCATGTCGCCGACTAACTTTACGAACATGAGGAGTTATTAAAAGTGTTACCTCGGAGTAGTAGCCCCCTCCGACGCCTGCCGATGGCCCTCTCGGTCTAATGAGGCTGCCTCATCGTGGTCCGTTGCTGCTTCTGTGACCTGGGCTACAGAGGCGACTGCTGCACCCCTCTCCTGCATCCTCGCCGACAAGTCGGGCCTCCCCACCGACTCTCTGCCACTCTGCAGAGCGCCGATGTCGCCTGCCAGTCGAGTCGCCGTCCCTCGAAGAGGAGTCATGTCGCTCTAAGCCCAGCAGATCCAACGCCACCTCCAGAGAACGCACCTGGATCAACTTGTTCTGCCATCGGACGATGAGACGGAACGGGTACCCCCATGAGTAGGGCACTTTTTGCTCCTGGAGGAACGAAGTAACAGGCTTGAATTCCCGCCGTTTTTGTAGAGTAGAGGCCGCTAGGTCCTGATACAGCAAGTGGTTCCTTTCACTCCTTACTCAGGGCCCCAAAGCGGACCAGGTGGCGTCGTCACCACTGGTCAGGGGTGTTCCGTGTTCTCCACCCCAGCTTCGCACTCCAAAGTGCAGGCCAAGCTCCACCGGGCGCCAAGCCCACCACTTCTGCGCTCCCCGAACGGTAAGTCCCCGTGAGAGCAGTGCTAGGGTGAAGCCACGTGACGCTCCACCCGACTGGCTACCAACAGGCCCACTCCTGTCCCGGGCTGCCCTGCACAGTTCCTCTTTGTTTAGTATGGCGTATAGTTTAAGAGCCGAAACTCTAGCATTCACAGCAGAGGACTCAGAAAGAATTTATGAACTAATACAAGAGGATGAAGATACCATCACTACAAGTACAGGTTCCACTCAAGCCAACATAAAACAATTGATATACATGTCCAAAAGAATCGTAAACCAAAAATTACACGCTAGTACTCTTATAAAGTATCATAAAGCCCAACGTATCCCGCGTGGCCTCAGGATATCACTCAAATCCACATTGTGCAAAAACAACGCGAGATTCACAGAAAAGTGGTTCGCCATACTAACCAAGTGCTCGTTAGACCTCATACTACTAATAATAGAAGAGCTATCCAAACTTATAGAAGATCTGAACAAAGACGCACTACCACTCAAAGACGAACTAAATAAAATGATGACAAAAGAAGAATGGGATGAGGCTTTAAAAGACATCAATATTCAACTTGATACATACACGAAAGAAATTAATGACCGTAAACTTCGAAAATTTAAAAGGGACACAACAGATTATAGTACAGGTGAAGTTTATAATTGGGCTGACATTTCTGCTCGACGATGTCAACAAAGACCCACAACATATAAATCAACAGACGAAAAATCAGCAGACTATTCACAACAACAGAGGAGAGGTCCAACATACCAAAGAAGTGAGAGACCAACACAAGGTGATAGAAGAAACGAAAGGTCACAAGAAGATGACAGAAGAAATGAAAGAACAATTCAAGATGATAGAAGCACAGAAAGACATTCCAAACAACCATCCGCGGTTACTTTTTTAGAAAGAGGCCGAGGATCACAAGAAGAACCAGGAGGAGCAAGAGCAGAAGGACGAGCAGGACCCTCCACAGAATCAGTAGCCAAGAACACGAGGAGTCAGAAAACCTGATAATTAACATCTCCAAACACCAAATTTCACCGTTCCAAACCAAAACTTTACAAAAAGGGACCTCGTTCGTTCCTACATACCATCCAAACCTATTAGAGGTACAAGTAAACATATACAAATTCATGAGAAGTTTACGATTAAAACATTTTTTTACCAACGTCATTGAAAAATCCTCCATTGAAGAAGAAAGCAAGCCAGATAACCTCATGGGACTGAGAAACCCCAGCAAATATGTACCTCCCATCAGTCACAAAGTTTTGGATGCATTTGAGAAAGTGGTAAATAAAGACATAATAAGAATTTACAAATCACAACAAAGTAAATCCACCAATATGACACAGAAAGAAAGACAAGCCTTACAAAATCTGGCAGAAAACAAGGATATAACAATAAAACAGGCAGACCAGGGCCGAGCCCTGATAATCATGGACACAGAATTTTTCCACTAAGAATGTAAATGAACACGTGAATGACAAAAACACTTGCATGAAAATGCGAGGGGATCCCACAAAATAATTTACCAGAATCATCATTAAAATTGTGGATGAAGCAATTGAGAAGGATGTTTTCACCAACAAAGATAAGGAATTCTTAATCAAATCATACCCATCCATACCATACCTGTACATGATCCCAAAGATCCATAAACATCCAACCAACCCTCCATTCCGTCCGATTGTTTCCACCGTCAATTCCATTCATGAACCAGTTGGAAAATTCATCGACAAACAATTACAACCCCTAGTTCAGAAAATACCGACCTATGTGAAGGATACAACACACTTCTTGAACATCTTGGAAGAACAAAGAACAGCATTTACTTCTAACATGATCTTGTGCACAATCGATGTAAAGGCCCTTTACACTTCCATCCCACATAATCTTGGACTATCAGCTTTGGAAACAATACTAATCAACAGTGACAAAGAAGAACATTTAAAATTAACACTCTTAAAATGAATGCATTTCACACTATACCACAGCTATTTCCAATGGGACAATGAATTCTACAGTCAAAACTCAGGAACTTCCATGGGCAATTGTGCAGCTCCGGCTTATGCTAACATTTTCATGCACTAGTTCGAAACAGACCACATCCTAAGCCAGCAAAAATGGAAAGACAATCTCATCATATACAAACGGTATATCGATGATATATTCATCCTATGGAGGGGATCAAATATCGAACTGGAGAAAGCAATTCAAGAACTCAATTCAATAAACGAACGGATTCAATTTACTCACAACCACAGTCAAACATAAATATCATTTTTGGATGTACTAGTAACCAATGATCATGGCAACATTCAAACCACTGTATATCAAAAACCCACGGATAGAAACAATCTTCTTCACTTTCAAAGTTTCCATCAACCTTCTTTGAAAAAAGATTTACCTTTCTCACAACTGCTTCGCATTAAAAGGATTGCATTATCTGAAAGTACATACCATGAACAGGAAACCATAACTTTGACAAAATTCAAAAACCGAGGATATCCTGAGAAAACATTGGTACAGGCAGCCAATAGAGTACAGGTTTTAAACAGAGAGCAATTGCTAAAACCAACAGTCAGGGAGGACAAAAGAAAGACAGGTTTTATCTCCAAATATTCAACCAGAAGTTACCAAATCAAAAAAGTGATTTTGAAACACTGGTCACTGCTGGAAATGGAAGAAGACTTCAAGGGACTTTTTTCACAACAACCAATCTTTGCATATGAAAGAACTAAAAACATCAAATAACTATTGAAACAGAGGACAACATCAATCATCAAAGAATTCAAGGGTACACTGCCGTGTCACAATTGCGGAAATTGTAATGCAATTATCAAAGGAAACCATCCAACCAGAGGAACCAAAATCAAACTCAGAGTAAATGGGACATGTGATAGTTCAAACCTCATTTACATGTTGAAATGCCCATGTGGCTTAGCCTATGTGGGTCAAACATCTAGGAAAATCAAAACAAGACTCACAGAGCACAAAAGTAATATACGCACTAAAACCATTAAATCAACAGTGGCCACACATTTCAACGAACTGAACCACAATCCCAGTCAAATAAAATTTTGTATCCTAGAGACAGTTTCTGCATTACCGGGTAGAGACAACACCCAACACCTGCTTAGACGTGAATTACACTGGATAGACCGTTTGAATACGGTCCAACCTAAGGGACTCAATGAACGTTTAGAATTTAGTTGTTACCTTTAAGATCCTTTAGTTCTAAAAATTCTTACGACAAGGAGCCATTGTACAGGGTTATACTTTCAAATTGAAATTGTATTTGTTAATTTGTTTATCTTATCGTTTACTTGTTCATTCAGAAAATGACCGTACCACCGCATACATCAATTTTGGGTTCATACCAAATTTCTAAATTGTTTCACAACAATGAGCCATTGCACAGAGTTATACTTCCATATTACTTCCATATTCGATTTGTACTTATCAAATTACCATCTTTATTGTTCGCTTGCTTTAGGCACACTTTGTTTTGAAAATGACCGAACCATCGCATACACCGACCGACACACACGCGTAAACATATTCGTTGTTTAGCAACCGCCTATCACCGTAGACATTTTGACACGTCGGAACCGCATATCACGATCCTCGTTACTAACCCCAATAGACACGTGACTAACTTGGCACCAATCCGATACACATATACACAGACCTTCCGGCATTATTCTTTATCGACCCCGAGCGATTTCGAGATCCACACCAACTTTGACAAGCTTTACGGTAAGCTTTAACCGACCGCTAGATACTGTATCAACAGTTTCACAGAACACAATGGAGAAACGCTTGTAAAATATTGTAACTCCTCATACTGTTATACCTTTTTCCGCACAGCTCCACTTTTCGCATGGAGAAAACGTCCGTCACAGGTTAGAAACACCCGCCATCTAAATGTTACACTTGCATGATGCACATTTTCAGAGTAGCTGTAATTGACCCATATCGAATACGCACGGCATGTATACCGTTTCACCTTAACTGTGTAGTCATAGTATTATGCACGAGAACCCGCTCGTTTATATCTTGAAGCACCATCCTATCCACCCACTCACCTGGCACGAAACGTTAAACACATGGGCCATTTTCTTGATGCATGAGAACCCGCTCATTAACGAAAAATTATAATAGAAGTATTAATCAACTCTCCTATTTATCTAGCATGAAATGCTAAATACACGAGTCATTTTCTATAAATTTGTTGGTTATTTTCTTTAAACTTGTTGGCTATTTTCTTCAAATGTTGCCGTCTTTCTGATACCATCCCCCTGAATATGTATTTTTGTTACCTCTGAACAAGGTTTGCATGATTGCATGTCATGGTAATTAATGTTGGATACAAAATTTTGAAACTTGGAACCACAAGTTCTTGTATTATCTTGCAGGACTTTCAAGTCCCCCGACGAAGGGCTAAAGCCCGAAATGCATTGGGCAGAACTAATATGAAGTATGATTTTGAAACGTTTTATGAAGGAATAAAATGAACTAAAGAAAATAAAAACATTTGAAATTTTCACAAGTACCCGCAAAGACCATCATTGAACTAACAACGGGAATCTTATTCAAGAGTGCGTCGAAGGGACGACACTCCCGAGGGAAGTGTCGCACTTTGGAACTTAGCAAGACATCCGGGACATAGTTTAAATGGAGTCCGTTCCATCGACTGCTGGTGTGGTCGACAAGGGTAGGCCTAACGGTCCGCCTCCAATTTCCCGATCAAAGGTTTTATGAATTCTACGATGTGCGTTGAGTGGGAAACCTCCATCGAAAGACAATACCGTTGAGGGTAGAGGATTGCGCGTCTAAGAGGCTTGAAAACGATACCGAATCGGAGTCCTATGGCCAACAAAAATATGATGAGCAAAAAAAAAGAAAAAAAAAGAAAAATGGAGGAAGGTAATCATGTTTGGGGGAAGACCACCCTAAGGCTGACATGACTAACCAGCACAATTATTTAAACTAAAAAGAATTCTCTCACAAAGAATAGCATCACACACATTGTCAACAATTTTAAATGAAGTCTCTTCACAAGTAACAGACTTCTTTTATTGCTGGGAATGATTAACTGATTATGCTCAACCAGTTGAAAAGGAAAAGACGGCGGAGTTCGAGCCAAAGACAAACCAAACCTAAAGAGATTGTGAATATTAAGAGATGCATTATAAATATGAGGACGGGAGAAAACCTACATTGTACAAGTTCAAAGCGGTACACCAATATTGGCAGAACTGGCAAAAAGGTTTAAATTAAAAGTATCTTAAAGCATGGCGTGCATGCTGAACAACCACCTCCAAGACGGAAAGCTTTAGTAGCAACAGCAGCACGGGTTGAGTGCATAGGTGGAGGGGGTCCTGCAGGAATAATCATGCTGGAATTCAAAAGGTAACTAGGCAATAAAGATGCCTTACATTTTGTCCCCATCTTTTTACGTTAGCTGTGTAGTAAAAGACTGCGTTCAAATGTGAGGCTGTCTTCCGACAAACTGCTGCTTGTTGCTTTAACATGGAGATTAGTGTTTACTTTACTTTCTCTAACCACAAAGTGAGATGATTTTTGTAAAGTGACCTATCTGACAATCTTAGCTTCTTGTGATATACCAGAAGCTCGCTGTACCAATTTTGGCAAGGCCATGCTGGAGGAATGAGAATCAGAGTGCAATGGTCTAGCTGCGCCTTTCTCAACACCCTGAGGAGGAAATGTGCAGGCAATTATCTTGGACCACATGATCGAAAAAGCAGTACCAATAGCCCCTGGGTGGCAAAACACGCTTGCGGAGCACAGGCCTTTCCTGTTTGGAGTGGCAAAAGGACCAATTGTGGGGTGACCCCCCCAATTGGAAATGTAATCTGCCCGTTTCTGTCCCTGTTACCACTTGTGACAATATAACACTTGCCGACTGAGTGTATCCAAATGATCGTTTTGGCAGCCTTCAAGATGTTCCACAGTGATTTCTATCCTGTGAGAAATGGCCCAGTTCCACAGCAGCTGAGCTCTTCTGAAAAGGGTTTAGCCCGTGTTCCTCCTTTATGGCTATGTAAAACACAGATGTTGTGATGCCTCTTTTAGCTAGGAACAGATGACCTGCCAATATGGGGAGGAACGCTTGTGAACCTAGTCGTATGGTACGGAGTTCCAACACATGTATGTGGAGCCTCTTCTCTGCATCTGACCAGAGACCTCTGGTTGGAAGCTCTTGCAGGTTAACACCCCACCCATCCATTCTTTTGGTTATCAGCAGAAAAGAAAGTCCTGCATTTCATTTGCGGAGATCCTCCACCACATTAAAGCTGGCTTCAAGAGCATTGTGACACTGACTGAATCTGCCCATGAGGCTTCCATCTATTTTCATTGCAAATCTAGTACTTGCTGGACAGGTCTTCTACAGAACATGCAAAACGGAATGAGGCCTATAGCACAAAATACTTAGAATATCCCCAGGCTTCAGACTGGATCCGGAAAGTTTGCGTCAGCAATACCCCTGCGCGTCGCTAGGCAGCATCTGCTGCTCCGCGTCGATCGTCGTGATCCCTGGGATGACGTCGGAGTACTTAGACGACGTCGGAGTACTTAGACGACGGAGTACTTAGACGACGTCGGAGTACTTAGACGACGTCGGAGTACTTAGACGACGTCGGAGTACTTAGACGACGTCGGAGTACTTAGACGACGTCGGAGTACTTAGACGACGTCGGAGTACTTAGACGACGTCGGAGTACTTAGACGCCGCCCTCGCGCGCTGGCGTCAGTTCTGTACATAGCTTTCCACGCCAGGAACACAGAGCCATGATAGAAACAGACACTGATGTCATGAAACTAGGGCCCTGAAAGGAATGTCATTAACCCTAGATATCGGTTCGCAGAATGAGGAGGATGGGTGGGGCGGTAAGGAATCTAACACTAACTACTGTTTCTTACAGATATATTGTTAACGAAGGTAAGTAACTTGTGCATCTGAAAGAAACAGGTTAATGTTAGATTCCTTACCTTAGAATAGATACCCCAGCAATACCAACCCCGGTGGTGGGTCTGCGAACCAAGATCACACCAGAAAGTCCTGGAGAACGGCACGGCTGAAGAAGCCATCTCTCTGGACTTGGTTGTCCAGGGAGTAGTGTCTAGCAAACGTGTGTAGCGAGGCCCACGTAGCTGCCTGGCAGATGTCCTGCAAGGAGACTCCCCGACCCAAGGCAGTAGTAGCCGCCGTGGCTCGAGTGGAAAGGGCGCGCAGCACAACAGGAGGTTCCTTTTTCGCCAAGGAGTAGCAAACCTTGCTGCAGAAAACGACCCACCGAGAGATGGTCCACTTGTGCACCGCCCGTCCCTTCTTTGCACCCACGTAACCAACAAAGAGCTGGTCGTCCACCCGGAACTGGCGTGTGAGGTCCAGATAGTATGAGAGCGCACGTTTTGGGTCCAGACGGTGGAGCCTCTCTTCTTCTTTCGAGGGATGCTGAGGCGGATAGAAGGTGGGCAGGGTGATGGACTGCCCGATATGAAAGGCTGTGACCACCTTGGGAAGGAAAGAAGGACGAGTCCTTAAAACAACCTTGTCCGGATGGACAGAGAGGAAATGAGGTTTGGAAGATAGAACCTGGAGCTCACTCACTCTCCTAGCAGAGGTGATGGCAACCAGGAACGCAGTCTTAAGAGTCAGAAGACAAAGTGGACAGTTATGAAGTGGCTCAAATGGAGCGTGTGAGAAGTTGGCCTGGTATATGATGTTCACTATTCTAGGGAACACCTTGCACCAGTCCAAACAACCCTTATGGTGATGGTTGTAAAGTCAACCTTATAGACCAGCTATCCTAGAGGTAGCGTGGACAGAACAGTCTTAGGCTAAAAGACTCTTGAGGGCATGTAAAGCCAGCTGTTTTACCATATGTAACCCCTTGAATATCAAATGAAAGGACACCACACAGGATATATATAAAATATATATGTATTTATTTACTAACACACTCCTCTGAACTCTTTATGAGATCAGAGGCAAAAGCACATAAGTTACACTTAGAAATACTTTAAATAGCACAATTTACAGTTAGGCCCTAGGGGCACGTAAAACCATATACTAAGTAAGTGGTATAAGAACCACGACTTGGGAAAGGAAGAGGCCTAGGGCATCGCTTGGGCTACACTATCTGACCCTTAGGTTAGGAGTAGGAGGCCCATAGGCAGCGCGTGCAGAGTCAGTACTCTCACGCGAGAGTCAATAGATAGTCAATAGGAACATAAAAGGTAAGTAAATGAAGATTTAGAATACTTCCGGTCTAGCTAGAAGGTTACAACTAAAAACCTAGACACTTGGATAGTCAATACCCTTGAGAGCACCGAAGTACTCGCGTTACCTCACCCACAGGAAGCAGGTGCATAGGTGTGAAGATGTGTCGGGTTTCGCCGTTGAAGTCTATGGAGGAAGATGTCCGGGGGGATCCAAGGGTGGATCGAGGATGAAGAGGACCTGAAACCAGAGGGGACAGAGTCTCGGTCACTAGCCAGTGACCGGGTGGAACCAGGACATCGTCGAGGAGCAATCAGGTGCTGGGGCGAAGCTTGTAGTCGCAGCCACGCGGACCAGGAGGCGTCGAGAACGACCAGGTGCTGGAGAGGAGCTGTCCCACGAACGTTCTCGCAGATGGAGGGGTCGGCTTCAAGATCGGAGCCAACAAGCCTAAGCAAAGGCAACCCACGCAGGATACACAAAGAGCTTCTGGTGCAGACCAGGAGGGTCTGGGGTACTTCACCTTTGCAGGGAATTAAGGGCCAGTCTGGAGCAACCAGACCAGCGATGGAGTTTCAAAAAGGACCGTCGTCAGGGGCTACTAGCCAACGGGGCCAGCAACCGGACAACACGTCGAGCAGAACACAAGCAGAAGGGCGCCACGCAGATCTCGTGGAGTGTGGAGGGCTGGTCTTCGGTGCAGGTGGAGCTCGGTTTCGGAGTGTCTCAGTCCCCAGTGCACAGCTTCGAGGAGGCGTCAGGAGCTGTTAGCAAGTTGAAGACTTTCCAAGTTACCTGCTTCCACGGGGCTTAGCTGTGCTGGAGTCGTGCAGTGGGGTCAGAGGGATCCGGGAGTCGAGGTCTTGCTCGGGTTCCGGCGGGAACGGGGACAAAGCAAGCCGTCGAGTTGCTGGATGATGCCTGGTTGCCCAGGGTAGTCACTCCTTGGCCACAAGGGAGATTTCTTCAGTTGAATGTTGAAGGGTCCAGAGTTTAGTCTTCAGTCGATTCCAGGATTAATCTAAAGTCTCCTGGGTCAGCTCCTACCTTTATACAACTAAAGGGGGCTGGTTTGCTCACTAGGTCCCTCCTATGGGTGGGACCAGGAAGGGGGGTGGTTACACCCCCTTTCCTTTGTGCAGTTTCGCGCCAGAGCTGGGGCTGGAAGGCTCCAGCAACCGGTTTGAACTGGGGTGTGCATGGAGCACCTAGAGTGCTCCAGGCAGTGTCTGATTCTATTCAGCCCTCCCTGTCCCAATACACATCCTCCTGTCTGGGGTGGTGCTTGTGAGAAGTTTGCCTGATATATGATGCTCACTAGTTTTAGTGATCACCTTGTATCAATCAGTCCAAACAACCCTAATGGTGATTGTTTGTAAGTCAACCTTATAGACCAGCTATCCTAATGGTAGCATGGACAAAGCAGTCTTAGGCTAAACTCTTTTGGCATGTGAAGCCAGCTGTTTTACCACATATAACCCCTTGAATACCAAATGAAAGGACTCCACACAGGTTGTTATGAAAATAAACAATATATTTATTACTAACAAAACACCTCTGAACTCTTTATGAGGTCAGAGGGCTAAGCACATGACAAGACTCTTAAGTTGCACAAATCACAATGGTGCCCTAGTGGCAAGACAAACCATATACTTAGTAAATGGTATAAGGAAATCGATAGAAGGAATGGAGCTGTCCAGAGGCTGTAGGATCGCTGGGACTACACTACCCTAACTTAGGTAAGTAGCAGGAGGCCCACGGGACGCGTGTGCAGAGTGTGAACTCACACGCGAGATGCGGGACAGAGTCAATGGACAGTACAAATTACGAAAAGGTAAGTATAAGACAGTTCCGACTAGTTAGGACTAAAACGACTGGATACCTGGACACTAGGCGAGTCAATCTACCCTTGAGCACCGAAATGCTCTCGTTACCTCCCCCACGGGCTGCGGGTGTATAGGTGTCAAAGTGTGTCGGGTTTCCGCGTTGAAGTCTATGGAGCCTGGAAGAAAAGATGCAGGCAACCAGAAGGAAGATATCCGGAGCGACCCAAGGGTGGATCGAGGACGATGAAGACCTGAAAGCAGAGGGGACAATGTTCACAGTCACTACCCAGTGACTGGAGTGGAACCAGGTAGGAACCATATGCTTTCGTCGCGATCAGGTGAAGAGTGGACGCTTGACTCTGCAGCCACGTGGACCAGGTGGTGTCTTTGACGACCAGGATGGGGGCACGAGCTGTCCCACGCAGGCTCTCGCTGTCGGCGGTGTTGGATCCGGATTGGGCATCAACAGGCCTTGGCAAAGGCAACCCACGCGGTGAGTGGAAAAGGCGTATGGTGCGGACCAGGAGTGTCCAGGGTACTTCTCCTTGGCAGGGCAGCAAGGGCCAGTCTGGAGCAACCAGACCAGTGATGTAGATTGCGTGGATCGTCGTCTAGGAGGCCACTAGCCAGCCGGCAAGTTACCAGACAACGCGTCGAGCAGCAATCAAGCCAAAGGGCCCCACGCAGATCTTGTGGATGCTGGAGAGCTCATCTTCTGTGCAGGAGCTGCTCGGGGCTTGGGCTTCTCAATCCCCAAAGCATTTTGTCGAGGATGCCTCTGAAGTCGTGCTGGAAGCGAAGTGCAGTTTCTCCAAGATGGCCGGTCCCATGTGTCTCGTCGTAGCCACAGATCTCAGCTGTGCTGCAGATGTAGGTAGAGGTCGGAGAGGTCTGGAAGTCCGGATCTCGTCTGGCTCTGAAGTCTGGCTCAGGCTGGAAGGACGATATAATGGGAACCGCTAGGACGCTTGGTGGTGCCTGCTTGCGCAGGGTGGTCACTCCTTGGCCACAAGGAAGATTTCTTCAGTCTTCTGTGGAGCAGAACGCCGAAGTCCAGAGTTTCTTCTTGTAGTTTCAAATCAGGATTAATCTAATTTGGAATGGGACCAGCTCCTACCTTTATTCTCCTAAAGGGGGCTGTACTATTACTAGGTCCCTCCTATGGGTGGGACCAGGAAGGGGGGTGGTTACACCCCCTATCCTTTGTCCGGTTACACGCCAGAGCTGGGGCTGGAGTGCCCCAGCAACTGGTTTGAAACGGGGTATGCACAGGGACACCTTGTGTGCCCCAGGCATGTCTCATTCCTTTCAGCCTGTCCTACCTCAATAAACAAAATCCTGTCTGGGGTGGTGCTAGAACCTCCCAAGGCAGGATACCCTTTGTCCAAGCCTCCCTCGCTGGAAGGACTCCCAGCAGCAGGAGGTCAGACTTGTGTCTGTGGTGGCAGCATCCATTTTGTGATGCCGAGGCTTGAGTTAACTTTAACCGGGGTTCACAGTTACATACATGTCGGGTCCCTCTAAAAGGGTGGAATGCTACCCCCGTCCCCAGAACTGGCGAGGGGGTAGTATTCCGATTCGTATGACACCTTACTCGACATGTTTTGATAATGCTATACCAAAGTTAGCAATAACCGCGAGGATTATAATGCACTTAAAAGTATATGGTATAGCGTTATCATGGAAACAGCTAAAGGACTTGGTTCTGAAAGCTGCAGACAGGCTCAGCTCATGCTAGAGCACCATCTCACATAATTCCAGGCACTCTGCCTCCAGGATTGTTAAGGCCTGCCATTGGAGTGACTTATAGGAGTATATGTGTCCATTTTAGGGTTAGATATAGGTATACTATATCTAAAGCAAAGGGTGATTACACCACCTTGCCCCAGCTGTGTCAGTTTTGGATGGCCAGCCAGGGGTGGCATAATACATGCTGCAGCCCCTGGTAGGCCTTGGGTGCACTTATGCCCTGGGTACCTATGGTACACTGTACAAGGACCTACAAGAGTGACCCAATACCAATAGGTAAATGCACCTAAGGCCCATGGATGTCAATTTGAAGAGAGAACAGCTAGGCTGTGGGTCTGATCAGCAGGCCCACAGCCAGGGAAAGCCCTAAACCAGTGAAGCAAAAAGCAAAAATCTGAAGTGACCCTAGGATTGCAGACCCTACTCTCCTACATAACCCCCCCCAAACTTAGGGACATTAAACTAACCTTGACCAGGTGAGTCTTCTTGTTCTAAGTGGAAGTACCTGGAGAAACCATCTGCATTGCCATGGTCAATCCCTGGTCTGTGCTCCACTGTAAAGTCCATCCCCTGTAGGAAAATGGACCACCTAAGAAGTTTGGGGTTTTCACCCTTCATTTGATTTAGCCACAAGAGGGCCTTATGGTCTGTCTGAATCTTGAAGTGAGGTCCAAACAAGTATGGCCTCAACTTCTTCAGGGCCCAAACCACAGCAATGGCCTCCCTCTCAATAGCTGACCAACGTTTCTCTCTAGGGGTCAGCCTTCTACTTATAAAAGCAATGGGCTGGTCATGACCATCAATATTCAGTTGAGATAGAACAGCTCCCACACCCAACTCAGAAGCATCTGTTTGGACAATGAAAGGTTTGGAGTAGTCTGGACTCTTGAGAATAGGTGCAGTGCACATAGCTTGCTTTAGGTCATCAAATGCCTTTTGACAGCTAACTGTCCACTGAACTTTCTTTGGCATTTTCTTACTTGTCAGGTCATTAAGTGGGGTCACAATGGTCCCATAATTTCTGACAAATTTCCTATAGTAACCAGATAGGCCCAAGAAAGCTCTGACCTGTGTCTGGGTGGTTGGTCCTTTATGGCCTGTATCTTGCTCTCCAATGGTTGAACCTGGCCTCCACCTACAAGGTGGCCCAGGTACACAACTTGACTCTGCCCTATCTGGCACTTGGTAGCCTTGATAGTGAGGCCTGCCTTTGGCAGGGCCTCCAAAACTTTCCTCAGGTGGATCAGGTGATCCTCTCAGGTGGAGCTGAAGACCGCAATATCATCTAGATATGCTGCACAAAAGTCATCAAACCATGAGAACTTGGTTCACCAACCTTTGAAAAGTGGCAGGTGCATTTTTCAAACCAAAGGGCATCACCACAAACTGGTAATGAACTCCTGGGGTAGAAAATGCTGTTTTGGCCTTGGAATCCTCAGCTAACCTGATTTGCTAATAACCAGCTGTCAGGTCAAATGTACTCAAGAATTTGGCAGAAGCCAATTTATCTAGGAGTTCATCTGCTCTTGGTGACAGCATTGAGAACCCTGTAGTCTACACAAAACCTCATCTCTCTCTTACCATCCTGGGTTGGGTGTGAGGTGTTGGCACTAGAACTACAGGACTAGCCCAAGGGCTCTCTGAGGGTTCAATGACTCCCAAATCCAACATATTTGTACTTCTTTCTTTATGCAGTCCCTGACGTGGTCAGGTTGCCTGTAGACTTTACTCTTTATAGGCAGACTGTCACCAGTGTCCACCTCATGGGTGCACCAGTTTGTCTGACTGGGGGTCAGAGAGA
Organism: Lissotriton vulgaris; assembly: GCF_964263255.1. Lineage (NCBI taxonomy): Eukaryota > Metazoa > Chordata > Amphibia > Caudata > Salamandridae > Lissotriton > Lissotriton vulgaris. The sequence goes on along the minus strand of NC_141689.1, from coordinate 191,828,218 downwards.
ACATTTGTCTAAAGGATTGAAGAACCTGTTTGCAATCCTTTTGCTGATGCTCAGAGAGGCTTTCAGAAAAGACAACACCATCATCAGGGTTCTGAGTGAGCAGGTCTGGGAGAGGGTCACTCTCTTCCTCCTGTCCCTCATCTGTGGCCATGAGCAAGCCCATGTCCTCCCTGTCAACAAATGCCTTGAGCCTGTTCACATGAAGTACTCTGTGAGGGCTCCTGGGAGTTCCAAGGTCCACCAGGTAGGTGACCTCTCCCTTCTGTTCAATGATGGTATGGGGTTCAGACCATTTTTCTTGGAGAGCTTTTGGGGCCACTGGCTCCAACACCCACACCTTCTGTCCAGGCTGGTAAACAGTAAGGCCAGCCTTTTGGTCATGCCAACCTTTTTGAAGTTCTTGGCTGGCCTCAAGGTTTTTGGATGCCTTCTCCATGTACTCTGCCATCCTGGAGCGGAGTCCAAGTACATAGTCCACTATGTCAAGTTTAGGCTTTTTGAGAGGTAACTCCCATCCTTCCTTCACAAGACATAGGGGTCCTCTTACAGGATGCCCAAATAGAAGCTCAAAAGGGCTGTAACCAACCCCCTTCTGTGGGACCTCCCTGTAAGCAAACAGAAGGCAGGGTAAAAGGATGTCCCATCTTCGCCTAAGCTTTTCAGGTAACCCTTTTATCATCCCTTTTAGGGTCTTGTTGAATCCCTCCACAAGCCCATTGCACTGTGGATGGTAGGGGGTGGTGAATTTGTAATTTACACCACACTCCTTCCACATTGCAGTAAAATATCCTGACATGAAGTTTGCACCTCTGCCAGAGACAACCTCCTTAGGAAACCCCACTCTGGAGAAAACTCCAAGTAGGGCCATGGCCATAACAGGAGCTGTAGTGGTCCTAAGGGGAATAGCTTCTGGATACCTGGTGGCATGATCCACTACCACCAGTATAAATCTGTGCCCAGATGCTGTTGGGGGGTCCATTGGTCCAACAATGTCAATCCCCACTCTTTCAAAGGGAACCCCTACCACAGGTAGTGGTATAAGGGGGGGCCTTTGTTGTGCCACCTGATTTGCCACTGGCTTGACAGTTGACACATGAGCGACAAAACTCTTTTGTGTCCTCAGACATATGAGGCCAGTGAACGTGTGGGACAAGTCTTTCCCAAGTCTTGTTCTGGCCTAAGTGACCTGCAAGGGGAATCTCATGGGCTAAGGTAAGAAGGAAACCTCTCAGAGACAAGGGAATGACCAGTCTCCTGGAAGTACCAGGCTTGGGGTCTCTTGCCTCAGAGTATAGGAGTCCATCATCCCAGTACACCTTGTGGGTACCTGTAGCATTCCCTGCAGTCTCAGCAGCAGCCTGCTGTCTAAGGGGTTCAAGAGAGGAACAGTCTGCCCTGGAAGGTCCCCCTGACCCAAGAAACTCAACCTGTTCAGGTTCAAGTTCTTCTAGGCCAGTTCCTTCTGGGGTCTTTGGGTCAGCCTCGTGAGAGGGCTGATCCTCACCTTGAGGCAGGGGGGTAGGCACTGCCTTAACCCTACTGCTCTTTCTCTTGGGTAGTGTCTGGTCCATTGTTCCAGGATCCAGCACTTGTTCAGCTGGGCAATTCTTGGCCTGTGACCTGGTCACAGCAAGGACATGTGCTGACAAACCTAACATTTCCACAGGAGTCCTATACTCCACATCTGACCATAAGGAGGATTCCAAATCATTGCCCAACAGACAGTCAAGTCAAGTCAATAAATTTATATAGCGCGCTACATACCCGGAGGGTCTCAAGGCGCTTGAGGAAGGGTGGGAATTACTTGTCAAATATCCACGTTTTAAGTTGCTTTCTGAATGCTAGGTGGTTCGGAGTAAGGCGAAGGTGAGTGGGAAGTGAGTTCCAGGTTTTAGCTGCCAGGTAGGAGAAGGATCTACCTCCCATGGTGGATTTGTTGATGCGAGGTACAGTGGCAAGGGCTTGGTTGGAGGATCGTAGCTGGCGGGAGGGGGTGTAGAAGGACAGTCGTGTGTTGAGGCATTCGGGTCCGATTTCGTAGAGTGCTTTGTGTGCGTGGGTCAGGAGCCGGAAAGTAATCCTTTTATTGACGGGGAGCCAGTGGAGGTCCCTCAGGTGACCAGAGATATGTTCTTTACGCGGGATGTCTAATATGAGCCTGGCTGAAGCGTTCTGGATGCGTTGGAGTTTTTTCTGGAGTTTTGCGGTGGTACCGGTGTAGAGGGTGTTTCCGTAGTCCAGTCGGCTCGTGACCAGAGCGTGGGTGACCGTTTTTCTAGTTTCGGTGGGGATCCAACGAAATGTTTTTTTGAGCATGCGCAGAATGTTGAAGCAGGATGAGGAAACAGCGTTGACTTGTCTGTTCATCGAGAGTGAGGAATCCAGGATGACGCCCAGGTTCCGTGCGTGGTCCGTCGGGATGGGTGCTTTTCCAAGGGCCTCTGGCCACCAAGAGTCATCCCAGGCGGAGGGGGAGGTGCCTAGGATGAGGACTTCTGTTTTGTCTGAGTTCAGTTTCAGACGGCTGTGCTTCATCCAGTCGGCTACTTCTTTCATTCCTTCATGCAGGTTTGTTTTGGCAGTGTTAGGGTCTCTGGTGGGAGATAGGATCAGTTGAGTGTCATCGGCGTAGGAGATGATGTTGAGGTTGTGTTGGCTTGCGATGGCCGCGAGGGGGCTCATGTATACGTTGAAGAGGGTGGGGCTGAGAGAAGATCCTTGTGGTACTCCGCAGAGGACTTCAGTGGCCTCTGACTTGAATGGTGGAAGGCGGACTCTCTGGGTTCTTCCGGTGAGGAACGAGGTGATCCATTCCAGTGCTTTTCCTTGGATTCCGACGTTTCTGAGGCGATGTAAAAGGGTGCTATGACAGACAGTGTCGAAGGCTGCGGAGAGGTCGAGGAGGATGAGGGCGACTGTCTCCATTGTCCAGTAGAGTTCGAATGTCGTCTGTTGCTGCGATGAGGGCGGTTTCAGTGCTGTGCTTAGCTCGGAAGCCGGATTGTGAGGAGTCGAGGGATTTGTTGGTTTCGAGGAAGGCGGCGAGTTGGTTGTTGACCGCTTACTGGATGACTTTGGCCGGGAATGGAAGGAGTGAGATAGGGCGGTAGTTTTTAAGTTCGGTGGGATCAGCTGTGGGTTTCTTCAGGAGGGTGCTGAGTTCGGCATGTTTCCAGCTTTCCGGGTAGGTTGCGGAGTTGAGGGAGCAGTTGATGACGTCTCGGAGGTGCGGTGCTATAATGGAGTCTGCTTTGTTAAAGATGTGGTGAGGGCATGGGTCTGTGGGGGATCCTGAGTGGATAGAGTTCATCAGACGGATGGTGTCCTCAGTGGAGATTGGCTTTTAGTCATTGAGGATGTTCAGGGGGGGGGGTCCGGCAGGGAGTTGGGTGGGTTGGTCTTCGGGTCGGTTGTTGAAGCGGTTGTGGATGTCTGCAATTTTGTTGTGGAAGAATGAGGCTAGGGAGTCGCAGATGGCTTGAGAGGGGGCGATGTTGTTGGAGTTGGCTGAGGGGTTGGTAAATTCCTTGACGATGTTGAATAATTCCTTGCTGTTGTGGGCGTTGTTATCTAGTCGGTCTTTGAATGCGGCCTTCTTGGCAGTCCGGATCAGTTGGTGGTGTATGCTGGTGGCGTTTTTGAAGGCGTCCTTGGTGCTGGTTGTTGGGTCTTTTTTCCAGGCCTTCTCAAGGGAGCGACAGAGTTTCTTGGATTTCTTGAGATCATCGTTGAACCAGGAGGCCTTCTTGCTGCCTAGTTTGATTTGTCGTTTTTTCAGAGGTGCTAGGGTGTCGGCGCTGTTGGATAACCATTGGGAGAGGTTGGTGGCTGCTTGGTCGGGGTTTGAGGAGTGGGCTGGGGGGTTTAGAAGAAGCGATGAGGAGATCTGGTCGATGGTGATTTTGTTCCAGTTTCTTTGCAGGGTGGGTTGGGGGTGGTTGTTGGATGTGGGCTTGTTGTAGGTAAAGTGAACGCAGCTGTGGTCAGTCCAAAGGAGAGCTGTGGTGTGGCTGAAGGAGACATGTTTGCTGGAGGTGAAGATAGGGTCGAGTGTGTGACCTGCGATGTGGGTGGGGGTAGTGACAAGTTGTTTAAGTCCGAGGTTGGCGAGGTTGTCCAAGAGGGTGGTGGTGTTGCGGTCGTTGTTCTTCTCAAGGTGAAAGTTGAGGTCTCCCAAAAGGATGTAATCCTCGGAGGGGAGCGTGTGTGGAGTGATGAAGTCCGTGATGTCTTCACTGAATTGTGCGCGGGGACCTGGTGGCCTGTAGAGGAGGGTGCCTCTGAGTGTGGTCTTGGGGTTGATGTGGATCTGGAAGTGAAGGTGTTCAGTGTTGGCGAGATTGACGTCAGAGCCGGTTGAGATGCGGATTGATTTCTTATGGACGATAGCGATGCCTCCTCCTGTGTGGCCGGTACGGTCCTTGCGAATGATCTTATAGCCTTCCGGGATGGCAATGGTGATGTCTGGGGCTGATGTGGCGTTCATCCATGTTTCTGTTAGGAAGGCGACGTCCGGAGAGATGGTGTCTAGTAGATTCCAGAGGTCGATGGCGTGCCTGTGGACTGAGCGGGTGTTGAGCAAGATGCATTTTAGGTGGTTGGGGTCGGATATCTGTTGTGTGTTCGTAGATGAGGAGTTGTTATTGGTGCCGTCGAACTTGCAGGAGTAGCAGGAGAAGGGTCCGTGTGTGTGCCCAGGAGCGGCTAGGACGCAGTTGGGGGAACGGCCGGGGTTAAGGGCTAGGAGGGTGGTGGCATCGTAAGTAATGCGGGAGGGGTGGGCATTACCAGGACCAGGGGGTCTGGCGCTAGGCGCGGTCCAGGCGCGGACGGGCGTAGACGGGCTTACCTTTGGCGCACCTTCGGCGTGGCCGTAGCGCGTGGACGCTGCGCGTGGAACCATCTGACTAACATGGGTGGTGGAGGGGGCGGAGCGTGGGAGGGTCAGCTGGGAGGCGTCAGCGGGGAGGGTGGGCGGGCCAAGGGAACATACAACAAACCAGGATCCAAAATGGAGAATGGAAAGTGAAACAGAGCTCGGCTCCTACAAGTTTCTATTCCACTAATTAATAAGGCAGAACGAAAAAATGCACAATGCAGATGGCAGCAGCAGCCACACTCTAATGAAATAAAGCTGGGCACAACCGCAGGTTACAGCACGAGGTTCGGCGCTATGATACAGACAATGCGCTACGTCTCGAGGATAATTGCACTCAAGCGCGATGTTACAAGGAGATAAGCAATTAGGCGTGAGGCATGGGTGTTGCTTTAACAAACGTGATAATTTTTACATATAAAACAGTCTGGCGCGATGTTCCTAAAGCACAACCAATCAAGTGCGAGGTCCAGAAGCTGCTTTCACACACGCGCAAAGCTTAGAATGTTATGCAATCAAGCGCTATGTCAATAATGAAGTTAGCAGCGCGGTTCGAGTGTGTACGATACCACGAAGTCAGGCAGAGGCGTCCAGAAGCTAGAATTGTAGGCAGATTCCTTGGTCGGGGAGCGGCCGCCTAGCATCAGATCCAGGTGGGAGGTCTGAACTAACCACAACCCTTTTGAGGCCGGTTACCCCTCCCCAGGAGAAATTAACAACTGCCATACTGTGATTGGTAGTGACATTGCTAGCATTGGTCACTAGGTAGTCTGAACCTAGTATTACCTGATCAGGGTCCACAAAGTTAGATTTCACCATAGTGACACTGGCACAAGTGTCCCTGTAGGCCTGAGCCATTTTTCCATTGATTAAAGGCGTTGGCCTGTATTTGCTTAGAGTACAGGGACTTACAGTAGGGGTCATATCCATGTCCCCAGTAAAAACAAGAACAGCCTGGGTAGGTATTCTAACTAAGTCAGAACCCACCTCAGTTCCCAGGGTTAACCTAACTATAGCCTTGGGGGGTGCACTACTACTACTAACTGTACTAGGGGATGCAGGCGCCTTAGGGGCAGTAGTGGTAGGAGCTGTGCCTTTCTTGGTGCACTCACTAAACCAGTGAGTCTTACTTTTACAGTACTGGCACCATGGCTTTCTTGGGCCTTCAGTCTTCTTCTTTTGGGAATTCTGGGACCCACCCTCCTTAGATTGTTGGGGCCCTGTTGAAGACTTCTGGTCATTTTGCTGATTCTGATTACCCTTTTGGTCTGCTTTCTTCTGGCCACCACCCTGGTTCTGGTTCTGCTGCTTGACCCTTGTCCTGACCCATCTGTCTGCCTTCTTTCCCAATTCTTGGGGAGAGGTCAGATCTGAGTCAATCAAGTGCTGATGCAACAACTTGTTCTGACAATTATTTAAGATGTGCTCTCTCATAATTAGATTATACAATCCTGTGTAATCAGTAACTTTACTTCCCAGCAACCAGCCTTCCAAAGCCTTAGTGGCACAATGAACAAAGTCAGTCCAATCCTGAGACTGAGTTTTCTAGGTGTCTCTGAACATCAACCTGTACTGTTCAGTTGTTAAGCCAAACCCATCAATCAGTGCACTTTTCAGGACTTGGTAATCATTAGCATCCTCATCTCTAACAGTGAGGAGCTTATCTCTACCTATACCTTCAAAGGAGAGCCACAATATAGCTGCCCACTGACTCTGGGGTACCTGCTGTACTTCGCAGGCTCTCTCCAGAGCAGTCATCAATTTGTGGCTGTCATCTCCTATCTTAAAGGAGGGCACTATTTTACTCAGGTGTCTATTATCAAAACTCCTGTCTTTATCTCTAGGGATAATGCTGCCACCAGTGGGTTCTAAACCACTCAAATTCTGCTCTCTGGCAAAGGCAAGTGTTTCTTTGGCAAGGGCAAGTTCTTCCCTCTCAATCCTCAGATTGACTTCCCTCATCTTAGCTTCATGCTCTCTTCTCTGAGGGGATGTCATCCCTCTCTGAGAAGATGCCTGAGAGACATGGGTGTGAATAGATCTGTTAGAGCCTCTGGAGTGAGACCCAACTCGTCTATTCCCAAGGTTAGGCCTGCTTGAGGATGGGCCTGCGGCTCCCACAGTTCCATTCTCATGTAGGCTTAAGTTGGCCCTGGTAAGTCTGCTGACTCTAGCCTGACCATTGTCTACCTCTCCGTCAGAGGACTCCCCATCTTCCTCACCATCTACATCTTCTGTTTCAGGGAGGTTAGACTCAGGGTCGCCTAAAGGGGGGCATGCTTCCATCTGTAGGATCAGAGGGGCCTGGATTAGAAGTCCTTCTAGCATCATATGTCTTCGAGAGACCTATCAGAAAAGGTAGGGTTAGAACCCTGTTTCAGTTTCCTGGAGGTACACAATTGTCTCATCTCCTGGAAGCGGAGGGCTGCATATCTTGAAATGACCTGTGGAGGGTCAATATTCACAAGGGGAGCCACTGTGTTCTCTCCTGTGATAGACACGCTTTCTAGTGAGGTGTAAGTGGTGCACTTACCTACACTATGGGTTTTCCTACTGATCCCTTGCTAAGAGTTGTAGTCAGGGTGTACTACTCCCTTTCTACTACAACAGCTGGTTCAGTAGAACTCAGAGTATTTCTAAGCTTTGTTATAGTACCTATGGTACCTTATGTGATCTTTCAAATGATATGTGTGAACATCAGGGGTTGCCTTGAGGCTGTTTTCAACTGGTTTGGTCAGAACAGCCTCAAGTGCAACTCCGACAAGTCGGAGGTGCTCTTCTTCGGCTGCCCCTCGGACCCCAGGTGGAAAGACTGGTGGCCTTCAGCCATGCTTCCCCCCGCCAGCGACTCTGTGGTCGCAACAAGTTTGGGAATACAGATCAACAACAGCCTCTCTCTCAAACCCCAGGTTCTGGGCTTGTCTGACAAATGTTTTGCCGTCCTAAAGATGATTAGGAAATTTCTGCCCCTACTGCCACTGGACCATAGAAGATTAACGGTACAGGCCGATAGGCTCGTGCCTCGATTACTCTAATGTGTATTATCTGGGCCTTCCCGAGTTCCTCTTGGCACGCCAGCAAGTCGTCCAGAACTCTGCGGCACGTGCCATTTTCGGCTTCAACAGGAGAGCCAGTGATCTGCTCAAAACTCTTCACTGGCTCCCAATCAGAAAGCGTATTGTGTTCAAGACGCTAACAATGGCTTTTAAAGCATTGCACGGCATGGGCGCCAGGTATTTCCGGAAACGGATGATGTTCTATCTACCTTCCAGATCACTTAAATCTTCCACTCAGGCCTTGCCCGTTGTTCCTGCGATTCGGCGCACTCGGTGCGGTGGATGCTCTTTTAAACGCCTCGCACCGCAGCTGTGGAACACTCTGTCCCAGAACTAAAGGTAATCTGCTGGCTTTTAGGAAAAAATCTTAACACTCTGCTTTTTGTTCAGGAAGGGCCTTTTCTCGCCCCCCCATTCTGTATATGTGAGGATCATAAGCGCCGGGACACTCCTCGGAGTAGCTGAGCGCTATAGAAATACCCCAATAACAACATAACATAACATATCTCAAGATTATATTTGGTAAAAACAACAGCAAGCTCAAATCCCAACCGCTGCACACCAATGTGAGTAGTTGGCCTGATATATGATGCTCACTAGTTCTAGTGATCACCTTGTATCAGTCCAAACAACCCTTATGGTGATTGGTTGTAAGTCAACCTTATAGACCAGCTATCCTAATGGTAGCATGGACAAAGCAGTCTTAGGCTAAACTCTTTTGGCATGGGAAGCCAGCTGTTTTACCGCATATAACCCCTTGAATACCACATGAAAGGACACCACACAGGTAGTTATGAAAATAAACAAGATATTTATTAACATACACCTCTGAACTCTGAGGTCAGAGGGCTAACCACATGACAAGACTCTTAAGAAAATACGTTAAGTTGCACGAGTTACAATGTTGCCCTAGGGGCACGACAAACCATAAACTAAGTAAATGGTATAAGGAAATCGATAGAAGGAATGGAGCTGTCCAGAGGCTGTAGGATCTCTGGGACTAAACTATCCTGACCTGAGGTAAGTAATAGGAGGCCCACGGGACGCGGGTGCAGAGTGTGAACTCACACGCGAGATGCGTAACAAAGTCAATGGACAGTACAAATTACGAAAAGGTAAGTATTAGACAGTTCCGACTAGCTAGGACTAAAACAACTGGAAATCTGGACACTAGGAGAGTCAATCTACCCTTGAGCACTGAAATGCTCTTGTTACCTCACCCACGGGCTGCTAGTGCATAGGTGTCAAAGTGTGTCGGGTTTCCGCGTTGAAGTCTATGGAGCCTGGAAGAAAAGATGCTGCAGGCGGCCAGAAGGAAGATGTCCGGAGCGACCCAAGGGTGGATCGAGGAAGATGAAGACCTGAAAGCATAGGGGACAATGTTCACAGTCACTAGCCAGTGACTGGAGTGGAACCAGGAAGGAACCAGATGCTGTCGTCGCGATCAGGTGAAGAGTGGACGCTTGACTCTGCACCCACGTGGACCAGGTAGTGTCTTCGACGACCAGGAAGGGGGATCGAGCTGTCCCATGCAGGCTCTCGCTGTCGGCGGTGTTGGATCCGGATTCGGCATCAACAGGCCTTGGCAAAGGCAACCCACGCGGTGAGTGGAAAAGGCATCTGCAGGGAAGCAGGGGCCAGTCTGGCGCAACCAGACCAGCAGTGTGGATTTCAAGGATCGTTGTCTAGGAGGCCACTAGCCATCCGGCAAGTGACCAGACAACGCGTTGAGCAGCAATCAAGCAAAAGGGCTCCACGCAGATCTTGTGGATGGCTGGAGGGCTGATCTGTGCAGGAGCTGCTCGGGGCTGGGGCTTGTCAATCCCCAAAGCACTTCGTCGAGGATGCCTCTGAAGTCGTGCTGGAAGCGAAGTGCAGTGCAGTTTCTCCAAGATGGCCGGTCCCACGTGTCTCGTCGCACCCACGGATCTCAGCTGTGCTGCAGATGTAGGTAGAGGTCGGAGAGGTCTGGGAGTCCGGGTCTCGTCGGGCTCTGAAGTCTGGATCCACTCGGGAAGACGACAAAGTGAACCGCTAGGACGCTTGATGGTGCCTGCAGATGCAGGGTGGTCACGCCTTGGCCACAAGGGAGATTTCTTCAGTCTTCTGTGGAGCAGAACGTCGAAGTCCAGAGTTTCTTCTTTGTAGAGTTTCAAATCAGGATAATCTAATTTGGAACGGGACCAGCTCCTACCTTTATTCTCCTAAAGGGGGCTGTACTATGACTTGGTCCCTCCTATGGGTGGGACCAGGAAGGGGGGTGGTTACACCCCCTATCCTTTGTCCGGTTTCGCGCCAGAGCTGGGGCTGGAGTGCCCCAGCAACTGGTTTGAATCGGTGTATGCACAGGGCACCTTGTGTGCCCCAGGCATGTCTCATTCCTTTCAGGCCTGTCCTACCTAATACACAAAATTCTGTCTGGGGTGGTGCTAGCACCTCCCAAGGCAGGAAACCCTTTGTCCAAGCCTCCCTCGCTGGAAGGACTCCCAGCAGCTGGAGGTCAGACTTGTGTCTGTGGTGGCAGCATCCCTTTTGTGATGCTGAGGCTCGAGTTAATTTTAACCGGGGTTCACAGTTACATACATGTTGTGTTCCTCTAGAAGGGTGGAATGCTACCCCCGTCGCCAGAACTGGCGAGGGGGCAGTATTCCAATTCGTATAACACCTTACTCGACATGTTTTGAAAATGCTATGCCAAAGTTATCAATAACCGCGAGGTTATAATGCACTTCAGAGTATATGGTATATTGTCATCATGGAAACAGCTAAAGGACTTGGTTCCGAAAGCTGTAGACAGGCTCAGCTCATGCTAGAGCACCATCTCACATAATTCCAAGCACTCTGCCTTAGGAGTGACTTGTAGGAGGATATGTGTCAATTTTAGGTTTAGATATAGGAATACTATATCTAAAGCAAAGGGTGATTACACCACCTTGCCCCAGCTGATTGATCAGCCAGTTGTGTCAAATTAGGATGGCCAACCAGGGGTGGCATAATACATGCTGCAGCCCCTGGTAGGCCTTCGGTTCACTTATGCCCTGGGTACCTATGGTACACTGTACAAGGACTTACAAGAGTGACCCAATACCAATTGGTAAATGCACCTAAGGCACATGGATGTCAATTTAGAGAGAGACCAGCTAGGCTGTGGGTCTGATCAGCAGGCCCACAGCCAGGGAAAGTCGTGAACCAGTGAAGCAAAAAGCAAAAATCTGGGGCGACCATAGGATTGCAGACCCTATTCTCCTACAGTGTCCACTTGCGGTGAGGCATAGGAAACCCTTAGTGATAGTGTTTAGGTCCCTGAAACGAATATTCTACTTACCAGTATGCATCTGTTCTTGTCATGTAGGGCTGCTGACATTCATATCTGTGCATAGATCGCCGCCTAGTGTTGGGTCCGGATGATTGCACATTGTTGTCCTGGAAGAGTCTTCGAAGTATCACGAGATAGGTGGCTCCTCCCCTGGAGTACAGTGCGCATGGGCATCGACTCCATCCTCAGATTGTTTTTAGCCATTGTGGCCAAGATGGAGTGAAACTAAGTGAATGATGACCATGCTAGAAGTATGTGTGAATTCTGCAGCTGCTACGGGCGCCGGGGAGGAGGGCGGGCGATATAAATGTCAGCAGCCCTACATGCCAAGAACAGATGCATACTGGTAAGTAGCATATTCGGTTCGAGGCATGTGGGCTGCTGAATTCATATCTGTGCATAGAATACATAGTAGTCCCTCCATTAACAGCGGCCGCCCGTGCCAGCTGCAGCAGTTTGGAAAAGTGTTTTGAGAACAGCCTGCCCTACAGCTGCCTGCTGTTTGGAGTGCACATCAACACAATAATGCTTTGTAAATGTGTGTGTGGTAGACCATGTGGGTGCTCTACAAATGTCTTCCAAAGGAATATTTCCAAGGAATGCCATAGAGGCCCCCAACTTTCTGGTGGAGTGGGCCCTTGGTGGAATGGTGAGAGTACGCTTGGCTTTCAGATAGCAGATCTGGATACATTTAACAATCCACCTAGCAATACCAGCCTTGGAAATGGGGTTACCTTTGTGGTGTGGTGCAAAGGCAACAAAGAGTTGCTTAGTCTTCCTAAATTCCTTGGTCCTATCGATGTAATACATCAGGGCCCTTTTGACGTCAAGGGTGTGGAGCATTCTCTCCGCCAATGACTCAGGATCTTGGAAGAAAACAGGCAATTCAATAGTCTGGTTGATATGGAATTGAGACACAACCTTAGGAAGGAATTTAGGGTTAGTGCGAAGCACTACCCTGTTAGAATGAATTTGAATAAATGGCTCTTGGAAAGTTAGGGCTTGCAGTTCACTAACTCGCCGTAGCGACGTAATCGCTATGAGGAAAGCCACTTTCCACGTCAAGAATTGAATCTCGCAGGAATGCAGTGGTTCAAAGGGAGGACCCATCAGCCGGGTGAGGACCACATTGAGGTTTCACTCCGGAGCTGGTGGAGTCCGCAGAGGAATGACTTGTTTGAGTCCTTCTAGAAAGGCCTTATGGCAGGCACTCTGAAGAGTGAGAGGTGCTGCCTGTTCTGGAGATAAGCGGTATGCGAATGGAAGCATAGGCCATATTACATTTGTACAGATGGAAAAGGTAACAGATGATATTCTGAATAGACGCATCTAGCGGGTTAATGTTGTGGTCTGCACAATAAACGACAAACCGCTTCCATTTTGCCGCATAGCATGCTCTGGTGGTGGGCTTCCTTGCCTCCCGAATGATGTCCATACAGTCAGAAGGCAAGTGCAGGTAGCCAAACTGTAAGACTTCAGGAGCCAGATCGCCAGGTTGAGCTGTTGCGGATCTGGATGCTGAATGTCGCCATGGCTCTGCGTCAGAAGGCTGGGCGTGAGACGTAGCCTCTGATGCGGTACCACAGACAGTTCCAGAAACGTGGTGTACCATGGTTGGCGAGCCCACGTTGGAGCAACCAGGATGAGAGTCATCGAGTGCTGCCTGAGCTTGTGTGCCACTAGCGGTATCAGAGGTGCTGGGGGAAAAGCGTACGCAAATTTGCCTGACCAGTTCATCCATAGCGCATTGCCCTGCGACTGTGGGTGTGGGAACCTGGCGGCGAAGCTTTGGCATTTTGCGCTCTCCCTTGTGGCGAACAGGTCTATCTCTGGATGACCCCACCTTTGGAAGTATGGGTGGAGGACTGATGGATGTATCTCCCACTCGTGCATTTGGTGGCTGTGCCTGCTGAGCAGGTCCGCCTTCTGATTGTCCTTGCCCGGGAGGTGTTCTGCCATGAGGAAGATGTTCCTCTGAATGGCTCACTTCCACATGCTCTGAGCCAGATGAGACCGCTGGGGAGAGTGTGTTCCTCCCTGCTTTTGAATGTAGTACATGGCCGTCATGTTGTCCGTCCGGATCAACACGACCTTGTTGCACAGATGTACTTTGAAGGCTTTGAGTGCCATGAAGATTGCCATCAGTTCGAGAACATTGATGTGCATCTTCCGTTGCTGGAGCGTCCATAGTCCCTGCACTGTGTAGTGGAGTACATGAGCTCCCCATCCCTGGAGAGAGGCGTCCGTTGTCAGGATGATCTGTGGCACAGGCTCTTGGAACGGTCGGCCCTTGCAAAGGTTTCATGGATTCCACCAATGCAGAGAGTTGTATGCCCGACCGCTCACCAACACTAGGTCTTTAAACTGCCCGTGAGTTTGAGTCCACTGACGTGCTAAGCACTCCTGAAGCGGCGCATATGTAGTCTCGCGTGCGGGACTATGGAAATGAAGGAGGCCATCATGCCTATCAACTGCATGAACACTCTTGCTGGAAGCGAGTGTTGAGGTCTGAACTTCTGTATCAGCGATTGAATGCTGCTGACCCTCACTGAATTTGGCTGTGCTGTGGCTGCCAGAGTGTCTATGGTCGCACCCAGATACTGCCGTATGTGGGCAGGTTGGAGGTGGGATTTTGGGTAATTCAGTGAGAATCCCAGATCGTGCAGGAGGTGAATGGTGTGGGACATGTGGGCGGCACACTGCTGGGCTGACTATGCCTGAATGAGCCAGTCGTCCAGATAAGGGTAGACGTGGATGTTCCATCTCCTGAGATGCGCTGCCACTGTCGCCAGGCACTTTGTGAACACCCTGGGTGCCGTGGTGACACCAAAAGGCAAAACCTTGAAATGGTAGTGCTGGTTTTGTATGGTGAACCGGAGGTATTTTCTGTGTGAAGGGTGCAGTGGAATGTGAAAGTACGCATCCTTTAGGTCTAAAGTTGCGAGAAAATCCCCCTGACTGAGCAACGGGAGCACCTGCTGCAGGGTCAGCATATGGAAGTGCTCCGACAGGATGTAATGGTTGAGTGGCCTGAGGTCCAGAATAGGCCTGAGGGACCCGTCCTTCTTTGGTATTAAGAAGTACAGGGAGTACACCCCTGTGCCTCTTTCTTGCATAGGAACGAGCTCTATTGCTCCTTTTTGCAGCATAACGGTGACTTCCTACTGCAATAAGTGCAAATGCTTGTCCGACATAGGACGGTTCCTTGGGGGCATGTTGGGTGGAGTGGATGTTAACTCCAGACAATAACCGTATTGGATAAGTTTCCTGACCCACCTGTCTGTGGTGATGGACTTCCAGACTGGCAGAAATCGCTGGAGTCTCCCCCCAACCGGTGTTGTATGGTCGGGGGGCAGTGACAAGGCGTCACTGTTTGCTGGTGGCAGAGGATCTGGAGCTGTTTCCACGACCTCTGCCCTTGGCGCCGTTACCACGATATCCACCTCGACTTTTGTTGGTGTATGTGGACTGAGTGTTGCCCTTGTAGTACTGCGTGGACTGGGAGAGCTGGCCCCTGGAAACGCCTCTAGTGTTTGAGAGACGAAAAGACCCACCCCGAAACTGCTGGGACTGTAAGGCACCCATGGATTTCGCAGTCTCTGTGTCCTTTTTTATCCTTTCTAGGGTGGTGTCAACCTCCGGGCCAAACAGGTGATCTGGGTTGACTGTTTGGTTAAGGATGGTGGTTTGGATTTCTGGCTGAAATTCAGAGATTCTCAGCCAGGCATGTCGCCGTAGCATAACACTAGTGTTTATAGCTCTGGCAGCGGTATCAGCTGCGTCCAGAGCGCACTTAATCGAATCAGCATCTCAGCCGCCTCCTTGTATTCATCAGGCAGGTGCTGCAACAGGGTCATCTAAACATAAGGATTCTATCAATGTGTGGAGGTGCAAGATATTTTTAAGGATTTTTACAAAAATTTAATTGGAGTGAAGTGATAGACTCTCTCTTAGAGATGGAAAGATGAGAGCACATGTGCTTGTTTAAAATACCCCTCACACACTAAAAAAATCCGTTAGTGTCATGCTTCATCATAGGGGTCTTCCCGTCCCTATAACGGGGCGGGGCGTGCTGCGACCAGACGGACTACGCGGGAGCACTATAAATCGTGACAGAGCTATGTGTAGGTGTAGTGATGAAAAGTGGAGTGTAGGGATCTAACTAGTGAGTGCAAAAAATATAAAAAATTTAAAAATTCCCTGGCTAGTAGAACAAATACACTTTATTGGAGTCTCTGGCTGGGAATGTTAAAAAGGGGATGTAGGTAGAGCAATTACTGACTACCAAGTCGACATGTTTCATAGGCAGTCCCCTGCTGCCTACTCATCAGGACCAAATCGTGATCCCTACTGTGAATAGCTCAGTTCTAAAGAAGTAGGCCTACTGTCCTACAAATATACCGGCAAAAATAAGCTGGATATTTGTGCCTCAGGGCATGAGCTGGCCCGGGTGAAGCAAGGCATCAAAAAATAAGTGCCAAAAAACGGTGACCCTTGGTCTCTGTAAAGGAAAAGGAAGAAAACGAGGGAGAAAGCACAGACATATTCATGTCATTACTGCTGGTCATGAAATGTGCATCGTTGATACGCTTTGATATTCACAACCATAGCCAGTTTGGTAGAATTCATAATGCTAGGTAAGATTACCTTCACCGCAGGTTTGAATATATTAATCAAAATGCACCTCTTGTTGTTGGACAGAGTGTACGTCATATTGACCAGAACCATCCAAATGGACGTGGTTCATTCATAACCCATCATACATACATTAGTGGCTCAACACATTCATACAAACGATCCCAAAAGCATCAAAAAGGACATAAATATTTCGTATTTTTTCAAGATCGATATTCTAGACACAGTATATCGTATTTTCTCAGCATAATTATTCTAGAAATAATGCAAGTGTAGATGGTCACAAAGTACACTCGTTATATACATACTTTTTGGTAGTTCTCTCAGTGCCCCATGAGCTGGCAGGAGGAGGGAGATTAGCGCGGTCTACTGAAAAATAGAAGTGGCCGCCCCCACTGTTAGATGTGGTTCGTTCGTTTCCTGACAATGAAATGGCCCAGTAACCCGTTTATTAAAGACTCGGGGTCTGAGTCTATCACTTACGTTACCGGCTCGAGCGATTCGCCTGGCATTCCTCCCGTCCGAGCTCCGAGGATAGGTAGTCGCTCGTCTGCCGGTGGAGATATATTGTGCCTTCCGTCATGCTCATTGTTACACGGAGAAACGCCCAAAATGAACACTAGAATGGGCAAATCCAAGATGGCCGCCGCAAAACGGCTCAATGTGAGGATTATGACCGATCGTCTTTTCTCGCTTTCTGTCGCCAGCGTGAGGGACCCGGATTAACTTAATGCAACTAAATACAAATTGTATACTCGTGCTATGCCTCATTATTAAATACTATGCCTCATTGTTAAATGTTTTACTCTTTGGTGTTCACAGGTCAGACAGAAAAATAAAAAACTAAATGTAATGTATTATCACATTCACAGGACACCTCATTGTTGATGCTTGTTAATTGGTGTTCCTAGGTCAAAAAAATAATGAAATATAAAATAAAATGTAGTGAATAATCACAATTTCAGGAAACAAAAATGTTGTCACTCTGATTATCATGGGTCAAATTTGTCATTCAGCTGGTGGGTTTTTTTGCGCAGGGTCCAGTGTTATTGCATTCCTGCTAGATTGGTGTAGCCCAAGGGTCACAGGATTCAGCTCGCAGATTACCCAAAAAGACAGATAGATTCATTATGTATCTATTGCATGAGGATAAACGGATGAGGTTCACACCTATCCCCAAGGAAAGGCATTATTCCAGAGTTCATGTATGTTGATTACATCAGGTTGGGATACTGGCTTCAGAAAAACCAGGGGTCACAGCTGTCCCCAGGGTATGTCATCGTTCAGTCCCTTTTTATGGGACTGAATGCGAAACACCCATCTCTGTTTCGCCAGGTTTGTGGTTCATCTCTAGGTAGTGATTCGTGAGTTTCGTGCTGGTCTTCTTGCATTTGATGGTGCTCTTGTGTTCACCTATCCTGACTTTCACTGCCCTGCTCGTCATACCTATATACTCCAATCCGCAGGGGCATATGATTAGATAGACCACATTGGTACTATTGCAGTTGCTGAAGCCCCTTTGCTCCCAGGTTGTTCCATCACTAAAGGTCAGATTATTGCTTTTCTTCGTGAGACAACATACTTTACAGTTTCCGCATGGATGATGGCCATGTACAAAGTCGGGATTCTTCTGTACAGAATTGCTGTTTGCTTTTGGTCTGGTGTGGACTAAGGCATCCCTTATGCTCTGTGCTTTTCTGTGAGAGAACAACGGTTTTGGTATTTGCAACCCACCGCTATTCAGAATTTTCCAATTCCTGTTGATAATCTTGGTCACCTGATTCGAATAGGTATTATAGGTGGTGACACAGATCGGTCTCTTCTCCTCCTCTTTCTGTATTTTTTCTTCCAGAAGGCTCTCCCGGCAATTGTTTTTTGCCCGTTTGTATGCCTGGTCGATGATCTTATCAGGATACCTTCTGGCTTCCAGCTTCTTCTTCAGATCCTTAGACTGCAGTTTGAAGTCTCCAATTTCTGTGCAGTTCCTGCGAAGGCGCAGGAACTGACCATACGGGAGATTATCCCGCAGATGTCTCGGGTGAAAGCTGTTGTACAAAAGTAAACAGTTCTTCGAGGTGTCCTTGAAATGAGTTGTCGTCCTCAGTCTGCCTTCTTTGGGGAAGATATTCAAATCTAAAAATACCAAGTTACTGTTGGAGGTGGTACTGGTGAACTTTAAGTAGTTGTCTTGCAAGTTCAACCAGCTCAAGAATTGTTTAGAGGTCCTCTCATCTCCATCCCAGATGATCAGGATGTCGTCGATGTATCGTTTCCATACTTTGATATTGTCTCTGAAAGGGTTGTTTGGATGAAGTACTTTAGTCACTTCTAAGTGGTGCACATATAAACCAGCTATGCTGGGAGCAAATGTGCTTCCCATACTACAACCGTGTTTTTGTAGATAGAGGGTACCTTTGTGCTCAAAGAAGTTCTCTCTAAGGGCTAGGGAACAGCATTCCATCACCACGTTACGTGGTGTTTGGTATTCCCAGAAGTCCTCAAAAAGGACGTCTTCCACAATCTCTAGGGTAGCATGATGTGGCAGGCTGGTGTAGAGACTCTCTACGTCACAGCTGATCAGTAATTGGTTGTCGGGATCAAAGGTGATGTTTTCTAATAAGTTCAGGACATCCTTCGTGTCTCTGAGATATGTTGACGTTTTTTGAACAATCGGTCTGAGGAAAGCATCTGCAAACCTCGACAGAGGTTCCAACACTGACCCAATACCAGATACGATAGGTCGTCCTGGGGGGTTCTGTAAGTTCTTGTGTATCTTAGGGAGTGTGTACAGATACGGGGTCCTGGGGTTCTTTTGACACAAGAATTCTCCCTCCTTCTTGGTGATCCAGCCGTGTGTCACAGCTTCCTCTACCATTGTGCTAATTTTTGTTGCTATCCTCTGTGTTGGATCCGTGTGGAGAATTTCGTAGTTTCTTTCATCTTCCAACAGTCTCATGCATTCTGCATCGTACTGGCTTGCATTTTGTATGACAGTTGCGCCGCCCTTGTCAGCCGGTTTGATCACTATACGTTTGTTGTTGCTCAACTCCCGTAGTGCCTGTCTTTCTGCATTGGTCGTGTTTTGGAAGGTACTCCTTTCTCGTGGGTTGATGTCTTCAAGTTCTCTCATCACCGACTTTTCGAAAGTTAATAATTCGATTGGTAGAGTGTTATTCATCGGTGTGAACGTAGATTTTGGTCTAAGTTTAGTATCACCAGGTTCAATCTCATCTTTTTTGTCTTTGAAGAAGACTTGCAACTTAAGACGTCGCATGAACTCCTGGACTTCCTTGCATAGATGAAACTTGTCCATGTTAGCAGTGGGTACATACCCCAAGCCTTTCTCCAGTACTGCTTTCTGTGCTTCTGTGAGTTCACAGTCAGAGAGGTTTACCACCAGACTTACTTCTGGCTCTTTTTGGCGCCTGTCATGCTTCTCGTGGCTACCCGTGGGGTTTCTTCCTCTCCTGTGTTCCAGTGTACGGAGGTACCCCTCCGGTTTCTTCCTCTCGTCTGTCCCTGGCGCCCCCCTAAAAAAGGCGCCGATTGGTCGAAGTAGCCATAATCCTGTTGTTGATACCCCCATACGGGAAAAGGGCCTTGTGGGTGTTGAAAAGGGGCTTGTGGACCGAATTGTGGTTGTTGCGGATATACCATATGGGGTTGAAAATTATTCCACCCTCTGGGACCCCGGTAATTGGATCTACGAAAGTTCCTCCTTCCTCCTTGAGGTCTTGGGCTCTTATTGCGACTTGAGTTCGATCCGCTTGAACCCGAGTCTGATGATTCATCATCTGTGATTTCATTTGTTGATTTGTAATCATCCTTTATGTAGGGGTAGACCCTCTCTTTGGACCACCGGCTGTTGTCTTTTTTCAGTTTCTCATATTTGCTGTTCTTCAGGGTGGTTTCAAATCATTGAGGGATTTGTTCATCTCTTCAAGAAATTTTTTCAAATCTGCTGGGGATTCATAACTTTTTAGGCGAACTTCAATGGCTTGTATTTCTATTTTCAGTTCGGTTGCCAACCTACTAGCAGTTTTTATGATTAGCACAATCCAATCACGGGTACATCTCCATGAGATCTTGGACCAGTCAATTTTGAACGTCTTATCGTGCAAGAAAATAAAAGGTTCGTTACGGACTACAAGGCCTGCTGGGGCTGTGTTAGCCTGGAGATACTCGGTCATCAGCAGGCCATGAATGGCGGTCTTTATTTGTGTCCTTCTGAGTTCTTCTAGTTCATCCCAGTCATTATTCTTTGTGGAGGGGCCAGCTGTACTCAGACCTTCAAAAGTTCCCAAGGTAGCCATGAGGTTAGAGATCTCATCCTCAGTGAAAGCCAGACCTAGATCAGCCATGGTTGTTTGTCAATATTCAAAGTGAAGAAAAAGTCCCAAAATCAGCCCAGGGATCGGACGCTGAATGCGGAATCACTGTCGTTATGTAGTGAGAGCGACAATGTCAGTTTCTATTCTTAAGGGCTCCCGCAGCTGTGCGCTGCCGATAATCACAAAAAATCAAAAGAGGGAAGCGTAGAGGTTGAGATAAAATCACCCTCCTGAACAGTTCATCTAAACATAAGGATTCTATCAATGTGTGGAGGTGCAAGATATTTTTAAGGATTTTTACAAAAATTTAATTGGAGTGAAGTGATAGACTCTCTCTTAGAGATGGAAAGATGAGAGCACATGTGCTTGTTTAAAATACCCCTCACACACTAAAAAAATCCGTTAGTGTCATGCTTCATCATAGGGGTCTTCCCGTCCCTATAACGGGGCGGGGCGTGCTGCGACCAGACGGACTACGCGGGAGCACTATAAATCGTGACAGAGCTATGTGTAGGTGTAGTGATGAAAAGTGGAGTGTAGGGATCTAACTAGTGAGTGCAAAAAATATAAAAAATTTAAAAATTCCCTGGCTAGTAGAACAAATACACTTTATTGGAGTCTCTGGCTGGGAATGTTAAAAAGGGGATGTAGGTAGAGCAATTACTGACTACCAAGTCGACATGTTTCATAGGCAGTCCCCTGCTGCCTACTCATCAGGACCAAATCGTGATCCCTACTGTGAATAGCTCAGTTCTAAAGAAGTAGGCCTACTGTCCTACAAATATACCGGCAAAAATAAGCTGGATATTTGTGCCTCAGGGCATGAGCTGGCCCGGGTGAAGCAAGGCATCAAAAAATAAGTGCCAAAAAACGGTGACCCTTGGTCTCTGTAAAGGAAAAGGAAGAAAACGAGGGAGAAAGCACAGACATATTCATGTCATTACTGCTGGTCATGAAATGTGCATCGTTGATACGCTTTGATATTCACAACCATAGCCAGTTTGGTAGAATTCATAATGCTAGGTACAATTACCTTCACCGCAGGTTTGAATATATTAATCAAAATGCACCTCTTGTTGTTGGACAGAGTGTACGTCATATTGACCAGAACCATCCAAATGGACGTGGTTCATTCATAACCCATCATACATACATTAGTGGCTCAACACACGATCCCAAAAGCATCAAAAAGGACATAAATATTTCGTATTTTTTCAAGATCGATATTCTAGACACAGTATATCGTATTTTCTCAGCATAATTATTCTAGAAATAATGCAAGTGTAGATGGTCACAAAGCACACTCGTTATATACATACTTTTTGGTAGTTCTCTCAGTGCCCCATGAGCTGGCAGGAGGAGGGAGATTAGCGCGGTCTACTGAAAAATAGAAGTGGCCGCCCCCACTGTTAGATGTGGTTCGTTCGTTTCCTGACAATGAAATGGCCCAGTAACCCGTTTATTAAAGACTCGGGGTCTGAGTCTATCACTTACGTTACCGGCTCGAGCGATTCGCCTGGCATTCCTCCCGTCCGAGCTCCGAGGATAGGTAGTCGCTCGTCTGCCAGCTCATGGGGCACTGAGAGAACTACCAAAAAGTATGTATATAACGAGTGTACTTTGTGACCATCTACACTTGCATTATTTCTAGAATAATTATGCTGAGAAAATACGATATACTGTGTCTAGAATATCGATCTTGAAAAAATACGAAATATTTATGTCCTTTTTGATGCTTTTGGGATCGTTTGTATGAACGTGTTGAGCCACTAATGTATGTATGATGGGTTATGAATGAACCACGTCCATTTGGATGGTTCTGGTCAATATGACGTACACTCTGTCCAACAACAAGAGGTGCATTTTGATTAATATATTCAAACCTGCGGTGAAGGTAATTGTACCTAGCATTATGAATTCTACCAAACTGGCTATGGTTGTGAATATCAAAGCGTATCAACGATGCACATTTCATGACCAGCAGTAATGACATGAATATGTCTGTGCTTTCTCCCTCGTTTTCTTCCTTTTCCTTTACAGAGACCAAGGGTCACCGTTTTTTGGCACTTATTTTTTGATGCCTTGCTTCACCCGGGCCAGCTCATGCCCTGAGGCACAAATATCCAGCTTATTTTTGCCGGTATATTTGTAGGACAGTAGGCCTACTTCTTTAGAACTGAGCTATTCACAGTAGGGATCACGATTTGGTCCTGATGAGTAGGCAGCAGGGGACTGCCTATGAAACATGTCGACTTGGTAGTCAGTAATTGCTCTACCTACATCCCCTTTTTAACATTCCCAGCCAGAGACTCCAATAAAGTGTATTTGTTCTACTAGCCAGGGAATTTTTAAATTTTTTATATTTTTTGCACTCACTAGTTAGATCCCTACACTCCACTTTTCATCACTACACCTACACATAGCTCTGTCACGATTTATAGTGCTCCCGCGTAGTCCGTCTGGTCGCAGCACGCCCCGCCCCGTTATAGGGACGGGAAGACCCCTATGATGAAGCATGACACTAACGGATTTTTTTAGTGTGTGAGGGGTATTTTAAACAAGCACATGTGCTCTCATCTTTCCATCTCTAAGAGAGAGTCTATCACTTCACTCCAATTAAATTTTTGTAAAAATCCTTAAAAATATCTTGCACCTCCACACATTGATAGAATCCTTATGTTTAGATGAACTGTTCAGGAGGGTGATTCTATCTCAACCTCTACGCTTCCCTCTTTTGATTTTTTGTGATTATCGGCAGCGCACAGCTGCGGGAGCCCTTAAGAATAGAAACTGACATTGTCGCTCTCACTACATAACGACAGTGATTCCGCATTCAGCGTCCGATCCCTGGGCTGATTTTGGGACTTTTTCTTCACTTTGAATATTGACAAACAACCATGGCTGATCTAGGTCTGGCTTTCATTGAGGATGAGATCTCTAACCTCATGGCTACCTTGGGAACTTTTGAAGGTCTGAGTACAGCTGGCCCCTCCACAAAGAATAATGACTGGGATGAACTAGAAGAACTCAGAAGGACACAAATAAAGACCGCCATTCATGGCCTGCTGATGACCGAGTATCTCCAGGCTAACACAGCCCCAGCAGGCCTTGTAGTCCGTAACGAACCTTTTATTTTCTTGCACGATAAGACGTTCAAAATTGA
Source organism: Lissotriton vulgaris (assembly GCF_964263255.1). NCBI lineage: Eukaryota > Metazoa > Chordata > Amphibia > Caudata > Salamandridae > Lissotriton > Lissotriton vulgaris. Next base: position 191,804,841 of record NC_141689.1, on the reverse strand, counting down.
CTGGTCCAAGATCTCATGGAGATGTACCCGTGATTGGATTGTGCTAATCATAAAAACTGCTAGTAGGTTGGCAACCGAACTGAAAATAGAAATACAAGCCATTGAAGTTCGCCTAAAAAGTTATGAATCCCCAGCAGATTTGAAAAAATTTCTTGAAGAGATGAACAAATCCCTCAATGATTTCGAAACCACCCTGAAGAACAGCAAATATGAGAAACTGAAAAAAGACAACAGCCGGTGGTCCAAAGAGAGGGTCTACCCCTACATAAAGGATGATTACAAATCAACAAATGAAATCACAGATGATGAATCATCAGACTCGGGTTCAAGCGGATCGAACTCAAGTCGCAATAAGAGCCCAAGACCTCAAGGAGGAACTTTCGTAGATCCAATTACCGGGGTCCCAGAGGGTGGAATAATTTTCAACCCCATATGGTATATCCGCAACAACCACAATTCGGTCCACAAGCCCCTTTTCAACACCCACAAGGCCCTTTTCCCGTATGGGGGTATCAACAACAGGATTATGGCTACTTCGACCAATCGGCGCCTTTTTTAGGGGGGCGCCAGGGACAGACGAGAGGAAGAAACCGGAGGGGTACCTCCGTACACTGGAACACAGGAGAGGAAGAAACCCCACGGGTAGCCACGAGAAGCATGACAGGCGCCAAAAAGAGCCAGAAGTAAGTCTGGTGGTAAACCTCTCTGACTGTGAACTCACGGAAGCACAGAAAGCAGTACTGGAGAAAGGCTTGGGGTATGTACCCACTGCTAACATGGACAAGTTTCATCTATGCAAGGAAGTCCAGGAGTTCATGCGACGTCTTAAGTTGCAAGTCTTCTTCAAAGACAAAAAAGATGAGATTGAACCTGGTGATACTAAACTTAGACCAAAATCTACGTTCACACCGATGAATAACACTCTACCAATCGAATTATTAACTTTCGAAAAGTCGGTGATGAGAGAACTTGAAGACATCAACCCACGAGAAAGGAGTACCTTCCAAAACACGACCAATGCAGAAAGACAGGCACTACGGGAGTTGAGCAACAACAAACGTATAGTGATCAAACCGGCTGACAAGGGCGGCGCAACTGTCATACAAAATGCAAGCCAGTACGATGCAGAATGCATGAGACTGTTGGAAGATGAAAGAAACTACGAAATTCTCCACACGGATCCAACACAGAGGATAGCAACAAAAATTAGCACAATGGTAGAGGAAGCTGTGACACACGGCTGGATCACCAAGAAGGAGGGAGAATTCTTGTGTCAAAAGAACCCCAGGACCCCGTATCTGTACACACTCCCTAAGATACACAAGAACTTACAGAACCCCCCAGGACGACCTATCGTATCTGGTATTGGGTCAGTGTTGGAACCTCTGTCGAGGTTTGCAGATGCTTTCCTCAGACCGATTGTTCAAAAAACGTCAACATATCTCAGAGACACGAAGGATGTCCTGAACTTATTAGAAAACATCACCTTTGATCCCGACAACCAATTACTGATCAGCTGTGACGTAGAGAGTCTCTACACCAGCCTGCCACATCATGCTACCCTAGAGATTGTGGAAGACGTCCTTTTTGAGGACTTCTGGGAATACCAAACACCACGTAACGTGGTGATGGAATGCTGTTCCCTAGCCCTTAGAGAGAACTTCTTTGAGCACAAAGGTACCCTCTATCTACAAAAACACGGTTGTAGTATGGGAAGCACATTTGCTCCCAGCATAGCTGGTTTATATGTGCACCACTTAGAAGTGACTAAAATACTTCATCCAAACAACCCTTTCAGAGACAATATCAAAGTATGGAAACGATACATCGACGACATCCTGATCATCTGGGATGGAGATGAGAGGACCTCTAAACAATTCTTGAGCTGGTTGAACTTGCAAGACAACTACTTAAAGTTCACCAGTACCACCTCCAACAGTAACTTGGTATTTTTAGATTTGAATATCTTCCCCAAAGAAGGCAGACTGAGGACGACAACTCATTTCAAGGACACCTCGAAGAACTGTTTACTTTTGTACAACAGCTTTCACCCGAGACATCTGCGGGATAATCTCCCGTATGGTCAGTTCCTGCGCCTTCGCAGGAACTGCACAGAAATTGGAGACTTCAAACTGCAGTCTAAGGATCTGAAGAAGAAGCTGGAAGCCAGAAGGTATCCTGATAAGATCATCGACCAGGCATACAAACGGGCAAAAAACAATTGCCGGGAGAGCCTTCTGGAAGAAAAAATACAGAAAGAGGAGGAGAAGAGACCGATCTGTGTCACCACCTATAATACCTGTTCGAATCAGGTGACCAAGATTATCAACAGGAATTGGAAAATTCTGAATAGCGGTGGGTTGCAAATACCAAAACCGTTGTTCTCTCACAGAAAAGCACAGAGCATAAGGGATGCCTTAGTCCACACCAGACCAAAAGCAAACAGCAATTCTGTACAGAAGAATCCCGACTTTGTACATGGCCATCATCCATGCGGAAACTGTAAAGTATGTTGTCTCACGAAGAAAAGCAATAATCTGACCTTTAGTGATGGAACAACCTGGGAGCAAAGGGGCTTCAGCAACTGCAATAGTACCAATGTGGTCTATCTAATCATATGCCCCTGCGGATTGGAGTATATAGGTATGACGAGCAGGGCAGTGAAAGTCAGGATAGGTGAACACAAGAGCACCATCAAATGCAAGAAGACCAGCACGAAACTCACGAATCACTACCTAGAGATGAACCACAAACCTGGCGAAACAGAGATGGGTGTTTCGCATTCAGTCCCATAAAAAGGGACTGAACGATGACATACCCTGGGGACAGCTGTGACCACTGGTTTTTCTGAAGCCAGTATCCCAACCTGATGTAATCAACATACATGAACTCTGGAATAATGCCTTTCCTTGGGGATAGGTGTGAACCTCATCCGTTTATCCTCATGCAATAGATACATAATGAATCTATCTGTCTTTTTGGGTAATCTGCGAGCTGAATCCTGTGACCCTTGGGCTACACCAATCTAGCAGGAATGCAATAACACTGGACCCTGCGCAAAAAAACCCACCAGCTGAATGACAAATTTGACCCATGATAATCAGAGTGACAACATTTTTGTTTCCTGAAATTGTGATTATTCACTACATTTTATTTTATATTTCATTATTTTTTTGACCTAGGAACACCAATTAACAAGCATCAACAATGAGGTGTCCTGTGAATGTGATAATACATTACATTTAGTTTTTTATTTTTCTGTCTGACCTGTGAACACCAAAGAGTAAAACATTTAACAATGAGGCATAGTATTTAATAATGAGGCATAGCACGAGTATACGATTTGTATTTAGTTGCATTAAGTTAATCCGGGTCCCTCACGCTGGCGACAGAAAGCGAGAAAAGACCATCGGTCATAATCCTCACATTGAGCCGTTTTGCGGCGGCCAACTTGGTTTTGCCCATTCTAGTGTTCATTTTGGGCGTTTCTCCGTGTAACAATGAGCATGACGGAAGGCACAATATATCTCCACCGGCAGACGAGCGACTACCTATCCTCGGAGCTCGGACGGGAGGAATGCCAGGCGAATCGCTCGAGCCGGTAACGTAAGTGATAGACTCAGACCCCGAGTCTTTAATAAACGGGTTACTGGGCCATTTCATTGTCAGGAAACGAACGAACCACATCTAACAGTGGGGGCGGCCACTTCTATTTTTCAGTAGACCGCGCTAATCTCCCTCCTCCTGCCAGCTCATGGGGCACTGAGAGAACTACCAAAAAGTATGTATATAACGAGTGTACTTTGTGACCATCTACACTTGCATTATTTCTAGAATAATTATGCTGAGAAAATACGATATACTGTGTCTAGAATATCGATCTTGAAAAAATACGAAATATTTATGTCCTTTTTGATGCTTTTGGGATCGTTTGTATGAATGTGTTGAGCCACTAATGTATGTATGATGGGTTATGAATGAACCACGTCCATTTGGATGGTTCTGGTCAATATGACGTACACTCTGTCCAACAACAAGAGGTGCATTTTGATTAATATATTCAAACCTGCGGTGAAGGTAATTGTACCTAGCATTATGAATTCTACCAAACTGGCTATGGTTGTGAATATCAAAGCGTATCAACGATGCACATTTCATGACCAGCAGTAATGACATGAATATGTCTGTGCTTTCTCCCTCGTTTTCTTCCTTTTCCTTTACAGAGACCAAGGGTCACCGTTTTTTGGCACTTATTTTTTGATGCCTTGCTTCACCCGGGCCAGCTCATGCCCTGAGGCACAAATATCCAGCTTATTTTTGCCGGTATATTTGTAGGACAGTAGGCCTACTTCTTTAGAACTGAGCTATTCACAGTAGGGATCACGATTTGGTCCTGATGAGTAGGCAGCAGGGGACTGCCTATGAAACATGTCGACTTGGTAGTCAGTAATTGCTCTACCTACATCCCCTTTTTAACATTCCCAGCCAGAGACTCCAATAAAGTGTATTTGTTCTACTAGCCAGGGAATTTTTAAATTTTTTATATTTTTTGCACTCACTAGTTAGATCCCTACACTCCACTTTTCATCACTACACCTACACATAGCTCTGTCACGATTTATAGTGCTCCCGCGTAGTCCGTCTGGTCGCAGCACGCCCCGCCCCGTTATAGGGACGGGAAGACCCCTATGATGAAGCATGACACTAACGGATTTTTTTAGTGTGTGAGGGGTATTTTAAACAAGCACATGTGCTCTCATCTTTCCATCTCTAAGAGAGAGTCTATCACTTCACTCCAATTAAATTTTTGTAAAAATCCTTAAAAATATCTTGCACCTCCACACATTGATAGAATCCTTATGTTTAGATGAACTGTTCAGGAGGGTGATTCTATCTCAACCTCTACGCTTCCCTCTTTTGATTTTTTGTGCTGCAACAGGGTCTCCAGTGTGTCGTAGTGTGCCCCGTCATAGCGCACCAGAAGCGCTTGTGTGTTAGAAATGCGCCAGATGTTGGCAACCCTCTTCCCAGATGCCTCAAAGACCTTGGATTCTTTGTCTGGGGGAGGAGCATCACCCGTAGCCTGAGAATTAGCCCTCTTCCGGGCATTCAAGACAACAAGGGAGTCCAGAGGCAACTGTCCTTTGATGTAGGTAGGATCAGTAGGCGCTGACTTGTATTTCTTCTCAATCCTAGGGTTTATCACCCTCGCCCTGGTAGGTTCTTTAAAGATCTCAGCAGCATGCTTTAAAACACCTTTCAGCATAGGCAGAGTCTTAACAGTTTTTTCTGATACTGAGAAGGTATCAAAAAGGAAATCGACATCCACAGGGTCAGCATGGAGCTGTACGTTGTGATTGCTAGCTGCCCGCTCAATGAGGGCATTGAAAGCTGCAGAGTCTTCCGTAGGGGACGTTTTTGCAGAAAAAAGTTGAGGGTCTTGTCCTGATTGAGGATCCCCAGGGTCACCACCAGCTGCCCAGGGTTCGTTGGTATCCTCAGGGTCTGTATAGACAGGATAACTGTACTCATCCTCATCATCCCCCTCTCCATCGTCCACATCAGAGTAAGTGGACGACACTTTATGAGTGTGGGGAAAGTGGTTCCACCAAGGCAGGAGTGAAAGCAGAGTCCTTTTTCTTGAGAGGGATCTTGTAAGACTCCAGTGGGCGTTCTGGGGCGATTTTCCGCTTGTGGAGGGAAAGCTTGCCCGTTTCGGCATCGATGAAGTGCTCCTGATGCTCGTCCACTGAAGGTCGTCGAGGTCGCGCGCCGGGGACCACCGCTGACGACTGCGGCGCCAAAGAGACCTTTTCGGGCACACCGGCGACTGCCTTAGGAGCGAAAGCCTTCGGCGGCAACGTGAAATGGATGGGCGTGGACGCCTTAAGTGGTTTCTCCACCGGTTTTGTAGGCGGAGGATCCTTCGGACCGACTGACGCGGTTCCGTCCCTGATGCGCTGCAGGGAGTCCGTCCCCTTCTTGGTTAACGCGGCGGATGGGCTCGCCGGTTCAATGGAATCCCCCGAGGTCACACCTGGAGTCGACTCTCGGGGCGCAGTGCCCTTGGCCTTGTCCTGCTGACGCGGGGTCGTGAGAACCTTCGGGTCATCCAGCCGCTTCTTCGGGTCACCGAGAGTTTTCTTCGGGTCGCCGACAGCCTTCTTCGGGTCGCTGAGGCCTTTACCGGCGTCGACCGTCTTCGGCGCTGACGCGCTCGGCTCGACCACCTTCACTTTAGTCTTCGGCGCAGCAGACTTCGTCTCGACGCCCTTGACTTGAGCCTTCCGCTCGACAGCCACCTTCGGCGCCGAGGTCTCCGAGGCCTTGGAGCCGACCAAAGTGATGCTCACTTTCGGTTTCTAGGACGGCACCTGCGCAGTATCTGGAGTCGAGACCGTAGGTTTCGCTTTCGGTTTCGTTTTGCCAGGGAGTGGCTCGACAGCGATGTCCGTGGCCGAGCCCGAAGGCGGGGCCGTAGAACCCATAGTGAGTTCTTGGGTAAAGCCCGAAGGCGATCCCTCGACCTGAGCTTTATAAATTGGCACGGCCCCAGAGTCCGTTTGAGGAAGCTCCTCATCCGAGCTATCCTCCATGGCCCTGAGGGCCCCGTCGTCGTCTCCTACTTTGTCGACGACTTCTTCGGCCTCGAGCATCTCTGCATCCGCGTCTTAGTCGACGTCCGACGCGGGGTTCGACTCAGAAATGTCCTGGATAGATTCGTCCTCGACATCCCCTGCATCGAAGATATCCACAGGCGCCAGTGCAGCATGCTGGGCCTCCTGGCGCGCAGCTCGTCGAAGCTTAAGCGTCTTCTTGGACCTGAAGCGTGAACAAGCCATACACTTGTCTTCATCGTGGTCCAGCGACAGACACTTGTTGCACACCGGGTGGACGTCGATGTGGGGATACTTCGAGTTGCAGACGGGACATCTCTTGAATGGACTTCATTCCATGATGGACGGTCGATAGGTCTGGAGCGTCGACTGGGCCTTCCGCGCCGAGAGCACGCGGGTGTAGAGAATCCGGCTCGGAACCGAGCTGGAAGAACTAAGACCGAACGCAAGACTATACCGACGTATTAGACTAAAGACCTTTTGGTCTCAAGAAAGTTTTCTATCAATTCCGACAAGAGGGAATTCAAAGACATCCGAACCCAATGGCAGAAAAAAACAATCTGAGGATGGAGTCGATGCCCATGCGCACTGTAGTCCAGGGGAGGAGCCACCTATCTCGTGATACTTCGAAGACTCTTCCAGGACAACAATGTGCAATCATCCGGACCCAACACTAGGCGGCGATCTATGCACAGATATGAATTCAGCAGCCCACATGCCTCGAACATAAAAGCTCTCAAGGTGTAGCTGTGGAGAGCAGCTAAGGCTTATCCAGGAGGATGTAAAGCAGGTGCATTCAGCTATACAGTCAGTCAGTAAGAATTTCACAAAAGAAAGAACCACACCAGGTGAGTGTAAAATACTTTGTATTTATTAGCACACCCTAGACCGTAACTTGGTATATCGCCTACCAGGAGATATCAAAAACATACTAAAAAAACTTTAGAAATAGGTAGGAAGCATAGGAAAACACATAGGGCCCACCCGCGGGGCCTAATCAGTGGAAAGTGAGTTAAGTACCAAAACAGGACTAGTACCCAAGCATGGAGGACCCCAGATCCTCAGGTGAAACAAAAGAATATAATATTCTTTTGTGATACAAACGTACTCTGATTAAAATCATGTGGATTAAAACCACGTAAGGGGAGGTAACTACACTCCTCGAGAAACCTAGGAATTGAGTAAGGATAGTGGGTGAGCTCACTGAGTTATGTGCAGCATACATTGAATGCAGCCAAATTAACCATCCACGCTTGAATGGAGCACAATATTAGGTGCCTGTCATTAACATAATTAATATGCACAATTAGCAAAGACAGCACCATGGCATCATACAGGAGACACACGCAATTTGCGTGATCTATGACCGACTAACATAACGCTGATAGTATAAACACACAGCGAGCCAAAGAGAAACCAAGCACATGACTATGGAATGCGAATCATTTCGCACGTAACATTTTCATGTGGCTCCCTTATATACATAACAGAGGACCTGGGCGGATTCTCAATCATTGGAGGTAGTACCAACATCCAATGATGCAGCCACTACAAAAGTTTAGCATAACTAGGCTAGAGATCAACCAATAGAAACGAGGAACAATTGACATTTAAATGGGAGCAAGGAGCGGGACTTAACGGAATCTAGCAATTACGGAGCAGGATAGAGGCGGATATTTTACCAACTTACGGTGAGCAGAACTAGCTAGGTACTCGGGTTTTTGAGAGGCGCTGACAAGATGAATTAAATATAGGGTCTATAATGCGCTCTTTGTTTTTCTGTTCTTTATATAGCGGTAACCAAATCAGCAATAGTAAATTGGACCGCATCACCGCAAAATATTGAAATCATTGGCACTACAAGTGACTGTATCTGCCCAGATTATCTACACGGCTTATAAAAAGGTAATAACTGTCACCCCAAACGTAGCAAAGAGAGTGTGCAAAATAAAAACTAAAAGTTAAGACTCAAAACCGACTATGATCGTTGCTTTACAGAGCCGATGGTTCACGTTTGAACTACGACCCATGGTGAAAAACGAGCAAATTAAATCTATTTTTGCCCGAGATTACGAGATCCCCTATCACGGTGGGAACTCACAGACCTCCAGAGGCGAGGATAGTTAACTTTAGATCATGTGAGTGTGAGAATTAGGATGGAAAGGATACAACATCCCATGTTTAGCCATTATTTAGATTTATCGAGGCATCTGCAGATATCTACGGATTCAAACGAGAGGCTCTAATTATACATAACACAGGTACATACCCTCGCCTAAAAAGTTATTTTATATGATCTTATTTTTGGGTATAAGGAGAGAGGGATGAGGAGTCCCCCTATGAAAGATACCACACTGCGGGTATGACAAATAATCTCTCTCAAAGCAGTATGCGAAACGCCCCTATGATTACAAGATGCTGGATTTAAGCTATAGTGAATATGTATAAATGATAGCATGTGGTTATATTTCACTTTTGTGTTTAAAGTGTATAGATATTAAAACGCATTCTACAATGTAAAGACAGTTAATTTGGGTTTGTGAACTAAATACTCTATCGTTGTAGGGAATGAAAATATAATTCTGCTTGGAGACAGAATGGAGTGATTGTCTTGAAAAAGATGGTGTAACAAGGAACACACCTTCGAAACGCGTCGACGCATCATACAGTACAATCCTATAAATAACACTTTTTTCCTAATACAAATTGTTTGAATGTATAAGAAATAGTGTCTCAAAATGTTTTCCGGATGTACAAACAGTAATTGATAACTCGATATCATACAGCTTGTTTTTGTCTGTCCCAATTATGCTGGTCATAATGATGTTATATGAATTATTGTGATCTTTTTGGATATTGTCATTATTTTTAATGTCTGATTTTATAATTTTATAATTGAATATTGTGTTTACTGTTAAGTAATGAAATATTAATAAATGATCTGTCTTTGATATATTCCATTGTTACTTGTGCTTAGTACATATTAATTTTAATGTTGTGGGTCTAGGGAAAACATTTTTTACTCCCGGGGAAGCACAGAACCACCCATGGTGAGTAGCCAGAGACCACAAGGCCTAAGTTGTGGTTGGATTTTTACAGTTTTAGGACCCTTCCCAAAGGACCTCGAAGGAACCACTTGGATCAAGGAAGGTTGAAGAGCTACCCCACCTGTGGATACTCCAGGATACCTACACCAGGGAGCAAAGGTTCATTGCGATGAAGTGGTGTCAGAACCGCCCACAGATGTCAATGGAAGTTTGTGGAAGGTCAGAAGCAACTGAGTCTTGTGGGTCAGGACGGTGGAACCAGGACGTAGAATCCAGACGAGAAGAACCTGAAAGCAGAGGGGACAGACTCCAAACCACCCAGAGATGAGCAGGAGGCACAGTGGCCCAATCCCAGCTCGTCTTTGGTTCTTGCTGTAGCACGGTGAGGTTGAGGCAGCACCTGAGGAGCTCAGATGACAAGGAAGGAGCACAGGAGCCATCCATGAGCTGTTGCGCGTTGTCAAGAAGTGCAGGAAGGTCAGGAGCCGGCAGGAACACCAAAAAGCCTTGGCAAACGCACAGATTGTTGATGCAGATGCTGTTATATTTCATATTGGTACCCTAATATAGGTCCAAGGAACATTGTACACTTTCCCTACATCCCTCCATTTCATATGAACAAGCCTTATAAGGACAACTCCTAATAAGGACAGAATGCCTTATATGGACATAACACCTTATAAGAACTGACGCCTTTTATGGACTGAACCTTTCATCTACTTCCATGCAGAGGGAGGGTTTTCCCAATTGATATTGCTAAGACGTCATCCTTAGCACATATGAATAATTTATGAGAACATTACCCGGGGGGTATACTTCAGCTCTCCTATCTACACAAAAGGTTTAATCCCCAACGTCATCCTCATACTGAACAATGACTAACACATGCACAAGGAGTGTACAAATACAGCACCTCTTGCTATCAGTAGGCAGGAGGGAACTGAGACTTCAAGGCCGACACACTGACCAGAGAAGCTGAAGCTCCAATATGCAGTCGCTCCAGCTGACAGTGGTCTGAATACTCGAGTCCAGGACGAAGTCCCACACTCTCATTATTCAGGTAATAGGGTTCAAGGGGGGGCGCTAGAGGGCGCACAAGCTGAATGGCCGCACCTTCGTGAGGCTCCAGCAGCCTGGCATGAAACATCCGACATTGATCCTCTTTCCCCTGCTCCCACCCGCCCGAAAATCCCCACGGAGGGGCAGCAAGTGCCACTGCACACTCGGTGCAAGTTTGAGGGCTCTACCCCCTTGGGCTCGGAAGTTACAGCCAGCTGAGCCCCCCAGCCGACGTGTGTCCTGCCGCTGTGGAGCCTGTACTCGGCTCCTGGAACTACGCGAGCCCAAGTAGGCCGGCCGAGCTGGGCGGGCGGCGCAGCCAGTACTGGTGGCAGGAGCGGAATCGGCACGCCGCCCGAGATGCGGCGGAGGTGAACCACAAGGCAAGTGCTGCATGTGACGCTGGGATAGAGGTGGTGCGGTGCTGACGCTGTTTCGCCCCGATACCCGCACCTCTGCTGTTGCGATAGGCGCGCTCTTCCAGCGCCATACTGGACGGCCGACACATACCTACAGTGTGCCCTGGGCTTGTAACGGTTCTATCCTATCCTTGCTGCACACAGACTGCATAGCCTATTTTGGCCACAACTCCAAACCGGCAGAAGGCTCCTACAGCTTGGTGCTCCTAGTTGAAGTCCCGAGGAACTACGTTTTGGCTGGTGCTATGGCGTCTTGAACCGGGATACCATCACACGCCCGGGGCTGCACTCCACCTCACAGCAGGTCGCCATTGAAGACACCCGCCACGCTTCCCCCTCTTCCTAGCGACACATATGGGGCAGGGGCACCACTGAACTCCGCCGAGCCGAGGGAGGGCGTTATTCCTCAACTCACTCCTCTCCAGCTGAAGTGGGGATAGCGCCGAGACGCGGCATCTCTTTATTTCCCATTGCCGACATGGGGAAGCCGGACAGTCGCCAGCCCAGGCTACAGTTTGAACCCACGTCGCAGAAAAAGGCGACACGACACACAGGAGACGCTATACAGCCTCGGAGCACGGTCACGGAGGCCTCAACGTCAGCCCCTCCGGCCCCAGATATAGCCACCATGCTGCAAGAGATGCGCCAGGGCTTTGCAACGGTGGTTGACAAAGTGGATAGACTTTCTTCTAGAATGGACGGCATAGTCCAGAAGATGGATGTACACGAAGAGCGCATAACAGAGGTGGAGCGCCGGATATCTGAGAACGACGACACCACGGCGGCGCATAACTCCCGACTTGCTAGAATGGACAATGTGTTAAGGGTGATTGCCGCCAAAAATGAGGAGTTGGAGGCGAGGAGTCGGCGGAATAACATTCGCGTCACGGGCATTCCAGAATCGACCAACACGGGGAAGATGGAGCTGTACATTGAGAAGCTACTTACTGCAGCAGTGGGAGCAGAGGCTCTTTCGAACCACTTTATTGTGGAACGCGCTCATCGCTCCCTTGGACCCCAGCCCAAGCCTGGCGCCCCGCCACGACCCATAATTGCACGCCTACTCAACTATCGAGACCGCGATGCGGCGCTACGTGCAGCCCGGGCGAACCAAAACCTCAAGTATGATGGAGTGTCCTTCTCCATATACCCGGACTTTACCCCGGTGGTTCAAGAACAACGGCGGAAGTTCCTTGGGGTCAAGAGAAAGCTTCGGGACCTGAACATTGATTATGCCCTCTTGTACCCGGCCAAACTACGAGTCACCCACCAGGGCACACAACACTTCTTTCTCAACCCCCAACATGTTGAGGACTACATTAAAACTTTGCCTAAACGAGGTAGAAGACTTACATGCATCTGGTTCCGAATAATCGACGGATGGCTTTGTGTTCTTTTTGATCCCGCAATCTACTGGATCGTCCTCACTAACTCGCTGCATAGTGGGTCCCATCCTTATATGCAGTGGCTACAGCTGCCCCTGGGGTGCCATGGACAGGTGCTGGACTGCAGGTGGTAATGTATGCCAGGCCCCCACCCCCCTTACTCCCTCTCTACTCCAGATAAAGACACAGAGGGTGGACTTGCACGGAGTGGGAGGACTGGGGGTGGTAGAATGTGCACCTCGGATGGCCTCTACTGGGTGTTCCCCAAGAACATTGACTCATGTTTTTTTCTGTTGGCTGTTTCTTTGTTTTGCTTGGTATGTGGGTGGGGGGTGGGCCTGGGGTACTGGCAAGTTGGGGAAGCTTCAGTGGGTGGGGGTGGTGGACTGGCGGCCTGGAGAAGTGGGAATGCAACTGGCGGGATATGGCTCCCTTTAGTAGAGCCCGGTAGTTTCGTCCTACATGGATGGATGCTAAGGAATGTTTTTCTTTCTACAGGTCCTGTCCTTTTGTTGGGACTATTTGGGGGGAGGCGGGAGGGGGGTCGAGTTGGGGGAACTGTTGGGGTTCAGTTTATAACATGTGCATTAGGTATCGTGAATTTGCTGTTCTGCCTCTGTGGGGGACGGAGAGTAGGGTCTGCAATCCTATGATCACCCAGATTTTTTGCTTTTGTTTCACTGGTTTACGACTTTCTCTGGCTGTGGGCCTGCCAATCAGACCCACAGCCTGGCTGTTCTCTTTCTAAATTACCTCATGTACCCTAGGTGCATCTACCAATTGGTACTGGGCCACCTTATCAGACCCTGTAACTCAGGGCATAGGTGTACCCAGGGCTGCCAGGGGCTGCAGCATGTATTATGCCACCCCTGGCTGGCCTCCTAAATTTGACACAACTGGCTGCATGACAGCTGGGGCAAAGTCGTGTAATCACCCTTTGCTGTAGGTGTAGTATACCTATACCTAACCCTAAAATGGACACACAGATTCCTATCAGTCACTCCTATGGCAGGCCTTAACAATCCTGAAGGCAGAGTGCTTGGAATCGTGTGAGATGGTGCTCTGGCATGAGCTGAGCCTGTCTGCAGCTTGCGGAACCAAGTCCTAATAGCTGTTCCATGATATCGCATACCATATACTCTTAAGTGCATTATAATCCTCGCGGTTAAATGCTATCTTTGGTATTGCTTTATCAAAACATGTCGAGTAAGGTGTCATACGAATTGGAATACTAACCCCTCGCCAATTCTGGCGACGGGGTTAGCATTCCACCCTTCTAGAGGGACACGACATGTATGTAACTGTGAACCCCGGTTAAAGTTAACTGAAGCCTCAGCTCCACAAAATGGATGCTGCCACCACAGACACGAGTCTGACCTCCTGCTGCTGGGAGTCCTTCCAGCGAGGGAGGCCTGGACAAAGGGTTTCCTGTCCGGGGCGGTGCTAGCACCGTCCCAGACATGGTTTTGTGTATCCTGGGTAGGCAGGGCTTTTCAGGAAGGTGACTGCTGAGTGGCACCCCGGTGCTCACTACGCATAGGCCAGTCAGAACCAGTTCCAGGGGCACACCAGCCCCTGGCCTGGGGAAGTCCGGCAGGGGAGAGGGGTGTAACCACCCCCCTCCTGGTCCCACCCATAGGCAGGACCTAGTCACCGGGTCAGCCCCCTTTTTTAGTATAAAGATAGGAGCGGGCCCCCTGTTCAAATTAGATCATCTTTGGAATCAAGATACCACTTTCTTCGAAAGGACTTCACGATTTCTTCTTCAAGATTCTCCCTTGTGGCTAAGGAGTAGTCACCCTGCATCAAGCGGGCACCATCCTAAAGAACACTGCGGTCTGCTGCAAGTCCTTCATCACGAATCCGACGACCCAGCTCGACGAGACCCGGCTTCCCTGGCACCTCTGACCTCTACTCACCTCTACAGCCAAGCTGAGAACCGTGAGTGCGACGAGACCTCGAGGGACCGACGATCGCCAAGACTGCACGACATCTTTACTGCAAGCCCACCGTGTCCTCCACTGGTGAGTGCTTTGGGGTCCGAGAAGCCCCGACCCTGCGCAGCTCCAGCACCCAAGGTCAGCCTCCCTGCATCTCCACGATCTGCGTGGGGCCCTTCTGCTGTTTGCTGTGCACCGCGTTGTTTGGCTACTAGCCGGCTGGCTTGTGGCCTTCTGAACGACGCCCGACGACATCACTGCTGCTGGTCTGGTTGCTCCAGGCTGGCCCTTGCCTCCTTCTTAAAGAGAGGCACCCCGGACCCTCCTGGTCCACTCCAGACGCCATTTTAGGTCCACCGCGTGGGCTTGAATTTGCCAAGGCTTTGTTGCCCAATCCTGGGTCCAGCGACGCCGACAGCTTCTATCTTCGTGGGACAGCTCGATCCTCCATCCTGGTCGCCGACAACGCCTCCTGGTCCGTGAGATCTTCGAGCTCAAGCGTCACCCACTCACCTTGTCGAGGTGGCTACCATCCGGTGCCCTCCTGGTGCCCACTGACTACTGGCTAGTAGTCTCGAACTTGGTCCCCTCTGCTTTCAGGTGTCATCTATCTTCGAGATCCAGGCTTGGATCCAACTGAACTTTCTTCACTGGTCACCGGCCAGCATCTTTTCTTCCGGCTCCTGGCCCGTCTACGAGGATTCCCGACGTCTTTTCAGACCTATGCAGCTGCAGCCCCTGGGCTAGGTAACTTCGGCATTTCGGTGCCCCAGCATAGCCTCACTATCCAAGGGTCAGAATCTACTTTCGTTTTCTCCCTACCAGGTCGGGTTCGCCCGAGAACACTAACTTCCTACTTCCTAGCTACCATAGACTTTTGTCCGCATCTCGCGTGAGAGTGCACACACTGCACCCGAGTCCCCTAGGCTTCCTAGACGTAATCTAACGATTCCCTAGTCAAGTCCTAGCGATTCCAAAAGCTATTAGTACTGTACTTACCTGCTAGGAATTTCACATTCCACTTTCAGAGTATATGGTTTTCCGTGCCCCTCGGGCATTTGTATATACTGTGCTAACTTAAGTATTTTTGTAAGAGTTTTGGTTTGTGCTTAGTACCCTGTCCTCATAAAGAGTACAGGGCTGTTGTGATCTTTAATAAATAACTGTTTATTTTCATAACACTTGTGTGGTGTCCTTTCACTTGGTGTTCAAGGGGTATATGTGTGGTAAACAGCTGGCTTAACACGCCCTCTCGAGTCTTTAGCCTTAGACTGCTCGTATCCATGCTACTAGGATAGCTGGTCTATAAGGTTGACTTACAACCAATCATCAATAAGGGTTGCTGGACTGATACATAGTGTTCACTAGAATAGTGAGCACTGCATATCAGGCCACCTTCTCACAGGGACGACTTGGTTGTGGCCGGGAGATGGGTAAGCCAGATGTGAGTGGTGTGCACTGTCCATGGTTGGGACGGGACGCAGATGGTGAGGGTGCTCCCTCAGTGTTGAGACCCCTGCTCCCTCTAGGTGTCACCGGGCGGGTGCGACTTGGCGGGGGCCTGTTAGTCGCTGATAGTAGCTACGCTGTTCTACACACATTGATCCTGCATACATTTGTACAAGACTATACATGGGGGACACACGCTTAAATGTGATTACTTGGAATGTGAGAGGGTTGGGGGATCATAGGAAAAGGAGACAAGTACTGAGCTACCTTGATCGCCACAAAGTTCACATTGCTTTCCTGCAGGAAACGCACTTTGCGCCCCATAGACCGAATCCCTTTGGGCGTAGATGGGCTTCATACACAGTCTTCGCTAATTACTCCTCATATGCGAGGGGTACGGCCATTCTGATTAAGAGGACTACGCCTTTCCATCTGGCTGGCTCCAAGGCTCACCCTCAGGGGAGATATTGCTTACTGTGGGGTAGGCTGGGGCGTATGGCAGTGACGCTTGCTTGTTGTTATGGGCCTAACGTAGATGACCCACAGTACTTTACTGATTTATGGGCGGCGATAGTGGAGACAGGACCGCAACACCTCATATGGGGAGGGGATTTCAACACAACCTTGCACCCCCCCTGGATAGATCACACCCCGCCCCCCACCATTATACTAACGGGCGAGAGGTCCTTCGAGCGACTATTGCCGGTAATAATCTTATAGACGCCTGGCGTTCCCACTGCGGGGCAAGGGGGGAGGGTACACATTTCACAGCGCAGGCTAAATCATTGGCACGACTCGACTATATACTCCTGACCTCACACCTTTATACGACACTGGTTCACGCGTCACACCTCCCCAGAACATATTCCGACCACTCCCCCGTCTTTATTTCTTTGAACGGCTCTGAACTGGGGCCCCCAGTAACGGTGTGGCGTATGCAGCCCTCTATGCTGTTAGACTCGGAATTCTAGGAGGAACTCCGGGAGGAATGTTTGGATTTCTTTAAACGCAATGAAGACTCTGTCGAATACGTTGAGACCATATGGGACGCCTTTAAGGCCACGCTCCGAGGTCTCTGTATTTCGAAAGGCTCGGGGGTACTCAAGAGCATACTGAATAGATTACGCGCTCTGGAGTTTGACCTACGGAGTGCAGAGGAAAGCCTCAGAGCGAACCCTGAGAATTCAACCCTCGCTGACATACAGGAGAAGCTGACGGAGTACTCCGAGGAGGCTGCTCGGGAGGTGAAGTTCAGAAACAAGTACTGGGTGGCCAGACGATATGGTGAGGGTGAGAGACCTGGGAAGGCCTTGGCGGCAACGGTTAAACTCATGCGCTCGCCGACCGTTGTACTGGAATTGGAGACTGCTGAAGGGCTGGTCCTCAGGGACACCGCGCAAATCCTGAATGAGTTTGTGCGGCACTATGGTACGCTGTACTCCTCTACCAGAACTCACACTGGACGACTATTTGGCAGATGTGTCCTTGGGGTGGCTGAGCGACGCACAGAGAGCCTTTTTAAGCGCCCCGTTTGAACTAGATGAGGTCAGAGAGGCTATCATGCATATGAAATCAGGTAAAGCCACCGGGTTGGATGGCATCCCTATTGAATTCTATAAAACGTTTATTGACTTCATGGCGCCAGTACTGCGGGAAGTCTATGAAAATGCGCTGGAGGTGGGCCACCTCTCTGCCTCCATGAGAATTGCCCTTATTACATCCCTACTTAAGCCAGGGAAATCCACTACTAGCTGCGATTCCTATAGACCTTGATCCTTGTTAAATTGCGACGTGAAAATACTTGCCAAGTTGATTGCAGCGCGCATTAGCCTCCTATTGCCCGATCTGGTACTTCCGGACCAGGCCGGATTTGTCCCTGGTAGGGCGACGTCGCACAATCTCCGTACCTTTTTCTCGGTCTATGACTCAGTCCACGAGGACCTCCCAATAGCAGCCATTTTTTTTTAGACGCCACCAAGGCATTCGACTCGCTCGAGTGGGATTATGTGTTCAAAGTTCTTGAGCGAATGGGCTTTCCGCTTATATTTATCTCCTGGATTCGATTATTGTACACACGTCCAGTAGCCAGGGTCCTCATCAATGGAAAACTGTCTCCGGAGTTCCCGGTCTCCAGGGGGACTAGGCAGGGCTGCCCCCTTTCCCCACTCCTGTTTGCTATAGCCACGGAACCCCTAGCTGCTAAACTACGTCAACATCATCGAGATAGTGCACTACGCTGTTTTCAGAGGCAGATACTTATCTCTATGTATGCTGATGATATCACACTTTATGTTCGCCACCCAGGCGACAACCTACATCCCATACTCAGAGAATTTATATGGTTCGATGCCCTCTCGGGAGTCCAAATTAACTGGAATAAGTCATGCATCTTCCCGCTTACTGCCTCGACACGTCAATTTCCGCTGGAGTTCCCGCTTGCTTGGTGTGAGGGCGATTTTAAGTACCTGGGCATCCATGTGGAAAAAGATAGAGAGGCTTTGATTCGTGCTAATTATGGCACGGTGATGGATAAGATAAGCGACAATATCTCCAGATGGATCACACTTCCCCTTTCCATGGCCGGGAGGGCCTCACTAGTTAAAATGGTAATACTCCCTCAGCTTTTATATCTTTTTCTGAACATACCGTTTCATCCCGGACCCTATTTTTTCGGCTGCTGCGCTCGGAACTGCTACGACTGGTGTGGGGTGGGAAGGCGCCCAGGCTCAAGTGGGAAGTCCTGGTCAGACCGTACTCACAGGGTGGCTTTGGTGTTCCGGATTTCGAACTTTATTATCGGACTGCTCAGGCCCACTATGCATACTTCTGGGTTCGTCAGCAGAGATATATGCCTCAACTGGCGGCTGAACACTGGTTGGCCCACCCGACCCCCATTGAAGGTGCATTTTACTCCCGGATTGATGGTAGAGATAAGACACCTAACACGGTATCTAGTACTGTGACGGCGTGAAACTACATCACTTTGAGACTCGACCTGCACTTCCTATATGCCCCACTGTTGCCACTGACCTACCACCCACAGCTTCCACTCCTACAGGAAGCTGGCTTTCAAAAACTGCTTAAAAAAATTCATGTCACTACATGGGGAGACCTGTATCGAAATGGCACCTTTCGTACCAAGGACCAGCTATATGAGGGCATACAACCGACACCTCTAGATCTGTTTTACTATATCAGGCTCCGGCACGGGCTGCAGGCCATCACACCTGACTTCCCACACGAACCCCCCGAGCTTCTTCCCCTACAGAACCTACTACTACACGACAATCCCAATAAACTGGTGTCCACACTCTATAAATCTGTCCGCGCCAACATGACTTACGCTGCTCTACCTGCCAGGGGCAAATGGGAACAAGATCTGGCCATGACCCTTACAGACAGGCAATGGGAATTCTGCTTGCAACAAACCGAGCGCATATCCTCTAACAGCCGTTATAGGATAATTCACTATAAATTCCTACACAGACTATACCACGCCTACACAGATTCCAGCTGAGGCCTACAGACACATGCGACAGATGTGGGGCTCCTGGGGCTGACTTCCTTCACCTTGCGTGGGGTTGTGCCGAGGTGAGCCGCTACTGGATCCAGGTTTTTCAAGCACTATCCAAGATGATACACATGACGATGGACCCGTCCCCATTGGCAGCTCTACTGGGGTATGTTGAGCCTCTCCAGGCGGCTCACCGCAAATATGTGGCACTGGCTATGCTTCTGGCTAAACGCAGGGTGGCCTGTAGGTGGGGGAGGGCAAGGGCACCCAAGTTCAAGGACTGGATGAGCGACATGGTGTATTGTCAAGAACAATTGCATACTTATTACGAACTGCTGCCACCTACTTCTAGGCCTACTGACATCTGGGCACTGTTATTTGATAACTGATCCCCCGGAGGGTGACAGCGATTGATGTTGAGATAAGAGACATTGCTGTGTTGGTTCTTAGTCCAGAGATGACGGCCCGGGCTGACCCGATGTGGTCTGGGATGATGTGGTCCTTGTCTCCTCCCCCCCCCCCCCCCCCCCCCCACATTTTTAACATGCCTGTGGACTGCTCAAGCTCCCACGATACCACCCTGGCGACTCCAGGCCTAATGCCTCAGGTGATAGGGCACACTATTTCTACATTTATGGATTCACGGCTGTGCAGACTGCACGCCTCACACGGCCTGTTGTGACTGATCCAGCGCCTGGCTTGCGCGCCCCCCCCCCCCACTCCCTAGGCTCACCGAGATACTGCACATGTTAATGTTGACCAAAAATATCAAAAAAATGCAAGGCACATTGATTTAGCTATGTTGACGCTGCACTTGTCACTTTGATGGTACTGTTTTGCGCTACTATATTCGCACTGTTATACTTGCGTCACTGCTCGTCCTGTAAATATGCATTGATAGCGGCCAGCCTCCGGGTTGTTGGCATGACGCTGTGTAATCCTGACAATGCTCAATAAATGTTTTGCACCAAAAAAAAAAAAAAAAAAAAAGGTCATGGGATTCGACTAAATCCTAGAGGGATTCTTGGCTCCTACGCTTATTAGCTCTTTTGCACCTACTCATATGCTAGGTACACTTGGGTACATCTAGACAGGCATTTTAGGAGTATGCACTTCATTTTACAAATGCATTTACTATTCATGTATATGTTCATACCTATTGCAAAAATGAAGAACTGTACTATTCGTTTTTATTCACTGTACTGCTGATCCTATATCTCTGCTACTGTGTAACAGTTGTAGCAGCGCATATATTTTACACAAGAAGAACGATACAAAAATTCTTATTGTAAACACGCCCGACTGTTTCTTCTGTGTATCTCTCTGAAAGAAAATGAGCAAGCACGAGTGACTGGGTGAAAAGGAGTATATTGTTTCCACGAGTCTGAGGAATCAGGTTTTGTTGTGTTCTGAGGTTGCCAAAAACTAATCTCTCTGATAAAAGGAGATTCTAGTGGCACTGTGAGCTAGCTAATGCAAAACATGGCTAACATACGCGGTGGGGGTGCACAGTCAGTCTACCACCATACTCACAGTGTATGTTATCCTGCATGAGGGTACTATAAGAACTACAAAACAATGCTGTGTTGCAGACCAGCAAGGTCTGTGGGACTAACCTGCAAGGGTAAGTCAGGGCCGGCCCTCATCATGCACGAGAGCCAGCAGGAATCGATGGAGCCTCCTCAAGGAGCCTCTGGAAGCAGGCACAGTAAGTCGCAGGAAAGCCTCAAAAGCACACAAGAGATGGAGGCCCACGATGCAGAGGATGCAGGCAGGTCGTTGTTCTTGGATCGGTGCAGTGCTGGAGGCTGAGGCTTCTTGGAGCTTGAAGATCTTTCGTGAAAAGAGCCAACAAGTCTTGACTACAGCAAACAGACACAATGCACAGGGAGACAGTTCACATCAGCTGGCCCGGGATTACAGTCACCTAATTCGCAGAAAAGACTGGTCAGGTGGCTGGAAAACCAACAAACCACCACCAGCATTGCAGAGCCAGGTGATGTCCGTGGGACAACAGAGTCAGCAAACAGTTGTCGTAAAGGTGCCTGCGGGTGCAGGGAAGTGACTCCTTCACTTCAAGGGAAATTGCTTCTGGCTGGGATGTAGGCTGAGTCCTTGGTGACTATGAGGATGCACGGCCACAGAGTTGCAGAACTTGAAGAAGCACAGGGATGAAGATGCAGCAGGAATCTACCCCCCTGGAGCAGTCTGGTCTTTGGTCCTGGCTTGAAGAACAGCAGAGTTCCAGTGTCCACAGCAGAAGAGTCACTGGACAGCCTTTAAAGGACAGGCAGTCGGATCTTGAACTTGTTGTTAGGATGAATCTATGGACCCACTCTCAGGGGAGCTCTTAAGTAACCCTAATTAGGGGAAGGACCCCTTTGCTGGTGACCCACCTATTAGAGGGGTCAAGGGCATTACTCCGCTGTCCTAGCCAGTCAGATGCTTCCAGGGGCCAAGATTCAACATGGAAGAATAAAGTGGCCAGCTGGAGGAGCTTTGGGCACCTCCCAAGGGAGGAGCTGGACAAGGGGGTGGACACTTGTCAGTCCTTTGTGTAGTTTTGCGCAAGAGCAGGAGCCAAGGGATTCTTAACTGGGTAAAATTGGTTTATGCACGGGGGCACCAAATGGACCCTTCAATGCAGTCTGGTGGCACTTGGAAGCACACTAACCCTACCCAACTCTAAAGGAGAGGTGGTCACAACTCTCCTTCGCAGGAAATCCTTTATTCAGCTTCCCCTGCCCAAGTTAAGCTCATCAGCAGGGAGAAGGGGGGGGGGGGGGGGGGAGAAAGAGGAGAACACTGTCTAAGGTCAGCAGCAGCGCGAGCTAACAGGCAGACCCTGTAAGGTTTTACAGTTAGGTGTGGGGGCCCTCTTAAGCAGGCCCCTCAGTACATGGTATCATGCAATCAATACTGGAATCGGTGTAGTACCATAATTCCGACAAGTTTGATACCAAACATGACCAGGGGTAGCCATTATGTACATGGATATCTCTACTTGCCAGTGTCCACTACATGACTTATAATGGCTGTCACACACTTACAAAGCCCATAAAATGGAGTACAGGTTCTGCTCATGTAGTGCTACCCACACACTTAGAAGCATGCATACTGCCCTTGGACTGAAGGGCCTACCTTCGGGGTGACTTACAGTTTAAAAGTGCAGTGACCAGGATATGAAGGAAACCTTATATCCAAAGTGAAAGGTCCAAGCACCATTTCACCTAGACTGCAATGGCAGCTCTGCAGACAGGTTGCATGGGCTCCCATTGGTGGCATACTAAATGCTGCAGCCGATGGGAACACCTGGCCTGCCAATATCCTGGGTACCTCAGTACCATATACTAGGGACTTATAATGGTACCCCAGTATGCCAATTGTTGGGTGTACAAAGTACTTCCCATTGAATTTAGAGGAGAGAACACTGCCCCTGGGGTGCTGGATGGCAGGATCCCAGTGAACTACAGTCAAAACACACAGACAGTAGGCAGAAAAGTGGGGGTATGTATGCCAGAAAGATCCTACTTTACTACACAATGGCCAAGAAAATATTTCCATATTTAGACTGGAGTCTCGGAAGGGGTCAATATAGGAATTTAGGAAAATTAATATCCATAAGAAAAATACACATTTGTCCCAGATTTACACTTTCTGGGACAAGTCAATACTCGAACACAGAATACTCTGCCACTTATTTTACAGCATACCTGAGTCTTGTTGTAGACCGAGCCACTGATATCAGGCACTCCTGAGTTACTTGAGCTCACAGAAACACCTGCAACAACAAAATCTGTAGTTATTGTGATGCAGAGTTAAAGCTATGTATTTTATTGGTGTAACCTTAAGTAAAGCCCTCCCTTGTCTAAGTATTTGCATGAGAAAAGCACAGGAGCTTAAAGTTAGTTTTCCCCAGCCCAAGTTTCAGCTGACTAACCAAAATGAGCTAGAAAACTTTTGCAGTGCTGGGTAACAATTATAAATTAAGCATCATGTGACAGACTGCAGATATTTACAACATCAAAAGCAGGACTAGAAAGGAGGATGTAATCTTGCCTACAAGAAATACATTCATATTGTTCAATTTGCTTGCCACAGAAAGCATAACTTAAAAGCACCAGTTGTGGTAAATAAAAAAAAGTTACTTACCTGTGGTAACAATCTTTCTGGTGGATAGTCTATCTACCTACAGGTTTCTCACCTGTACAACAATCCCCAGGCGTCGGACTGGGTCTGGAAAACTTCGAAACAACGAGGTCACTAGTAGGGGCACCGGAACCAATCGGAGCCAGAAGTCGAATCAGGTGACGCCACCGAGGCCATAAAACACCTGCTCCAGCACATCAACATCAGTTTCTAACTGTATATTTTAAGCCTTCGAGGCAAGAGGGTAGATTGACAACAGTGAATGCATGCAGTACCAAATTATTGCAAAGTGGGACCATACCTTTCCCTAAAATCCGTCCATCAAACGTGGAGGAAGGTGGATAATTGGGAATCTGCAGGTATGTAGAATATTCATCAGAAAGATAGTTATTGTAGCGAAGTAACTTTTTCTTCTGATGCATACTTCTACCTGCAGATTCTTCACCTATAGAACAGATTTTACAGCAATACTCTGCTAAGGAGAAGAGTTGGTGGATGGTAAGACTAGGAAAACCTGCAAGATGGACCTTGCAAAGTGCCCATCCCTGGACACTTCTGTATCCAGACAATTGTGCTAAGCATAAGTGTGAAAGGAAGCCACGCTGCCGCCTTACAGAGGTCTGCAATCTGCTCGTTTCTTTTCTTCTTTCTGCCTACCCTCTGTAGTCTGCTGTGGGCTAGAAAGCGCCAGGACACTCCTCGGAGTAGCCGAGCGCTATATAAGACACCCATAACATTAACATTAACACCTTGAATGGTTGACTAAGCCCTGTTAAAATGGGCCTTGATATGTTCCGTTTTTTTTTCCATTGGCTAAGGCGTAGGTCTTGATGCAGAGGATGATTCACAGAGATGGGATATTCTTCTGTACCAACTTACCATTTTTGGCACCACAGTGGTCGACCGGAATTCCATTGGGCTTTCCAGGTAGTAATTAACCACCCGCCGAGAAATCAACCAATGCAACCGTACTTCCTCTTTCTTAAGATTAGGTGGAAGGTTGGAAGAGTAATGGACTGGGCAAGATGGAATGCACGGACCACCTTAAGGAGAAAAGCAGCCTTGGTTTGCAACACTGAGTTATCTGGAAAGAAGGTTCTGAAAGAGGGGGACACTGACTTCTAGAAGAGAACGCAATTAAAAACATAGTTTATAGGGCCTAACATACAAAGATTACAATTGTGAAGGGGCTCAAATGTAGTCTGCATCACAAACTTGAGAACCAGATTTAAGCACCACTGCGGAACCAGAAATGGAGTTGGAGGAAATAGTGTGGTCAAGCCCTTAAGAAAACACATGACAACTGAGTATTTAGTATTAAATCAGTTTTATTGAAGGAGCGTTACAGGAGAAGCATACACAAAGGACACATCAGTGACATTACTGGAAGTAGCTTAACCAAAGCCTAATACACAAAATAAATTGCATCCAAGCATCAGTCACAGGCCTAAGCAATGCAATGTGTATAAACATATAACCCCTCCGCAAACCCATCCAAAAGCAGGGGGGGGGGGGGGGAGGGGGAATAAAAAAAGAAAAGGGAAAAAGAAGCACACCCACCCTAAACCCCAATCAATCCCCCTACCCGACCCTCCCTAACCCACCCCACGGTCCCAGTACATAGAGTTTGGGCCAAGCCTACATATTCTATCCTATTTCCCATCGCCCCTTGTCAGAGAGACGCAACATTCTGAGGTATTGAGGGCAGGTGACCTCGCAGAACTCTGAAGACAACCGGGACAAAAAGGGTTGCAATAATTCTGCATATTTCGCTCCCTACCCCGCTGCTGTCAAAGAAAGTTTTTCCATGCCCAGCACCATCCATAGACGGTGGAGCCATCGAGGGCACAGTCGCTGTCCGCCAATGAGCCACAATGTTCTGCAATGCTGAGCCCAGCGCAATTACGATCAGGCGACCTCTACGGGAGCACAGTGGATACATTAGAGAAGTGGTTCCCAAACTTTTGACTCCTGAGGACCCCCATTGAGTCACCACTGGAAGCCGGGGACCCCCAAGCAATTTGTATGAGTTACATTTCAAATATTAAAGCAGTAATTCTAAAAAAATGCACATGTGTGCACACAAAATAAATACTCAAAGTACTAAGGATTTTGGGGCCAGATGTACGACCATTTCATTTAGCGCCTCGCAATTGGCTACACATTGCGAGTGGCAAATTGGGAGTCGCTAAATTAAATGTACAACAATGTGTTTAACACTTTGGGATTCCCAATGGGGTCGCAAATTGCGAGGTTCATTAATAATAATGGCCTCCCGCAATTTGCGAGCCCATTGGGAATGCCAGCCCTCCCAGGCATGGTGGCCTGCTGGGCTCTGTAGGCCACCATGTCTGGGACTTCTTTTAAATATAGCAGTTTAAAAAAAAAATGCAGCCCGTTTACCATGTATTTAAAAAAAAAAAAAAGAAAATTAAACATTTGTTTCATTTTCTAAGGGCAGGCAGAGGTCTCTGGGACCACTGCCTGCCCGTAAAAAATAATTTTGCATGCATTTGCGAAGTGGTCCCCTGGGGACCCCTTCCCATTTGCGAAACATTACCATCTACTTTAAGAAGGTGGTAATTGCGAGTGTTTTGCGACCGCAAAATATTTGTACATGGTTTTTGAGACTCACTATTTGGAAAGGATTGCCCCTTCCAAATAGCAAGTTGCAAAACCTATTTAGCGAGTCGCGAACAAAATGCGATTCACGAAATAGGCAATGTACATGGCCCAATAGGTTTTTGCATGTGCAAACGGGTTCACAAACCCGTTCGCGCATTTAAAAACGGATCGTACATCTGGCCCTTAGTATTTTATATTGAAGAAATAGCCAATCTGTATAGCATCCCTCATACCATTGTAGGATGTCAGAGTACTTTACATCAGACACATATAGAAACATTGAATCTTACATGTAAATCAGTGTGTATATAAAATGTTTGGTCTGGAAAAGCACAAACTCAGGATTCAGTACATAACACAGTGGTTAGCGCTGACTTTAACATTAAAAATGTATTTCCACTCATATAAATCTTTTTAGCAGCATCAGGATAACGAATAACTGGGAAAAACATAAGTTACTAACTGGTAGCATGCAGTTTGCAAGCTGCTCTTTGATGACAGTTTATAGGTCCCTCTGCTATATTACGATTGTCACTTATGAAGTGCACAGTAAAGAAAGAATCTCTGTGACAAAAGCAGTAGCCATGAACCTATGCACATAAAATACTGCTTTTTAAATGCATGTTACACGTTATTTGCAGTAGGTACATTAACCCTCTGTGCTACATTAGTTAGGTCAAAGCTGCCACTGAACACAACTCTCCTCATGCTCCAGCAGGTACATTACTCACTGGCATTATCTTGACACTTTTATTGTTGCTGGGAAGCTGCTAATTATACAAGAAACTTTTCTGGTCTTTTGAAACTGTTGCCTACGGACCCCCTGGGAACGTGTCACGGACCCCTGGCGGTCCGCGGACCCCAGTTTGGGAAACACTGCATTAGAGGGTTTGGAAGCCCCAGGAGGACATACGATGGGATGCGGGGAATCTCCTTATCGAGATGTGAATCCACCTCATCCAACACCTGTGTCCAATAGCCCCAAAGAAGTGTGCAGTCCCAGAGCAAATGCACCAGAGTCCCCACCTGTCCACAAACCTGCCAGCAAAGTGCACCCTTGGTGCGATCCATTTCATGAAGCCGTTCAGGGGTGTAATACCAATATGTTACTATTTTGGTAAGGGTATTTGTAAGCCCCATGTGGTAGGCAGAATGACGCACCCTATAGTAAATGCCTTCCCATTCTCTACGAGTAAAGGTCCTATCTAGTTCCTTCTCCCAGCGATCCCTACCAGCACTGTAGACTTATGCAGATTTATTCAATAGCATCTTATATAAATCAGAAATTAACTCCTTGTCGGTCTTACGAGTGATTAACCAATATTCGTATGGAGTAAGCTGTCTATCTGCTCCAGAGCAAACTTTCTCACTAAGGGCACAGTAACGTAATATTTCCCCCTCCGCCAGTCCAAATTCTAATGATAAAAGAATCGACATCCTGCCGCTCGCCAGCCCCCGAAGGCCACTGCATCTAACCCTGGCGTGAAGTCAGGGTTATCTAAGATCGTGGTAAGTGGGGACGGAAAGGTAGTAAATTCGTGGTAAGTATTCGTCCTATCCCATATCTCCAACGGGACCCTAGTGATATAGGAGGCGTACAAATTGGGGGGTATGTGGTGCTTACGCAAAAAGGGAACTTCCTGTAAAGGTCTGCCTGCCACTGCCTGGTCTTGGAAAAGCCAATGCTTTTCTGACTCCCATCTGCTCCATTCCACGAAGAGATGGAGCTGCGCCGCCTGAAAATATAATAACAAGTCTGGGAGGCCAATCCCCCCGGCTTCCGGCTGAAGCATTGCTATTCGGAGTTTGAGGTGTGGCTTCCTCCCGTTCCAAATAAATTGGGCCACTTCAGATTGTGTCCGCTTTATACAGTCTTTGGGAGGTCGCAGGGAAATAGTGCGAAATAGATATAAAACCTGTGGCAGAACCGTCATTTTTATTGCTGCAGCCCTGCCAAGACAAAGGGTAGTGCTTCCACTGCCCCAGTTCCCTCCGAATTTTGGCTCATAACTGAGCGTAATTGATGTCTACTGATCTCTCAGAGAGGGAGTCAGCTTAATCCCTAAATATGGGACTGCCTCAGTCTTCCATTGAATGGGAGACTCCTTAGCAAGTAGTTCCCGGGTGCCCTTCTCCAGAGACAAATCGAGTGCTACCAATTTGCCTAGGTAGACCTTAAAACCGGAGATCCGGCCAAATGCCTCCAGATCAGCTATAAAGGCAGGTAAAGCAGTTGCGGGTTGCGATAACGATACCAGGACGTCGTCAGCATACAGGCTTATCGTATAAACGTAGCCCCCAAATTTAATCCCTGTGACTTCTGGGTTGCCCCTTAATTTCTGCGCCAGCAGCTCCATATAGAGAGAGGAGGGGCGATAATGGGCATCCCTGCCTCGTTCCCCGCTCTATAGCAAACTGCGGGGAGGTGAAGCCATTAACTTGTACTGTCGCAGTCGGATACTTATAACTATTCAATACAGGAGTTCGAAACTTCGGGCCCAAACCAACTATCTCTAGGACCTTCGCCAGTTAGGGCCATTGGACCCTATCAAACGCCTTCTCGGCATCGATAGCCAGCATAATGTATTCCCCAGATGTCCGAGCTGCCTTTTCAATGAGATGTAGGGCCCTCTTTGTGTTGTCTGAGGTCTGGTGGTCAGGGATAAAGCCAGCCTGATCTCGATCAATTAGGCCTCTAATATGTGCCCCGAGTCTTGCCGCTAATATCCCGTTGTACAGTTTGATATCAATATTAAGAAGGGAAATGGGACGGTATGCCTCACGTTTCTGATCCTTTCCCGGTTTCGGGATGATCGCTATTGAGGCCTCCAAGAGGTCACTCGGGATAGCACCCGTCTCCGCGAAGGAATTAAAAAGAGGCACCAATAGGGGAACTAGCTGCGCGCAAAATGTCTTCTAAAAAAGTAGCTGGGAACCCATCAGGCCCTGGAGTTTTTGCCACTTTCAGGCGAGAGATGGCCACTATAATCTCTTCCGCCTAATGGCGCTGTCCAGAAGATCCGCCTGTTCCAGCAAAAGTGTTGGAAGGGAGACCGAATTTGAAAAATCCTCCTCAACCGCTTCCTCCGTGGGCTCTCTAGTGTAGAGGTTGGCGTAAAAATCCCTAAACGCTTCAGCTATGTCATGATCTTCCGTAAGAAGCCTTCTATCTCTCCCAACTTTCTCACGCACCATCTGCCGCTGCCTCGTCTTCCTCAACTTATGTGCCAATAATCTCCCACATCTATCCCCACCCGTATAGAAGGCATGGCGCAACCGGAGGGCTGCAAACTCTGCTCTAGCGCCACTAACTGTTGCCGAACTGCCTTCAACTGCCGCCAAATCCTGGGAGCCCCCATCCTCTGGTGCATTTGCTCCAACTCCCTAGTTTGCTGTGTGAGGTCATCCCGCTTGCGCTATCTCTCTCTACAAAGTCCGCAGCCGAGATAGCTATAAACTCACCTCTGAGGACCGCCTTCAAGGCTGCCCACTGAGTCGCCAGTGTGGTGTCTGTGTTACTATTATGCGAGAGATAGTCTGTGAGAGCGTGCTGTATCCGAGAGATCACCTCCTTCCGATGCAGTAGCGACACTAAGACGCCACGTCCGCTGCACGCGCTGGACTGGGGTCAGAGCAAGGCTGACACTTACAGGGGCATGGTCCGATAAGGAGGCAACTCCAATCTCCACCTTCGTGGCTAAGGCTTGTGTGGGCAATGTAGCGAGCAGGTAAACCAATCTAGCATATGTTTTATGCGCATTTGAGAAATATGAGTACTCCCGCTCCACAGGGTGAAAACTGCGCCATAGATCCCTAAAGCCCAATTCCTCCAACCTGGCTAAACCCTCACCTGAAAGCGCCCCTGCTTGTGTGACACGCTGGCAGGACCTATCTAGCACATTATCAAATACCAGGTTAAGGTCCCCCCCAGCAGAATGTGGCGGTCTGATGAAGGAGTGGCCTCTGTAAGCATCATGTGAAAAAACCTTTCCTGCCCCTCACTTGGCGCATAAACCGAGCCAATAGAGAAAAGGGTAGAGCCTAAAGAAAATCGATAGAGGAGTAAGAGTAGGGTCTGCTTCCTATGGTCACCCCCACTTTTTGCTTTGCTTTACTGGTTTTCGACTTAGATATGGCTGTGGGCCTGCTAATCAGACCCACAGCACAGATGCACTCTCTCTAAATTTACACCATGTACTCTAGGTACATACACAATTGGGAATTGGTTCACCTTGTCAGCCCTTGTAGAAGTGTACCCTAGGTACCCGGGGCATAGGTGTAACCAAGGCCTACCAGAGGTTGCAGCATGTATTATGCCACCCTGGCTGGCCACTCAAATAGACACAACTGGCTGATCACTTAGCTGGGGCAAGGTCGTGTAATCACCCCTTGCTTAGGTGTAGTATTCCTATACCTACTTACATATAGACACATAGTAACATATAAGTCACTCCGATGGCAGGCCTTAACAATCCTGGAGGCAGAGTGCTTGGTTATGTGTGAGATGGTGCTCTAGCATGAGCTGAGCCTGTCTGCAGCTTTTGGAACCATGTCCTTATAGCTGTTTTATGATACTGCCATACCATATACTCTTAAGTGCATTATAATCCTCGCGGTTAATGCTAACTTTGGTTTCGCTTTATCCAAACATGTTGTGTAAGGTGTCATACACTTTGGAATACTACCCCCTCGCCAATTCTGGCAAATGGGGTAGCATTCCACCCTTCAAGAGGGAGAAGACATGTTGAAACTACTGTACCTGGTTAAAGTTAACCAGAGCCCCAGCATCACAAAATGGATGCTGCTGCCACAGACACAAGTCTGACCTCCTGCTGCTGGGAGTCCTTCCAGTCACGGAGGTTTGGACAATAGGTTTCCTGCTTGGGGAGGTGCGAGCACCACCCCAGACAGAAGGATGTGTATTGGGACAGGGAGGGCTGAATAGAAACACTGCCTGGAGAACACTAGGCGCTTCATGCATACCCCAGTTCAAACCGGTTGCTTGGGCACTCCAGCCCCAGCTTTGGCACGAAACTGAACAAAGGATAGGGGGTGTAACCACCCCCCTTCCTGGTCCCACCCATAGGAGGGACCTAGAAACTAATCCAGCCCCTTTTAGTTGTATAAAGGTAGGAGCTTTGTCCTTAGACTTTAGATTATTCCTAAAATCGACTTGAAACGAAACTCTGGACCCTTCGACATTCACCTGAGCTGAAGACTGAAGAATCTCCCTTGTGGCCAAGGAGTGACCACCCCGGGCAACCAGGTACCATCCAGAAACTCGACGGCTTGCTTTTTCCCCGTTCCCGCTGGAACCTGAGCACAGAGCCTGACAAGACCCAGACTCCCAGACCCCACTGCACGACTCCAGCACAGCTGAGCACCGTCGAAGGCGTTAAGACACGTGGGACCGGACATCTTGGAAAGCCTGCAACTTGCTAACAGCGCAGCTCCTGAGGCATCCTCGAAGCTGTGCACTGGGGACTGAGACACCCCGACACCGAGCTCCACCTGCACCGAAGACCAGCCCTCCACACTCCACGAGATCTGCGTGGAGCCCTTCTGCTTGTGTTCTGCTCAACGTGTTGTCCGGTTGCTGGCCCGTTGGCTAGTAGCCCTGTGATGACGATCCTTTTGAACATCCATCTCTGGTCTGGTTGCTCCGGACTGGCCCTTGCTTCCCTGAAAAGGTGCAGTACCTCAGACCCGCCTGGTCTGCACCAGAAGCCTTTTGTGTATCCTGCGTGGGTTGCCTTTGCTTAGGCT
The DNA here is from genome assembly GCF_964263255.1 of Lissotriton vulgaris. Lineage (NCBI taxonomy): Eukaryota > Metazoa > Chordata > Amphibia > Caudata > Salamandridae > Lissotriton > Lissotriton vulgaris. The sequence goes on along the minus strand of NC_141689.1, from coordinate 191,772,871 downwards.
TGTTGGCTAAGATCTTGAAGTTGACCCCTCCATCTGCGAGAACCTTCGTGGGACAGCTATTCTCCAGCACCTGGTCGTCCTTGACGCCTCCTGGTCCGCGTGGCTGCAAAGACAAGCTTCACGACAGCACCTGATTGCTCCTCAAATACGTCTGGTTCCTTCCTGGTTCCACCCGGTCACTGGCTAGTGACCTAGACTCTGTCCCCTCTGCTTTCAGGTCTTCTTCAACTCCGATCCATCCTTGTATCCACCCGGACATCTTCCTCCTGGTCGCCTGCAGCATCTTCTTCCAAGGCTCCATAGTAATCAACGAGAAAACCCGACACACTTTGACAACTATGCACCCGCAGTCCGTGGGTGAGGTAACGCTAGTACTTTGGTGCTCCTGTAGCGATTGACTATCCTAGTGTCTAGTTTGGTTAGTTGTATATTCCTAGTTAGACCAGAAGTGTCCTAAATCTCCATTTACTTACCTTTTAAGTACCCATTGACTTTCTATTGACTCTCGCGTGAGTGTACTGACACTGCACGCTCCGCCTGTGGGCCTCCTACTCCTACCCTAAGGATCAGATAGTGTACCCCCAGCGATACTTTAGGCCCTGGGCCTTTTTCTTTCTCTAGTCGTGGTTCTTATACCACTTACTTATTATATGGGTTTACGCGCCCCTAGGGCCTAACTGTAAATTGTGCTATTTAAAGTATTTTTGAGAGTAACTTGTTATGTGCTTTTCCTCTGACCTCATAAAGAGTTCAGAGGAGTGTGTTAGTAAATAAATACATGTACATTGGTGTCCTTTCATTTAGTATTCAAGGGGTTACATATGGTAAAACAGCTGGCTTTACATGCCCTCAAGAGTCTTTTAGCCTAAGACTGTTCTGTCCACGCTACCTCTAGGATAGCTGGTCTATAGGTTGACTTTACAACCATCACCATAAGGGTTGTTTGGAATGGTGCAAGGTGTTCACTAGAATAGTGAACATCATATACCAGGCCAACTTCTCACAGTAAGCGCCCCTTAATCTCCTCCAATTTATCCAAAACTTGCCCCTTGAATTTCTGCGACACAAGGATGGCCACCCCTGCAGTCTTAGTGGGACTAGAGGAGAAAAACTGTAGGGGAAACTTTCTAGACTGCAGGCGATGACAGTCTCGTTGTAAGAGATGGGTCTCCTGCAGGAGGCAAATGTCTGCGTGAGTCTGCTCCAGGAATAGTAGCACTGCCCTACGCTTAACTGGATTATTTAATCCTCTTACATTAAGAGTGAGTAGTTTCACTTCCGCCACTGGCATCTAATCACTGTGTGTTGAGTAGCTAGTGAAGAATACGCGCCGCTGCAAGGCCACTCTTCCCCCACAAACAAGCACCCCTTGCTGCCGGCCTGGGCAATCAACAACCTGCCTATGCTCTCGATGGACTAAAGACCAGTGGACTCCCTCCCTCCCACCCCAACCCGCAACCACTCCAAAAAAGGAAAAACATGGTGTCCAAACAGTGTGTCCATCATCAGTAGATTCGTGGTAATACAGCAATATGGGTAACTCGAGCACTCTCACCGCGCCCCCTCCCACGCCGGCCATTGCCAGGAAAAGAATGTATACATTAGAGGCTATGTAACCTGAAGCTCAGCCACAATTAGTCGCAGCCAACTCAGTCGCCGCCGTTTCTACCGCTGCTCTCTGGCCCTCCTCAATCACTGCCGCCGGGGACCGCCTCGCATGTCGCCTCCTCCTCTGCTGTCGCCATTGCGATTTAGAGTCATCCCCGTCAGTCGTCCGGTTAGGTGCCTCCTTGTCCTCCGTCAGCACCTAGAAGCCTACACGCCTCTGTCAGGGACCTCAGCTGGTAAACCATTTGAACACCAGCTGGAACGGATGACCCCAGCTATATGGGATATTGCGTTGCTGCTGCAGCGTTGTAACTGGCTTGAAGGTCCTGCGCTTCTGCAGAGTGAGGGCAAATATCTCTTGAAATAGGATCGGTGAGTGGTCTGGACTCCTCAGGTGGACTTATTTGCCTCCTCGGAAAAATGCTCAGTGCCAGCATTTTTGTGACCTCAACTATCCTTTAAGGGGAGCATTGGGGGATGCATTTCAGTTTGCTTGAACTTTCAACTGCGTTATGTATTTTTCCCCATTCTATTCATTCCTCGCGGAAGATTTCACCATGAACGAGCCCAAGTTTTTCTCAGGGCGCAGATTGGCCCCGAAGGCTCTAGTATGTGGACCATCTGCTCTTGTCCAAGTCCCCTGCTTTGCCTTCCACTCCAGCCAGACCTCTATCCCAGGGCGTGATCCTTCACCAGAATCTCTGAGACCTCCATCCACATGCTTGGAAGGTTGAGCAGGGACAACTAAGCGCCTTCCAGCTACCACGGAGGCAGTCAATGTCCTCTTGTCTGCGTGTCGCTCCTCAACTAAGTTGGCCAGAGGCCGGAGGGACAAGACCATCAAGGACCTGTTTTCCACAGTACCGGCGGACAAGCAGTCTGAATCTACAGCAATGGCTGCCGGTCCGCCTGCCTCAAGCCAGTCGGACAGCTCGGAGCCTATCACCAAGTTCTTTCTCGAATCCCTATTCAACACCTCATGGACTGCCTCTGGCAAAAGATACCACTGGTGATCAGCAAGGTAACGCTGGCTCAGGCTGTCAACTCTGATATTCAGAGACCCTGCTAGGAGATTGACAGTGAGCCAGATACCTTTGCGGTGTGCCCACAGCCACAGTCTCAACATCTATAGCAAAGGAGGGGCCTTACTCCCTCATTGCAATTTGTATTGTCCATAAAGATCTGGACAGAAACACCCACGATGGAGGGGAGGGAGTCCTTGAGCGCCAACAGAATCTTTTGCAATTCAGGAGATCAGTAGCCCGTGATCTCCAAATACTCATAATGGGCTACCTGTCCTCAGGTGGAGGCATGGTCACTATCATAGTCATGGCCAGAGGGAGAGTGATGGACATCCACTGAGTTAGGTTCGCCTCACCACCCCCCCCCCCCCTCCACCAAGCCACTTCCGCTGCAGCACTAGGGGAGATGACAATGGAGTCTGACAGTTCCTCCCCGTACCGGAGCCACTGCCTGTGAAGGCACTGCTGCAGGGCAGTCACATGCCAGTGTGTGGACGTGACTATGAGAATGCAAGAAGTCAGCAGACCTAGGAAACACAGGACTACCAGGACTGAAACATTTTGCACCAGTGCTGCAAGGTATGGGAAAATGCGGGTGCCCGACCGCCTGGGATGGACCGCTACCACCACTGGCATCACCTTCGTGAAGCGCAAGGAGCCAATGTCAAACCAAAGGATAGCACCATGAATTCATAGTACGTAGAACCCAACCTAGATCAGATCGATAGGACAGGCATGTGGAAGTACGCATCCTGCAGGTCCAAGGACATCATTCAGTCTCCAACCTCAAATGCCATATAAAATCGAGCTAGTTTCAGCATCTGAAACTTTTCCTTTTTGAGAAAGTAGCTCAGGCTTCTGAGATATAGAATTAGAAGCACACTGCTGTCCTCATTGGGCAACAGGACATAACATGTAACAACTCTGGCCCTTTTCCTTCGCTGGAACTAATTCCACCACCCATTTGAGGAGGAGAGTTGCACCTTCTGTGGTAAAATTGCCAAATGGTTGGGAGGTGGAGAGGAGGGAAGAGGTGTGATAGACAGAGGCGGTGGAACCTGAAGGAAGGGTGTATCTCCTTTCTAAAATGTAAAGGACCTATGGGTCCGAAGTAATGGCTTTCCATGCCAGAAGAAAATGGGATACAAGCCCACCCACATGAGATTGGGAAAACAAACTAGCACTGCTTTCCTGGTGGGATAGGGAAGGAGGAAGGCTGCCAAGGTGGATCCACAGAGCTTTTATCTATTGCAGCAACTGTATTGGTGGATGAGAGGTTTAGGCTGCTCCTAAAGAACAAGTTACTTGCCATCAGTAACGATATATCTGGAAGAAACAAGAGAAAGTATTAGATTCCTTACCTTAGAATATCCCCAGGCGTCACACTGGATCCGGAAACTTTTGCGTAGCAGTACCCCTGCGCGTCGGTAGGCGTCGTCTGCGGCTCTGCGTCCGTCATCGGCGTCGTTTGCGCCAGGATGACGTCGCTGGAGTACTTAGACGCTGCCCTCGCGCGCGGACCTCAGTTCTTATACACAGCTTTTCCGCGCCAGAAACGCAGAGCCATGATGGTGCCATGAAACTAGGGCCCTGAAAGGGGATGACCTTAACCCTAGATATCGGTTTGCAGAACGGGGAGGATGGGTGGGGCGATAAGGAATCTAATATTAACTGTTTCTTCCAGATATATCGTTACCGAAGGTAAGTAACTTGTTCATCTGAAAGAAACAGGTTAGTATTAGATTCCTTACCTTAGAATAGATACCCCAGCAATACCAACCCCAGTGGTGGGTCTGCGAACCAATAATCACACCAGAAAGTCCTGGAGGACAGAACGGCCAAAGAAGCCATCCCTCCGGACCTGACGAACTAGTTACTTACCTTCGGTAACAATATGTCTGTAAGAAACAGTAGTTAGTATTAGATTCCTTACCTTAGAATATCCCCAGGCGTCAGACTGGATCCGGAAATTTTTGCGTAGCAGTTACCTTGTGAGTCGGTAGGCGTCATCTGCGGCTCCGTGTCAGTCGTCGCGTCGTGATGACGTGTCGGAGTACTTAGACGCCGCCTCCGCGTGCTGACATCAGTTCTTAGACACAGCTTTTCCGCTCCAGAAACGCAGAGCTATGCTAAAAACCAACACTGGTGCCTTGAAACTAGGGCCTTGAAAGGGGAATTACTTTAACCCTAAATATCGGTTCGCAGAACGGGGAGGATGGGTGGGTCGGTAAAGAATCTATCACTAACTAATGTCTCCTACAGATATATCGTTACACAAGTAGTAACTTGTGCATCTGAAAGAGACACGTTAGTGATAGATTTCTTACCTTAGAATAGATACCCCAGCAATACCAACCCCAGTGGTGGGTCTGCGAACCAATAATCACACCAGAAAGTCCTGGAGGACGGAACGGCCAAAGAAGCATCCCTCCAGACTTGGCTGTCCAGGCAATAGTGTCTTGCAAACGTGTGCAGCGAGGCCCACGTAGCCACCTGGCAAATGTCCTGCAAGGGCACACCTCGGCCCAAGGCAGTTGTAGTCGCTGTGGCTCGAGTGGAATGAGCCCTCAGCCCAACACGGGGTTCCTTCTTTGCCAAGGAGTAACACGCCTGGATACACAAGATGATCCACCGCGAGATGGTCCGCTTTCCCCTTCTTAGCGCCCACGTAACCAACAAAGAGTTGGTCATCCACCCGGAACTGGCGTGTGGGATCCAGATAGAATGAGAGCGCACGTTTTGGGTCCAGACGGTGGAGCCTCTCTTCCTCTCTCGAGGGATGCGGAGGCGGAAAGAAGGTGGGCAAGGTGATGGATTGCCCAATGTGGAAGGCCGTGACTACCTTGGGTAGGAAAGAGGGCCTTGTCCGCCACACAACCTTGTCCGGATGGACTGAAAGGAAAGGAGGTTTACAGGATAGAGCCTGGAGCTCACTCACTCTCCTGGCAGAGGTGATGGCTACCAGGAAGGCAGTCTTCATAGTAAGAAGGTGAAGAGGACAGTTGTGGAGCGGCTTGAAGGGAGCGCACATTAGAAATGTTAGAACCAGGTTCAAGTCCCACTGAGGCATCACAAAGGGAACAGGTGCAAACATGTGTGTGATGCCTTTCAGAAATCGATTTACAATTGTGGACTTTAACAAAGATGGTTGATCAGGCAGCCTTAAGTAGGCTGAAAGGGCAGAAAGATAGCCCTTGATAGTTCCCAGAGCAGAGCCCTGCTGGGCAAGAGAAAGAAGGAAGAGAAGAACCTCACAAAGAGGGGCAGAGAGAGGATCCACAGCCTTTGCTGTGCACCATGCCACAAATCTGTTCCACCTGCAGGCGTATACCGACTTTGTGGAGGGACGCCTGGCTGCCAGAATGATGTTACAGACTTCAGGAGGCAAGTGAAATGGTCTCAACTGTCGCCGCTCAATCTCCAAACATGGAGGTGGAGACTGGACAGGTTCGGGTGGAGGACCGTCCCCTGCTGCTGCAACAGAAGGTCCTCCTGAAGAGGCAGACAAACCGGGGGATCGACTGACATACCGAGTAGCTCGGGATACCAGTACCTTCGTGCCCAGTCCGGAGCCACAAGGATGACTTGTGCCCGGTCGCGCCTGATCTTCAGCACTCTGGGCAGAAGTGGTATAGGCGGAAAGGCGTACAACAGACCGCAACTCCACTCGCGACAAAAAGCGTCTCCGAGCGAGTGCCGCCTTGGAAATTCCAACGCGCAGAACTGATGACATTGCGCGTTCTCTTCGGTGGCGAATAGATCTAACCAAGGCTCTCCCCACTGCAGAAAGAGACCTTGCGCCACATCCGAGTTCAGACGCCATTCGTGATCCATCATGCACCGTCGGCTGAGTTCGTCCGCCCTGGCGTTCAGAGAACCTGCCTGGTGTTGAACCACCAGAGTCACGCCCTGATGTTCCAGCTATTGCCAGTGGCGCAGAGCCTCCTGGCATAGGGTCCACGACCCCACCCTGTTTGTTGCAGTACCACATGGCAGTTGTGTTGTCCGTGCACACCTGCACTACACTCCCCCGGACAGAGGGGAGGAATGCCTTCAGTGCAAGACGAATCGCCCGCAGCTCCAAAAGGTTGATATGGAGCCAGGACTCCGCCGGAGACCAGAGGCCTCTGATCTCCTTCTCTCCCATGTGGCCTCCCCAGCCCAGGAAGGACGCGTCCGTCACAACTACGTGCTCCGGTTGGGGAAGGGAGAGGGATCTGCCGCTGACCCAATCGTGTCCGTGAGCCACCACTGCAGCTGTCTCGCAGCGCCCTCCGAGATCAGGACATGGTCGGACAGGTTGCCCTGGTGCTGGGCCCACTGAAACTTCAGGTCCCACTGCAGAGCCCGCATCCGCCAACAGCGTGATGCACCAGAAGGATGCGGGAAGCCATCAGCCCTGGAAGCCGCAGCGTCAACCTGACCGAAACCCGGGATAAAGGCTGGAAGATTGGAATCAGAGCCTGTATATCCCGAACCCGCTGTTCGGGTGGGTTCACCCGAAACTGCCCGAGTCGAGAACCGCTCTGATGAAAAGGAGCTTCTGAGGGGGGCACAGGTGTGACTTCGGCACATTGATGGAGAACCCCAGCTGGTGCAAGAGGTCTGCCGTCGTCTGGAGGTGGCTGACGACTGTCTGGGGCGAGCCCGCCTCAACAACCAGTCGTCCAAGTAAGTGAAGACTGAAATCCCTAACCTGCGCAGATGGGCTGCGACCACCGCCATCACCTTTGTGAACACCCGTTGGGCGCTGGTAAGGCCGAAGGGGAGCACGGTAAACTGAAAGTGCTTGTGGCCTACCGTGAACCGCAGGTAACGCCGGTGGTCGGAGCAGGCCTGGTCGTCGTGGTCGACGTCTAGACAAGTTAGGCACAGGTGGTGCAGATCCGTGAAAGACATCGTGCGGTCGCAATCCTCACAGTGCTTGAAACCAGGCATCCCTACGGCACCATTTAGAGTCGATAAGACTTTGAGAAATGATCAAAAAGATCCAAAAAAGTTAGTCAATTGACTAAGGGTTACTGCTTTTTCCAGATCTGCGCTTGCTGGCGCGGAAAAAAGAAGTACTGACGTCAGCACGCGGAGGCGGCGTCTAAGTACTCCGACGATGTCATCACGGCGCCGACGACAGACGCGGAGCCGCAGACGACGCGCAAGGGTACTGCTACGCAAAAGTTTCCGGATCCAGTCTGACGCCAGGGGATATTCTAAGGTAAGGAGTCTATCACTAACGTCTCTCTTTCAGATAACGTTTTTAATTTTTTTCTACATGTACATGTAGCTGCTCTGAGCTCCTCCCTCTCGATCTTAAAAAGAAAGCATGAAAACCATGTGCTCAACAGCCAAATCCAATACAAGGAGTAGTTTCTGTCCTGTAACTCCAGTTCTGTAGTAGGGGTATCTCTGTTATAGTCATAATCTAGAGAATAGTCCCGTCCATGTGCGTGGACCCCGGCAATCAAAAATAATCTCTTAAATTGTGAAATCATGCAGAAACTGCAAAGACACTCAAGAGAGAATTCAAAGACAAATAATGCAGCCTATATCCACAGGCTACACTGTCCAGCACTTCAACTAGAAATTCCACCAAACAACACCACACACAACACAGCCTGCCCAGTTTCTACCATAGAGAAACTTGCCTCCACCAGTAAAAGACTCTGGAATGATAGAGAGGAAGGCATGGACAGACAAGCCCCATAGGCTGCCATTATGTGGCTTAAATAGGATACTGTGCCTTTAAGAGAACTTTCCAGAACCTTCTCCCAGTATCCCAGAATGCATAGCAGGTCCCTCTTACTTTCAGTTCTTTTTGAAGGCGTAGCACGCCAGACCTGTAGCATTCCTTACATGAAGAAATATCTCCACCGGGGAGGAGGGCGGGCGCTTGTGACTATAACAGAGATACCCCTACTACAGAACTGGAGTTACAGGACAAAAACTACTCCTTCTGTAGTAGGGGATCTCTGTGTATAGTCATAATCTAGTGAATAGAATGGCAATCCCATCCCCACACCAAAGCAGCGGTGGAGAAAGAAATTAACACCACTATTGTGCGAACAAATTCCGCAGCGAAGCCTGTCCAACCTGAGCGTCTGCCCTGGCATCAGTGTCCAGACAGTAATGCTTAGCAAAGGTATGAACCGACTTCCAAGTGGCTGCTTTGCAGATTTCAGCAATCAGCACGTTACGGAGCAAGGCTGTCGTGGCAGCTTTGCCCCTGGTGGAATGAGCCTTAGACTTACCTCCTAAGGTCTTATTAGCGTTTTGGTAACACAATTGTATGCAGGACACAATCCACCTAGAAATGGACTGCTTAGAGGTAGCAAGACCCGTCCTGACTGATCCATAATTGATAAACAACTGGACAGACCTACAAATATCTTTGGTTTTATCCAGATAAAATTTCAACACCCTCCTAACATCCAGGGAATGGAGAGACCTTTCCGCTGGAGACGAAGGATTCTGAAAAAACGTAGGCAAAGTTATGGTCTGGTTGACATGAAAATCAGAAATAACCTTGGGAAGAAATTTAGGGTGAGTACGCATAACAACCTTAGCAGCATGAAATACAGTATAAGGTTCTTGGCAACACAACGCCTGAATTTCACTCACCCTGCGGGCCGATGTAATGGCCACGAGGAATGCCGCCTTCCAGGACAGGTTCCAGAATAGGTTCAATAGGCTCCTTCATCAACCTGGACAGCACCACATTCAGTTCCCATCAAGGCGAAGGAAGCCTGACAGGAGGGAATACTTTCTTCAAGCCTTCCAAAAAATCTTTGATCACAGGGATCTGGAAGTAGGAAGTTTGTGAAGGGCATTTCCTGTAGGCAGTCAATGCAGCGAGATGAACCTTAATGGAATGAACATTAAGTCCAGACTGCGCCAAATGTAGAAGGTAAGGAAGGATGACCTCTTCCTTGCACGTCGTCGGGTCATGGTTCTTAGACTGGCACCAGATACAGAACCTCTTCCACTTGTAAGCATAGGAAGTCCGAGTGGAAGGTCTCTTAGACTCCTTCAGTATGTCCATGCAATCATCGGGCAGGAGCCATGCCGCCAAACTCAAAGACGAGAGGTTGGGGTGTAACATCTGTCCACCGAACTTCGTGAGAAGGTCCGGCCTGCACGGCAACTGAATATGAGGAAGGAGAGACCGTTGATGCAGGTCCCTGAACCACCACTGTCTGGGCCATTCCGGGGCAATGAGTATCATCCGAGCCCTGGACCGGGCCAGCTTGATGAGCACCGCCGGAATCAGAGGAATGGGCGGAAAAGCGCACAGAAAGCTGTTCGACCAGTTGATCCATAACTCATTCCCCAGCGTCCCCTGCTGGTAGTACCTGGAGGCGAAGTCTCGGCATTTGCGGTTTTCGGCGGTGGCGAACAGATCTACGTCTGGAGTTCCCCACCTTGCGAAGACCTCTCCTAGTACTTCGTCGTTTATGACCCATTCGTGGTTTTCCTGAACCAGTTTGCTCAGTGCGTCTGCCTGAACATTCTGCACACCTGGCAGATGGGTAGCCGTTATCGTCAGTCCTCTGGCCAGAAGCCAGTGCCAGATCGTCTGCGCCTCCTGCGACAGAGGGCGTGATCTCAAGCCCCCCTGCTTGTTGAGGTAATACATCGTGGTGGTATTGTCCGTCTGTACAAGCAGAGAGTTGGTCTGAAAGGACGGAAGAAAGGCCTTCAGTGCCAAGTGAACAGCTCTGAGTTCCAGGAAATTGATGTGATACGTGGCCTCCATCGGGGACCACGTTCCTTGAATCTGTAGGTTTCCGGAGTGCGCTCCCCACCCCAGGAGAGAAGCATCTGTCAAGACAGTCTGCGTGGGAATGTCCTTGTGGAAGGGAACCCTTCTGAGGAGATTCTCTGCTGAACACCATCACTTCAGAGACTGAAGAGCATGCAGAGACAGCCGTATCTTGTCGTCCAAGATCCTTGCCTCTGATCCCACTGGTCTTCCAAGCACTCCTGCAGCGGTCTCATGTGCAGCCGTGCGTGTGGCGTCAGGAAGATACAAGAGGCCATCGATCCCAGTAGAGAAGACACCGTCCTCACTGTTGTAGATGGAGTTGTCATAAGAGCCTGAGCCTTCCGAAGGAGTGATAATCGTCGCTCTTCCGAAGGAGACACGCTTGCTGACAGCGTATTGATGGAGGCTCCCAAGTACTGTATGCATTGGACCGGAGTCGGGACAGACTTGGACATGTTGATGTGCAACCCCAGCTTGTTCAAGAGAACGCACGTCTTCTGGAAGTGTGCTCGCGCTTCCGAGAAGGAGGATGCCTTGATCAACCAATCGTCCAGGTACGGGTAGACAAACACCTTGTTCTTCCGTAGGTGTGCTGCTACCACCGCCATGCACTTCGAGAATGTTCTCGGTGCAGACTTTAGTCCGAATGGGAGTACTGTGTATTGATAATGTTTGGCGCCGACTTGGAACCGCAAGAACTTCCTGTGTTTGTGTGCAATGGGCATATGGAAGTACGCATCCTGTAGGTCTATAGCACATAGCCAGTCTCCCTGTTGCAACCGAGGATAAATCTGATGCAACGACAGCATGCAAAACTTTTCCCTGCGAATCCATCTGTTTGCCTATCGCAAGTCCAGAATGGGCCTGAACTCGTTCTTGTCCTTCTTGCGAACCAGGAAGAACCGGGAGTACAGACCTCTTCCTCTCTGAGACAGAGGTACGTCTTCTATCGCCCTTTTCCTTAACAGGATATCTGCCTCCGCCTGAAGCTCGCGCAGCTGAAACTGCGAGCTGACCGGTGGAATTGCTGGAGGCGGGCTGGTGAACCTAAGACTGTATCCATTGCAAACAATATTCAGCACCCACTTGTCCAGAGTAATTTTTCTCCACTCTGCCAGAAAAAATTGAAGGCTTCCCCCTACCGGAGTGGGTAACAGATCCGGGGGAAGTAAGTGCTCAGGGCCTAGACCCGGCCGGGCCTTTGGTCGCTGGAGCAAACTGTTGGCCTCCTCTGCCCTTCTGGCGTTTCTGGAACGGCTAACGGAACTGTTGATGTTGCGGCGACTGTCCCGAAGTTTGGCCACGTCCTCTGCCCTAGCCACAGAACCGCCATTGGAATGGGCGGTACGACTTCTTCGCTTCTTTGGGCTTCTCCAGGCCCACAGCCGTGAGCGTTTCGGCCTCCGCCTTCATGCGGGCCATTTCGTCATCCGCATGCTTCCCAAAAAGGCCAGAGAAAGGAAGGTTGGCTACCCTTTGCTGTGCGTCCGGTTTTAGTGACGTAAAGCGGAGCCAGGCGTGACGTCGCTGGGTAACCCCATGGCAAAAACCATGTGCCGCTAATAGGGATGAGTCTGCTGCAGCGCTGATAATCTGATTCGCTACCAGCATCCCTTCATTCAGCACTTCCTGGAAGTCTTCCCGCTTCTCGCGAGGCAAGTGTTCCGCAAACTGCAGGAGGGAGTGTAGTGTAGTTCCTATTTTCCCAATAGACGTAGAAGTGCGGATCTTCCAGGCCTCTACTGACTATGCTAAACTTAATTGGGTTTGTTACCAACTAGCTCAGAGGTCACTGGAAACTTTCTTGAATGAATAGGAAGTGATCAGCTTCCCTGGCACAGCCAAGAAGGGATTCAGTTTTCCAACAACTGTGCAACATGACAACTTTGCTCCTCAGATAAGAGTCAATCTCTAGAGTCGTGTGAAACAATAGACAGTTATTTTACTCAGTCAGTTGTTGTGCAGATTACTTTCACAATATGTAGAGAATAGAGAGACAGGCGTTCTCAATAAAAAGGTATTATTTATTGAACAGGCTTTCTTCTCATACAAGAGAAATGAATTGCCACAATTGCAAGACTTGTTATTATAAAAAGTGCGTACAGCAAAATGAGTATTGCGAAGTAATACTGTAAAAGCATTGATATGGTTTCTTAGCCATACAAAGGTTTAAAATGAATAAAACATATATACATTCATATATACATTTGACTAACGTACTCAACTGGTGCTTCTAACTACGCCTACCCCTGTGTACCTGACCAACAAGTTACTTACCTTCGGTAACGATATATTTGTAAGAAACAGTAGTTAGTATTAGATTCCTTACCTTAGAATATCCCCAGGCGTCAGTCTGGATCCGGAAACGTTTGCGTAGCAGTATCCCTGCACGTCGGTAGGCGTCGTCTGCAGGCGTCCCCTGCGGCTCCGCGTCGGTCGTCGTGATGACGTCGCTCGAGTATATAGACGCCGCCTCCGCGCCCTGACGTCAGTTCTTTGTACACAGCTTTTCTGCGCCAGAACACGCAGAGCCATGTAAGAACCAACACTGGTGCCAATTGAAACTAGGGCCCTGAAAGGGATGTCCTTAACCCTAGGTATCAGTTTGCAGAACGGGGAGGATGGGTGGGACTGTAAGGAATCTAATACTAACTAGTTTCTTACAGATATATCGTTACCGAAGGTAAGTAACTTGTTCATCTGAAAGAAACAGGTTAGTATTAGATTCCTTACCTTAGAATAGATACCCCAGCAATACCAACCCCGGTGGTGGGTCTGCGAACCAATAGAATCCTACACCAGAAAGTCCTGGAGGACAGAACGGCCAAAGAAGCCATCCCTCCGGACTTGACTGTCCAGGCAGTAGTGCCTCGCAAAAGTGTGCAGCGAGGCCCACGTAGCCGCCTGGCAAATGTCCTGCAAAGGGACTCCCCGGCCCAGGGCAGTAGTAGCCGCCGTGGACCGAGTGGAATGGGCCCTCAGCCCAACAGGAGGCTCCTTCCGAGCCAAAGAGTAGCACGCTTTGATGCACAGAACGACCCACCGAGAGATGGTCCGTTTATGCACCGCCCGTCCCTTCTTCGCACCCACGTAGCCAACAAACAGTTGGTCATCCACCCGGAACTGGCGTGTGGGATCCATATAAAATGAGAGCGCACGTTTTGGGTCCAGACGATGGAGCCGCTCTTCATCCTTTGAAGGATGCGGAGGTGGGAAGAAGGAGGGTAAGGTGATGGACTGCCCGATGTGAAAAGCAGAGACTACTTTGGGCAGGAAAGAAGGTCTAGTTCTCAGAACCACCTTGTCTGGATGAATGGACATGAAAGGAGGTTTGACAGAAAGAGGCTGGAGCTCACTCACTCTCCTGGCAGAGGTGATGGCAACCAGGAAGGCCGTCTTTAACGTCAGGAGACGGAGAGGGCAGGAATGAAGTGGCTCAAAGGGAGCACACATCAAGAAGGTTAGAACCAAGTTCAAGTCTCACTGAGGCATCACAAACGGAACAGGTGGATACATGTGTGTGATGCCCTTCAAGAATCTTGTTACAATAGGGGACTTGAACAAAGAAGGTTGATCAGGTAGCCTCAGAAAGGCCGAAAGGGCAGAAAGGTAGCCCTTGATAGTCCCCAGAGCAGAGCCCTGCTGGGCAAGAGAGAGAAGAAAGAGGAGAACCTCGGAAAGAGGGTCCACAGCCTTTGCTGTGCACCATGCCACAAATCTGTTTCACCGGCAGGCGTATACCGACTTAGTGGAGGGACGCCTGGCTGCCAGAATCACATCACAGACTTCAGGAGGCAAGTCAAATGGCCTCAACTGTCGCCGCTCAATTTCCACGCATGGAGGTGGAGGCTGGACAGGTTCGGGTGGAGGACCGTCCCCTGCTGCTGCGACAGAAGGTCCTCCTGAAGGGGCAGGCGGATCGCGGGACCGACTGACATGCTGAGTAGCTCGGGATACCAGTACCTTCGAGCCCAGTCCTGAGCCACAAGGATGACTTGGGCCCGGTCGCGCCTGATCTTCTTCAGCACTCTGGGCAGAAGTGGTATAGGCGGAAAGGCGTATAACAGACCGCAAATCCACTCGCGCCGAAAGGCGTCGCCGTGCGAGTGCCGTCTTGGAAACTCCAACGCGCAGAACTGATGACATTGCACGTTCTCGTCTGTGGCGAATAGATCTAACCAAGGCTCTCCCCATCGCAGAAAGAGGCCTTGCACCACATCGGAGTTCAGACGCCATTCGTGATCCATCGAGCACCGACGGCTGAGTTCGTCCGCCCTGGCGTTCAGAGAGCCTGCCAGGTGTTGAACCATCAGAGTCACACCCTGATGTTCAAGCCACTGCCAGAGGCGCAGAGCCTCCTGGCAAAGGGTCCACGACCCCACCCCGCCCTGTTTGTTGCAGTACCACATGGCGGTGGTGTTGTCCGTGAACACCTGCACTACACTCCCGCTGACAAAGGGGAGGAATGCCTTCAGTGCCAGACGAATCGCCCGTAGCTCCAACAGGTTTATATGGAGCCGGGACTCCGCCGGAGACCAGATGCCTCTGATCTCCGCCTCTCCCAAGTGGCCTCCCCAGCCCTGGAGGGACGCGTCCGTCACAACAACGTGCTCCGGTTGGGGAAGGGAGAGGGATCTGCCTCTGACCCAATTGCGGTCCGTAAGCCACCACTGCAGTTGTCTCACAGTGCCCTCCGAGATCAGGACATGGTCGGACAAGTTGCCCTGATGCTGGGCCCACTGAAACTTCAGGTCCCACTGCAGAGCCCGCATCCGCCACCAGGCGTGATGCACCAGAAGGATGCAGGAAGCCATCAGTCCCAGCAGCCGCAGCGTCAACCTGACCGAAACCCGGGATAACGGCTGAAAGATGGGGATCAAAACCTGTATATCCTGGACCCGCCGTTCCGGAGGATAAACTCAAATTGAACCCCGGGAAGACTGAGCTCCTTCTCCCGGGTAAGAGCTCTACCCACTGGGGTCCGCATTTCTGGCCGGCAGAGCTTGGCCCCCCCCCCACCCCTGTGGCCTTGGTGAAAAGTCTCGGGGTCACTATTGACTCCGAGCTATCCCTCAAACCCCAGATAGGGATGGTGGTCTCTTCCTGCATGCATCAGCTGCGCAGGATCAGGAAGGTGGCCTATCTCTTGACTCCCGAAGCCCTGATCCAAGTCCTCATGGCTCTTGTCCTCTCTCGCTTGGATTTCTCGAACTCTATTTATCACGGTCTGCCTAAATCTTTTCTCCTCAGACTACAAATTGTTCAGAACCAAGCGGCGAGACTGGCCTTCTTGATCCCGAAATGGCAATCCGCCAAACCTCTCCTCACCAAATTGCATTGGCTTCCTGTCATTTCGAGGGCAGCCTTTAAGATCGGCTGCCTCACCTTCAAATCTTTAACCGGACCCTGCCCTGCCTTCCTGAAATCCCTCATCAGGCCCTACTGTCCTTCACGTAATCTCAGATCCTCTCACCTCCACCTCCTGGCTGTCCCCTCTATCAAACTTTGTAGATCTGGAGTTCGGAGATTCGCACATTTGGCCCCTAAACTTTGGAACTCTCTCCCTCCCCCGCTCAAAACCTCCAATTCTCTCATTCAATTCCGTAAATCTCTAAAAACTTGGCTTTTCTCACAATCCAGCTAAATCCCTTTGTCCCCTCAGCATCAGATCAGCGCCAGGAAACCCACGGTGACAGTACGCTTTACAAGCATACCTTAACATAACATAACATAACAAACCCGAAACTGCGCCGAGTCGAGAACCGCTCCGATGAAAAGGAGCTTTTGAGAGGGACACAGGTGTGATTTCGGCACATTGATGGAAAACCCCAGCTCGTGCAGGAGGTCTGCCGTCATCTGAAGGTGGTGGACGACTGTCTGGGGCGAGCCCGCCTTCAACAACCAGTCGTCTAGGTAGGGGAAGACCGAAACCCCTGACCTGCGCAGATGGGCTGCGACCACCGCCATCACCTTTGTGAATACCCGTGGGGCGCTGGTAAGGCCGAAGGGGAGCACGATAAACTGAAAGTGCTCGTGGCCTACCGTGAACCGCAGGTAACGCCGGTGGGCCGGCAGGACGGGGCTGTGAAAATACGGATCCTGCAAGTCCAACGCTACCATCCAGTCTTGCAGGTCTAGAGCAACCAAGACCTGAGCCAAAGTCAACATCTTGAACTTCTCCTTCCGGAGGAAGCCGTTGACATTCCTTAGATCCAAGATAGGACATAGGCCCCCTTTGTCCTTCTTGGGCACCAGAAAGTAGTGGGAATAGCAACCACGTCCTACTTCTGGCCCAGGAATGCGCTCGATGGCCCCCTTGGCCAAGAGGGCCGTAACATCCTCCTGCAGAAGTGTCAAGTGGTCCCCCGACACAAGGTGCTTCTGCGGTGGCATGGCTGGAGGAGTGGTCTAGAAGGGGAGGGAGTAGCCCCTTCGGACGAGCTGCAGCACCCACCTGTCCGATGTTATTGTGCGCCAGTGGGAGAGGTGATGGCGAACCCTGCCACCCACCGGCGTCACATGGGCCTGAAAGCACGGACTAGGAGGATTTAGAGGCGGATGCTGCGGGGGGAGGTATAGTCTGACCTCGCCGCTGTCCCCGACCGCCGCCACGGCGGTTTCCACGGCCGCCACCGCGTTGATAAGTCTGTTGCGGCGCGTGGCTGGCAGCACGTGTGGGACCGCCCCTTCCTTGGCCACGCAAGGAGCGAAACGAACCGGTTTGCTGGCGCTGGGTCGAGAGACCCAAGGACTTGGCCGTGACCCTAGAGTCCTTGAAGCGCTCCAGCGGGTGGTCCGCTTTGTCGCCAAACAGGCGACTGCCATCAAACGGCATGTCCATCAATGCATTCTGGACATCTGCCGAGAAGTTGGCGGATCTCAGCCAGGCGTGGCGACGAATCGCCACCGTCGTGGACAACGCTCTGCCCAGTGAGTCGGTCGTATCAAGACCACACCTGATGGAGTAACTTGCTGCGTCTCGGCCTTCAATCATAGCCTTGCAGAGCTTAGCCCGTACCTCCGGCGGGCATTCAGGCAGCAGGTCCGCGACCGTATCCCATAGAGAGTGGGTGTAACGGCCCAAGAGGCACGCAGTGTTGCAAGACCGCAGTCCCAGACTCCGGGACGAGAAGACCTTTTTGCCATACTGGTCGTACCTCTTTGATTCCCTGTCGGGCGGGGCCGACGGGAATGCGGTTTGGGAAGTGGAGGCCTGGATCACCAGACTCTCAGGGGTGGGATGGGTGGACAGAAACTTGGGGTCGTCCGAACACGGACGGTGGCGTCTGGCCACGTTCCTATCAACAGGCGAACCTGAAGCGGGCCTGGACCACGTGCCCAAAAGAACGGCAGCAGTGGCTCCTGTGAGCATGACTGCGGTTTGAAGACCTCAGTGAGGATGTTAGTCCTCACGGCCGCGACGGGGAGCACAAGGTTTAGGGCCTTGTCAGCCCTCATCAACACCACTGAATAAGCTGCCCCCTCCTCCGAAGCCACGGTAGGAGGCGAGACAAAGCCAGGGTTGGGGGAGTCATCCAGACCACTGGCGTCACCCAAGTCACCCGTCCAGTACACGTCGTACTGACACTCGCGGGTCAGAGGGTCCTCAGACCCCTCCAACTCCTCTCCGTAATCTACATCTTCACCATACTCGGAATCAACAATGTAGACCGGCTCCTCGGGGTTCACAGGCCCCATCGGCCTCGGATGACGCCGGTCCGACTGTGTCCGGAGTCGGAAAGGGAATGGGGGCGGCGCCGCCCGGAGCCGGCACCGGAGAATCGGCGCCGCGCCAGGGGTTGCCCCGATGGAATCGGCGCCGGAGAGGCCGGTTGACCAGCCGGCGTCGACCCTGAGGGCCCCTGCGGCGCCGGAGCACCCGACGGCGTTGAGGCAGGAGCACCAGACCCGCTAGGGCCCCCGGACGGGACCACAGGACCCGAAGGCGCCGCAGAACCCGCTGGAGGAGACAGGGCCCTCATGGCCATGAGGAACGCTTCTATCTCCTCGGGCGACACTTCTTGCCCAGGGACCGCAGGATATGGAGCAGGCTGCGCCGGCGACTCACGCGGAGCCGCGGGGGTGGAGCCACCCGAACCCCCGGCCGCATCGCGCGAGCGTCGGGTACGAGGACGACGCCCGACTTCTTGTGCTTCCTACCTGAGGAACCAGAGGAATGGTGACGACTCCCGGAGCGCTCCTGACGGCTCCGCGACAGCTCCCTCGATCGCTCCCTTGACCTCCGGCCGGACCGGGGCCGACACCCGGAGCTCGAGCAGCTTGCGGGACCGCTCCCGTCTAGCCTTATTCGTCAAGGCCCAGCAATCGACGCAGGAGTCCACGTCGTGGTCGGGGCCCAGGCACCGGAGGCAGAGTCGGTGATGGTCTGTGACCGACATCGTGCGGTCACAGTCGTCACAGTTCATAAAACCAGGCATCCTATCGGCACCGTAAGAATAGTCAAAAAAGATCAAAGATCAAAAACTTGGTCAAAAGACCGGAGTACTGCACTTCTAGGATCTGCTAACTGGCGCGGAAAAAAGAAGAACTGACGTCAGCGCGCAGAGGCGGCGTCTATATACCCCAGCGACGTCATCACGGCGCACGACGCCGATGACGGACGCGGAGCCGCAGGGGACGCCTGCAGACGACGCCTACCGACGCGTAGGGGTACTGCTACGCAAAAGTTTCCGGATCCAGACTGACGCCTGGGGATATTCTAAGGTAAGGAATCTAATACTAACCTGTTTCTTTCAGATCTAAGCCTAATACTTGGGAGGGAGTAAGTAAGTAGCTAAAGTTAAGTTGGTTTTGCCAAGGTTTGCTTCAAGAATTCTCTCTAAGGGTTTAGTCAACACCATACCTCCGGAATAGAATGTTGGAGGGCTTGTATCTCCTTCAGGACTCGATATCCCAGTCACTCGCAAGAGTAGGCTGGAAGACAGCGTCTTTCTCAGCGCGTCAAAGAGGAGGAGGAGGGGCAGCGTCCGTGGGCTGGTTGCATCTGCTGGGCTTTGCAGGGGACAGCTGTTCTGCTCCTATGCTCACCACACCATCGTTCGCTCGTTCGCAGCGATAGCATCAGCAGCGATAACGGCAGCGATGTCTATGAGGCATCTAGCATTTGCTTAAGGCAACGTTGGTAATATTTATTCCTGAAAGTTGCCTTGTTTGACGTAAGTTTTTGGACACAAGACGTCAATAAAGATGTCACTAGGAAGTGATCGTCTCTCAGTGCTCATTAGAGTTCTATTACTAATCAAAACATAGCAAGCGGGGCTTTCCCAGGTGTTGGACAGGCCACGTGAGGGGCCGCTCTCCCCCGGCTCGACCAGGCCCGAGCCCGGTCACGCAAGTACCACACACCACCATTGCACGTCTTCTGTCCCCTCAGGGCCCCTGCCCTCGAGCACGTTAACCTCGTGGGGCCGATCCACTGCCGGCCCACGCGCCCAGCCTGGGCCGCCATCTTGGACACTTCACCACGAGGCCGCCTGGCCCCCGATCGACCTCAACCCTGGGCCTGGCCCGGCCTCAGACATTCCGGCACCACCCTCCACCCAGGAGGTGAGCGGGCTACTTGGCAAGTCAATGGGAGAAAGAGGTGCCGATGGCTCTCCCCCGCCAAGTGCCGCTCGCCCATCGCCTCCCCGGGCGCTGGCTCCACCCCCCTGCTGGGTGTCTGGACTCCCTCATCCCGGACCTCCCGACCTCCAAGTGCGAGGGTCCGGACATCAAAGCACGCCAGCCCTATAACTGGGGCAGCTCCAGAGCAGGAAGGCAGTTGTATCTTGGAGTCGAGAGACGTAAAGAGGAACTCATCCTGGACGGACTACTGGCGCTGCCGTAGCTCTGTCCTGTGCACCATCATCCTGCCTGTTGGCGCTGCCACAGCCGTCGTAACCTACAGTCTTCATCGTCGTCGGGACCTGCTGGCGTGGCCGCGGACCGTTGTAACCGTCACCTTTCACCGGGACCTGCAGGCTCCGCCGCGGACCGTCATCTTTCCTTCATCCATCTCGGGACCTGCTTGGCTCCTCCACGGCCCGATCATCTCGAACGCCGAGCTCGAGGATTGAGAGCTACTTCGTACTCATTGGTAAATAAGACTGTCCCGCTACCCCTTTCCTCAGCCAAAGACTTGAATCGAGGGGACCCCTGAGTCCAGACCTCCTTGTATCATACCATCGTAACCTAAGATTTGCATATAAAGTCTCGTTAACCTTCAGTCTTGTGTGGTGTCCGTCTGTGGGGGGGAAGTTACTTGTCTGTACAGTCGTTGGAGGCGGCTCTCCCCGGAGACCTCTCCCCGTAATCTCGGCCGACCCTCCCGGTCCGTCTAACACCAGGTTGCCGAGTTTTTATCTTGTTGAAGAACTCGGAGTGTTAATCTAGGAATCTTAGATAGTGGCTTCTGCTGTGTCATTTACTAATGAGCTGCAGAGGAAGCTGCATAGGAATGTGGCTCGGAATGTGTGAGGTCAGAGACCAGATTCTGAGATTTTACACTTGAACGTTTATGCCATTATATGGGAATAAATGGATTATAGCCGTATAGGGGCATAAGGTCATAGGGTTGATCAGGGTCCTAGATTAGAACGCGACACCCACTCCACGTATTTATGTCCATCAAATTACTAAAACTAGAGCAATAAGATGCATGTGTAACATTGCCCACCCCAAAATACATATTTGCATTTGAAATAGGCGTATTTGAAATACGTGAAAATATAGGTACTGTACGTCTTTAAGCATAGGAATCATTCAAAAAATTATAGCATATGTAATCAGTTTGAACGATTTTGCGAAAGAATTACACATGAAATATCTCTTAATACAGAAAAGAAGGGCGAGATAATTTCATCACATATAAATGCATTTGTTGTAAAATGAGCTAGAGGCTGGTGTTAAGTTATTATGTCTCTAGATTTACCTAAATAGAAGTAGAAGCTTCTGTTCTTTATGAATAGTTCTACTTTAAGCAAAGAATTTGTGCCAGAAAAAGGGGAAAATATTATGAAAAATAGTTCAATCCAAAAAATATTTTCTTGTGAATGGGGGAATAGAGTTCCAACGCTTTTAGCTGTTTTTGTTGATCAAAACTGAAGGCCGAATTCAGAGTTCATGGGAACGCTGTGTGTCGGAATGCTTTTCAAAAGTTATTGTTTCTGTTCAGGGGAGAACATCAGACAGGCTCTCAAAAAATTGGTCTACAAAATCAGGGGACAGTTTGACCAAATTCGATAGTGCTGTAACTTGGCAGGTGTGAGAATGATTGCTATCATCAAAGTCTGGATCAGCAATGCTCACAGAAGGTCGTACCTGGTGTGAGAAGGTGGCCTGATATGCAGTGCTCACTATTCTAGTGAACACTATGTATCAGTCCAGCAACCCTTATTGATGATTGGTTGTAAGTCAACCTTATAGACCAGCTATCCTAGTAGCGTGGATACGAGCAGTCTAAGGCTAAAGACTCGAGAGGGCGTGTTAAGCCAGCTGTTATACCACATATACCCCTTGAACACCAAGTGAAAGGACACCACACAAGTATTATGAAAATAAACAGTTATTTATTAAGAATCACAACAGCCCTGTACTCTTTATGAGGACAGGGTACTAAGCACAAACCAAAACTCTTACAAAAATACTTAAGTTAGCACAGTATATACAAATGCCCGAGGGGCACGAAAAACCATATACTCTGAAAGTGGAATGCGAAATTACTAGCAGGTAAGTACAGTACTAATAGGCTTTGGAATCGCTAGGACTTGACTATAGAATCGTTAGATTACTTCTAGGAGACCCAGGGGACTCGGGTGCAGTGTGTGCACTCTCACGCGAGATGCGGGACAAAGTCTATGGTAGCTAGGAATTGAAAAGTTAGTGTTCTCGGGCGAACCCGACCTGGTAGGGAGAAATCGAAAGTGGATCCTGACCCTTGGATAGTGAGGCTATGCTGGGGCACCGAAATGCCGAAGTTACCTAGCCCAGGGGCTGCAGCTGCATAGGACTCAAAAGACGTCGGGAATCCTCGTTGCCGGACCAGGAGCCTGGAAGAAAGAAGTTGCTGGCAGGCGACCAGTGAAGGAAGTTCGGTGGATCCAAGCCTGGATCGATGGAAGATGACACCTGAAAGCAGAGGGGACCAAGTTCGAGACTACTAGCCAGTAGTCAGTGGGCACCAGGAGGGCACCGGATGGTAGCCACCTCGACAAGGTGAGTGGGTGACGCTGTGCTCGGAGATCTCACGGACCAGGAGGCGTTGTCGGCGACCAGGATGGAGGATCGAGCTGTCCCACGAAGATAGAAGCTGTCGGCGTCGCTGGACCCAGGATTGGGCAACAAAGCCTTGGCAAATTCAAGCCCACGCGGTGGACCTAAAATGGCGTCTGGAGTGGACCAGGAGGGTCCGGGGTGCCTCTCTTCAAGAAGGAAGCAAGGGCCAGTCTGGAGCAACCAGACCAGCAGCAGTGATGTCGTCGGGCGTTGTTCAGAAGGCCACAAGCCAAAAGCCCTGCCTACCCAGGATACACAAAACCATGTCTGGGACGGTGCTAGCACCGCCCCGGAAAGGAAACCCTTTGTCCAGGCCTCCCTCGCTGGAAGGACTCTCAGCAGCTGGAGGTCAGACTCGTGTCTGTGGTGGCAGCATCCATTTTGTGGAGCTGAGGCTTCAGTTAACTTTAACCGGGGTTCACAGTTACATCCATGTCGTGTCCCTCTAGAAGGGTGGAATGCTAACCCCGTCGCCAGAATTGGCGAGGGGTTAGTATTCCAATTCGTATGACACCTTACTCGACATGTTTTGATAAAGCAATACCAAAGTTAGCATTTAACCGCGAGGATTATAATGCACTTAAGAGTATATGGTATGCGATATCATGGAACAGCTATTAGGACTTGGTTCCGCAAGCTGCAGACAGGCTCAGCTCATGCCAGAGCACCATCTCACACGATTCCAAGCACTCTGCCTTCAGGATTGTTAAGGCCTGCCATAGGAGTGACTGATAGGAATCTGTGTGTCCATTTTAGGGTTAGGTATAGGTATACTACACCTACAGCAAAGGGTGATTACACGACTTTGCCCCAGCTGTCATGCAGCCAGTTGTGTCAAATTTAGGAGGCCAGCCAGGGGTGGCATAATACATGCTGCAGCCCCTGGCAGCCCTGGGTACACCTATGCCCTGAGTTACAGGGTCTGATAAGGTGGCCCGGTACCAATTGGTAAATGCACCTAGGGTACATGATGTAATTTAGAAAGAGAACAGCCAGGCTGTGGGTCTGATTGGCAGGCCCACAGCCAGAGAAAGTCGTAAACCAGTGAAACAAAAGCAAAAAATCTGGGTGATCATAGGATTGCAGACCCTACTCTCCTACACCTGGGTGATGTTGCTTTTGTCACTCGCTCCACTGTTACCACCTAGTCGTAGTACAGGAGTCTCAACGAATGCCATCATCAGGATTGGTAGCCGCTGGGGACAACACAATGCGTGAGCCGTTACGGAACTGAGCAAAGTATCGATATCCATTGGTACTGCTGATGTGCAAGACAGGTGTCCAACACACACTCATCTCCGCATAGCATACATCGAAGCACAGGTAAGATGCAGGATTGCCATATCGGTCTGAATGAAAGAAACCAGGTCATGTTTAGATCTCTCAGCCTGGCCAATCCAAGGACTCTAGTTATTCTGTCCCGGTAGCGCACTGCTAGGATTGTTTCTTCCATCCTTGTAGGAGTCATGTCTGAGTTTTGGTTTGCCATATCGGAGCAGGAGGGTCAAAAATAAAATCCCTGCTACAAGTCCCAAAAATAGGGGTATGCCGCCAAAGACTGAATGGGAAAAATTGGGAATGATTCCCAGAATTGCTTGAAATGGTGTTAGCAGTCCCGTAAAAATCGTCTTAAATATGCCTGGGATGCCTATGGCACTAGACATGTTAAGAATTTGGCTAAGCATTTCTGTGAAATGCACGGGGCAATTTGTTGATAAAAGGTCATGTATCTCCGTAGCCGTACCTGCAACTAGGAGATCATACGTCTCTTTTGATGACGTGATGGGCACTGTTGTCTGCAAAAGCACAGACTTCATTTTGCTTAAAGTATCAATTCGTATAGAAGAGAAATTCAAACGAGGCCAAATGGGAGTCTCTATGTCTCCAGGGCCACTCGGAAACAATGCTTGCATACAGCATTTGACCATGGAAGTTACGCTTATGAGATAGGCTTTCCCTGGCAAAAGGCCACAACAGCTGTGATCCGTTATTAGAATGTAACTCCCATTCGAGAGCTGCATAAAGAAAGGCTCTATCTGCGTTGCAGGTGTGACATGTTGGTGGCATGAAAGGTTGTTAGAATTTCCTTCACAGGCTCCGTGTAAATTAATACCCTGGCACAAAAGTATACCGCTTAGTGAATGTTTACAGTTTTCACCACTAAGAAATACATTTTTGTTGCTGTCACTATAGCATGTGTGTGTGTATGGTAATTTCCATGCTGATTTAATGTATCCTTTACCCAATCGTTCATACTGGCCAATAGGTATGTATTCAAGGCAATTTTTAAATTGGAAAGTTGTTATCGGAATTGTGATAATCCCGTGTATTATCCATTCAATGACAGGACTTTCTGACATTGTCAAAGGTAATCTCTCAAGTTTTTCGATGCTCAGGATTGTATAGTCTGCTCCTTTCTGTGCCAAGCTGATTTGTTTATCAGTAAGGTTAAAGATGGAAAACAATGACGTTGTGTTGATTAAACGCCAAGGCACAGACCCTGAACGAAGACTTTGCAGCGTCCAGCCTAACTGTACAATAGAACGCAATTGTGACTGGCCATGCTGTAACATTAGCAAGTCTTTATCTATTATATCTATGGCAGATGATACAATACTGTCCAGTGAATATATTCTGGAGGACAGAGTCATTAACCCATTGTCCACTATAGAAGTGATTTTTCCAAATTAATACGATCAATTTCTCGTATTTTTTCAGCTGTTTTAATTTGTGTGACTTTCCAAGCCTCGTTGTATGCAGCATAGATACTGGTCGCTATGAAGCGCTTTTGACGCTGTTTGCGTGGTCCCATAATAAAATCGCGCAAATCAGCACCATCTTTAAGTAAAGGCAAGTGTTGCTTAATTTCTGCCAGTGTGGATGATCCTAGCCATTCGAGGCAGAGTTTCCCTACACTATATGTTGTTACTATCCCTGGATGTTGTCTCTGGGAGTATCTAGGGTCTTGTCTGGTCATTTTTAATCCCTGTGTTTTATTCAGGAATCTATCTCGACAGTTGTTTGTGTCAGTAGGCCAGATTAACCACTTTTTCCAATCAGGATGTGTTCTGTTTAAATGTAAAATTTTAGTTACGTCTATCTCAATATCTGTTGTTGTATTCTCAGGTATTGGCTTTGGAATAGACTGTTTGTTAAGGTCTTTAATCTTAGCTAGGCCAAGACAGGATGTTTGGTGAATTGTGTCATTTAAAAACATCATTTGTTCTGGGATCATGCAGGCTCGGAATAATGCTTCTAGGCCTTGTACCTGCCAATCTTTTGTACCCCAGATGGATTTTGTTTCAATGTTATTTTTCCAATAATCAAAACCAAATGTCATCATTTTTTCATAAAATGCTTCTGAATATATCAATTTAGTATTTGTCAGCATTGTTTTCAATCCTGCTTTATCTAACAGTTTATAATAAAACGTTTCTGCATCACTGGTGTTAAACCCTGAGAAGTACTGGAATTTCTCATAGAATGTTTTAGAACTGCTTTTAGGTGGTGTAGCACAATGTTCCCATTGATTATACTTCTAGACAAACCTTGTAAATAATCATTTCTGTGAATCTAGCTGACATACTAAATCAGACATCATATTATTAATACTTTCAAAGTCCCAATCATCAGAGAATGTACTAGGTTTTACAAAGTCACTTAAGGAAACCTTGAATTGATGAGGATACTTCAGGATTTCGACCGGACCATAGATTTCATAGTCAGTTTTCTCCCATACTACCCCACCGGGTATTGGAATGGCTGTGACATTTACTGTTGACAGTTCTATTTTCTTCACGTGGGATGATCTGTGTGGTTTGCAGACTAAGTTGATGTTCTGACTTGCTGTGTCCATTGTACTATATTTTCCCTCAATGAATTTTCCCAAACCAAGTACCATGATGAGGCAAAGCAGGAGGAAAAATACACCCAGCCCAAACCAGAACTCTAACCATGGAGAAATAAGGTAAATTTCCTTCAGTTGATGAAAGACTTTAGCTGCTTTTTCTTTAAAAGTCTTTGTTTCTGGCATCACTTCGGGATTGCTTTGATCCTCGGAAAAGTTGTCGAAGTTGATGAAGTAGCCAGAGGCAGTTCTGTCAATTGTTGGGATTGTTCTTTCAATTTGTCTTTCGGTAGCACATTCTGATGCCACATCATTGTAGACTGGTGTTTCTTGACGAACTGTTTCAATCTGTGTTTCAAGAGGCACCAGTTCCATGGCATTATTGCATAGTCCCTCTCTGTGCACTGCAGGCTGATCGAATGTGATTAGTCTTTCAGTTTGAACCTCTTGGATTGTTGCAAGTTTGGGTATTCTGTTTCTTGGGAGTCCACTGGGCCTACTGTTGATTATAGGCCACATGCTTGTGGTTTTACCAGGTCGATAGATACGACTCTGTTCTCCTTTTTACCAGCAAGGGGCGGTAGTACTACTGATCTTGTTTCGTTGATTGCTAAGACAGGTACTGCTTTTCTGTAAGAAGGCCCAAATTCCTTCTTCACTGCTATTTTTTCTCTGACTAGATCCCCAATCTTTGGAATCCAGACAGGCCTGGCTGGGGCTTGTGCTGGTGGTGCCTCGTCAGTGGTAGCTGGCTGTTGCTTTAACTTTATGTTGCTTAAGGATTCTGTTTCATTCAAGTCCTGTAAAACAGCCAAACGGTCTTTGATGTCAAAGTCTGTTTTCTTATCGTCTACCACTGATACCTGACTATCTAAGTCCTTAATTCGCATTCTAGTTCCGAACAATAGTTCGTATGGGCTGAAACCTTTTAGAGAATTTCTTGGCAAGTTATTTAGGCTTAACTGGACACTTATTAAATGTTTGACCCACCCAGCACCCGAACCTAATACCTTCGCTGTTATAGATTGCTTTATGTCCCGGTTTTTTCTTTCTACCACTCTGTTCCCTTCGGGGTGGACGGACAAGAATACCGCAACCCAACTACCATGCTGGCCATGGCCTCCTTATACGCTCAAGAGCTGAAAACAGGACCCTGGAACATGGCATTTGCGTATGTGCCGATAAAGACTCGCAGATCTTTTATAACCGTTCTGGCGTCAGCCGAGCGCTGGGGCCACATTTTTTAAGTGTGTTTAGCCTTAATGATTAATAGGACGCTGGATGGCATGTAGACAGCATTATGCTTACCATGGCATTAATGCGCTTGACTCATTGCTGTGATCCCTGTCGCAGTCCGGGAAGTTCTTTACATATTTGTAGTGGTGTAGGCTCATTCCTGGCCACCAGTACACTGACTGTAATTCTTTCAGAGATTCCCTCATCTGTATGTGCCTAGGACCTTCACCCATGTGTGCGTCTGCTATTAATAACTTTCTCCGGTTCATGTTTGGAATTACCCTATCCCCCACTCCAGGGATTCGAGCAAAAGGAACGGAGTTTGCATCAATTACGTATGCATGATTGAGTGGATAGTTCACGGGTAGTACTGCACAGTCGCCTTTTACGGACGTTTTGACTGCCAGCATGGTTTCCCCGTCTATGTATTTTTCTAAACGCTTTTTTGTGGCTACGGAAGCCGGTTTGGTTGCTTCCGCTATGGCTGTATTAGCCAATGAATTCCCTGCAACGTGAACGCCATCACGTTGATGACTCAGAGTGTGTATCACATGAGTCTTTTGTAGTTCTTTCTGTAAAAGAGCTACCTGTTTCCAAAGCATTTTATGCTTTATTGTGGCACCTGTGTCATCTTTGTAATCGTTTTCAATCCAGCTCTGCAACTTATTATTGTAAGAGTCGACGCAAAAATGCGAATCGCACACGATTAGTGTCGGGAATTCACGTTCTGCATTTTCAAGCGCCATCTTTAAAGATCTGATTTCAGCTCTCTGAGCCGAACAGTTTCTTACTGATTCAGTTTTTATTATTTTCGGTCTGAATTTACCGCACAGCCAACAACCTTTAACAATCGCACAGGCTGCATCGTAGGATTTGTTCTCTACGTTGAAATGCTGTACAAATCTATCTGTATAGATTATACAGGCGTACTGTGGGAGTTTGGCAGAGGATATTCTTCTTCATATGTCAATTCATTCAGTTCTTCGAATTGCGGGGCGAAATAGTATTTCACGTCATCCGCTCCAATAGAATTTATACACTGTATCCATTTCGTATCCAGTGACACTGTAGGCAGGTTTACTGGGCTGAATAGCGCCTCGAAGGCGATTCCGCTGTGAGGATATTAATCCTTTTGCCGTGTGCTAGTTCTCGTTCATTTACTATTGCAGTTTGCACTGCTTTCACAGTATTTTTTGTGTGACTGAATGTTTTTTCCGCTTGTGTTTACAAGTGAGATTTAATTGAAATTGGTACCTTTTCTCCCGCGTTGGAAGTCAAGTACGTGAATCCGCATCTTCCTGGGATGACTCGGATTACAAGATTGCGTGTATTGTCACGTGTTTCTAATTTTGTTTTTGCCAACATGTCTGTTTGCAGTGATCTCAAAATTTCTGTGTGTTTTTAAGTCCAATTAATTGGTTTAAAATCAGGTTTAATTAGTTCGTAGAGAGGTTTAACCCTCTCTGCGTAATTTAGAATGTAAGTTCTACCGAAATTCAGGAAGCCTAGAATCGATTGTAAGTTCTTCAGCGTTTTTGGAGCTTGGAGTACAGCGCACTTCTCTAAGAAGTTGTGCGCTAGGCTTTTTCCTTCACTTGATAATTCGTATCCTAAAAATAATACTGTCAGATGGGCAATTCGAGACTTTTTAAAGTTGAATTTGTAACCTTCTGCAGCGAACCCAAGTATTATGGTGTTCACTCTTTTCAAGTGAGTATCCAAGTCGTCGTCTGTGAGATAGATATCATCTACGTAAGATAATGACTCATCATCATATATTTGTAGTAACTCTGTTACTCTAGCTGAGAATAGTCCTGGGCTGTTCTTGAACCCCTGTGGGAGCCTACAGAAATTTTTCTGTGACCCCATTACTGAGAAAGCGGTCAAGTATCTGCTTTCTGGTGCAATGTTTTGACAAAAGAAACCATTAGATATGTCTAATGTCGTTTTATATTTTTTCCTAACTATGTTATTCATTAGTGCAGCACTATGCAAATTTTGTACTGCAAATGTTTTGCAACATGCATTAAGGTGTCTGTAGTCCAAAACTAGACAATATGAATTGTCTGGCTTGGAGACAGGAAACAAAGGATTGTTCATTTGAGAGGTGCATGTTTCAATCACCCCCTGGTATTCAAGTTGATCTAAAATCTCCCCGACTTGTTTTTTAGCTTCTTGCTTAATGGGATACTGCCTTTGTGCAGTCGGTTGACTTTTTAACTGGATTTTGTGAGGAGGAGAGTCCTCATCCCATCCTACATGATTTTTATATAATGCTGGTGCCTGGGCTACTGCCCATTTCCTTGCATAAGTATATTTTTTGTGAATCGGAATGTGATTCGAGAAGGCAGGCATAATCATTTCTTCGCCACGAGGGCACTCCCTGACAAACTCTGGGGGCCAATCTTTTTCTGCTAACAGAATATCATAGCCTTTTGAGAGTTTATCCCAAAATAGACCCCTTATTTTCCTAGTCTTATCACCCTCTATATGCAGTGTTATTTCGTATATCTTATGGGGCTCGCTAACTCTGGTGTCGGCAGTTTCTACCTGAATGTATTCATTCGTGTCCACTGTCTCCAGATGACTCATCAGGATCTTGCGGGGTATACGGATTTCTGCTGCACTGTCTAGCATTGTCTGTGCCCACTCCCCGTTTTTCAACTGTGTCCTCAGTATTCTCGGCATGTTCGATTACACTAATACTGGCTACCTTCTTTTTTGGAAATTGAGATTTTTTACTCTGAGCAGGTTCATTGTCTTTGGACTTGGTGTGCTCTCCTGAGTCTGACCGTCCTCTTCTTTCCGATTTCTGCGAAAAAGATTGAGAGGGACGTGTATCAATTCTTTGATATCTGTCAGGTTTTTTCAAATTATCCTTATTTCTAAGGTTGTATCTTTTCTCAGAGGGCTCCCTCTGGGGAGACTGGTGTTCTCGAATCTGAGTTCTTTCCCTCCGTCGAGGAGACCTTCCTCTGGACTGGAAAACTTATTCCTTGGGAGTGGATTGTTTATTTCCATCCCAGCTCTTTTTAGGAGTGTTTGAATTATTTTTAATAAATAATTTCAGGATTTTCGAGCAGTTGGGGCTTTACTGGTTTTCCACCCAAGCTGTCTCTACCTAGTTCTTCATAGCATTTTTCTATGATTCTGGCAAGCTCAATTGGTTGATCTATTATATCTGTTTCCTTCAACTTCTGGCGGATCGCCACAGATGCTGCTTCTCCTTTAATATTGGCTAGTAATATAGCCGAGACCTGCTTGAAGTCTTTCAGTAATTTCATACTAAGAGTTAAAGCAGGTTCTGGTCCGTATTCATTTTGAATCTGTTTTAGCACTTCTGGTATACCGCCATGGACGGAACACCATGTGTTTTTGTGTAAATGGTAGCAAAGACTGTACCCCAAGTGTCACAGTCCTCCACGTGTGGTGCGACCCCCACTGGAAGGCAGATGGTCAGGATTCTGTGTTTCTCAATAGGGGTAGTATTCGGAAATACTGCCTCTATTTGAGTAATTTTCTGTGCTAACCAGAAAGGAATTTATTCCCGTTTTATGGGTGTTTTACCAAGACATGACTATGTTCTGTGGTTTAATTTTATTTATGTTCCCCTGATGAGGGGTCAGCTGTGGTACATTAACAGCTGTTTGGACTGTAGCAGTCCGCATTACATATTGGACTAATTGCCTATGTATTTTAATTAATGTTTTTAGCTGTGCTAAAAGTTCTTCTCTAGACATTTTATCCATGTCCGGATGTGGTGTGTAGCTGGCTAGAACCGGCCACGTTGCTCCTGGTCTACCTAGTGGACCGAGCCTGGTAATATGATCATTATGTTTTAGGGCGCCATTAAACCAGAGCAGGTGCTCTTGGAATTTTAATGGGATTTCAATCTCCTCGAAAGGAGCGTACTCTCCCGGTGGATCTTCTATTTTATAATAGTGGAACTCATGTGTTGCAGCGTTTGCCGCTGGAAATTTTATCCATGAATAGAATACCTCTGTCTGCCGATATTCGTGTGCCTCTATCACGAAGACGACTGTGCCACCTTGTGTGGTCAGTCCATTTTCTATAAGTTTTAACGTTATAGATTTTCTTAAATGTGCCGGGATGAATATTGCACCCGGTTCAGTAGTCCCTGTACTATCGGGACCCTGCTGAGTCGCATTTACTGCGGCATCAGTTCCGTTGTTTTCTACTGACATTTTATAAATGCAGGTTTTGCAGAGCAGGTCTCCAAGGAGACAAAGATTAGGTGCACAATATTTTGGAACACTGTATCCTTCAACATTGAATAAACCAGAGCTTTACATAGGAATCTCTTCCTACTAAGGTCGGGCGGATTTTAAC
Source organism: Lissotriton vulgaris (assembly GCF_964263255.1). NCBI lineage: Eukaryota > Metazoa > Chordata > Amphibia > Caudata > Salamandridae > Lissotriton > Lissotriton vulgaris. Next base: position 191,740,773 of record NC_141689.1, on the reverse strand, counting down.
CTTTCACCCACTCCAGACGTCTATTGGAGTATTTACGGGAGAAAGGGGTCTGTGTGAAAAATGCACGACTGAGTTACTCTAACGTCTTGCGTTAGTTTATCGCCTTACCAAACGTTGGGCGCCATGTAGTGTAGTTCCTATTTTCCCAATAGGCCCTGCGCATTGGAATAACATAAACAGTAGTATCGACGTAGAAGTGCGGATCTTCCAGGCCTCTACTGACTATGCTAAACTTAATTGGGTTTGTTACCAACTAGCTCAGAGGTCACTGGAAACTTTCTTGACTGAATAGGAAGTGATCAGCTTCCCTGGCACAGCCAAGAAGGGATTCAGTTTTCCAACAACCGTGCAACATGGCAACTTTGCTCCTCAGATAAGAGTCAATCTCTAGAGTCGTGTGAAACAATAGACAGTTATTTTACTCAGTCAGTTGTTGTGCAGATTACTTTCACAATATGTAGAGAATAGAGAGACAGGTGTTCTCAATAAAAAGGTATTATTTATTGAACAGTCTTACTTCTCATACAAGAGAAATGAATTGCCACAATTGCAAGACTTATTATAAAAAGTGCGTACAGTAAAATGAGTATTGCGAAATACTGTAAAAGCATTGATATGGTTTCTTAGCCATACAATGGTTTAAAATGAATAAAACATATATACATTCATATATACATTTGACTAACGTACTCAACTGGTGCTTCTAACTACGCCTTCCCCAGTGTACCTGACCTAAGCCTAATACTTGGGAGGGAGTAAGTAAGTAGCTTAAGTTAAGTTGGTTTTGCCAAGGTTTGCTTCAAGAATTCTCTCCAAGGGTTTAGTCAACACCATACCTCCGGAATAGAATGTTGGAGGGCTTGTATCTCCTTCAGGACTCGATATCCCAGTCACCCGCAAGAGTAGGCTGGAAACGCCGGAGCTGGATTTTCTCGGCAGGAGAAAAGACAGCGTCTTTCTCAGCGCGTCAAAGAGGAGGAGGAGGGGCAGCGTCCGTGGGCTGGTTGCATCTGCTGGGCTTTGCAGGGGACAGCTGTTCTGCTCCTATGTTCACCACACCATCGTTTGCTCGTTCGCAGCGATGGCATCAGCAGCGATAACGGCAGCGATGTCTATGAGGCAGCTAGCATTTGCTTAAGGCAACGTTGGTAATATTTATACCTGAAAGGTGCCTTGTTTGACGTAAGTTTTTGTACACAAGACGTCAATAAAGATGTCACTAGGATGATCGTCTCTCAGTGCTCATTAGAGTTCTATTACTAATCAAAACATAGCAAGCGGGGCTTTCCCAGGTTGCTGAGTTTTTATCTTGTTGAAGAACTCGGAGTGTTAATCTAGGAATCTTAGATAGTGGCTTCTGCTGTGTCATTTACTAATGAGCTTCAGAGGAAGCTGCATAGGAATGTGGCTTTGAACGTGTGAGGTCAGAGACCAGATTCTGAGATTTTACACTTGAACGTTTATGCCATTATATGGGAATAAATGGATTATAGCCGTATAGGGGCATAAGGTCATAGGGTTGATCAGGGTCCTAGATTAGAACGCGTCAGGAGTCCCAGAGGGCGCGGTCGTAGCATCCCAACAAGGCTGTGGCACTCGCAGCCTTCATAGAGGTCACCGATGTTCCACAGACTTTTCTTCCAGCTGAATCCATCCATCTAGACTCTTTATCCGGGGGAACCGTTGAGGACGGGGTGGTGGCATGTTGTTTGCAGGCCGCCGTCACAATTACGGAATCCGGAGGAGGTTCCGCCCTTAGAAAGGCCGGGTCCGAATCGGGAGCCCGGTATTTTTTCAGCAATCTCGATGGGGCCGCCTTCGTCACCGCAGGGGTGAGGAAAAGGTCCATGGCCGGTTCCTCCAGGCCCGGCACCAGAGGCAGCAGTGGACGAGACAGGTGTTTCTGGTGCAGTGTCTCGAAAATGACTGATGTCTTAGGCGTGGGCACCGTCAAAGATATGCCCAATTTTGCAGCGCCTCTCAAAAGAACATCATGGAACGCCACCAGGTCATCAATCGGAGACATCCTTGTGTCCGGTGATCCCGACAAGGTCGGAGAGTAGTCCCTGGTCCCCGAGGACCTCGTGCGAGAGCGAGATCTGTGCCTCCTATGGAGGTGTCTCGACGACCTTTGGCACAATCGCTCCTTCCTCCTAGAGCGAGAGCGTGATCTCCCGGCCCGTGGACGCTCCACAGGTTTCCGTGGGGGCGTCTTCCTCGTTCCTCCTGGGGTCTAGGTTTCGGGGTCCCCTTAGGAGGCGTCGGCAGAGGAGGTAATGACGTCGACCTCGGCGGAGGGACCGGGGGTATCACCGACCGAGGGGCAGGCCCATGCGGTGGAAGTGGTGGTAGGGGTCGTCCTGGCGGAAGTGGAGGGTTGGTGGGAGGGTCCTCCTTAGGTACAGGAGGAGGGGGCGACCTAGGCCGAGTTGGTGTGTACACCACCGAGTACACCGGGCCCGGTGACTCTTTCGGCGAAGGGGACTGTGACCCAGCCCCTTAAGCAGGCGATCGCTTTCTCTTGCGTCCTCCACTAGATCCAGCCTGACTTCTGGCGCCAGAACTCCTCTTGCGCCGCTTAGGAGAGGTGGAGCGACTCCTAGACGCCGATCTCTTCCTTCTCTGAGCTGAGTGTCGCTTTTCCGGCGTCGAACGTCGCCTCCGCGACTCTGGCGTCGAACGCCGCCTCCGCGACGTCGATCTCTTCCTCCACGACGTCGAATGCCGCCTCCGCGACGCCTACCTCTTCTTTCTTGACGCCGAACGCCGCCTCCGCGACGTCGACCATTCCATTCTCGACGACGAGCGTCGATTCCTCCTTCTCGAGGTCCTAGACGTCGAGGAGCCCCTCTACGCCGACTGTTGTCTCGACGGCGATCGGCGGAGTCGCCTCGACGGCAAGCGCCGATGCCTGTCGCTCCGTCTTCGACGTCGATAGGTAGACTCAGACGTCGACGATGACGATGAAGATGCAGTCGACGGTGGTTTCGACGGCGGCCTATCCAGGCCCTTCGACGTCGAATCTTCACGCCGTCTCGACCCGGAGCCCCGGGGAGATGGGGAACACACCGTCGTCATCCCTCTCGACGTCGTCGATGCAATCGACGCAGACGGAGACCGGGACCGTTTGCTGGCCTTCCTGCCTCTGGGGAGCCCCCAGAGGCCTCAGCAGAGGCAGAGGTAACCTTCCCAGCCTTCCCAGACCCACCTGCAGCCTGCAGTCGTCTCTCTTCAAGGCCTTGAAGCCTAATCTTCAGCCTGTCCCTCAGGGTCTTTGCTGAAAATTGTTGGCAGATGTCATAGACTTCAGGGACATGTGTTCGAAAAGACCAGGCATTTTAGAGCCCTAAAAAGCCTGAACCAACACACAGGAGAGAAGAGAAGCACCAAGAAAGATATACTCAAACACTTTTATCCAAAAAAGTGACAAAAATCCAATAAACCCTTGAAACAAGGGAGAGCTCAATGCCAGGGTCCTGTTAGCAGGAGCCGGAAAAAAGAAATGAAAGTAAGAGGGGCCTGCTATGCATTCTGGGATACTGGGAGAAAGTTCTCTTAAAGGCACAGTATCCTATTTAAGCCACATAATGGCAGCCTATGGGGCTTGTCTGTCCATGCCTTCCTCTCTATCATTCCAAAGTCTTTTACTGGTGGAGGCAAGTTTCTCTATGGTAGAAACTGGGCAGGCTGTGTTGTGTGTGGTGTTGTTTGGTGGAATTTCTAGTTGAAGTACTGGACAGTGTAGCCTGTGGCTATAGGCTCCACCACTTATCCAAGTGGTGGAGAAGTGTGGCTCAGGGGTTAGAGGCAGCAGACCCGGAAGCTGAGATTGGCCCTGGACCAGGGTTCAATTCCCCGCCTCGGCGGGTCTTGGGCTCAAAATTCCACGGACTCGATAATTCTCGCTCCGGTGCCTACTCGACTCACGGGTTCACACTCTGCGACTCTGGGCAATAGCTTGCTTAATCTCCACAACGGCCCCTCGCGGTGGGATGCCTGGCTTTCACCTTCTGGATACCCTGCCGGGGTTATCTCACAGGGGAATACCAGGACGGGTTCCCTAAGAAAGCGCTTAGATACCGGGTCGGTGATTTGCGCTATATAAATACATGTACAAGTGTCTTTGCAGTTTCTGCATGATTTGACAACTTAAGAGATTATTTTTGATTGCCGGGGTCCACGCACATGGGCGGGACTATTCTCTAGATTATGACTATACACAGAGATCCCCTACTACAGAATTAGACATTTTCATGATACCAAGCAGCAGGGAGTGTTGCTCGAATGGCTTGCTTTACCTCTATCAACTAAGGCCAGGCCCGAGCGAGTCATGTACTGATTTCCCCGGCTGGCAGCTGCAAAGTTTTTTTCTGTTAAGCTGCTGGTCCACTCATAGGAGCAAATTTTCAAGCGAGGCAAATAATTTCGAGTGAAATGCCATCCTGAAATATGTGCAGCGTGGGAAGCAGACTCTGCAAAGCGTGCCTTCAAAATTCAAGAAGACAAACTGCGCAGCATCGATTTTCTAGCTTCCCGGCTGCCTGCAGCCTTAGCTTAACCTTTTCCTAACTCATCAAAGGGTGAGGCCCACCCTATCCTGTGACGAGCTGGAAAAGGGTGGGGTATGGGGTAATCATGCTCTCCAGTCTCCACTGCCTGATTGACAGGAAGCCCTAGAAATACAGGGCTTCAGTGTAAAACGCCCGGGGCTATTTCTATCCACAGAGCATCAGGGGTGGAGACTGGTTCACAACACTACTTGTTTGCCGACCTGATGACCTCACAGGCCTCAGGGTTTTGAGAGCACCAGCCTGGCAAATACTCTAGACTTTGATACACCCAGGGATTTAAAGAATGCATCCCGGTCTGCCAAGCAAGGGATGTGGGTGGCAGGGTGCGTCAGCCCCTCAGTCAATTTGCAAAAAGAGCGTGCACGTTTTATTTCATTTAATAAAAGTTATATATGAAAGCAAAATTATTTTATTTTTACCTGCCCTGGGGGTGAAAGTAAAGGGGGCGGAGCCCCAACGCCATCGAGGAGATACAGCCACTGCCGGGAGTACTGGGGGCTTCCCCGAAGGGCCTCCCATTGCATGGAATCATACCTCCAACACCGGTAATGGTGTTGGAGTATGATTCCAACAGGTTTGATACCAAACATGTTCAGGTTCGGTACAGTCACTATATAGCTCGGCATTGCGTAATGACCCATGCCCACTATATGTTTTAAAATGGCTGACCGCACTTACAAAGCCTGTAGAATCAACTTATAACCCGCACTCTGGCTCAAGGATTGAAAGGCCTGCCCTAGGGGAGACTTACAGGTTTTAAGTGTGGCGACCTCATATATAAGAAAACATGTATCTGTCTTAAAGGGTTCCAGCACCTGCTTGCACAGGCTGCAATGGCAGGCCTGTAGTCACAGTCTGAGTGGTCTCTCATGGATAGCAAACTGCTTGCTGCAGCCCATTGGAGAACCCTTTTATACCTATGTCCTGGGCACCTTAGTACCATATACTAGGGACTTAGAATGGGTACACCGGTAGCCAATTTTGGAGGTACCAAAGTACTTATGTCAAATTTATGGAGGAAGCAGGATGGCTAGTGTCCTGATTACCAGAATCCCAATCAGACTAGTCAAAAAAATATAGTGAAACCAGAAAAAGGCAGGGGTAACCATGAAAACAGATCCTACTTTCCTACAGTATCAATATCCAGTCTGATGCTTGGAGGATAGCCATAAAAAAGGGAATCTGTAAGAACATGTATTTATCATAATGCATACAATTTCCTAACCAGTTTTGTTGAAAATATTCTCCTGCATAGACAAAATCCTCAATCATCCAATATGTCTACTAGCAGCAACTGAAGGTATACTAATCAACAAAGAAGTTAACCTGTACGAAAGTCAACATGCTTTTAATTAATCAACATTTGTGTTAGGAAAGACACACCTGCTGAGCCTGCTTACCTTATTGCTCTTGACTCATTTAATTAGCAGGGAGCAACCCTAGCAAAGCAATATTCTGGCTTGGCACCTTGTAACAGTTCCAAGCCAGGCCTTTCACACTAACCTACAGATGGGACAGTGATATGCGATTAGTGAGCTCCTAAATAACATGTACTTTGCGAAGAAGCAAATTGCCCCAGGGAGACAAATGGCCACAAGGATGATTAGAGAATCAATTATTCAATCCTTCACTTTTATACAGTACCAAAACCTAGTCAGAATTAAAAAAGAATGCGTGGAAGGACTGTTGCAAGTGAGGACTGCCGAATACAATTGTTCTCCCTCAGTTTTAGCTGTTTGCCAACTAGTCAGCAGCATTCTCACGCCACGTACCACGAGGTGATAGTCCACTGACAAGGTATCATAACCTGTTGGTAGTGCCAGAGAGAGACAGAAGTAATTTCCAAAACTGAAGACCAATGTTAGGGCACCCAGTATCAGATTCCTCATACTGTGGCAAAAATTGGTGATTTGTACATATTCACAGGGCACCAGGTTGAATCACTGTAGCTCCATGTAAGTCAGACACAATAATAGAATATAACCCAGAGGAATTGAGGAATTCTGTAGCAGTTTAAAAAATACAGAGAGCATGAATCCCCTGGCAGCCAAAGCAACGAGGCAAGGAGAAAAACATGGAAGAACAAACGCCAAATTACATAATCACAATACATTCTTCTTTGATAAAAAACACAACATAACTTTAAACTGGAGGGTGAGGTATAGGAATAGGCATAGGCAGGTGGAAATGGGAAAGTGAAAAATCAGAGAGCAAACCATGCATATTTTGCCTCTCTATGAAGTCTTCTAACGCCAACAATAAAAAAGTACTACCTCCAGATACCTAATGTGAAGGGAGCAGAATAACCGCTCAATAAAATGTGTTTGAAAAACAAAATGGAGCAGAAGAAAAAAATGGTGAGAGAATTGAGCTCATACACTTCCAGTCAGCAGAAAATAAGCAACACCGAAGAGCGTGGTTTGTAGGAAAACCAGGGAAGCTTGTTACAATTCAGGCAGATGAGCTGCATTTCCCCTGGCCATTACCACATGAAGCTGCGCAAACAGTTGTAAAATGGTACAAGGTTACCCCAACCTGAGAATGAAAGGGAGATAGACACTTAAAAAGTTTCCTCTTTTGAACCTGTGAAGTACATGGATTGCTGGATATGCCACGTAATTAGGTACTAATTTCTTTAAGGAAGGTTTGTACTCAAATGCTGAGCAGCAATGGCAACCAGATCAAGAATTTACACCCAATTTGCCTAATTTACTACCTTTCCCAGGTCCAGTACCAGCAGATTTGTTTTGTGCTTGAGATGACCCACTGTAGACTCCTTTGCTGTAATCGCCTGCTGCACTGACCTGCGTCAAGTCATCATACCCTGTCAATGGAAAGGGACAAAAAAAAAAAATCCATTCAACTTCAAGCAGTGAATTACAAAGAAAGGTGACTGGTCATTTTGGTACATGCAACTAATGACAGTTTGCTAGCAAATCCATCGGTAACATCAAAGCAAGCATCTGCAAAAAACACAACTTGAGTTTCATTATGAAAAAAGTCAAAAGCTACATTTTGGGGTTTTACAACAATTTAGGTGCTCAGTTTCCAGCATTCTCAGGTCGCTGACAAGAAAACGGATAAACATAGATAAGAGAGGAGAATCTCACCTGTCCCATAACCATGCTGCCCATATGCACTGGGCTGCTGAAAAGGCGTGGAAGCTGCACTTAAATTTACCCCATGTTGTTTGGCAGATGTGGGTGGTACCTTGGATATAAACATATAAAGAATAATCACTTTTTTTTATCGCACATCCCCAACTAGCAAGATCACCAAGCTTATTTAAATTTGTTTATTAAACTTCTGCAAAGAACAAATACAGACAGTACATACATTTCGCCTCAGGCATTATACCCATTATAATGACAGCACTAGATACCAATAATCAGCACAGGTAGTTCAGAGCGCACAGAGAGCCCCTTAACTGCTAGAGGGGGGGGGGGGAGGGGAGGGGGAAACAGGTCAGGCAAGGGGCCTCAAATGTCCCAGAGGTGGTAGCGAAGAACCTGGTACTACACAGCATAGTGATGAATTGGAACATGCCCTTAAGAAGCGCTGCAGGGCAGACTGTTGCAGCATATCGTTCTGACAGGTCCTGACGGTATATAACATCTCACAGCCCAGCATTCCCATTTATCTCCCGAGTAAAACGATACCTTAATTGCGTGGGTGGGCCAAGGGCCTGTGATCGGGAAGGACCAAAAAGATAGGCATTAAGGGTATAGCACAGCGAATTCTAAGCGCTACATTAAAAAAAAATACATTTGTAGCCGTTTCTGCATTGGATAGCCAAAAATATAAGGTATCATTTTACTCGGGAGACAACGGGGATTATCCGGTAAAGCCTATCTAAGTGCGGATTCCTTACTTTCGAATTGCCCGTTTTTGTGGAGTGACGCCTGGCTGCCAGAATGACATCACAGGCTTCAGGAGGCCAGTCAAACGGCCTCAACTTGCGCCGCTCAATCTCCACGCATGTAGGTGGAGACTGGACAGGTTCGGGTGGAGTACCGTCCCCTGTTGCTGCGACAGAAGGCCCTCCTGAAGAGGCAGACGAATCGGGGGATCGACTGACATACTCAGTAGCTCGGGATACCAGTACCTTTGTGCCTAATCCGGAGCCACAAGGATGACTTGGGCCCGGTCGCGCCTGATCTTCAGCACTCTGGGCAAAAGTGGTATAGGCAGAAAGGCGTACAACGGACCACAGCTCCACTTGCGATGAAAAGCGTCTTAGAGCGAGTGCCGCCTTGGAAATTCCAACGCGCAGAACTGATGACCTTGCGCGTTCTCTTTGGTGGCGAATAGATCTAACCAAGGCTCTCTCCACTGCTGACCTCACCTTGCGCCATTTCGGAGTTCAGATGCCATTCGTGATCCATCATGCACTTGCGGCCAAGTTCGTCCGCCCTAGCATACAGGAAACCTGCCAGGTGTTGAACCACCAGGGTGATGCCCTGGTATTCCAGCCAAGTCCAGAGGCGCAGAGTCTCCTGACAAAGGGTCCATGACCCCACCCGCCCTGTTTTTTGCAGTACCACATGGCGGTAGTGTTCTCCGTGAAGACCTGCACTACACTTCCCCGGACAGAGGGAAGGAATGCCTTCAGTGCAAGCCATATCACCCGCAGCTCCAGACGGTTGATATGGAGCCGGAACTCCGCCGGAGACCAGAGTGTATGTGGACTGACTGGGCCTCTGTCCCCCTGCACCCACACGACGGTTACCACGTCCGCGTTGAGGTTGGTTCTGCGGCCTGTGGCTGGAGAACGAGTGGGGGTGCACCTTCCTTGGTCACAAAAGGTGCGAAAAGCATAAGTCTGCTGGCGCTGGCCCGACAGGCGCAAGGACGTGGCCGTAGCCCTGGAGTCCTTGAAACGTTCAAGCGCACTGTCTGCTTTGTCCCCAAAAAGGCGGCGGCCATCGAAGGGTATGTCCATAAGCATGTTCTGGACATCCCCTGAAAAAATGGCAGACCTCAGCTAGGCGTGGCGACGGATTGCCACCGTCGTGGAAATCGCTCTGCCTAGCAAATCCTTGGTATCAAGTCCACACCGGATGGAATACCGTGCTGCATCTCCCCCCTCAGCAAGAGCCTGGGCGAGCCGTGTCTGGACCTCCTCTGGACACTGAGGCAGCACTTCCACCACGGTATCCCACAGAAAGTGGTTGTAACGGCCCAAAAGGCATGCAGTATTAATGGACCGCAAGCCAGAGAAGGCTGAGGAGAACAGTTTCTTCTCAAACTGATCAAGCCTTTTGGATTCCGGAACCGGGGGAGCGGTCGGGAATGCGGTCTGGGACGTAGAGGCCTGGATCACCAGACTCTCTGGGGTGGGGTATACGGACAGAAAGTAAAAATGTAAATTGATACTTGTAGCGCACTACTCACCCGCAAGGGTCTCAAGGCGCTTGTACGAATACCGCTGTGGAACTCATCCGGGCTTTCCCTGTGAGGCGTCCACTCCTGGGCACCCCCAAGGTGGAGGCCAGGCATCCTTAGCGTTGTGGGGGCCGTTGTGGAGATTAAGCATGCTATTGCCCAGAGTTGCAGAGTGGGAATACATGATTGGAATAGGCACCGAGGCAAGAAATATCAGGTCCGTGGAATTTTGAGCCCAAGACCCGCCGAGGCGGGGAATTGAACCCTGGTCCCGGGCTAGACCTCTGCATCAGGGTCTGCCACTCTAACCATTGAGCCACACTTCTCCACTATTGAGCCACACTTCTCCACTAAAGCAGGGGTCGCCCGGAGCCGGCGGTAGCGTCGGGCCACGTTCCGATCCACAGGGGGCACTGTGGAGGGCTTGGACCAAGTGCCCATCAGAATGTCCGTGAGGGCCTCATTGAACGGCAGCATAGGCTCCGAAAAGCTTACTGGGGTTCGAAGCACCTTGGTGAGGAGATTAGTCCTCACAGCGGCAGCAGGGAGCTCAAGAACAAGGGACTTGGCTGCCCTGCGCAACACCACACCTATGTAGCACGGAGGGAGGAGAGAAAAAGCCAGTGTCAGGCGATGTGTCAATACCACTGGCCTCCCCAGCTCGTCTGCCCAGTCCCAACTTAACTGGCACACTTGTGCCAGAGGGTCCTCAGACTCCACCCAGTTTTCCCCTTCATCAGTGTCCTGATAAACAGGCATAAATGACGGAGCCGGGTCATAGATGAATTGCTCACCCACCGACATCGGAGACTGCGCCGGACCGGGGTGAAACCGGGGGCGTCGTCGTCAGAGGACGGCGCCGGCAGTGGCACTATAGGGGTCGGCGCCAGCGAAGGAGTTGTGAGGTCGACTGGCGTCGACCGGGATTCAGGCCTGGATCCCGAGGAGGGGTCCTGTGGTGACGGGACAACTAGACAGAGACAACGGTGGTGGGGGACGGTAACCGACATCAGTCGGTGACAGGCGTCACACAGCTTGAAACCAGGCATCCCTACCGGCACCATGAGTCGAAGTCGACTCGGAAAAGATAGTAAAGAAAGACCAAAAAGTTATTAAAAAAGTGGCTAAGGGTACTAGCTCTTCCCGGATCTGGTCTTGCTGGCGTGGAAAAAAGAACTGACGAGGGTGGCGGCCAAGTACTCCGACATCATCCCGGCGATCACGACGCCGACAACAGACGCAGACGTCGGCTACCGACGCGCAGGGGTACTGCTGACGAAAGCTTTCCGGATCTAGTCACATGCCTGGGGATATTTTAAGGTAAGGAATCTGACTAACGTGTTTCTTTCAGATAGTGCTGTCCGCTCTGGATTTCTTAATAATTTCCTGCACTCTTGTGAGATATCCAAGTCCCTGAACTCTAGGAACTCAGGAGCCATGCGTGCACATGAAGAGATTGAGGTCTGGATGGTACACTTGGCCCTTCTGTCTGGTCAGAAGAGATGTAGATGGTTGAAGGCATATGGGCCTCAACTCTGACAGCAAGAAAAGCTCCGGGAACCAGTACTGCCTGGGACATCGTGGTGCTATCAGGATCAGTCTTCATCTTGGTCAGTACACTGAGAAGAACAGGATGTGGAGAAAGCTTAAGCATATATCCCGGACCATCGCATTAAAAGAGATTTCCCCCTCGACCTTGGTAGAAGGAATCTGCTGGCATAATACTGGCATTTGGCATACTTTCTCGTTGCAAAGAGATCTAAAGCTGGTATTCCCACATCTGAAACACCCTGTCGAGTTGGGACAGCTCCAGCTCGCATTCATCACAACTGGACTGCGTTCTGCTTAACGCATCTGCCAGAGTATTGTGCAGACCTCGGACATGCTCGGCCTCGAGGGAGTTCCCATGTTGTGTTGTCCAATCTGATAGCTCCTGCGCTTCTTTAGATAGGGTGATGGATTTGGTTCCACCTTGCTTGTTGACGTAGTACATAATGGTCGCATTGCCCATACGTACCAGCACGAAGGAGCCTGCTATCCTTGGTAAGAAACCCTGGAGAAATGGGAAAATAGCTTTGAGCTCTAGCCTGCTCATGTTTCTGCGAGGACCATTTGCCCTGAATCTCCTGCAGATGGCCTTCTCAGTCGTCCATGGAGGCGTCCGTTGTCAGTATGAAGTCGGGGATAGCCTGGAGGAAAGTAAGTCACGTTGCGATATTTGGTGCGTAAAACCACCATCGCAGTGCATCTACCATGCGTGTTGAGATCTGTATTACATCCTCCAAGGATCCTGAGGTTTGCAGCCATTGCTTTTGTAGCTCTTCTTGAAGAAACCTCTTTCTCAGTCTGGCTAGTGGCACCAGATCTACTGCTGAAGAGCATATCCCTAGGAGCAACTTGTATGTTCGCACAGAAACTGACCTTTTTCTTGATATGGTCTTAGCCAGTCTTCATGTGATAGGAAGGCTTTACATTGGATGGGATCTATGGCAGCTACCAAGAAGGATATGACTTCAATGGTGTGGAACAAAGACTTTTCTTTGTTAACAGTGCGTCCCAAAGAGGGGAGGCGTGGCTTGGACGCCGATCGGGATGGCGGCGTGAGCTCGCAGCTTCGCGCGGAATCCCGCTAATTCTCCTGTTTTCGGACGTCTAGGCGACCCGAAGACGATGCTCCTGCCCTCTGAAGTGTAAGGGGACAGCTGGGCACAATCGGAGAGTCGCTGGGGGACTGCTGGCCCCGGGAAGACCGAGTTGAAGAGGCGGCCGAGGTGTTGCCGAGGGCGCGAAGAAAATGGCGGCGAGGAGGTCGGACGGCTCCGAACTTCAGCCCTGAACCAAGTTGTCGCCGATTGGCAAGAGATCCTGTAATCGGCTGATCGGGGCACTAGGATAAGCGGTGCTGTGTCCTGAGACCAGGGGACGTTGGCCGGATTCACCCAGAAGCTTGGGGACCTTCGTTGGCCACCGCCACAGGACCCATCTTACCCCCCTCAGGCTTCCGAGGGGGGGCGTCGGAACGGAGCTAGTCTAACTGGCCGTTGCTCCTGAGAGCGTCGGAAGGGACATTGCACTGCCCGGTGCCCGGAGACTGGCACGGAACTACGGGCGCCAACGCAAAACGGGTTCCTGGACCTGTGACGCAGCACCCTGTAATGGCAGCGATCGGAGGGCCGATGGCCGAAGGACGCCCTGAGGGGGACTTGGCGACATCTATTCAGCTGAGCGAGAGCCCTTCCCCGGAGCTTGATCAAGAACAGCGGCTGAACCGGCGTCTGGATGCCATACTTGAGGCGATTACCTCAACTAAAGAAGCATTGCACCAAGACATTGCCCAGGTGGCCACGGGCCTGGCGCTGCTGCGCGCGGATCACGCGAAGCTGGCGGACAGGGTCAAGGACCATGACCAACTGTTGCTGGACCTGAAGCCATCGGTGGTGACCGCGGAGCACAGAATCACGGACATCTTGGCCCGACTGGACACGCTGGAGCGGAGGGCGGAGGATGCCGAAGGCCGCAATAGACGGAACAACGTGCGGGTCGTAGGCCTGCCGGAACGGATTGAGGGGGAGGATGCGGTGGCCTATATGGAGAACTGGTTCCGCACTGTGGTAGCGCCGGAGGGGCTTACTCTCTTTTTCACTCTGGAGCGAGCTCACCGGGTACCTGCACGCCCACCGGGACTTGGCCGCCCCCCCCGACCGATGGTGGTGCGGCTCCTCCACTACAAGGACCGGGACCTTCTTATCCAGCGGGCCAGGATGTCGGGCCCATATGAGGTGGAGAACAGTAAGGTTACGATCTTCCCGGACTACACTCAAACGGTCCAGAAGAACAGGGCATCGTTCCTAGCGGTGAAAAAGGAGCTCAGGGAGGAAGGCATCCAGTACTCCTTGCTCTACCCGGCTAAGCTGCGGATCATTATGGATGGCTCCACGCACTTTTTTCAGATCCCGGATGAAGTATGGCAATGGCTGGAATCGTATAGAGCGGGGACGGACAGATCGCATAAAAGTAGGCGAGACCAACCCAAGCAGCCCCGGGTGAGGCAATCACAACGCATCAGATCCCGCAACAGGCGCCAGCGGGAGAAACTGGAGGCTCAAATGGCGGCGGCGAAGAGGGATGCGCTCGCAGCGACAGCGGCCATTACAGGGTTGCAACAGAACAGTGAACGGGCAGAGACGGACTCGGGAGGGGAAGGCAGCAGGACGGGAGAGGAACTCTCAGAAGCGGAAAGTTCGAAGGGACCGATAGTGACCCCACAGACATCGGATGGTATTTTCTGCGGCTGAGGTTGAATTGGGACTATATCTAGACTTCATGGTAGGGTGGTATCCTGATGATGGGGGACGGGATGCCGGGTGGGGGAGTTGTGTGCATCAGAGGGGATGAAGGTGCGGGGCGCGGGCTCCGCTTGCTGGGGTCGGCGGTGACTCATCCCCTTGGGCCCTTAAGGCCGACTGTGGTGGAGACCACAGGGTAAGAGTGCGAGAAGTTGGTTCAAGGTTTGGATGGGGGCGGCCATTGGGTTCGTATGCTCTGTCCTGGGGAGTGGGGTTTGGGAAGTTTTTCTGTTTTGGGTGTGTTCGGGGGGGGGGGCAACTGCATTGGGGGGGCAATGATCCTTTGTTCTCTGATTCGGACTGTACGAAGTTGGAATGGGGACATTACCTAATTTGAAATGCCTGACGTGGAATGTCCGGGGGCTACGAACTATGGTGAAACGTCACAAAGTCCATGCATATCTAGTACATAGGGGGGTTCAGATTGCTATGCTCCAGGAGACTCATCTCACCAAAAAAGAGTGCACTGCCTTGCAGAAAAGATGGTGGGGCCAGGTGTTTGGCACCACTTATTCAGCCTATGCCAGGGGGGTGCTGATCTGGGTGAGGGCGGGGATACCCTTTCAAGTGCTGAATCAAGTAGTGGATCCGGATGGCCGGTATGTGGCGGTGGAGGGGAGGTTATATGGAAGGGATGTGGTTCTCTGCTGTATATATGCACCGAACACAGAACAAGCTCGATACTTTGATAGCCTCTCGGGGTCCTTGGCCTCTTTCCTGGCGGGCCCAATAGTGTTAGGGGGGGACTTTAATTCGATCACGGATGTGGCTCTAGATAGGTCCCATCCCCCCCTGGTGGACTCCCCGGTGCGCAGGCTAGCCGCGCATAGGAAAGATTGGCAGGATAGATGGGGGTTGCTGGATGTCTGGAGGGAGCGGCACAGGGGAGCCAGGGATTATTCCTATTACTCTGCCCTCCATGATCTGCATGTCAGGATTGATTCGGTGCTCTGCGGTGGCTCCCTAGCCCCATTGATTTCCCATGCGGAGTACCTGGCTAGGACTATCTCTGATCATAACCCCCTATTGGTACACATTCAGTGGCAGAGAGAGCGCTCAGTGATACCAACATGGCGGCTTCGGCCGGAGACGCTGGAGGATTCTGTGTTCAGTGACGCGGTTCGGCAAGGCATTGATAGCTATTTCGGAGTGAATGAGTGCACGGCCACGAGCAGGTCCACTGAATGGGATGCAATGAAAGTGGTGGTGAGAGGGGTGTGTTTGGGTAGGTTCTCGAATGCTCGCGCGACTGTGTTGAACGACCTCATGAAAGCGGAAGAAACTTTGAGGGACTTGGAGCGCCGTAGGCCGGCTAGGCCGGATCTACAGGCCCAGTTATTGGAAGCAAAGGAAGTGGTTGCCACCGAGGTGGAACGCTTAAGGTGTTATGACTACAGGCAGTATATCATTAGGGCACATGCAGAAAGGGACAAGGTGGGTGCCCTCTTGGCCAGACTAGCTAACCCGGAACTTAGGGGCTGCCCGATCCTCAGCATTCATAATGCGCAGGGGGAAATGGTGTACTCCCAGGCAGCGGTATTGGAACGTTTTAGGGGGTATTATGAGGAATTGTACCAGAGTCAGCTGGGAGTGGGGGTTCAGGACATTGCGGAATATCTGGGGGAGAGGCAGCTTCCGGTCCTGGACGAGGAGGACGCGAAGGAGCTGGGTAGCCCGATCACGCTCACAGAAATACGGGTGGCCATCAAACATATGGCCCGCAACAAGACGCCCGGGGTGGACGGACTGCCGATTGAATTTTATCAACGGTATGTGGACAGCTTGGCTCCCAGGCTGCTAGTGGTGTATACGGAAGCCTTTGAGGCTGGGGCGTTGCCCGGGTCCATGCGGGAGGCCTTGATTGTGCCGCTCCTAAAGCCTGGCCGGGATGCCGCGGATGTGAGGTCTTATCGCCCGCTGTCCATGCGGACGGTAGACTATAAGATTCTGAGCCGAATCCTAGCCACCAGGTTGGCCCCACATATGACGGGCCTGGTTCACAGGGACCAGGCCGGGTTTATCCCCACGAGGAGCACGGCGCTGAATATTCGCCGCCTGACGGGAATAATGGACGCCATCTTGGACGGAGAGGGAGCTCCGGCGGTCCTGTCCGTGGACATCGAGAAGGCCTTTGATAGTTTGGAATGGTCTTTCCTGGATGGAGTATTGGAGAGGTTTGGCATGGGCGAAGGGTTCCGCAGGTGGACGAGGGTCTTATATACCTCGGCAACGGCGAGAGTGCGGTTGGGTGGTCTGATGTCTGCGGCGTACCCGGTGGGCAGGGGCACACGACAGGGATGTTCTCTCTCCCCCCTATTGTTTGCTCTAGCGATGGAACCCTTGGCGGTCCATGCGAGGTCAGGTGACATGTACGTGGGGGTAGCCAGCGGCGGGCACTGGCATTATATATCGCTATATGCGGATGACTTGCTCCTATACCTAGCTGACACCTCGGGGGCATTGGTCGGAGCGATGGATCTGTTGTCTGAGTTTGGCCGGCTATCGGGCCTTAAGGTCAATTGGGCAAAGACTTGTGTGTTCCCGCTGCGAGCGGGCTCACCGCTCCCTGACAGCGATTTGGGCGTGATATGGGAACCCTCTTGCTTCACCTATCTAGGTGTTCGCATCTACCACGCGACAGCAGATTTACTGGAGGGCAACATTGGTCGCTGTGTCCGGGCACTGAGGGGCAGCATGTCTTTCTGGTCGACCCTCCCGCTGACGGTTCTGGGTAGGATTGCACTTTTGAAAATGGTGGCGCTCCCCCGCTTCCTCTATTATTTCCGAACGCTGCCTGTTTGGATTCCCCAAGGAGTCTTTAGAGACCTGCGGTCAATGATTATTGGCTTCCTATGGGGGCATGGCCGCCGTAGAGTGGCCCTGAGCACGCTACTTCGCCCCAAGCTAGAAGGGGGCATGGCTGTGCCAGACTTCGAGCTGTACTACCTTGCGGCGCAGCTACAGGTCCTTACTCAGAACGTAGCTAGGGTGTTTCAGGGTCCAGAGGAGAACCGAGATCGGGGGATACAGCGCCGCGTGCTGTCTTACATCATCAGGGTGTTTCAGGGTCCAGAGGAGGACCGAGATCGGGGGATACAGCGCCACGTGCTGTCTTACATCATCATGCAACAGAGGCTAGAGTTGCGGGCCCTCTCCATGGAGGAGCGGACGCTCTGGCTGTGCTGGCAGAGGAGCCTTCGGAGAGCGAAGGCATCGCGGCCTTATGCACCGGAGATTCCGATCGGAATGCTGACGGCTTTGCCGCACGGGGGTGATTGGTCCCCGTTGTTGGATTGGGAAGAGGCGGGACTGCAGGTGGTAGGCGACTTATACGTAGACGGGGCCTTGGCGCCGTTCGAAGCGCTCCGGGACCAGTTTGGGCTGCCTGATGGGGGGTTCCTCCTACACGCGGCGGTGGTGGCTGCGATACAGAAGCACTGGAAAGGGGGGCTCATGGAACCAACAACGACTATGGCGTGCCAATATGTGGTGATGGCGGCAGGTACGTTCAAAGCTGTGACGTGCCTCCATAATAGGATGCTGAATGAGGGACTGGAACCGCTCCAAGGGCTCAAGGCTAAATGGGAGGAGAGCGTGGGCCGGCCTATACCGGACACGGAGTGGGGCCATATCCTGCGGCGCACGTGGAAGGGCACGAGAAACGCGCGCTTTCAGCAAGTGCATTTCTATGTGCTTCATAGGGCCTATTTAACTCCAGAGAAATTACAGCGGTACTTCCAGGTGCCGGATGCCCGATGCCCACGGTGTTCATCTTTGGGCGCGGACATGGACCATTTGTTCTGGGGGTGCTCGCAACTGGGGACCTACTGGGCGGAGGTAGGGGAACTCCTGAATGAAGTAACTGACAGGGAGGTGGAATTTGATATGGCGGCGTGCTTGCTGCTCTGGTTCCCGCATACTAAACACACCAAGGTGACAAGCAAATTCATTGACCTGGGTCTAATACTGGCGCAGAGGGAAATATCGTGGCATTGGAAGTCCAGGGGGGGACCCTCACTTCGTAGATGGAAGAATGAATTGCTGCGGTGGTCTGACTGCGAGAGTGTGCTCCGGATGAAGCAGGCTGTTAAGATGGGGAACGAGAAGGCACTGGATGCGGCGCGTGCATGGGAGTTAGTGGTACAAGCGTTGCGTGATTCTTTGGTAGAGGATGAGGATGGTGAAAACTAGGCCGGTGGACACCGCGGGGCGTACACAAAAGTATTGCGCCACGCACTGTAATGGATCCATCCAATTCGACAGGACGGGGCATACACCTTAGCAGTTGCCAGGGGAGGGGGGCTTTGGGGGGGTTGGTTAATGGGAGTTTGGGGTGGGCCGGAAGCCGCCAGATGGAGGCCCAATAGGGCACCTTGGACCTACTAGGATGGTGGGTGTTGTATGGAGCGTGGAATGGCTGGGGAGAGTGGCCAGGTGTGACGACTCATAGAGCCTAGGGCGGGTCCCGACAAGGGCGATACCGCTGGTTCTCACTGGGATGGCTGACGGGAGTGATGTTGTGGGTGGGGGGGTAAAAGCAGATACGCAAAACGATATTTCACCATGGTCCCTGTGGGACGTGCACCGTGATGTTTTCCTATTGCACGAAGTAATATGCCGCCCGGCCTCCGGGATGCGGGCTGAATGGCTGTGTACGATTTGGATTTCTTAATGGATGGGGGGATATCACGAGTGAACTGGCGGATTGATTGTATCCTGTGGTTTATAACTCTGCAATAAAAATATATAAAAAAAAAAACAGTGCGTCCCAAAGTCCTGATCAATTGAAGGCAGGTGTTTGCAGCTTGACTGGTCTTTTGTGCTGCTGGTGCTCTGAGCAGCCAGTTGTCGAGGTATGGGACTACCTCGAGACCTTGAGATGGCAAGGATGCTGCTACAGGTGCCAGGCACTTGGTTAAAATCCTTGGTGCAAATCAGAGGCTAAATGGAAGTACCTTGTATTGGTAGTGGGTACCAGGCACCGCAACTCTTTCTGATGTTTTGGATGGGTGTAGGACAGTGGGATCTGCTTTCACAGTTACCCTAGTTTTTTGCCTGGTGTTATGCTGTTTCTGACTAGTCTGAATGGGATTCTGCTAATCAGGACCCCAGTCTTTGTGCTTTCTCCACTAAATTGGTTATGTTGTGTACTTAGGTACATCCGAGATTGGCTATTGGTGTGCCCTTATAAGTCCCTAGTATATGGTACGGAGGTACCCAGGGACTAGGTGGGGTTTTCCATGGGCTGAAGCATGTATTTTGCCACCCATGGGAAATTACGCAAACACTGACTACAGGCCTGCCATTGCAGCCTGTGTAATCTAGTGCTAGAACCCTTGCGAAAGATATAGGTTTCCATATATCTGAGGTCACTGAACTTAAAACCTAAAAGTAATTCCTAAAGGCAGGGCGTGTGTTAGTAAGTGTGAGGTGCCCCTGCATGAGTGAGGCACCCCTACAACCTTCGGAGTCTATTCTCCTAGGTTGTAGGTGTAGGAGAGTAGGGTCTGCAATCCTATGATCACCCAGATTTTTTGCTTTTGTTTCACTGGTTTACGACTTTCTCTGGCTGTGGGCCTGCCAATCAGACTCACAGCCTGGCTGTTCTCTCTAAATTACGACATGTACCCTAGGTGCATTTACCAATTGGGACTGGGCCACCTTATCAGACCCTGTAACTCAGGGCATAGGTGTACCCAGGGCCTACCAGGGGCTGAAGCATGTATTATGCCACCCCTGGCTGGCCTCCTAAATCTGACACAACTGGCTGCATGACAGCTGGGGCAAAGTCGTGTAATCACCCTTTGCTGTAGATATAGTATACCTATATCTAACCCTAAAAATGGACACACAGATTCCTCAGTCAACCCTATGGCAGGCCTTAACAATCCTGAAGGCAGAGTGCATGGAATCGTGTGAAATGGTGCTCTGGCATGAGCTGAGCCCGTTTGCAGCTTGCGGAACCAAGTCCTAATAGCTGTTCCATGATATCGCATACCATATACTCTTAAGTGCATTATAATCCTCGCGGTTAAATGCTATCTTTGGTATTGCTTTATCAAAACATGTCGAGTAAGGTGTCATACGAATTGGAATACTAACCCCTCGCCAATTCTGGCGACGGGGTTAGCATTCCACCCTTCTAGAGGGACACGACATGTATGTAACTGTGAACCCCGGTTAAAGTTAAACGAAGCCTCAGCTCCACAAAATGGATGCTGCCACCACAGACACGAGTCTGACCTCCTGCTGCTGGGAGTCCTTCCAGCGAGGAGAGCTTGGACAAAGGGTTTCCTGTCCGGGGCGGTGCTAGCACCATCCCAGACAGGGTTTTGTGTGTATCCTGGGTAGGCAGGGCTTTACAGGAAGGTGACTGCTGAGTGGCACCCCGGTGCTCACTACGCATCTGCCGGCTAGAACCAGTTCCAGGGGCACACCAGCCCCTGGCCTGGGGAAAGTCCGGCATGGGAGAGGGGTGTAACCACCCCCCTTCCTAGCCCCACCCATAGGCAGGACCTAGTCACCGGGTCAGCCCCTTTTCCTAGTATAAAGTTAGGAGCGGGCCCCCTTCCAAATTAGATCATCTTTGGAATCAAGACACGACTTTCTACGAAAGGACTTAAAGATTTCTTCTTCAAGATTCTCCCTTGTGACTAAGGAGTAGTCACCCTGCATCAGCGGGCACCATCTTAAGAAACACTGCGGTCTGCTGCAAGTCCTTCCTCCGGAATCCGACTGCCCAGCTCGACGAGAACCGGCTTCCCTGGCACCTCTGACCTCTACTCACCTCTTCAGCAAAGCTGAGAACCGTGAGTGCGACGAGACCTCGAGGGACCGGCCATCTTCAAGACTGCACGACATCTTTCCAGCACGACCGCCGAGGGATCCTCTGGTGAGTGCTTTGGGGTCCGAGAAGCCCCGACCCTGAGCAGCTCCAGCACCGAAGTTTAGCCTCCCAGCATCTCCACGATCTGCGTGGGGCCCTTCTGCCTTTTGCTGCTCACCGCGTTGTTTGGCTACTAGCCCGCTAGCTTGCGGCCTTCTTAACGACGCCCGACGAAATCACTGCTGCTGGTCTGGTTGCTCCAGACTGGCCCTTGCTCCCTTCCAAAAGAGGAGCACCCCGGACCCTCCTGGTCCACTCAAGACGCCATTTTAGGTCCACCGCGTGGGCTTGAATTAGCCAAGGCTTTGTTGCCCAATCCTGGGTCCAGCGACGCCGACGGCTTCATCCATCGTGGGACAGCTCGCTCCTCCATCCTGGTCGCCGACAACGCCTCCTGGTCCGTGAGATCTGCAGAGCCCAGCGTCGCCCACTCACCTAGTCGAGGTGACTACCATCCGGTGCCCTCCTGGGTCCACCTGACTACTGGCTAGTAGTCACGAACTTGGTCCCCTCTGCTTTCAGGTATCGTCCATCTTCAAGATCCAGGCTTGGATCACTCCGAACTCTCTTCACTGGTCGCCTGCCTGCATCTTTCAGGCTCCTGGTCCGTCTACGAGGATTCCCGACGTCTTTTGAGACCTATGCAGCTGCAGCCCGTGGGCTAGGTAACTTCGGCATTTCGGTGCACCAGCATAGCCTCACTATCCAAGGGTCAGAATCCACTTTCGTTTTCCTCCTACCAGGTCGTGTTCGCCCGAGAACACCAACTCTGTGAAATCTAGCTACCATAGACTTTGTCCCGCATCACGCGTGAGAGTGCACACTCTGCACCCGAGTCCCCTGGGCCTCCTAGAAGTAATCTAAAGATTCTATAGTCAAGTCCTAGCGATTCCAAAGCCTATTAGTACTGTACTTACCTGCTAGTAATTTTGCATTCCACTTTCAGAGTATATGGTTTTCCGTGCCCCTCGGGCATTTGTATATACTGTGCTAACTTAAGTATTTTCGTAAGAGTTTTGTTTTGTGCTTAGTACCATGTCCTCATAAAGAGTACAGGGCTGTTGTGATTCTAATAAATACACTGTTTACTTTCATAACACTTGTGTGGTGTCCTTTCACTTGGTGTTCAAGGGGTATATGTGATGGTATAACAGCTGGCTTAACACACCATCTCGAGTCTTTAGCCTTAGACTGCTCGTATCCACGCTACTAGGATAGCTGGTCTATAAGGTTGACTTACAACGAATCATCAATAAGGGTTGTCTGGACTGATACATAGTGTTCACTAGAATAGTGAGCACTGCATATCAGGCCAACTTCTCACAGTAGGTGTATCAGCCATTACGATATATTGAGTGGCTATGCGTCATTACGCGATGGTTACCTCTAAACTGGCTGTAACGAACCCTGTCAAGTTTGGTATCAAAGATATTGGAATCATACCCGCACACCGTAGCCTGTGTGGGAGGTATGATTCCCTGCACTGTAAATCTCGTCCAGGAGGGCCGCAGTGCGCCCGGTACCAGTCATCCAGCACCAGACAGCAAGCTAGGGCTGCTGCCGACCAGAGTGCAAATGCTACTTACCAGTATGCATCTGTTCTTGGCATGTAGGGCTGCTGACATTCATATCTGTGCATAGATCGCCGCCTAGTGTTGGGTCCGGATGATTGCACATTGTTGTCCTGGAAGAGTCTTCGAAGTATCACGAGATAGGTGGCTCCTCCCTTGGACTACAGTGCGCATGGGCATCGACTCCATCCCCAGATTGTTTTTAGCCATTGTGTCCAAGATGGAGTGAAACTCAGTGAATGATGACCATGCCATGAAATGATATGTGAACACTGCAGCAGCTACAGGCGCCGGGGAGGAGGGCGGGCGATATGAATGTCAGCAGCCCTACATGCTAAGAACAGATGCATACTGGTAAGTAGCATTTGCAGTTCGAGTCATGTGGGCTGCTGAATTCATATCTGTGCATAGAATACATAGCAGTCCCTCCATTATCGGCGGCCGCCCCTGCCAGCTGCAGCAGTTTGGAAAAGTGTTTTGAGAACAGCCTGCCCTACAGCTGCCTGCTGTTTGGAGTGCACGTCTACACAGTAATGCTTAGTAAATGTATGTGTGGTAGACCATGTGGCTGCTCTACATATGTCCTCTAAGGGAATGTTTCCAAGGAAAGCCATAGAGGCCCCCAACTTTCTGGTGGAGTGGGCTCTTGGTGGAATTGTAAGAGTGCGTTTTGCCTTTGCATAGCAGATTTGAATACATTTCACGATCCACCTAGCAATACCAGCTTTGGAAATAGGGTTACCTTTGTGATGTGGCGCAAAGGCCACAAAAAGCTGCTTAGTCTTTCTAAAATCCTTGGTCCTATCAATGTAATACATTAGGGCCCGTTTACCGTCAAGGGTGTGGAGCATCCGCTCCGCAGTGACTCTGGATTTTGAAAGAACACCGGCAACTCAATGGTTTGGTTGATGTGGAACTGAGACACAACCTTGGGTAGAAATTTAGGGTTAGTGCGGAGCACTACCCTGTTTGAATGAACTTGGAAGAAAGGCTCTTGGATTGTGAGGGCTTGCAGTTCACTAACCCTCCGTAGCGATGTAATTGCTACAAGGAAAGCCACTTTCCATGTCAAGAACTGAATCTCGCAGGAATGTAGTGGTTCGAAGGGAGGACCCATCAGTCTTGTAAGAACCACATTGAGGTTCCATTCAGGAGCTGGTGGAGTCCGTGGTGGAATGACTCTTTTGAGGCCTTCCAGAAAAGCTTTGATGGCAGGCACTTTGAAAAGTGAAAGGTGCTGTCTATTTTGGAGGTATGCGGCCATCGCAGACAGGTGAATGCGAATGGAAGTATATGCCAGATTACACTTGTATAGATGGAACAGGTAACAGATGATGTTCTGAATAGAAGCATCTAGGGGATCAATGTTGTGGTTTGCGCAATAGATGACAAACCGTTTCCATTTTGCCGCATTACATGCTCTAGTAGTGGGCTTCCTAGCCTCCCGAATGATGTCCATACAATTGGGAGGAAGGTTAAGGTAGCCAAACTCTAGGACTTCAGGAGCCAGATCGCCAGGTTGAGCTGTTGCGGATCTGGGTGCTGAATGTCGCCATGGCTCTGCGTCAGAAGGCTGGGTGTGAGATGAAGCCTTTGATGCGGTACCACGGAAAGTTCCAGAAACGTGGTGTACCATGGTTGGCGAGCCCACGTTGGAGCAACTAGGATGAGAGTCATTGAGTGCTGCCTGAGCTTGCGCGCCACCAGCGGTATCAGAGGTGCTGGGGGAAAAGCGTTCGCAAATCTGCCTGACCAGTTCATCCATATCGCATTGCCCTGCGATTGCGGGTGTGGGAACCTGGCGGCAAAGTTTTGGCATTTTGCGTTCTCCCTTGTGGCGAACAGGTCGATCTCTGGATGACCCCACCTTTGGAAGTACGGTTGGAGTACTGATGGATGTATCTCCCACTCGTGCATTTGATGGCTGTGCCTGCTGAGCAGGTCCGCCATTTGATTGTCCTTGCCTGGGAGATGTTCTGCCATGAGGAAAATGTTCCTTTGAATGGCCCACTTCCACATGCTTTGAGCCAGATGAGACAGCTGCGGAGAGTGTGTGCCCCCCTGCTTCTGAATGTAGTACATGGTCGTCATGTTGTCCGTCCGGATCAACACGACCTTGTTGCACAGATGTACTTTGAATGCCTTCAAAGCCATGGAGATCGCCATCAGTTCCAGAACATCTTCTTTTGCTGTAGCGTCCATAGTCCCTGCACTGTGTATTGGAGTACATGCGCTCCCCATCCCTGGAGAGAAGCGTCCGTTGTCAGGATAATCTGCGGCACAGGCTCTTGAAACGGTCGGCCCTTGCAAAGGTTTTGCGGATTCCACCAATGCAGAGAGTTGTATGCCCGACCGCTCACCAACACTAGGTCTTTTAACTGCCCGTGAGCCTGAGTCCACTGACGTGCTAAGCACTCCTGAAGCGGACTCATATGTAGTCTCGCGTGCGGGACTATGGAGACGCAGGAGGCCATCATGCCTATCAACTGCATGAACACTCTTGCTGGAAGCGAGTGTTGAGGTCTGAATCTTTGGATCAGCGACTGAATGCCTTTGACTCTCACTGAATTCGGCTGCGCAGTGGCCGCCAGAGTGTTTATGGTCGCACCCAGATACTGCCGTATGTGGGCGGGCCGGAGATGGGACTTTGGGTAATTCAGTGAGAACCCCAGATCGTGCAGAAGGTGAATGGTGTGGGACACGTGGTCGGCGCACTGCTGGGCCGACTTCGCTTGAATGAGCCAGTCGTCCAGATAGGGGTAGACGTGGATGTTCTGACGTCTCAGATGCGCCGCCACCGTCGCTAGGCACTTTGTGAAGACCCTGGGCGCTGTGGTGACCCCAAAAGGCAAAACCTTGAACTGGTAGTGCTGGTTTTGAATGGTGAACCTGAGGTACTTTCTGTGTGAAGGATGCAGTGGAATGTGAAAGCACGCATCCTTGAGGTCCAGAGTTGCCAGGAAGTCCCCTTGCTGAAGCAGTGGGAGAACCTGCTGCAGTGTGAGCATATGGAAATGTTCTGACAGAATGTAAAAGTTGAGAGGTCTGAGGTCTAGGATGGGCCTGAGGGATCCGTCCTTCTTTGGAATCAGAAAGTACAGGGAGTAAACTCCTGTACCTCTTTCCTGCAGGGGCACGAGCTCTATTGCTCCTTTTTGTAGCATGACGTTGACTTCCTGCTGCAACAAGTGCAAGTGCTCGCCGGACATAGGACGGCTCTTTGGGGGTATGTTGGGTGGAGTGGATGTGAGCTCCAGACAATAACCATATTGGATAAGAGATCTGACCCACTTGTCCGTGGTGATGGACTTCCACACGGGCAGGAACTGCTGGAGTCTCCCCCCGACCGGTGTTGCGTGGTCGGGGGGCAGTGACAAGGCGTCACTGTTTGTTGGCGGTGGAGGACCTGGAGCTGTTATTACCACGTCCTCTGCCTTTGACGTTGTTGCCACGGTATCCACCCCGACCCTTGTTGGTATAGGAGGGTTGGGTGTTACTCTTATAGAATTGCGTCGACTGTGACAGTTGACCCCTCGAGGTGCCTCTATTATTGGAGCGACGAAAGGAACCACCCCGAAACTGCTGGGACTGCAAGGCACCCATAGACTTAGCAGTGTCGGTGTCCTTTTTCATTTTCGAGGGTGGTATCAACTTCTGGGCCAAACAGGTGGTCTGGGTTGACAGTTTGGTTCAGGATGGTAGTTTGAATGTCTGGTTTGAAACCGGATATTCTGAGCCATGCATGTCTATGCAGTAGGACGCTAGTGTTTATTGCTCTTGAGGCGTTGTCGGCCACATCCAGAGCGCACTTAATTGAAGCATTGGTGATAAGCTTCCCCTCCTGTATCAACATTTCTGCTGCTTCCTTATATTGATCTGGCAAGTGCTGTAGAAGGGTCTCTAGAGTGTCGTAGTGCGCCCTGTCGTAACGAGCAAGGAGCGCCTGTGTGTTGGATATGCGCCATATGTTGGCTGCCTGCGCAGCAACACGTTTCCCCGAAGCCTCAAACACTTTTGATTCCTTGTCTGGGGGAGGAGCATCACCCGTAGTCTGTGAGTTGGCTGTTTTGCGAGCATTGGAGACAACTAAGGAATCCAGAGGCATCTGTCCTTTGATGTATGTTGGATCAGTGGGCACTGCCTTGTACTTCTTGTCAATACGTGGGTTGACGACTCTTGCTCGGGTGGGCTCCTTAAAGACCTCTGGCGCATGTTTTAACACCCCTTTTAGCATTGGCAAAGTTTTTACAGTTTTTTCAGCGACTGAAAAGGTGTCAAAAAGAAAATCGACGTCTACTGGGTCAGCATGGAGATCGACGTCATGATTGGCTGCCGCTCTTTCAATCAGAGCATTGAAAGCTGCAGAGTACTCAGTTGGGGAAGTCTTTGCTGAAAAAAGCTGAGGCTCCTGTCCTGAATGTGGGTCCCCAGGGTCGCCACCAGCAGACCAAGGCTCAGTCACATCCTCTGGGTCCGAGTAAACTGGATAGGCATACTCGTCGTCACCATCACCCTCCTCAACATTAGAACAAGTGGGTGAAAGTTCATGGCCTTGTGGTGATGCAGGCTCCATAGGGGCAGAGGCACCAGCAGAGTCCATCTTTTTCTTAAGTGGGATCTGGAAATGTTCTAAAGCCGGTTCAGGGGTGATCTTCCTTTTAAGGAGAGAGAGCTTGCCTGTGTTGGCGTCGATGATCACTTCTCGACGCTCTTCCTCTGCCAGTGGTTGGTGGCGCGGGCTTGGAACCACCAACGATGCCTTCGGCGTCGACGATAACTTCAAGGGCACACCGGCCCCAGGTTTCGCGGTGAAAGCCTTCGGCGCCGTCTTCGGCGGCAACGTGAACAGAATCGGCGTTGTTGTTTTCACCGGTTTTTGGATAGGCTTCGGCGGCACAGTGTCCTTCGGCTCGACTGCAGCGGCCCCCTCCCTAATACGCTGAAGGGACTCTGTGACCTTTTTAGTGAACGAGGCGGAGGGACGCATTGGCTCGAGAGAGTCTTCTGAAGCTGGTTTTGGGACGGCGACCAATGACGCAGTCTTCGGAGCCGACGCAGCTGCCCCCTTGGCCTTGTCGAGCGGAAGCGGGGCAGTGAGAGACTTGGGGTCGTTCTGCCGCTTCTTCGAGGTCTTCTTATGGTCGTCGACCTTCTTGGTATCAATGCGACTCTTAAGTGCGTCGACCAACTTCGGCGCCGACACAGCCGCGTCGGCCGCCTTTATCTTCGGCTTCGACACCGTAGTCTTCGGGTCGGCCATTTTGGCGTGGCCCTTGAGCTCGACGACCATCTTGGATTTCTTCTGCGCCGAGGCCTCCGAAGCCTTCGACCCGACCAGCGCGACTTGCGCTTTCGGTTTCGATACGTCTGGTGCCGAGACCGATGGTTTCACTTTCGGTTTCTGGACCGTGAGCGGTGCCGTATCAATGTCCGTGGCCGGGCCGGAAGGCGGAGCCGTGGGACGGGAATCAAGGCTTTGGGTAAGGCCCGAAGGCGATCCCTCGGCATGGGCCTTAGAATGGTGGCTGGCCCCGGAGTCAGTGTGAGGAAGCTCCTCTTCCGAGCTATCCTCTACGGTGGCAATGGCCCTGTCGTCGTCCCCTACCTCCTCGATGACTTCCTCGAAATCCTCGTCTTCCGCTTCGTAGTCTTCCTCGACCTCCGACGCCGGGTTAGATTCTGTGATATCCTGGATAGTGTCGTTGCCGACATCCTCCGTGTCGAAGATGTCCGTCGGAGGGGGTGCCGATCGCTGGGCCTGCAGTCTTGCAGCTCGGCGGAGCTTGAGTGTCTTCTTCGACCGGAACTTGGAGCAGGCCATACACTTGGCCTCGTCGTGGTCCGGCGACAAGCACTTATTGCACACTGGGTGCACGTCGATATGTGGGTACTTCGAGGCACACACCGGGCACCTCTTAAATGGACTTCGTTCCATGATGAAAGTAGTTTGGAGCGTCGTGTAGGCCCGTCCGCGCCGAAAGCACGCGGAAGGGCAGTGTTGGGTCGGAGTCGATGAAACAAACGAACCCGAACGAAAGACAATACCGACGCGAGTCCTAAAGACCTTTTGGTCTCAAGTAAAATAAGTAAAACAACTATCGATTCCGACAGAGGGAACCGAAACACATCCGAACCCAATGGCGGAAAAAAACAATATGGGGATGGAGTCGATGCCCATGCGCACTGTAGTCCAGGGGAGGAGCCACCTATCTCGTGATACTTCGAAGACTCTTCCAGGACAACAATGTGCAATCATCCGGACCCAACACTAGGCGGCGATCTATGCACAGATATGAATTCAGCAGCCCACATGCCTCGAACACACAGTTCTTCCCTCCTGCTGCTGAGCCAAGCTCGAGCAGGGGAAGGTAAAACCATGGATATCCGGTCACAGGGAGATGTGACCACCTCCCAGACAGGGATTAGTGTATTGGGACAGGGTGGGGCGCTGGCCCACGCCACTGAGACTGCTTGAGGGGCACACTTAGTACCCTCCTTGCAAACTCCAGTTCAAACCAGTACAGGGAGACCTTGGCTCCCGATCTGACGCAAAACTGGACAAAGGATATGGGAGTATACTCCCCACTGTCCAGCCCCTCCTCTGGGAGGGACCCCTGATTCACCCCAGCCCTTTCCTTAGGGTACTTTAGGGCTTATCATATGGGTAAAATCAAGGCTTAGATCAAAACTAGAATCACTAAGTGACTGTGGTAGTTAACCCCTGCACTCACCACTCTCCATATCAATAGTGTATATACTATTTTCCTCATAACCAAAGCGCATATCTGGTTCATTTACCATCTGGTCCAATGTTTTATACAAATTAGCAATAAAAGTTACCCAACTGGATTCCAATATTTACATAAAATGCCCTACATCCTTCCCTTTCAAGCTTGTTAATTACTGCCCAAAATCTTTTTGCATTGTTTTGTTTAGAGGCAGATAGTAAACTGTTCCAAAGCACTGATTGATGCAAAGGTTTTTGCCTCGATTTTGTTGAAAGCATCATTCCATTTAACCAAACTGGTTTTCAGGAAAGGCCAATCCACCTGTTGGCACTAACGTTACTTGCTGAGCGGGTTGTCTTAAAAAATAAAACAAAATTTGTTATGGAAAAAATTGCTTGACTGGGGCATTCCAGTGAAACTGTTGAAGGCTGTTATCCTTTTGCATACGGATTCCTGAGTTCAAGTCAGGTTGGGTGATGGTAGTTCCTTATCAAGAAAAATCAGAACATATAATGGCCTAAACCAAGGTTGTGTTATTGCTCCTTGCCTTTTCAATATATTTTTATTGGATCTTTCTCAGCATTTGGATTCTATTAATGCCCATGCCCCTAGGTTGGGAGGGGGGACAAATCAGCTAACTTCAATATGCTGCTGATACTATCTTCGTGAGCCACACTCCTATTGGCATACAAAGACTTATAAATGCCTTTGATGATTACATACAAATAAATGGCATTGAACTGAATGTAAAAAAAAAAAATCATGAAAATTGGATCTGTTAAACGGAAGTTCAATCCATGGAGGGCCAGAGCAGGCCCAACTGAAGTTGTATTTAGGGGTGGTATTCGATAACAGAGTTTCATTTAAATACAAGCATTTACAATGCAACAGGTCTCCCAGCTTTAAAGTTTGAGCTATTGGCATTGTATATTACAATGTGTTACATTAATTTGTTATCAAACTCTGAATTGTTGTATAAAGATGGTAAATGCTGCAAGAAAAAGCAGCACTGAAATTTATAGCTTTCGCAATCGCTATTGTAATGAAGCTGAACAGGCAGGGACAAAAGCATAGTCATAACAATCGATTTAAAAAATAAATGAAAAAAACACTCACTGAAAGTCTGCTTTCGATTCTGCGACTGTCCGCAAACCCAAAACAACGGCCTCCTCCTCCCCCGAGGGCACCTCACCACGCCCTCGCCCCCCCCTAGCTACGCGGGTGCTGACGCATGCAACCGTCAGGGAGGACACCCACGTGTGAGGAGGAGCGGCCGGGGATCGAACCGCGGGCGCACGCGCCCACGGAGAGAAGCCGCGCCCACGGAGAGAAGCCCATGCCCTAGAGAGAGCCCCGCGGTGGCAGCTGAAGACCGGAGTAGCGGTAAGTGGGGGGGGGGGGGGGCGGGGGGGGGGGGGGGCGCTTGGTGCACGTGTGTGTGTGTACGCGACAGCAGGGGTGAGTTCTCTTTATGTGGGGGTGCATGCGTGCATGGGCGCTCGTGTGTGTGTGTGTGTGTGTGTCTCTGCGTATGCGCATGCATGTAGGGTGTTGGAGCTTCCCAGGAGACGGCAGCTGAGCGTGTTCGCGCGCGCGTGGCCTACGCCGATCGCCTTTGCGCGCGGCCTGTGCTGTCTCCCGGGAAGCATAGTCAGCAACACAAGCATTTGCAATGCAATGGTCTCGGCATCATTAAAGGTAGAGCTATTGGCATTGCTCATGACATTTTTTTTCTTTAAATCAAAAATAAAACTCTGCCCTCACCACTCTGCCCTCACCCACCACTCTGCACTCACCCACCACTCTGCACTCACCCACCACTCTGCACTCACCCACCACTCTGCACTCACCCACCACTCTGCACTCACCCACCACTCTGCACTCACCCACCACTCTGCACTCACCCACCACTCTGCACTCACCCACCACTCTGCACTCACCCACCACTCTGCACTCACCCACCACTCTGCACTCACCCACCACTCTGCACTCACCACTCTGCACTCACCACTCTGCACTCACCACTCTGCTTGGTCTCTGTGGAAGTTTGTACTCCCTCTCAGACAGCACACAGCGTAAACTTATAGACACTGTTGGCTGATAAATCGGCATGGTGTGTATCACTTTCACCTACCGAATTAAGTGATTTCTATGGTCTTTTCTCTTTCTGTTGCACGAACCGGTGATACTAAGTGTCATCTTTCAACCTTCCGTGAAGTGAGGGGCGCTAGGTGATGGCCGCACTGTAGTGAGGCTCCCGCTGTACTCCGAGAAACACGCATCATAAACCCCATCCCGGCAGCAAAACTTGGACCCCCGACATCACCGATCGAAGCAGGATACTGGGCTGCATCTGTCCCCCGACATTGACGCCGATCAAAGATAGCGGAGGGAAGCAACGAGCAGCGGAGTCTGGTGGCGAGGTGAGGGGAGGATTGACTGGAGCGCCCGCCTGGGAACATCACGCGAGCCCGAGGAGGTGTAGGCCGTGCCACGAGGCAACCTGCGGCCTGGTGTGCCCATCGGGTGAAGTCGGAGCTGCTCGCTGAGGTTGGTGTTTCTCCCCCCCCACCCCCCCCCGTGGGGCACAGAGACCTACCCGCAAGCCCTGAAAGAACTGTCCAGGGTGCCGATTGCAAATTCGGCCCGAACTGGTAGATGGAGCACGAAGCTAGCTGAGGCCTACTCTGCAAAGGAGGTGAGAAGTGGCGGCCGCTAGGCGTGTGGAGAGAGCCATAAAGCGAGGCAAGCTACCGCGAGTGGGTTGGGCATGGCGAGTGGTGGCACGAAATAAGGACCTGCTACAGGCCCCTGGGACCGGACATCAGCAGCGCGGCTTTGAACTCGCGGCCGCCCCGGAAGTCAGGCACGGTCGCCTGTGACGGGGGCGGGGCCACGTTCACACCGGAAGAGGAGGCAGGCGGAGTCGTAGCGTCTCGCGGCCCGGGGCTCCTGTGAGCGGTGTAGAGCCCCGGGGCCGCGC
This sequence comes from Lissotriton vulgaris, assembly GCF_964263255.1. Taxonomy (NCBI): domain Eukaryota; kingdom Metazoa; phylum Chordata; class Amphibia; order Caudata; family Salamandridae; genus Lissotriton; species Lissotriton vulgaris. The sequence continues at coordinate 191,708,303 of NC_141689.1, read as the reverse complement.
CAGCAGGAGGTTGGGCGCCGCGTGCTGAGGTAAGGTAAGTTCTGGAGCGCGATTGGTGCACTTGTGTGTGTGTATGCTCGTGTGTGTGTGTGTACGTATGTGTGCGACGGTGACGGCGGGGGAGGGGGAGGGGGGGCCTCGGTGCACTTGTGTGTGTGCGCGCGTGTGTGTATGAGTCAGGGGTGGTGTCTCTGTATGTATGTATGTGCGTGCGTGCATGGTCGCGTGTGTGTGTGTATGCGCATGTGTGTGGTGCTTGCGCTTCCCAGGAGACAGCGCCTGGCCACAGCGCGCGTTCCAGTTACAAATCGCCTGGAAGGATGCGCGTGGCCAGGACTGTCTCCTGGGAATGAGAGTCGCTGACAAAAGATCTCCTGGCGGACACAGCGCTGACGCGCTGTTAAACGCCAGGAGACCTAACAAGGGAAAAAACTGTGACCTTAATTGATGCTTTTAAATGTTTTTTTAAAAATGCTGAATTGTCAATCATATGACTATATTCTTAAAGTCATAAAAACCAAGTTACAGCTAACCCTTTTATAAGGCTCACCCATCACCAGAGGGAAAGATGCAACGTTTCTTGAACTATTAGTAGTTAAGGCCTTCAAAGTAACTTTTGGGATTGCCAGATCAGTAGGCCAAGCAGGATAAGATTAGACATTGGTCTCCAGAGCAGTGCCTGGTATCAAAAGAAGCATTTTTTAAATGTATGGTCGCTATGTTTTCAACGCACAAGTTACTTACCTTCGGTAACAGTATATCTGTTAGAAACAGTAGTTAGTGTTAGATTCCTTACCTTAGAATATCCCCAGGCGTCAGACTGGAATCGGAAAGTTTTGCGTAGAAGTACCCTTGTGCGTCGGTAGGCGTCGTCAACGCCGTGAAGAAGTCGGAGTACATAGACGCCGCCCTCGCGCGCTGACGTCAGTTCTTATACATAGCTTTTCCGCGCCAGAAACGCAGTCATGATAAAAACCGACACTGGTGCCATGAAACTAGGGCCATCAAAGGAATGACCTTAACCCTAGATATCGGTTTGCAGAACGGGGAGGATGGGTGGGGCGGTAGGGAATCTAACACCAACTACAGTTTCTTACAGATATATCGTTACCGAAGGTAAGTAACTTGTGCATATGAAAGAAACAGGTTAGTGTTAGATTCCTTACCTTAGAATAGATACCCCAGCAATAGCAACCCCGGTGGTGGGTCTGCGTACCAATGATCACACCAGAAAGTCCTGGAGAACAGAACGGCCGAAAAAGCCATCTCTGCTGACTTGGCTATCCAGGCAGTAGTGTCTAGCGAACATGTGCAGTGAGGCCCACGTACCTCCCTGACAGATGTCCTGCAAGGGGACTCCCCGACCCAGGGCAGTAGTAGCCGCCGTGGCCCGAGTGGAATGGGCCCTCAGCCTAACAGGAGGCTCCTTTTTAGCCAAAGAGTAGCATACCTTGTTGCACAACACGACCCACCGAGAGATGGTCCGTTTGTGCACCGCCCGTCCCTTCTTAGCACCCACATAACCAACAAAGAGCTGGTTGTCCACCTGGAACGGGCGTGTGCGGTCCAGATAGAATGAGAGCGCACGTTTTGGGTACTGACTGTGGAACCTCTCTTCCTCTCTCGAGGGATGCAGAGGCGGAAAGAAGGTGGGAAAGGTGATGGACTGTCCGATGTGGAAGGCTGTGAGAACCTTGGGCAGGAAAGAGGGACGCGTTTTCAAGACAACTTTGTCCGGATGGACAGAAAGGAAAGGAGGTTTGGAAGAAAGAGCCTGGAGCTCACTCACTCTCCTGGCAGAGGTGATGGCAACAAGGAAGGCAGTCTTAAGAGTGAGAAGAAGAAGAGGGCAATTATGAAGTGGCTCGAATAGAGCGCACATCAAATAAGTAAGAACAAGGTTCAAGTCCCACTGAGGCATCACAAAAGGAACAGGAGGAAACATGTGAGTGATGCCCTTCAAGAATCTATTTACAACAGGGGACTTGAAAAGAGGAAACTGATCAGGAAGCCTTAAGGCGGCTGAAATGGCAGAGAGGTAGCCTTTGATAGTGCCCAGAGCACAGCCCTGGTGGACAAGTGAATGAAGAAAGAGGAGAACCTCTGAAAGAGGGGTAGAAACTGGGATCCACAGCCTTTGCTGTGCACCATGCCACAAATCTGTTCCACCTGCAGGCATATACCGTTTTTGTGGAGGGACGCCTGGCTGCCAGAATGACATCACAGCAAGTCAAATGGCCTCAACTGCCGCCGCTCAATCTCCACTTATGGAGGTGGAAGCTGGACTGGTTCGGGTGGAGGACCATCCTGAAGAGGAGGACGAATCGGGGGATCGACAGACATGCTGAGTAGCTCGGGATACCAGGATCTTCATGCCCAGTCTGGAGCCACAAGGATGAGTTGGCCCCGTTGCGCCTGATGTTCTTCAGCACTCTGGGCAGAAGTGGTATAGGCTGAAAGGTGTACAACAAACCGCAACTCCACTTGCAACAAAAAGCATCGCCGAGCGAGTGCCGCCTTGGAAAATACAACACGCAGAACTGATGACACAGCGCGTTCTCTTCTGTGGCGAATACATCTAACCAAGGCTTTCCCCACTGCCGAAAGAGACCATGCGTCACGTCCGAGTTCACTCGCCATTCGTGATCCATCATGCACCGACGGCTGAGTTCGTTCGCCCTGGCGTTCAGGGAACCTGCCTGGTGTTGAACCACCAGGGTGACGCCCTGGTGTTCCAGCCATTGCCAGAGGCGCAGAGCCTCCTGGCAAAGGGTCCACGACGCCACCCCGACCTGTTTGTTGCAGTACCACAAGGCGGTGGTGTTGTCCGTGAACACCTGCACCACACTTCCCCGGACAGAGGGAAGGAATGCCTTCAGTGCAAACCAGATCGCACGCAGCTCCAGAAGGTTGATATGGAACCGGGACTCCGTCGGAAACCAGAGGCCTCTGATCTCCAACTCTCCCATGTGGCCCCGGCCCCCCCCCCCCCAGCCCAGGAGGGACGCATCCGTCACAACTACATGCTCCGGTTGGGGTAGGGAGAGGGATATGCCGCTGACCAAATCGCGGTCCGTTAGCCACCACTGCAACTGTCTCGCAGTGCCCTCTGAGATCAGGACATGGTCGGACAGGTTGCCCTGATGCTGGGCCCAGTGAAACTTCAGGTCCCACTGCAGAGCCCGTATCCGCCACCTGGCGTGATGCACCAGAAGGATGCAGGAGGCCATCAGCCCCAGAAGCCGCAGGGTCAACCTGACCGAGACTCGGGATAAAGGCTGAAAGATAGGAATCAGAGCCTGAATATCCCGAACCGGCTGTTCGGGAGGATATACCCGAAACTGTGCCGAATCCAGAACCGCTCCGATGAAGAGGAACTTTTGAGAGGTACACAGGTGTGACTTCGGCACATTGATGGAAAACACCAGCAAGTGCAGGACATCAGCCGTAGTCTGGAGGTGGCTGACGACTGTCTGGGGCGAGCCCGCCTTCAACAACCAGTCGCCAAGATAGGGGAAGACTGACACCCCTAATCGGCGCAGATGAGCTGCGACCACCGCCATCACTTTCGTGAACACCCGAGGGGCGCTGGTAAGGCCAAAGGGGAGCACTGTGAACTGAAAGTGCTCGTGGCCTACTGTGAACCGCAGGTAACGCCGGTGGGCCGGCAGGACGGGGATTTGGAAATAAGCGTCCCGCAAGTCCAAGGCTACCATCCCGTCTCCGGGGTCCAGGGCAGCTAAGACCTGAGCCAAAGTCATCATCTTGAACTTCTCCTTCCGGAGGAAGCCGTTGACGTTCCGCAGGTCCAAGATAGGGAGTAGGCCCCCTTTGCCCTTCTTGGGAACCAGAAAGTAGTGGGAATAGCAACCACACCCTACTTCTGGCCCAGGAACTCGCTCGATGGCCCATTTGGCAAGAGGGCCGATACATCCTCTTGTAGAAGTTGCAAGTGATCCCACGCGGTGGTACTGCGGTTGCATGGCTGGAGGGCTCGCCTCGAAGGGTAGGGAGTAGCTCCTTCTGACGTTTTGCAGCACCCACCTGTCCGAAGTGATGTTGCGCCAGTGGAGGAGGTGATGGGGGACCCTGGCCCCGCTGGCGTCAAATGGGCCTGAAGCTCGGACTAGGAGGGCTTTGAGGCAGATGCTGCGGGGGTGGATGTGGGCTGGCCTCGCCGTTGTCCCCCGACACCGCCACGGCAGTTACCACGTCCGCCGCCGCGCTCTATGTTAGACTGCGGCCCGTGGCTGGCAGGACGTGAAGGGGGGCCCCTTCCTTGGCCATGAAAGGAGTGAAAGGCAGAAGATGGCTGACGCTGGCCCGACAGGCCCAAGGACTTAGCTGTAGCCCTGAAGTCCTTGAAGCCTTCTGTAAGAAGTTGGCCTGATATATGATGCGCACTAATTCTAGTGATCACCTTGTATCAGTCCAAACAACCCTTATGGTGATTGGTTGTAAAGTCAACCTTATAGACCAGCTATCCCAATGGTAGCATGGACAAAGCAGTATTAGGCTAAACTCTTTTGGCATGTGAAGCCAGCTGTTTTACCACATATAACCCCTTGAATACCAAATGAGAGGACACCACACAAGTAGTTATGAAAATAAACAAGATATTTATTAACTAACAAACACCTCTGAACTCTTTATGAGATCAGAGGGCTAAACACATGACAAGACTCTTAAGAAAATACGTTAAGTTGCACGAGTTACAATGTTGCCCTAGGGGCGCAACAAACCATATACTAAGTAAATGGTATAAGGAAGTCGATTAAAGGAATGGAGTTGTCCAGAGGCTGTAGGATCGCTGGGACTACACTATCCTCACTTTAGGTAAGTAATAGGAGGCCCACGGAACGCGTGTGCAGTGTGTGAACTCACACGCGAGATGCGTAACAACGTCTATGGACAGTACAGTTCAAGAAAAAGGTGAGTACGGACAATCCTGACTAGATAGGACTAAAACGACTGTGACACTGGACACTAGGAGAGTCAATCTACCCTTGAGCACCGAAATGCTCTTGTTACCTCACCCACGGGCTGCGGGTGCATAGGTGCGAAGTCGTGTCTCTTCGTTGAAGGCTATGGAGCCTGAAAGAAAAGATGCTGCAGGCGACCAGGGGGAAGATGTCCGGTGTGACCTAAGTGTGGATCAGAGATGCTGAAGACCTGAAAGCAGAAGGGAAAATGTTTAAAGTCACTAGCCAGTGACTGGAGTGGAACCAGAAAGGAACCAGATGCTGTTGTCGCGATCAGGTGAAGAGTGGACGCTTGACCCTGCAGCCACGTGGACCAGGAGGTGTCTTCGACGACCAGGATGGAGGCACGAGCTGTCCCACACAGGCTCTCGCTGTCAGCACTGTTAGTTCCGGATTCGGCGTCAACAGGCCTGGGCAAAGGCAACCCACGCGGTGAGTGGAAAAGACGTCTGGTGCGGCCCAGGAGGGTCCGGGGTGCTTCTCCTTTGCAGGGAAGCAAGGGCCAGTCTGGAGCGACCAGACCAGCTGTGTTGATGTTGTGGATCGTCGTCTAGGAGGCCACTAGCCAGCCGGCAAGTGACCAGACAACGTGTCGAGCAGCAAACAGGCAGAAGGGCCCCACGCAGATCTCGTGGATGCTGGAGGGCTGGTTTTCGGTGCAGGAACTGCTCGGGGCTGGGGCTTCTCAGTCCCCAAAGCACTTGGTCGAGGATACCTCAGAAGTCGTGCTGGAAGCGAAGTGCAGTTTCTCCGAGATGGCCGGTCCCACGTGTCTCGTCGCACCCACGGATCTCAGCTGTGCTGCAGATGTAGGTAGAGGTCGGAGAGGTCTGGGAATCCGGGTCTCGTCGGGCTCTGAAGTCTGGATCTTCGAGGGAAGACGACAAAGTGAAGCCGCCGGACGCTGATGGTGCCTGCTTGTGCAGGGTGGACACTCCTTGCCGACAAGGGAGATTTCTTCAGTCTTCTTTGTAGAAAGTCGAAGTCCAGAGTTTCTTCTTGCAGAATTTCAGCTCAGGATTGATTTGGAATGGGACCAGCTCCTACCTTTATCCTGCTAAAGGGGGCTGTACTATCACTAGGTCCCTCGTATGGGTGGGACCAGGAAGGGGGGTGGTTACACCCCCTATCCTTTGTCCGGTCTTGCGCTAGGGCTGGAGAGCCCCAGGAACTGGTTTGGACCGGTGTATGCACAGGGACACCTTGTGTGCCCCAGGCATGTCTCATTCCTTTCAGCCCTGTCCTACCCAATACACAAAATCCTGTCTGGGGTGGTGCTAGCTCCTCCCAAGGCAGGAACCCCTTTGTCCAAGCCTCCCTCGCTGGAAGGACTCCCAGCAGCAGGAGGTCAGACTTGTGTCTGTGGTGGCAGCATCCATTTTGTGATGCTGAGGCTCGAGTTAACTTTAACCGGGGTTCACAGTTAGGTACATGTTGTGTCCCTCTAGAAGGGTGGAATGCTACCCCCGTCGCCAGAATTGGCGAGGGGGTAGTATTCCAATTCGTATGACACCTTACTCGACATGTTTTGATAATGCTATGCCAAAGTTAGCAATAACCGCGAGGTTATAATGCACTTAAGAGTATATGGTTTTGCGTTATCATGGAAACAGCTAAAGGACTTGGTTCCGAAAGCTGTAGACAGGCTCAGCTCATGCCAGAGCACTATCTCACATAATTCCAAGCACTCTGCCTCCAGGATTGTTAAGGCCTGCCATAGGAGTGACCTATAGGAGTATATGTGTCCATTTTAGGGTTAGATATAGGTATACTATATCTAAAGCAAAGGGTGATTACACCACCTTGCCCCAGCTGATTGATCAGCCAGTTGTGTCAGATTTGAATGGCCAGCCAGGGGTGTCATAATACATGCTGCAGCCCCTGGTAGGCCTTGGGTTCACTTATGCCCTGGGTACCTATGGTACACTATACAAGGACTTACAAGAGTGACCCAATAGCAATTGGTAAATGCACCTAAGGAACATAGATGTCAATTTAGAGAGAGAACAGCTAGGCTGTGGGTCTGATTGGCAGGCCCACAGCCAGGGAAAGTCTTAAACCAGTGAAGCAAAAAGCAAAAATCTGGTGTGACCATAAGATTGCAGACCCTACTCTCCTACACCTTCAAACACATGATCTGCCTTGCCACCAAAGAGGTGGCTGCCATCGAACGGCATGTCCATGAGGGTGTTATGGACATCAGCCGAGTAGTTGGCGGACCTCAGCCAGGCGTGGCGGCGAACCACCACCGTCGTAGACATCGCCCTGCCCAGCGAGTCCGTGGTATCCAGCCCACATCGAATGGAATACCACGCTGCATCTCTTCCCTCCGCAAGGGCTTGAGCGAACTTTGCCGGGGCCCCCTCCGGGCACTCCGGCAGCACGGCTGCAACCGTATCCCACAGAGAGTGGACAGGGAAGCGGTGTTGACTGACCGCAACCCCAAACTGAGGGAGGAGAACAGGTTCTTGCCAAACTGTTCATACCTTTTGGATTCCCGATCTGGAGGTGCAGTCGGGAATGCAGACTGGGAAGTAGAGGCCTGGATAACCAGGCTCTCGGGGGTGAGGTGGGTGGACAGAAAACTAGGGTAATCCAGAGCCGGGCAGTGGCGCCTGGTGACTTTGCTATCTACAGGATAAATTGTAGCGGGCCGTGCCCAACGTCCGTGAGAGCCTCATTAAACGGCAGTAGATGCTCTGGAGAGCCTGCCTGAGGTTTATGGACCTCAGTGTGGATGTTAGACCTCACAGTTGCGACGGGGAGCTCAAGAGCCAAGGCCTTGGCTGCCCTCGTCAGCACCACACTATAAGCAGCCCCCTCCTCCGTAGCCACGGTAGGAGGTGAGACAAAGCCAGTGTCAGGTGAAGTGTCGAAACCACTGGCTTCCCCTAGCTCGTCTGTCCAGTCCTGAAATGACTGACACGCCCGTGTCAGAGGGTCCTCAGACCCCTCCCAGTCACCCTCCATCTCCTGAAAATCAGGTGCAAAGGAAAGAGCCAGGTCATAGAAGAATTGCTCTTCTGCCGGCGTCGAGCGACGCCGGTTCCGGACCGAGGGAAGAACCAGGGACGATGCCATCCGGTGGACGGCTCCGGGGGCAACACCCTAGGGGTCGATGCCGGCGGGGTCGTAAGGTCGACCAGTGGCAACCCGGATCCGGATCCAGCGGGCCCTGCGGCGCCGGGACCGAAGTCGCCGACGGTGCGGGGGCCGAAGCACCCGGCCCGCTTGGGCTTCCAGCCGGGACCAGATCCGGGCAGAATCTGATAGCAGCTCCGCCCAGGGACCGGCAGATATGGAGCAGGCCGCGACGCCTGCGGCTCTGGCAGAGCTGTGTCGCCCGAACACCCGGCCGCATCGCGCGATGGTCGGGGGAGGGGGGGGAGGGGGGGGGAGGGGGGGGGGGGGGGTGAGTCGGGAGAGCGATGTCGCCTCTTCAAGTTCTTGTGCCTCTTACCTGAGGACTTGGAGCGAGACGAATGGTGACGACTTGCTGAGCTTCGACGACTGTGGCACCGCGACCGGACCGGGACCATGAGCGGGGCGGACTGCCAGATCTCGAAGCGCTTGCGGGACTGCTCCCGCCTAGCCTTGGACGTCAGAGCACGGCAGTCGGGGCACGAATTGTTGTCGAGGTCAGCCCCAATGCAATAGAGGCACCGGCGGTGGGGATCGGTAACCAACATCAGTCGGTGGCAATCGGTACAGGGCTTGAACCCGGGCATCCCTACCGGCACCAAGAGTCATAAAGACTCGAAGAGAGATCAAAAAGGATCGAAAAAAAGTTCAGTCAAAAAGTGACTAAAGTACTGCTTTTTACCGATCTGCCCTTGCCAGCGCGGAAAAAAGAACTAACGTCCGCGCGCGAGGGTGGCGTCTAAGTACTCTGACGACATCATCACGGCGCCAACGACGCGGACGCGGAGCCGCAGACTACGCCTACCGATCCTCAAGGGTACTGCTACGCAAAACTTTCCGGATCCAGTCTGACGCCTGGGGATATTCTAAGGTAAGGAATCTAACACTAACCGGTTTCTTTCAGATAGTTCCTGCATCCCTAGGGAACAATTGCTGGTTAGAAATAGATACGTCTGCTCATGCTGTCAAATGGAGATCCCATATCTTAACCTACCTGAGGGATATTGGTCTGCAAATAGCGCTGCACGATTTGAAAATGCCCAACTATAATTTAATTTTCAAAAAACTGATTGAAGCTGAATCCCTCAAGTTGGATAAAAATGCATTAGCAGGGAAACATTATGCATGGTATGTGTTTAACTCATACCAAACTTTGCATTCAGCCATATTTGACTGCTCATTTCTCAGCAAAGATAAAATATACTTTTTTAAAGTTATGAATGGGAATAAATCCAACAATAGAGGGCACGCAATCATGGATCAAGCAGTGGCCGGATTCTAATTGTAGTCTATGCAGATGGCCACCAAAAACATTAGTTCATATAGTGTGCGTGTGTCTTAAGCTAATTAACATACAACGTACTTTTTGAAACCACTATTCTAGAGGATCAGGGTTACAGCAGCTCGTCAGGCATTATTTATTTCATTACCGGGTGAATCAATCCAGTTATGCCAATTGATAAAAAATGTAAGTGCAGCTGAAAAATGTTTGATACAACAAGTTTGAGATACATTATTTTTATGGCTCTAGAACTTGATAGCTTTTTATATTTTGTATATCTTAGTGTTCCTGCTGTTAGGGTGATAATTAGAAATGTGATCATAGAAGCTACCTCGTTACAGTAATTTTTGATGCACTTTAGTTTTAATTTTATATAATGGAATTTGTAATTACTACAGGTTTGCACTTTAAAATGCAATATGTGCAATATTTTGTTACAGTAATTACTGAGGTATTTTTATATGTGTCACTAATGTAATTAGCTATGCATGATTAGGCCCATGTCCGATTGACTAGATATCCTATTCTTAGATGTACAATGTATGGTGAATTGGTCTGATTTTTTGCTATTACTATGAATGTTTAGGAAAATTCTTAAATAGTGCTTGTGGTACAGTTTTTAATTATAGTGCGATGTGAATATGTTTTGTTTGCAATGAGTTTTACTAATCAAGCAATAAAGATGTATTATTATTATTATTACATATTTGTATAAATACACTGTGTGGTTCTTTTTTGCTTAATCTATACCAATAAGATTATGTTCTGGTAAAATAAGCTGCTTTACACTTCTTATGGACTAAGCCTGAAGGCTGCTCTCCACAGCTACCACTGCGAGAGCTTTCTAAGGTTGGCTAAGAACACTAAAATCACCTTAAGGGTTGTCTGGATTACTGCAGGGTGCTCACTTACATAAGTAGTGTGGCTCACTGGTTAGAGGCGGCAGACCCGAGAGCAGAGGACGGCCTGGGACCAGGGTTCGATTCCCGGCGCGGCAGGTTTCTGGACCAGGGCCAGCGGACTCGATAATTCTCTCGCCTCGGTGCCCACTCTGATCAGCGTTCACACTCGGCAACTCTGGGCATTAGCTTGCCTCATCTTCACTAACGGCCCCACCAGACCGCCGGGGATGCCTGGTCTCACCCTGGAGATACCCATTAAGGGACCATCTCTCAGGGAAGCCAGGAAGGGTTTCGCAGCGGTCGAAGCGCCTTGGGACCCTCCGGGTAAGTAGTGTGCTATATAAAATGCCTATACATTTACATTTACATATACTAAGCCAGCCTCCTACATTTGCCATTAGGATGCTCCTGTTTTTGGTAAGATTTTGGCTGTAATGTAGACATGAGCTAGGTTTAAGGAAGAAGGGATTCCATCAAACACTCCTTCATTCTGTTAATTTTCCGATTTACATTTGTTGATCTTCTATGGTCAATTATGCTTTTTCAAATATACTGCACTGAAACCGGGCTAACATTTTATTAAAGCCTTCTAAAATAACAGTATGAATTTCTTTGTAGTGGCCTTGTAGAGAAAAAATAAAGTAACCCCCTACAAAAATATACTCCTGACAGTCTTTGGCAGAATCTGATAGTAGCTCAATTCACATTATGTCCGAATAAGTTGTGGTAGATGCATGGGTTAAAGACTGACTGCTTCTTCTGTTTAAGGTGGCAAATTGGTACACACCAGCACTTCCCTAAGTGTCAAGGAGAAGCTACTGCGCTATGATTACATAAGAACAAGCAAAAACATTCTTAATCCTTTTAAAATGTGCCTCCATCAAGTCACGCATTGGAAGATGCTAATGGCCTTAGGTAAACTGCAGTCTTATGGCTGGATTCTTCAGAATAGAGTCAGCCTGGTAGAAGTTAATGGAATCGGAGAAGATCTTGCAAAATTGACCAATGGACTAGTCTCCCGTTAAGCTTTACAAGTTAGAACGGAGACAGACTTCAAAAGTACCTAATGAAATCGTTGTAATCCTCTGATGTACTTCCTGTGTTTAGAAGACCAAAGATCCCGCTTTTGCTTTTTGCAAGGTTTTTGAGAAAGGCTCTTGGAGAAACTAAGAATGTACTCGACCCCCAAGACCTGTATGAATACTTGGATTTAGACTTCTTGAAGGGAGTCTACTGGACTTCAACCTTCTTATCCCTTATTGCCTTCAGCTGCACAAGGAAACATCACATGACAAAGGGTCACAAGGCTTACCTCTTTACCTCATGCACTCAGAATGCCGTCCCGTAATGCACAAGTTACTACTTGTGTAACAATATATCTGTAAGAGACATTAGTTAGAGAATCTGAAAGACATGTTAGTGATCGATTCCTTACCTTAGAATCGGTGATTGAAATGAAATGATTACGCACTTGTATAGCGCACGACTACCCGTAGGCATCTCGGCGCTTGTACGAATACCGCCGTGGAACCCTTCCTGGCCTTTCCTTGTGAGGAGCCCACTCCTGGGCACCCCCAAGGTGAAGTCAGGCATCCTCAGCGTTGTTGGGGCCGTTGTAGAGATTAAGCAAGCTATTGCCCAGAGGTGCAGAGTGGGACTCATGATTAGAATAGGCACCGAAGCGAGAATTATCAGGTCCGAGGAAATTGAGCCCGAGACCCGCCGAGGCGGGAATTGAACCCTGGTCCCGGCCAGACTACTGCATCAGGGTCTGCTGCTCTAACCATTGAGCCACACTTCTCTACTAGGCACCCCAGCAATTCCAACCCAGGTGGTAGGTCTAGGAGGAAAATGCTACTCACGAGTATGCATCTGTTCTTGGCATGTAGAAGCAGAGTTATGTGTTCTGCAGACATTGGACGCTGCCTGGGTGGTATGTTTGGGGGGGGGGGTTGCGTGAGTTCTAGGCAGTAGCCATATTGGATAATTTGTCTTACCCACCTGTTGGTTGTGATGGAGTTCCAGACAGGTAGGAACTGTGAAAGTCTGCCCCCCACAGGAGTGGAATGATGTAGAGGAGGCAGAGGGAAGTCACTGTTTAGGAGTGGAAGAGGAGCGGTTGTTGTTACTACCTCTACCTCTTCCCTTGTTGTTATTGATTCTGTATCTTCCTCTAAAAAAGCCTTTATTAGAGGAGGTTTGTGTGTGTGTTTTAAAAGATGATGTTGTGTCTGCGCCGGTCTGCTTGGAGCCTCCTCTATAAGAGGAGCGGCGAAAAGAACCTCTAGTTTGGGTGGATTGTAATGCCCCCATAGACTTAGCAGTGTCTGTGTCTTTCTTCATCTTTTCTAATGTATTATTTACCTCCGACCCGAACAATTGGTTCTGATCAAAGGGCTGGTTCAGGATGGTAGTTTGTACTTCTGTCTTAAAACCCGAAATGCGTAACCATGCGTGATGCCTGAGAATAACACTAGTGTTCACTGCTCTGGATGCTGTGTCAGCTACATCTAGTGCGCATTTAATTGAGGCGTTAGATATTAATTTGCCATCCTGTAAAAGTTCTGCTACCAGATCTTTGTGTTGATCTGGTAGGTGTTCCATTAACTTTTCTAGTTGATCGTAATGAGCCTTGTTGTATTTGCTATGCGCCATATGGTTGTTGCTTGTGCAGCAATTAGTTTCCCTGACGCATCAATAATCTTGGACTCTGTCAGACGGTGGTGTGTCCCCAGAAGTTTGAGAATTGGCCCTTTTGCGTGCATTTGACACTATCAAGGAGTCCAATGGCAGATGACCCTTAATGTATACTGGATCAGCTGGTGCTGGCCTATACTTTTTCTCTATTCTAGGATTTAGCACCCTACACCGTACTGGATCTTTAAAAAAACTCTGGAGCATGTTTAATGACTCCCTTGATCATTGGTAATATTTGGGTAGACCTTTGTGACTGTTCGAAAGTGTCTAAAAAAAACCTCCTCAATGGCATCAGAGTGCATAGGAACCCCATGGTAAAGTGCAGCTCTGTTTAATAAATGATTAAACCCAATACTATCCTCTGTAGGGGAAGGTTTTGTTGGGTAGTACTGAGGATCAGGGATGTCTGGTGCATTATTTGGTGCAAAATGATCTGCATCATCATCCTTGGGATAATCTGTGTTGATATCCTCATCTAAAGGTTTTGTATGTGGCTCTGGAACATCATCCCCCCCCACCTAAATCATACTCCTCGTCAGTGTGGTGTGATGATGCAGGAGATTGAATAGGAGAAGTTATAGGTTCCACATATGGAGTAATAGGAGAGGAAGAAGGTGAAGTAGAGTAAGGGTGCATTGGAGAAGTTGCACAGTCCTTTTTGGCAGGAACCACAGGTGTAAGTGGTGTGTCTGCTGGTCTCTTTATAAGGAATTGCTTCCACATGTCCAGTTTTTGGATTAATATGGACCTTTTTCTGTCTAGGATCTGGTCTAAAAAGTTCTTCCTCTTCTATAATCTTCTTCGGCGTCAATTTTTTAGGAGCCGATAGAGGTTGTCTAGTGTTCTTTGCCTTAGAAGGAGTAAATGAGTCTCTTGGCAAGGTTTTCGGTGCCGAAGGTTGTTTAGTCTTATCTGGGGTCGTTGGTAACGATATTAGAGGTTTCGGCGTGGAGACAGGTTTTGCTGGGCCTGTGGCGCCGGAAACTGGCTTCCCCTCTTTGTTTTTTGAACCAGAAGGTTTCCGAGTGGAAGCTTTCGGGTCTGGTACAGGTCTTGGCTTCAGCACCGATGGTACGGGTGCTGAAGTGTCCTTGTCTTTGGGCACCGAAGGGTGTCTTGTTTTCGGTGCCGAAGGATGTTTCGGTGCCAATGGAGGGGGTGTAACTGGCACGTGGTGTTTCTTCGGTGTCGAGGCACCGGAAGGATTATTCTCTTTCCTCGGAGCCGGGTAAATTTCGGTCTCGACTGGGCCCCATGGGCGGAGTGCTGACCGTTGCCTTTTGTTTGGGTAATGTCTGTCGTGCAGGGGCAGATGTACTCACGGGATGTCGTGATGGAATCGAATCGTCCGAATCCTCTGCCCCCGATATAATCTGGAGATCAGGCGAGTCCTCCTCTGCGCCGAGTGGAGCCTCGTCCTCGGAGATATCTTCGATTGGATATTCGTCCTCGGAGACGTGTTCTTCGATGATCTCCTACTCAAAGATGGCCTCCGGTGCTGATCTCCTCATCTCGTGTCGACGGGCCCTCCGATCCCGCAAGGCCTTCTTCGATCGGAAGGAGGCACAGGCTGTGCAGATCGACTCGTCGTGTTCTGGCGAGAGACAGAGGTTGCAAACCTCGTGATGGTCACTATGAGGGAATTTTGTTAGACATACCGGGCATCTCTTGAATGGAGTTCTGTCCATGAGGCGTAGGCAGCACAGCGCCGATGGGCCGAACGGCCCGCGTCGACGCACCGGAATGTAGCTGGTGATGTCGAAAGTCTATTCGATGTCGAAAGACGTTTGTTTAAAGTTTCTCGCTTCGAAAATGCAGAAAAAGTCTTTTCTAGCTGGAGCGGAAAACTTTCATCCGAACCCAGTGGCGGAAAAAAACAATCTGAGGATGGAGTTGATGACCATGCGCAGTATTGTCCAAGGGAGGAGTCACCTATCTCGTGACTACAAAGACTTCTTCCAAGAAGACAACAACCTGCAATCATCCGAGCCCAACACCAGGTGGCGATCTATTGCTAAATGTAGGATCTGCAGCTCATATGCCTCGAACACAAGATTACACCAAAAAGTCACGGAGCACAGAACGGCCAAAGAAGCCGTCTTTCCGGGCCGGACTCTCAAGGCAGTAGTGCTTAGTAAACGTGTGCAGCGAGGCCCACGTAGCTGCCTGACAAATGTCCTGCAAGGGAACTCCGCGTTCCAAGGCATGGCTGCAGTCGCCCTGGTCGAATGGGCACGCTGCCCCACAGGAGGCTCTTTCTGGCCCAAGGAGTAACATGCTTTGATGCACAGAACGACCCACCAGGAGATGGTCCGTTTGTGCACAGCCCGACCTATTTTGGCGCCCACGTAACCAACAAAAAGCTGATCATACACCTGGAATTGCTGTGTACGCTGCAGATAGAATGCCAGATCTATGACTGGGGGTGAATGTTTTGCCATTGTGCAACATTCCGTCCATCATCTTGTGTGTTTTGCTGTTCACCCTATGTGGGAAGGGTATGCCCAGACGTGGGTCCCTTTCTCTCTAAGCCACTTGACTCAAGCTATCCTGGCTGAAGACGGCTGATAGCCAGAAACCGGTCCTAGGATGCTTGATTCCGGTCCAGGGAAGGCATGGCTTGGCAGTTCGGGATGGACTGTTCTCATGAGGCACAGGGTCAGATTTGCATATGGCCATGTCTGAACTGGGGTGGCTTGGTGAGCAAAATAACGATGGATTAAACCCAGATCTGTGACTGGGGGTGAATGTTTTGCCATTGTGTAACATTCCGTCCATCATCTTGTGTGTTTTGCAGATAGCATGCAAGCGCAAGTTTTGGATCCAGACGGTGGAGCCTCTCCTCTTCCCTCGAAGGATGCGGCGGCAGAAAGAAGGTGGGCAAAGTGATGGTCTGCCCAATGTGGCAGGGCATGACAACTTTTGGCAAAAAAGAAGGACGGGTCAACCACCTTGTCCGGATGAACAGAAAGAAAGGAGGTTTAGAAGAAAGGGCCTGGAGCTCACTCTCTCTTCTGGCACAGGTGATAGCAACTAGGAAGGCTGTCTTAAGAGTGCGAATACGTAAGGGACAGTTATGAAGGGGCTCAAAGGGAGCGCACATCAGAAAATTCAATTCAAGATTTAAATCCCACTGAGCCATTATGAAGGGTACGGGAGGAAACCTATGCGTAATGCCCTTAAGAAAACAGTTAACAACTGGGGACTTAAAAAGAGAAGGCTGATCTGGCACTTGTAGAACGGCGGAGATGGCCGAAAGATAATCTTTGATAGTGCCTAGAGCAGAGACCTGCTGGGCCAAAGAGAGAAGGAACAGCAGAACCTCAGAAATAGGGGCTGAAAGGGGATCCACAGCCTTTGCTGCGCACCATGCCACAAATCTGTTCCACCTGCAGACGTATACAGTTTTGGTAAAGGGACGCCTGGCTGCCAGAATGACAGACTTCGGGAGGAAGATCGAAAGGTGTCAACTGTCATCGCTCAATCTCCAGGCATGGCGATGGAGGCAGGACAGGTTCAGGTGGAGGACCGTCCCCCAGTGTTGCGACAGAAGATCCTCTCAAAGAGGCAGACGGATCAGAGAATCGATGCTCATACTGAGTAGCTCAGGATAACATACTCCTCGAGCCCAGTTCGAAGCCACAAGAATGACTTGGGCCTTATCGTGCCTGATCTTTTTCAGCACTCTGGGCAGAAGTGGTATAGACGGAAAGGCGTTCAACAGACCGCAGCTCCACTCATGACGAAAAGTCTCAGAGCGAGTGCCGCCTTGGAAATTCCAATGTGCAGAACTGATGACATTGTGCGTTCTCTTCTGTGGCGAATAGATCTAACAAAGGCTCTCCCCACTGCAGAAAGAGACCCTGCGCCACGTACGAGTTCAGACTTCATTCGTGATGCACCGGTGGCTGAGTTCCTCCGCCCTGGCGTTCAGAGAACCTGCCAGGTGTTGAACCACCAAGGTAATGCCTTGATGTTCCAGCCATGCCTAGAGGCACAGAGCCTTCGGACATAGGGTCCACAACCCCATCCCTCCCTGTTTGTTGCAATACCACATAGCAGTAGTGTTGTCCATGAACACCTGCACTACACTTCCCCGGAAAGAGGGAAGGAATGCCTTCAGTGCAAACCGGATCGCCCGCAGCTACAGAAGGTCGATATGGAGCCAGGACTCCGCCGGAGACCAGAGGCCTCCTCCTCTCCCTTGTGGCCTCCCCATCCCTGGAGGGACGCATCCGTCACCACTGTGTGCTCCGGTTGGGGAAGGGAGAGGGATCTGCCACTGACCCAATCGCGATTCGTGAGCCACCACTGCAACTGTTGTGCAGCACCCTCCGAGATCTGGACGTGATCGGACAGGGTGCCCTGATCCTGTGCCCACTGGAACTTCAGGTCCCACTGCAGAGCCTGCATATGCCATCTGGCATGTGTCACCAGCAGGAGGCCATCAGGCCCAGAAGCCAGGGTGAGAAGTGTTAGTCCAAGGACATTCAAAATAGCCCTAAAACAAATTACACCTGGATCTGTGGTTGAGTCCCAGTGGACATTTAGAGCACCTAAAAGCATAAAGTTGGAGAACCTGAGCGTCAGGTTGCGGTGCACCTCCCAAATGCTCCCCAGAAACTGATTTTGCTGACCTGGCGGCCGATAAACTAACGCTCCTGCAAAGGTGAGTGACTCATGAGCCTGTAAGCAGAAGCCGATGCTTTCTGCCCCTTTGATATCCAGAAGTTCATTAATAGTGCATTTCATAGTATCTCGGTAGATAATAGCGAGACCCCCGCCACGTTGTTCCAGTCCGTCCATCCTTTGGATCAGATAGCCTGGGGGGAGGGCGTGCACAATGTCTGGGTTACACCAATCCTTCAACCATGTCTCAGTGATAAAGAGACAGTCAAGTTCCCCCTCCACTATTAAGTCAAAAATGTGCAATGCGTTTTTGCAAATTGATCTGGCGTTTATAAGTCCCCCGCATAGGCCTTTAAACACGCCTTTTCTCTTTATTATTTGTTTGGAATCTAGGACCTCTTTACAGTGGTAGCAACTAATTGGTCCAACCCAAGTATCCACGTTCGGGGCCTGATGGCATAGGTTGGGCTGTTTGTTAAATGACCGTATGATATCTCTGGTCAGATGTTGTTTTGAGTGCAATTAGGCAGCATGTCTGGCCCTCGGCCCGGCGCTGACGGGCTTTCCTTTGGCGCGCCCGCTGCGCGTCGTCGTCATGTGAGCTTTAAATAGGAGGCTGAGACCAGTCCTAGTGCAAACACTAGACAGTCCAATGTGCCCTCCAATGTGCCCCCGGAAGTGAGTATCCTTCACTCCCTGTGTACCACGCTATCTGCCTCCCTCCACGCAAACAGCCCAAGCTGCGGTGGACCGGGGAGAGAAGCGGTGTCCAGGATGGTAGGTTCCCCCAGAAAATAATAAAGTTCTAATGTGGCTGGTAACTTAAGCTCTAAGGATTTAAAAAATACAAGTACTGTGCAGAATCGTCACTCATTCGGCAGACAGTTACAACGGCGATTTTAAAAGCACATATGTACAAGCCAGCTCCTCAGTAGCGTGTCAGGAACTTCTAAGGCAGGAATACTGCAGCGCGTCGACTCCGCGCCCACTAAATAGGAGGATGAGACCGGTCCTAGTGCAAACACTAGACCGTCACCTCCTCCAAGATAGCCTCCTCCAATGTGCCCCCGGAAGTGAGTATCCTTCACTTCCTGTGTACCGCGCTATCTGCCTCCCACCACGCAAACAGCACAAGCTGCGGTGGACCGGGGAGAGAAGCGGTGTCCAGGACGGTAAGTTCCCCTGAAAATAATAAAGTTCTAATGTGACTGGTAACTTAAGCTCTAAGGATTTAAAAAATACAAGTACTGTGCAAAATCGTCACTCATTCGGCAGACAGTCACAACGGCGATTTTAAAAGTACATATGTACAAGCCAGCGCTTCAGTAGCGTGTCAGTAACTTCTAAGGCAGTAATACTGTGGCGGATTATCTGCAGCACCCACTTGTCTGATGTGATTTCGCGCCAGTGGTGGAGGTGGTGACAGACTCTGCCTCCTACGGGTGTGGGGTGCTCCCTGAAGCTCTGATTAGGAAGGCTTATAGGTGGAAGCAGCGGGGGTTACCAGACCCGCCCCTTCGGAAGCCACGTCCGTGCTGAGGCTGGCTTTCCACAGGATTCGTGGAGGAGCGTGCTTGGGTGCTTTTACCCTGGCCACGAAAGGAACCAAACCCAGGCGTGGCAAGGCTCTTCGTAGAAATACTTAAGGACTTGGCCGTGGCCCGCGAGTCTGTAAAGCACTCCAGGGCACTGTCAGCCTTGTCGCCAAAGAGGCTTTTTTACTGGTAAGCGCATACAGCGAGCAGCGCGTGTTATTGTTGCATGTTCCTTCCTTTTGGTTTACACCACTACGATTTATAATCATTAGCGGTTTTCTTAAAACTCTCACCCGATTCTGCTATGTTCCCTACATTAGCTCGGTAGGAAACTCCTACGCATTGCACAAACTGCTTCGTTTTAACCTCACGCCAGTCATGAACTGTGTCACACCCCTTTGCTCTCGGCGTTTTCTTGTTACCTCATTGTCACGAAGCCGAGCTCCCTGACCTAGATGAGCTTCCTGACTCTGACGGACGGGGTGTACTTGCTAACGTTTCTTCCTTTCCACCCTGTCCGCAGGATCCTTTGGACATTTCCCGGGTTTCCCCGGCTCTGCCTCCAGTACATTCCTCTCTGTATCCAGCCTCTGTGACGCTGGGGGCGTGTTCTCCAACGGTCGGCCAATCAGGTGAGCGGACGTCATCTGACGCTGTCCAATCAGAAGAGCTGGGGGCGTTTAAGGAAGCCCCGTCTTGGATTGTTGGCGCAGAACCTTCGTAACGCCAGCCGAAGCACGAGGAGGACGCCACGGAAGAAGACGGAGGAACTATCGTGGAACCGCTGCTGGGACCCCTGGAGCTGAGTGACAAGCCAGGAGGCCAACGATACCACGAGCCGCCCGCCACACTTCCAGGGGAGAAGTGTGGCTCCACAAGGTACGAGGGCGTTTTCAAGGGTTGTTTAAATCACGGGGTGGAACGGGGTAGCCTGAGGGTGGTCACTATCGTCGTACCTTGGCCGCCGTCTACACTACAAGACTGCTAGAGTTGGTGGTAGCACCCTGGTGATCCCTCACTACCCTACCTTCCTCTCACTTGTTGTATATACCGACCCCAGCCCCTAACGTGGCTGCTTTTCTTTCCTTTTCCCGAGTGCATCTCCGGACCTGTGGCCACCTCCAGCTGCCTCAAGACTGGAACCGAAGACTTCGGAAGGTCCCCAACTGAGTGACTCCGCGTTTATTGTTTGTACCCTCCAAGGCACTGTGCTCTAAATCCTTTTTGAACCTACCTCGGTGTTTTCAAACCGAATAAAGTGGTTAAAGATAGACTCACAGTCGTGGCGACTCTCATTCTTCCGCCCCCGTTCCCCACACTCATCCATCAACATTGCATAGCGTTGTCTAACCGTTTGGGGAATTGGTGTTGCATACACATGCATCTTTAACAGTATTGTGTTATATGTTACTTATACAGTTGAATGTGTTTATTTTACATATACAGCTTTTTTTGTTCCTAATATGTTAGTTACCACAGTTTAACTTTCATTTTTTGGTGGTCGTTCAGGACGTAGTATTAATTACCGTTGTTTCAACCCACAGATCCCTTGATAAAGGCGCAGGCTCGCGCCGAAATGCATTGGGAGGCCATGGGAAACCATAGATACGCCTATTAAATCAACAATTTCAGATTGTGAATCACATGATTATGACGTTTGATGTTAAGTAACATTATGGATATCGTCAGATACTATGGATTATCAATAAATTGAACTATCCTTATGGAAAACTGATAAACTGTCTCTACAAATTCTTGCTGGCTACGCAGCATACACTGGTGCCCAGGGTTACAAGTTGATTCGGAACTTGTTCGTACCTATTGATAGGGTCCACGACCCCACCCAACCAGGTTTGTTGCAGTACCACATGGCGGTGGTGTTGTCCGTGAACACATGCACTACACAACTCCGGATAGAGGGGAGGAATGCCTTCAGTGCAAGCCGGATCGCCCGCAGTTCCAGAAGGTTGATGTGGAGCTAGGACTCCGCCGGAGACCAGAGGCCTCTGATCTCAGTCTCTCCCATGTGGCCCCCTCAGCCCTGGAGGGATGGGTCCGTCACAAGTACGTGCTCCGGTTGGGGTAGGGAGAGGGATCTGCCGCTGACCCAATCGCGGTCCGTGAGCCACCACTGCAACTGTCTTGCAGTGCCCTCCGAGATTAAGACAAGGTCGGACAAGTTGCCCTGATGCTGGGTCCACTGAAACTTCATGTCCCACTGCAGAGCCCGCATCCGCCACCTGGCGTGATGCACCAGAAGGATGCAGGAGGCCATCAGCCCCAGAAGCTGCAGCGTCAACCTGACCGAGACTCTGGATAACGGCTGAACGATCGGAATCAGAGCCTGAATATCCCGAACCCGCTGTTCGGGAGGATAAACCCGAAACTGCGCAGAGACTAGAACCGCTCCGATGAAGAGGAGCTTCTGAGAGGGACACAGGTGTGACTTCGGCAAACAGTCGTCGAAGACTGAAACCCCTAACCTGCGCAGATGAGCTGCGCCCACCGCCATCACTTTCGTGAACACCCGTGGGGTGCTGGTAAGGCCGAAGGGGAGCACGGTAAACTGAACGTGCTCATGGCCTACCGTGAACCCCAGGTAGCGCCGGGGACGTGAAAATATGCATCCTGCAAGTCCAACGCTGTGAGAAGTTGGCCTGATATAAGATGCTCACTAGTTCTAGTGATCACCTTGGATCAGTCCAAACAACCCTTATGGTGATTGGTTGTAAGTCAACCTTATAGACAAGCTATCCTAATGGTAGCATGGACAGAGCAGTCTTAGGCTTAACTCTTTTGGCATGTGAAGCCAGCTGTGTTACTACATATAACCCCTTGAATACCAGATGAAAGGACAGCACACAGGGTGTTATGAAAATAAACAATATATTTATTACTAACAAACACCTCTGAACTCTTTATGAGATCAGAGGGCTAAGCACATAACAAAACTCTTAAGAAAAATACAGTAAGTCGCACAAATTACAATGGTGCCCTAGGGGCACGGCAAACCATATACTAAGTAAATGGCATAAGTAGAACGATAGAAGAAATGAAGATGCCCAGAGGCTGTAGGATCGCTGGGGCTACACTACCCTAACCTTAGGTCAAGGGGCAGGAGGCCCACGGGACGCGTGTGCAGTGTTAGAACACACACTCTGGTTCCAATGCAAAGTCAATGGGCATGAACAAATTACGAAAAAGGTAAGTAAAGACAGTTCCGACCGGATGAGACTGAAACTACAGGATACCTGGACACTAGGAGAGTCAATCTACCTATGAGCACCGAAATACTCTCGTTACCTCACCCATGGGCTGCGGGTGCATAGGTGTGAAAGTGTGTCGGGTTTCCGCGTCGAAGTCAATGGAGCCTTGGAGAAAGATGCTGCAGGCGACCAGGAGGAAGATGTCCGGAGTGATCTGGAAGTCCGGGTCTCGTCAGGCTCTGAAGCCTGGTTCCACCAGGAAGGACGACAAAGAGAACCTCTAGGACGCTTGATGGTGCCTGCGGATGCAGGGTGGTCAATCCTTGGCCACAAGGGAGATTTTCTTCAGTCTTCTGTGGAGCAGAACGTAGAAGTCCAGAGTTTCTTCTTTGTAGTTTCAATTCAGGATAATCTAATTTGGAATGGGACCAGCTCCTAGCTTTATTCTGCTAAAGGGGGCTGTACTGTGACTAGGTCCCTCCCATGGGTGGGACCAGGAAGGGGGGATGTTACACCCCCTATCCTTTGTCCGGTTTCGCGCCAGAGCTGGGGCTGGAGCGCGCCAAAGCTGGGGCTGGAGTGCCCCAGCAACTGGTTTGAACCGGGGTATGCACAGGGACACTTTGTGTGCCCCAGGCATGTCTCATTTCTTTCAGCCCTGCCTATCTGGATACACAAAATCCTGTCTGGGGTGGTGCTGGCACCTCCCAAGGCAGAAAACCCTTTGTCCAGGCCTCCCTTGCTGGAAGGACTCCCAGCAGCAGGGGGTCAGTCTTGTGTCTGTGGCAGCAGCATCCATTTTGTGAGGTAGGACACCTTACTCAACATGTTTTGATAATGCTATGCCAAAGTTAGCAATAACCGCGAGGATTATAATGCACTTAAGAGTATATGGTATAGCGTTATCATGGAACAGCTATAAGGACATGGTTCCGAAAGCTGCAGATAGGCTCAGATCATGCTAGAGCACCATCTCACATAATTCCAAGCACTCTGCCTTCAGGATTAATAAGGCCTTCCATATGAGTGACTTATAGGAGGATATGTGTCCATTTTGGGGTTAGATATAGGTATACTATATCTATAGCAAAGGGTGATTACACCACCTTGCCCCAGCTGTCTTACCAGCCAGTTGTGTCTATTTAGATGGCCAGCCAGGGGTGGCATAATACATGCTGCAGCCCCTGGTAGGCCTTGGGTGCACTTATGCCCTGGGTACCTATGGTACACTGTACAAGGACTTATAAGAGTGACCCAATACCAATTGGTAAATGCACCTTAAGTACATGGATGTCATTTTAGAGAGAGAACAGCTAGGCTGTGGGTTTGATTAGCAGGCCCACAGCCAGGGAAAGTCGTAAATCAGTGAAGCAAAAAGCAAAAATCTGGGGTGACCATAGGATTGCAGACCCTTCTCTCCTACAAACGCTACCATTCAGTCTCCCGGGTCCAGGGCAGATAAGACCGGAGCCAAAGTCAGCATCTTGAACTTCTCCTTCCGGAGTAAGCCATTGACGTTCCTTAGGTCCAAGATAGGGCGTAGGCCCCCTTTGCCCTTCTTGGGAACCAGAAAGTAGTGGGAGTAACAACCATGTTCTACTACTGGCCCAGGAACGCGCTCGATGGCCCCCTTGGCCAAGAGGGCCGTAACTTCCACTCGCAGAAGATTCAAGTGATCCCCCCACACGGAGTTGGTACTGCGGTGGCATGGCTGGAGGAGTCGCCTCGAAGAGGAGGGAGTAGCCCCTTCAGACAATTTGCAGCACTCACCTGTCCGAAGTGATGTTGCGCCAGTGAGGGAGGTGATGGCGAACCCTGCCCCCCACTGGCGTCACGTGGGCCTGAAAGCTCGGACTAGAAAGGTTTTGAGGCGGATGCTGCGGGGGTGGATGTGGACTGGCCTCGCCGTTGTCCCCGGCACTGCCTCGGCGGTTACCACCACCGCCACCACGCTGGATGTTAGTCTGCGGCCTGTGGCTGGCAGGATGTGTGGGGGCACCCCTTCCTTGGCCACGAAAGGAGCGAAAGGCAGCAGGTTGCTGGCACGGGGCCGACAGGCCCAAGAACTTGGCCGTAGCCCTGGAGTCCTTAAAACGCTAAAGAGCACTGCCTGCCTTGTCGCCATGGATGAGACGGCCATCAAACGGCATATCCATAAGGGTGTTTTGGACATCAGCTGAAAAGTTGGCGGACCTCAGCCAGGCGTGGCAACAAATCGCCAACGTCGTTGCCATCGCTCTACCTAGAGAGTCTGTTGTATCCAGTCCACACTGGATAGAATATCGTGCCACCTCTCGACCCTCCGCTAGGGCTTGGGCGAGTTTAGTCCGGGCCTCCTCCGGTCATTGAGGCAGCACGGCCGCGACCGTGTCCCACAGAGAGTGGGTATAACGGCCCAAGAAGCACGCAGTGTTAACTGGCCGCAACCCCAAACTTAGTGAGGAGAACATTTTCTTGCCATACTATTCGTACCTCTTAAATTCCCGATCGGGGGGAGCCGTCGGGAATGCGGGCTCGGAGTTAGAGGCCTGGATGACCAGGCTCTCGGGCATAGGGTGGGTGGACAGGAAGCAAGGGTCGCCCTGCGGCTCTGGCGGAGCTGCGTGGGCGGTGTCGCCCGAACCCCCGGCCACGTCTCACGAGCGTCAGGAACGGGGGTGGGGGGGGGGGTATGGTTGAGGAGTCAGAAGAGCGATGTCGCCTCTTCGACTTCTTGTGCCTCTTACCTGAGGACTTGGAGCCCGAGGAATGATGTCGACTCCCGGAGCTATGACCACTCTGGCCCCGCGAACGGTCCCTCGACCTCCTTCCGGACTGGGACCTCCAACGGAGCGAGCCGACTGCCGGAGCTCGAGGCGCCTAGCCTTCGACCTCAAGGCCCGGCAGTCGGGGCACGACTCGTCGTCGTGGTCGGGCCCCAGGCAATAAAGGCACCTGCGATGGGGGTCGGTAACCGACATCAGTCAGCTGCAGTCGACGCAGGGTTTGAACCCGGGCATCCCTACCGGCACCGTCAGAGTCGTTCGACTTCGAAAAGCAGATCAAAAAGAACCAAAAAGTTTAGTCAAAAAGTGACTAAAGGGTACCACTTTCTCCGGACCTGCGCCTGCTGGCGCGGAAAAAAGAAGAACTGACGTCAGCGCGCGAGGGCGGCTTCTAAGTACTCCGACGACGTCATTCCAGCGCCAACGACGCCGGACGCGGAGCAGCAGACGACGCTGTAGGAAGCTGGATATCTGACTATGGTTGCCCCCAACTTTTTTGCCTGGTGTTTTGCTGGTTTTTCGACTTAGTTGACCTGGGACCCTGCTATTCAGGGCCTCAGGCCCACTACTCTCTCTGTAAAATGGATTCCATGTACCTTAGGTACATATCTAATTGGATACTGAGTCACCTTATCAGTCCCTGTACAGTGTACCTTAGGTATCCAGGGCATAGGTGTACCCAGGGCCTACCAGGGGCTGCAGCATGTATTATGCCACCCCTGGCTGGCCGTCCAATTCTGACACAACTGGCTGCACGACAGCTGGGGCAAGGTAGTGTAATCACCCTTTGCTTTAGATATAGTATCCCTATATTTAACCCTAAAATGGACACATGTATTCCTATCAGTCACCCCTATGGCAGGCCTTATCAATCCTGAAGGCAGAGTGCTTGGAATTATGTGAGATGGTGCTCTGGCATGAGCTGAGCCGGTTTGCAGCTTGCGGAACCAAGTCCTAATAGCTGTTCCATGATAACGCTTACCATATACTCTTAAGTGCCTTATAATCCTCGCGGTTATTTGCCAACTTTGGTATCGCTTTATCAAAACATGTCGAGTAAGGTGTCATACGAATTGGAATACTAACCCCTCGCCAATTCTGGCGACGGGGTTAGCATTCCACCCTTCTAGAGGGACACGACATGTATGTAACTGTGAACCCCGGTTAAAGCTTAACACAGCCTCAGCTCTACAAAATGGATGCTGCCACCACAGACACAAGTCTGACCGCCTGCTGCTGGGAGTCCTTCCAGCGAGGAGAGCTTGGACAAAGGGTTTCCTGTCAGGGGCGGTGCTAGCACCATCCCAGACAGGGTTTTGTGTATCCCAGGTAGGCAGGGCTGAGAGGAAGGTGACTGCAAGTGGCACCCCGGTGCTCACTGTGCATATGCCGGCTTGAACCAGTTCCAGGGGCACACCAGCCCCTGAGCTGGGGAAAGTCCGTACAAGGGAGAGGGGTGTAACCACCCACCTTCCTGGTCCCACCCATGGGCAGAACCTAGTCGCTTCCAGGCCCTTTCTTTAGTATAAAGGTAGGAGCGGGCCCCCTTCCCAAATTAGATAATTCTGAATCTTGATGACTTTCCACGAAAGAACTCTTAAACTTTTCTGAAGACTCTCCCTTGTGGCTAAGGAGTAGCCACCCTGCACCAGCGGGCACCATCTAAGCGCATGCGGTTTGCTGCAAGTCCATCCTCCGGATCAAGACTGCAAAGCTCGACGAGACCCAGATTCCCTGGCACCTCTGACCTCTACCTACATCATCAGCCCAGCTGAGATTCGTGGGTGTGACAAGACCTGAAGGGACCGGCCATCTTCAAGACTGCACGACGCTTATCCCGCACGACCGCCGAGGGATCCTCGAGTGAGTGCTTTGGGGTTTGAGAAGCTCTAACCCTGAGCAGCTCCAGCACCGAAGTCCAGCCCCCCAGCATCCACGAGATCTGCATGGGGCCCTTCTGCTCTTTGCTGCTCACCACGTTGTCCGGCCACTTGCCTGCTGGCTTGTAGCCCTCCTGACGACGAACCACGACACTTCCATCGCTGGTCTGGTTGCTCCAGACTGGCCCTTGCTCCCCTCCAAAAGAGGAGCACCCCGGACCCTCCTGGTCCACTCCAGACGCCATTTTGAGTCCACCGGGTGGGCTTGCCTTTGCCAAGGTTTGTTGCCCCAATCCTGGGTCCAGCATCGCCGACAGCAGATACCTTCGTGGGACAGCTCGCACCTCCATCCTGGTCGCCGACAACGCCTCCTGGTCCGAGAGACTGCAGAGCCCAGCGTCGCCCACTCACCTGGTCGAGGTGACTTCATCCGGTGCCATCCTGGTGCCCACCTAATCACTGGCTATTGATTAAGAACTGAGTCCCCTCTAATTCAGGTCGTATCCATCACCGATCCAGGCTTGGATCACATCGAACTTCCTCACTGGTTGCCTGCCAGCAACAACTTCTTTCAGGCTCCATAGACTGTAACGAGGATTCCCGACGTCTTTTGAACCCTATGCAGCCGCAGCCCCATGGCTAGGTAACTTGAGCATTTCGGTGCTCCAACGTAGGTTCACTATCTAAGTGTCCAGATCCATTTTTGTTTTCAGCCTATCTAGTCGGATTCGTCCGATAACTGTAACTTTACGAAAACTAGCATCCATAGAGTTTGTTCCGCATCCCGCATGAGAGTGCACACTCTGCACCCGATCTCCCTAGGCCTCCTGCTCCTAACCTAAAGGTTCAGTAGTGTAGTCCTAGCGATCCTAAAGCCTCTGGATCTTGTTACTTACCTGCTAGTATTTCGCATTCCACTTTTGTAGTATATGGTTTTTCGTGCCCCTCGGGCATTTGTGTAAATTGTGCAACTTAAAGTATTTTCATAAGAGTTTTGTAATGTGCTTAGCTCCCTGACTCAAAGAGTTCAGGGTAGACTTGTTATAAATAAATATCCTTTTATTTTCATAACTTGTGTGGTGTCCTTTCACTCGGTGTTCAAGGGGTATATGTGATGGTATAACAGCTGGCTTAACACGCCCTCTAGAGTTTAGCCTAAAGACTGCTCTTGTCCATGCTACTAGGATAGCTGGTCTATAAGGTTGACTTACAACCAATCATCAATAAGGGTCGTTTGGAATGATACACAGAGATCACTAGAATAGTGAGCACTACATATCAGGCAAACTTTTCACAGACGCCTACCGACGCACAGGGGTACTGCTACGCAAAATTTTCCGGATCCAGTCTGATGACTGGGGATATTCTAAGGTAATGAATCTAATACTAACCTGTCTCTTTCAGATTTAACTGGCACAGTTGTGCCAGAGGGTCCTCAGAGCCCACCCAGTCTTCCCCTTCATTGGTGGCCAGACAGCTTGCCGCCTTCCTCGAGACAAAAGGATCCCTCGACCCCTAGCTGTCCGGGTTCCGGGCCAACCACAGCACCGAGACCGCCCTAATCGCAGCCACCGACATCAGAACCCTGATCGACAACGGGGAAACAGGGGCCCTCATCCTCCTGGACCTCTCTGCGGCGTTCGACACTGTCTGCCACCGCACCCTAGTGAAGCGCCTCAGCAACATCGGAATCCGAGAGAAAGTACTGGAGTGGATCATCTCGTTCCTCGCTGGAAGAACCCAGAGAGTCCGCCTCCCTCCGTTCAGATCCCAGGCCACCGAAGTCATCAGCGGCGTACCACAAGGATCTTCACTCAGTCCAACCCTCTTCAACGTCTACATGAGCCCCCTCGCAGCCATCGCACGCCAACACAGCCTCAACATCATCTCCTACGCCGACGCCACCCAGCTGATCCTCTCCCTCACCAACGACCCCACCACCGCCAGAGCCAACCTACACGAAGGGATGAAAGACGTCGCCGACTGGATGAAGAACAGCCGCCTTAAACTGAACTCAGACAAGACGGAAGTCCTCATCCTGGGATCATCTCCCTCCGCCTGGGACGACTCCTGGTGGCCCCTGGCCCTGGGCACCGCTCCCAAACCAACGGACCACACACGCAACCTGGGCTTCATCCTGGACTCCTCCCTGTCGATGACCAGACAAGTCAACGCCGTCTCATCTACATGCTTCAACACCCTGCGCATGCAAAGACTCCAACGCATCCAGAACGCCTCCGCACGACTCATCCTGGACATCCACCGACACAGCCACATCACCGGACACCTGAGAGACCTGCACTGGCTCCCCGTCAGCAAGAGAATCCCGTTCAGACTCCTCACCCACGCACACAAGGCTCTCCACGACCTGGGGCCCAAGTACCTCAACGACCGCCTGACCTTCTACACGCCCACCCGCCAGCTACGATCGACCAGCCACCCCCTCGCCACCGTACCACGCATCCGCAGAGCCACCGCCGGAGGAAGATCCTTCTCCTACCTGGCAGCCAAGACTTGGAACTCCCTCCCCACCCACCTACGGCGAACCCAAGACCATCTCTCCTTCAGGAAGCAGCTCAAGACCTGGTTGTTCGAGCAGTAACTTACCCCTCTCCCCCAGCGCCTTGAGACCCTCCCGGGTGAGTAGCGCGCTTTACAAATGCCGTGATTGACTGATAAACAGGCATAAATGACGGAGGCGGGTCATAGATGAATTGCTCACCCACCGACGCCGGAGACACCCGCGGGGTCCGAAGGCACACCGGCGGTTCTCGAGGGCGGAAAGAGTGTCCTCATGGCCACGAGGAAGTCTCGAATCTCGCCCGGCGTCGCATGGAGCTGGATGAGGTGCCACCCGAACGCTCGGCTGAGTCGCGCGAGGGGAGTCAGAAGAGCGATGTCGCCTCTGACTTCTTTCCATGCCTCGATTTACCTGAATGGGAGGACTTGGAACCTGACGAGCGGTGGTGGCTTCGGCTCCGCGACTGGTCCCTCTACTTCCTCCTAGTCCGGGACCTCGAGTGGCGCGGAGCCGACTTGTCGTCGTGGTCGGCCCCTAGACTGTAGAGACACCGGCGGTGGGGGTCGGTAACCGACATCAGTCAGTGACAGGCGTCACACAGCTTCATACTGGGCATCCATACCGGCACCAGGAGTCGAAGTTGACTCGAAAAAGATAGTTTTAAAAAAAAAAGTTAGTCAAAATGTGACTAAGGGCACTAGTTCTTCCTGGAGCTGCGCTTGCTGGCGCGGAAATGCAAATGCTACTTACCAGTATGCATCTGTTCTTGGCATGTAGGGCTGCTGACATTCATATCTGTGCATAGTCCGCCACCTAGTGTTGGGTCCGGATGATTGCACATTGTTGTCCTGGAAGAGTCTTCGAAGTATCACGAGATAGGTGGCTCCTCCCCTGGACTACAGTGCGCATGGGCATCGCCTCCATCCCCAGATTGTTTTTAGCCATAGGCAGAGATGGAGTGAAGAAGTGAGTGATGACCATGCTATGAGCATATGTGTGTATATGAATACATACTGCAGCTGCTACAGGCGCCGGGGAGGAGGGTGGGCGATATGAATGTCAGCAGCCCTACATGCCAAGAACAGATGCATACTGGTAAGTAGCATTTGCAGTTCGAGGCATGTGGGCTGCTGAATTCATATCTGTGCATAGAATACATAGCAGTCCCTCCATTAGCGGCGGCCGCCCGTGCCAGCTGCAGCAGTCTGAAAAAGCGTTTTTAGAACAGCCTGACCAACAGCTGCCTGTTGTTTTGAATGCACGTCTACGCAGTAGTGCTTGGTGAAAGTATGAGTGGTAGACCATGTGGCTGCTCTACAGATGTCTTCTAAGGGAATGTTACCTAAGAACGCCATAGAGGCCCCCAGCTTCCTAGTGGAGTGGGCCCTCGGTGGGATAGTGAGAGTGCGCTTAGCTTTAGCGTAGCATATCTGAATGCACTTTACTATCCATCTAGCTATTCCTGCTTTGGAGATTGCATTTCCCTTGTGTTGTGTGGCAAAAGCAACAAAGAGTTGTTTGGTTTTGCGGAAATCTTTTGTCCTGTCCACATAATACATCAAGGCTCTTTTTACATCAAGTGTGTGGAGCATCCGCTCCGCCAGCGTCTCTGGGTTTTGGAAGAACACCGGCAATTCAATTGTTTGGTTTATGTGAAACTGCGAGACCACTTTGGGTAAGAACTTAGGGTTAGTGCGGAGCACCACCCTGTTGGCATGTACCTGGAAGAAAGGTTCTTGGATGGTGAGCGCCTGCAGCTCGCTCACCCTCCGTAGCGATGTGATTGCTACCAAGAACGCCACCTTCCAGGTCAAAAACTGCAGCTCGCAAGAGTGTAGTGGCTCAAAGGGAGGACCCATCAGCCTTGTAAGAACCACATTGAGGTTCCATTCTGGAGCTGGTGGAGTCCTTGGTGGAATGACTCTTTTGAGCCCTTCCAGAAAAGCCTTGATAGCAGGGACCTTAAAGAGTGACAGGTGCTGTCTATTTTGGAGGTATGCTGCCATAGCCGACAGGTGAATGCGGATGGAAGAGTACGCTAGATTACACCGATACAGGTGAAAGAGGTAGCATATGATGTTGTGAATGGAAGCGTCTAGCGGGTCAATGCTGTGCTCCACGCAGTAGACGACAAACCTCTTCCATTTAGCCGCATAGCAAGCTCTAGTAGTGGGCTTTCTCGCCTCCCGAATGATGTCCATGCAGTCGGGAGGAAGATTGAGATAGCCGAACTCTAGGACCTCAGGAGCCAGATCGCCAGGTTGAGCTGTTGCGGATCTGGGTGCTGAATGTCGCCATGGCTCTGCGTCAAAAGGCTGGGAGTGAGATGAAGCCGTTGATGCGGTACCACGGAGAGTTCCAGAAACGTGGTGTACCATGGTTGGCGAGCCCACGTTGGAGCAACCAGGATGAGCGTCATCGAGTGTTGCCTGAGCTTGCGTGCCACCAGCGGTATCAGAGGCGCTGGGGGAAAAGCGTACGCAAATCTGCCTGACCAGTTCATCCACATCGCATTGCCCTGTGATTGGGGGTGTGGGAACCTGGCGGCAAAGCTTTGGCATTTTGCGTTCTCCTTTGTGGCGAACAGGTCTATCTCTGGATGACCCCACCTTTGGAAGTACGGTTGGAGTACTGATGGATGTAACTCCCACTCGTGCATCTGATGGCTGTGCCTGCTGAGCAGATCCGCCATCTGGTTGTCCTTGCCTGGGAGATGTTCTGCCATGAGGAAGATGTTCCTCTGAATGGCCCACTTCCACATGCTCTGAGCCAGATGAGACAGCTGTGGAGAGTGTGTCCCCCCTTGCTTCTGGATGTAGTACATGGCCGTCATGTTGTCCGTCCGGATCAACACGACCTTGTTGCACAGATGTACTTTGAACGCCTTTAAGGCCATGAAGATTGCCATCAGTTCCAACACGTTGATGTGCATCTTCCTCTGCTGAAGTGTCCATAGTCCCTGCACCGTGTAATGGAGTACATGCGCTCCCCATCCCTGGAGAGAGGCGTCCGTTGTCAGGATGATCTGTGGGACAGGCTCTTGGAATGGTCGGCCCTTGCAAAGGTTTTGTGGGTTCCACCAATGCAGAGAGTTGTACGCCCGACCGCTCACCAACACTAGGTCTGTCAGTTGCCCATGAGCCTGAGTCCACTGACGTGCCAGGCACTCCTGAAGCGGACGCATATGTAGTCTCGCGTGCGGGACAATGGAGATGCAGGAGGCCATCATGCCTATCAACTGCATGAACACCCTCGCTGGAAGCGAGGTCTGGGGTCTGAATCGTTGGATCAGCGCCTGGATACCGGCGATTCTCACTGAACTCGGCTGCGCAGTGGCCGCCAGAGTATCGATCGTCGCGCCCAGATACTGTCGCACGTGGGCGGGCTGGAGATGGGACTTTGGGTAGTTCAGAGAGAATCCCAGATCGTGCAGGAGGTGAATGGTGCGTGACACGTGGTCTACGCACTGCTGTTCCGTCTTTGCCTGAATAAGCCAGTCGTCTAGGTATGGGAAGACATGGACGTGCTGGCGACGGAGATGCGCTGCTACAGTCGCTAGGCATTTGGTGAAAACTCTCGGTGCCGTGGTGACCCCGAACGGCAGGACTCTGAACTGGTAATGCTGGTCTAAGATCTTGAATCTGAGATACTTCCTGTGTGAAGGA
Source organism: Lissotriton vulgaris (assembly GCF_964263255.1). Lineage (NCBI taxonomy): Eukaryota > Metazoa > Chordata > Amphibia > Caudata > Salamandridae > Lissotriton > Lissotriton vulgaris. Next base: position 191,675,098 of record NC_141689.1, on the reverse strand, counting down.
TGCAGGGGAATATGGAAATATGCATCCTTCAGATCCAGCGTTGCTAGGAAGTCCCCCTGTTGAAGCAGGGGAAGCACCTGCTGCAATGTGAGCATATGGAAGTGCTCTGAGTTGATGTACCAATTCAGGGGCCTGAGGTCCAGGATCGGCCTGAGTGATCCGTCCTTTTTGGGGATTAGAAAATACAGGGAGTAAACCCCTGTTCCCCGTTCTTGCAATGGAACGAGCTCTATCGCCCCTTTTTGCAGCATGATTAGTACTTCTTGCTGCAACAAGGTCAAGTGCTCGCCGGACATAGCACGGCCTCTTGGTGGTATGTCCGGTGGATTGGACGTAAGTTCTAGACAGTACCCGTACTGGATAAGAGACCTCACCCACCTGTCCGTGGTGATGGACCTCCACGCCGGCAGGAACTGCTGTAGTCTCCCCCCGACAGGTGTTGTGTGATCGGGGGGAAGTGACAAGACGTCACTGCTTGTTGGAGGCGGTGGACCTGGAGGCGTTGTTTCCACGTCCTCTGCCCTTGATGTTATTGCCTCTGTAGCCACCCCTGCCCTTGTTGTTGTTATACGAGGACTGGGTGTTACCCTTGTAGTACTGCGTGGTCTGGGGTGCCTGGCCTCTTGAGGTGCCTCTTGAATTGGAGCGGCGAAAAGAACCACCCCGAAACTGCTGACTTTGTAAAGCCCCCATAGACTTGGCAGTTTCGGTATCTTTCTTCATTTTTTCTAGGGAGGCATCCACCTCAGGGCCGAACAGATGGTCAGGATTCACCGCCTGACCCAGTAATGTGGTTTGTATGTCGGGCTTGAACCCAGAAATTCGAAGCCAGGCATGGCGTCTGAGTAATACGCTTGTATTGATAGCCCTGGAGGCAGTGTCTGCTACATCTAGGGCACATTTAATGGATGCATTAGTAATGAGTTTACCCTCCTGAATGAGCATCTCCCCCGCCTCCTTGTATTGGTCAGGCAAATGTTGTAGGATGGCCTCTAACGTGTCATAATGGGCCCTATCATAACGGGCAAGCAGGGCTTGAGTGTTAGAGATCCTCCAGATGTTTGCTGCCTGTGCAGCAATGCGTTTGCCTGATGCCTCAAAGATCTTCGACTCTTTGTCTGGGGGAGGAGCATCACCAGTAGACTGCGAATTCGCCCTCTTCCGAGCGTTGGACACCACCAGGGAGTCCAATGGCAAATGTCCCTTAATATACGTGGGATCCGTGGGCGCCGCCTTATACTTCCTGTCGATGCGAGGATTGACCACCCGCGCCCGGGTGGGCTCCTTGAATACCTCCTGTGCATGCTTCAGCACCCCTTTGAGCATAGGTAGCGTCTTGACCTGCTTTTCGGCTACCGAGAAGGTGTCGACCAAGAAGTCCGCATCCACCGGGTCTGAGTGCAGTTCGACGTCATGGTTCGCTGCAGCTCTCTCTATTAATGCATTAAACGCCGCCGAGTCCTCCGTCGGGGACGTCTTCGTGGCGAAAAGATGAGTGTCCTGACCTGACTGCAGGTCGTCTGTGTCGCCTCCTGCCGTCCAGGGCACCTGCTCCTCGTCCGGATCCGAGTACGCAGGATAGTTGTACTCGTCATTCTCCTCGTCCACGTCAGGCACTGGGGAATGGGCCGGCGAGCGTTCCATGGCTTGTGGAGACAGAGGTTCCATCAGAGCCGAAGAGTCCGCAGAGTACTTTTTGCTCTTAAGTGGAATCCTAAAAGGTTCCAATGGCGGCTCCGACGTAATCTTCCGTTTGAGGAGCGACAATTTTCCGGTGTTGGCGTCGATCGTCACCTCTCGACGTTCCTCCACCGCGAGGGGTTGGAGCCGAAGCTTCGATACCACCAAGGCAGCCTTCGGCGTCAATACTTCCTGAGAATGTCCGCTCTGCGTAGGCGCGAAGGCCTTCGGCGCCGACTTGGGAGGAAGGGTAAAACGGATGGGCGGTTGTTCCTTGGCAGGCTTCGGCGTGGGCCTGGGCACGACAGTGTCCTGGCTGGGAACCACAGTGGACTGTCGGATCCGCTTCAAGGATTCTCCCACCTTCTTAGTAAGGGATGCCGAGGGCTGAACCGTCTCGAGCGACTCTTCGCCTCCGAGAGCCCGGTCGTCGTCAGGCCTCTTCTTCGGTGCCGACGCCCCCTGGCCTGTCGCACCGTCAGCGTGACGCTTCTTCGAAGCCGTCTTCGGGTCCGCAACACCTCTCGGCGCCGACGCAGCCGCGTCGGAAGTCTTCACCTTCGGTGCCGACCCAGAAGACTTCGGGTCGGCCATTTTTGCGCGGCTCTTGTGGTCGGCCATCTTGGCGTGGCTCTTCGAGTCGGCCATTTTGGGTTTCGTGGAAGTTGACGCCTCCAGAACCTTCTTCACCAACGCCAGTTTCGGTTTCGTTTTCGCATCTGAGGGTGCGGAACCGGTTGCCTTCACTTTCGTTTTCTTGCCAGAAATGTCCGTGACCGGGCCCGGAGGCGGGGACGTAGGACTTATAGTAAGATCTCGGGTAAGGCCCGAAGGCGATCCCTCGACCTGGGCCGTAGAACGGGGGGAAACCCCGGAGTCCGTTTGGGGATGCTCTTCCTCCGAGCTATCTCCCATCGCGGCACAAATCAGTTCGTCGTCCCCTACCTCACCGGAGACTTCGTCGCAGGCCTCCTCGTCCGCGTCGTAGGCCTCTTCCTCGGACGCGGGGCCAGAGTCCGACTCTTGCACGTCGGCCTCCTCCTCGATCGATTCCTGAACGATGTCATCAGGTGGGGGTGCCGAAGCCGACAACTGTGCCTGGAGTCGATTAGCCCGGCGAATCCTCAAAGTTTTCTTACTCCTAAACTTTGAACACGCCATGCAGGTGTCTTCACGGTGATCCGGTGACAAGCATGTGTTGCACACAGGGTGCACGTCGAGGTGCGAATATTTCGAGTGACATAGCGGACACTTCTTGAATGGAGTCCGCTCCATCGCAAATGCGGTAGTGTAGGCCCGTCCGCGTCGAAGCACGTGGAAGGGCAGTAGGAGATAGGAGCTGAGAGTCAGTAAGAGAACCCGAACGCAACAATACCGACGCCCAGCCTACAGACCTTTTGGTCTCAAGTGAAATCGAACAACTATCGGTTCCGAAGGAGGGAACCGAAAACACATCCGAACCCTATGGCGGAAAAAAACAATCTGGGGATGGAGGCGATGCCCATGCGCACTGTAGTCCAGGGGAGGAGCCACCTATCTCGTGATACTTCGAAGACTCTTCCAGGACAACAATGTGCAATCATCCGGACCCAACACTAGGTGGCGGACTATGCACAGATATGAATTCAGCAGCCCACATGCCTCGAACACAGAAGAACTGACGTCCGCGCGCGAGGGCGGCGTCTAAGTACTCCGACGACGTCATCCCGGCTATCACGCCGCCTTCGACGGACCCCGGAGCTGCAGACGACGCCTACCGACCCGCAGTGGTACTGCTGACGAAAACTTTCCAGATCTAGTCTGACGCCTGGGGATAGTCTAAGGTAAGGAATCTAACTAACGTGTTTCTTTCAGATATACCAGACTAATAGCGGCAGAGGAAAGGCCTTGAGCACTACTGTGTCCATGATGACCTTTATGAACTGAATCTTCGGAGGGCTCAGGTGAAACGTCTGCTCGTTGACTGAAACCCAAAGGAGATCAAGGGCTCAGATTTTGACCGGAGGTGATCTGTGACTGACTGAGGTGAGCACTCCTTTATTAGCCAGTTGCCAGGGGACAGGCATACATGTGTCCCAGATTTTTTAATATGACCTGTGATCAATATAATTTTTTGGAACACCCGAGTAAAGATAAGGCTGAAGAGCAGTATTGCGGACTGGAAATGTTCTGACTCTACCATGAACAACAGGTAAAGTCTACTGGACTGCAGAATGGGTAAATGCAAATTAGAATTCAGGGACACCATCCAGTACCCAAGTTCATTAAGGCACACACAAACACTGTGAATAGCGCCCCTCATCACTCTGCAAATGTGGCACCCACAAACTCGCATCTTTGGCAAGCATGGGATTGAGTTATTGCATCACAATATCAGCATGGTCACCCCAAAAGTGTGTGGGAGAGGTAGGTGAATAAAAAGGTGGAGAGGCAATAAAGAGCTAGGCATAGCCCTTTTGAACACTTTGTAAGCACCATTGGTCTTACGGGATATCCAGCCGAGGAAATATATCCTACCTCGTACTAACAGGTGGTGGGGCTGGGATGACTATTCAAAGCAGTTTGGGAGCTGCTGTGCAGGAGAAGGGAGAGTTGGAGGATAGATTTCCATGCTGGTTTGCTCACTGATCACATCTAGGTGTGTCTTCTAAGCACACACTTGGTCTCAAACGCACAGCCAATGGAGTCGTTGGTTTCCAGGCCTGCATGCATCACATCTTTGCTGCATGCTGCCAGTCTTGGATCATTTCTGTCAATGTGTTCAAATGAGACACATCACATTAAAAATGCATTAAGACAGGATAGCTTAGCAAATTTTTTTATTTACAATGGCGTTATTATGTTTCGACTTCTTACCTAGGAGGTTAGAAGGAAAAGCAATTGGGTTGACTTTACTTGTGGAGGCTTACACCACAATGCTTTCAACGTTACAGTCAAGGTCACTAGGGGTTGGTCTGTATCATCTAGCTGTAGGTCAGCTGACCGGAGGAGCTGAACATGGTTTAGCTCATGTGTGTTAGTAACGGCCTTGCTAAGAGGTAATAGTGTCTCAGATGACGTTTGCCTGGGTTGAAGGATTTCAGTCAATAAATTGGTTTTAGAGGTCTGGCACCACTACGACAAAAAAGGTGTTTTCTTCCAATAGTGGGCCCAGCTGAGTTCAGCTGCGTCTCTGGTGAGGCATCTAGGCTACAAGCATTTCCCCAGTCTAAACAAAGACCTTTGTCAGTTTAATGAGGGAGTAGATATTCTGCTTCCTCATAATCAGTATTGTGAGAGACATTAGGTATGACCTGGACCGCAAGGGAACTGGAGCGAAAGAAGCCCTCTATCTTTTAATAGTGGAGGCATCCAGGGAGAAGCAGATGCTGAAGGTCTGGGCTGTATAACTACCTGCTGTGCCTTAGAAACACTATAGCGAAAGATGGTGTGGGCAATAGTCAGCCTCCTTGAAGTCCATTATCAACTACAGAGCAGGCGACGGCTCAGGGAATTCAAGTGTGCTGGGACCACACAGGGGCTGTCTTGGAGACAGGCACCTGACCCTTCCAGTGACACCCTTACAACTTCTCACTGGACTTCAAATGGCAGGAAGTGGACAAATCCTGCTTTACTTTCGTGGACTTATTGCACATTTTCTATATACAGGAAGACTAAGAGCGGTAACAGGACAGCATGATTGACTGAGTCGTGACTGGAGCCCAAGCGTCAAAGGCATGCGATATAAGAGTTCATAACAAACGTGTTTACTGTAGCAATAGCATTGCTTGAACCTGCAATTTGTGCAGAGACCTCTTACCTAAGAAACTGTTTTTTGAACAAAGGTGTCAAAGGGTGCGGAAAGAAAAGAACTGACATCTTTGTTCAGGGGAGGCGCGTAAATGTGCTTCTGGGTGGTATAAGCTCGCCGTGGAGCCATATGGCACTACCTACCAGCGCACAGGAAGCATAAAAAAAAGAAAAAAGATCTCTGGATCCAGTCTGCCACACCTAGGAATATTCTGAAGGTGAGGAATGTGTGGTTTGAAGTTTCCATCACAAAAAAAACACCCATAACCAACATAATAATCTGTAAATCAAGAGGCAGAAGCATATCTGGGAGATTAGAAGCAAAATAGGGTCTTAAAGAACTTCCATTACTCACAAATACAGTGGGCCCATATGGAAACGCGCTAGGTACTCCAGGCATACTGGCATAGTAAGATAATCCAGGATAGCTGTAGCCAGGAGGCAGGCCAGGATTGAGGAATGGTTGCTGTGCAGCATGATGGGCTTGTGTCTGATTCTGCTGAGGCTGAGCGAGTGTGGTAGCAGGTGCTGGAGAAGCAGAATCACCCCGGCCAAACTTGGCAACATCACCTGCAAAGCGGAGGGACAACAGTTTCAGACAATTATGGTCAAGTGAAAGCAATAACCCATACAGTTCTAGGTCTTAACGCACAAGTTGCTTACCTTCGGTAACAATATATCTGTAAGAAACATTAGTTAGTGATAGATTCCTTACCTTAGAATATCCCCAGGCATCAGACTGGATCCGGAAAGTTTTCATCAGCTGTGTAGGAGAGTAGGGTCTGCTTCCTATGGTCACCCCCACTTTTTGCTTTTGCTTCACTGGTTTTCGACTTAGAGGTGGCTGTAGGCCTGCTAATCAGACCCACAGCCCAGATGCACTCTCTAAAATTACCATGTACTCTAGGTACATCCACAATTGAGAATTGGTTCACCTTATCAGCCCCTGTAGAAGTGTACCGTAGGTAATCAGGGCATAGGTGTAACCAAGGCCTACCAGGGGCTGCAGCATGTATTATGCCACCCCTGGCTGGCCACTCAAATAGACACAACTGGCTGATCACTCAGCTGGGGCAAGGTCGTGTAACCACCCCTTGCTTAGGTGTAGTATTCCTATACCTACCTGCATATAAACACATAGTAACCTATAAGTCACTCCCATGGCAGGCCTTAACAATCCTGAAGGCAGAGTGCTTGGTTATGTGTGAGATGGTGCTCTATCATGAGCTGAGCCGGTCTGCAGCTTTCGGAACCATGTCCTTCTAGCTGTTCTGTGATATTGCCATACCTTATATTCTTAAGTGCATTATAACCCTCGCGGTCAATGCTAACTTTGGTTTGGCTTTATCAAAACATGTCGTGTAAGGTGTCATACACTTCGGAATACTACCCCCTCGCAAATTCTGGCGACGGGGGTAGCATTCCACCCTTTTAGAGGGAGAAGACATGTTAGTTCTGACTATCCCGGTTAAAGTTAACCAGAGCCCCAGCATCACAAAATGGATGCTGCTGCCACAGACACAAGTCTGACCTCCAGCTTCTGGGAGTCCTTCCAGTCACGGAGGTTTGGACACCCCAGACAGGAGTATGTGTATTGGGACAGGGAGGGCTGAATAGAATCAGACACTGTCTGGAGCACTCTAGGTGCTCCATGCATACCACAGTTCAAACTGGTTGCTGGGGCACTCCAGCCCCAGCTCTGGTGCGAAACTGCACAAAGGAAAGGGGGTGTAACCACCCCCCTTCCTGGTCCCACCCATAGGAGGGACCTAGTGACCAAACCAGCCCCCTTTTATTATTATGTTTCTTATATAGCGCCTGAATCGACCCCCGAAGGGGTATCTCCGCGCTTGCCTAGGGAACCCGTCCTGGCTTTTCCCTGTGAGATAGCCCCTACAGGGCATCCCCAAGGTGAAAGCCAGGCATCCCGCCGCGGGGTGGCCGTTGTGGAGATTAAGCAAGCTTAATGCCCAGAGTTGCAGAGTGTGAACCCATGATTAGGTCAGGCACCGAAGCGAGAATTATCGAGTCCATGGACATTTGAGCTCAAGACCCTGCCGCGTCGGGAATTGAACCCTGATCCCGGGTCTGACCTCTGCTTCAGGGTCTGCCTGCTATAACCAGTGAGCCACACTTCTCCACCTTTAGTTGTATAAAAGTAGGAGCTGACCCAGGAGATTAGATTAATCCTGGAATCGAACTGAAGACTAAATTCTGGACCCTTTGACATTCAACTGAAGACTGTAGAAATCTCCCTTGTGACCGAGGAGTGACCACCCTGGGCAACAAGGCACCGTCCAGATACTCGACTGCTTGCTTTGTCCCCGTTCCTGCCGGAACCAGAGCACAGAGCCTGAGAAGACCTCGACTCCCGGATCCCTCTGACCCCACTGCACGACTCCAGCACAGCTGAGCCCCATGGAAGGCGTTGGGACCCGTGGAAGCAGGTAACTTGCAAAGTCTTCAACCTGCTAACAGCGCAGCTCCTGAGGTCTCCTCGAAGCTGTGCACTGGGGACTGAGACACCCCGACATCGAGCTCCACCCGCACCGAAGACCAGCCCCCCACACTCTACGAGATCTGCGTGGGGCCCTTCTGCTTGTGTCCTGCTCGACGCGTTGTCCGGTTGCTGGCTCGTTGGATAGTAGCCCCTGGCGACGATCCTTTTTGAAAATCCATCGCTGGTCTGGTTGCTCCAGACTGGCCCTTGCTTTCCTGAAAAGGTGAAGTACCTCAGACCCTCCTGGTCTGCACCAGAAGCTCTGTGTATCCTGCGTGGGTTGCCTTTGCTTAGGCTTGTTGGCTCCGATCTTGAAGCCGACCCCTCCATCTGCGAGAACCTTCGTGGGTCAGCTCTTCTCCAACACCTGGTCGTCCTCAACGCCTCCTGGTCCGCGTGGCTGCAACTACAAGCTTCACCTCAGCACCCGATTGCTCCTCGTCGATGTCCTGGTTCCTCCCTGGTTCCACCCGGTCACTGGCTAGTGACCTACACTCTGTCCCCTCTGCTTTCAGGTCTTCTTCAACTCCGATCCACCCGGACATCTTCCTCCTGGTCGCCTCCAGCATCTTTCTTCACAGGCTCCATAGTCTTCAACGGCGAAACCAGACACATCTTCACACCTATGCACCCGCTTCCTGTGGGTGAGGTAACGTGAGTACTTAGGTGCTCTCACGGGTATTGACTACCCAAGTGTCTAGGTTTTTAGTTGTATCCTACTAGATAGACCGGAAGTGTCCTAAATCTCAATTTACTTACCTTCTAAGTTCACATTGACTTTCTATTGACTCTCGCGTGAGTGCCCTGACACTGCACGCGCCGCCTGTGGGCCTCCTACTCCTAACTTAGGGGTCAGACAGTGTAGCCCCAGCGATTCCCTAGGCCTTCTCCTTTCCCAAGTCGTGGTTCTCTTAGTATATGGTTTTACGTGCCCCTAGGGCCTAACTGTAAATTGTGCTATTTAAAGTATTTCTAAGTGTAACTTATGTGCTTTTGCCTCTGATCTCATAAAGAGTTCAGAGGAGTGTGTTAGTAAATAAATACATATATATGTTATATATATCCTGTGTGGTGTCCTTTCATTTGATATTCAAGGGGTTACATATAGTAGAACAGCTGGCTTTACACGCCCTCAAGAGTCTTCTAGCCTAAGACTGTTCTGTCCACGCTACCTCTAGGATAGCTGGTCTATAAGGTTGACTTTACAACCATCACCATAAGGGTTGTTTGGACTGGTGCAAGGTGTTCACTAGAATAGTGAACATCATATACTAGGCCAACTTCTCACAAGCAGTACCATTCGCTTCGGTAGGTGGCGCCGTGCTGCTCCGCGTCCGCCGTCGGCGTCGCTGGGATGACTTGCAGGCGCTACTTAGACGCCACCCAAGCATGCTGATGTCAGTTCAGTACAGAACTTTCCGCACCAGGAACTCAGAGCCATGCAAGATACTGTCCACTAGTGCATTGAAAACTAGGGCCCTGAAAGGGATAACCTTATCCCTAGAAATCAGTTCTCGGAACGGGCAGGATGGGTGGAGCGGTAAAGAATCTATCACTAACTAATGTTTCTTACAGAGATATTCTTACCGAAGGTAAGTAACTTGTGCATCTGAAAGAAACACATTAGTGATAGATTCCTTAGCTTAGAATCGATACCCCAGCAATACCAACCATGGTGGTGGGTCTGCGAACCAAGATCACACCAGAAAGTCTAGGAGAACAGAACAGGCTAAAAAGCAGTCTCTCCAGCGTTGGCTGTCAAGGCAGTAATATTTTGTAAACGTGTGAAATGAAGCCCACGTGGCTCCCTGACAAATGTCTAGCAGGGGGATGCCACGTCCCAGTGCAATAGTGGCTGCAGCTGCTCTAGTGGAATGATCACACATCCCCACCGGAGGCTCCATTTTAGCCAAAGAGTAGCAGGCTTTGATGCACAAGACAACCCAACGGGAGATAGTCCTCTTGTGCACTGCCCAACTTTTCTACGTGCCAACGTAGCCAACAAAGAGTTGGTCATCCACCAGGAACTGCTGTGTGCGGTTGAGATAGAATGAAAGCGCATGTTTTGGGTCAGACGGTGGAGCCTCTCTAGAAAGAGGCGGAAGAAGGTGGGCAAGGTAATGGACTGCCCAATGTGAAAGGCAGTAACAACTTTTGGCAGAAAGGAAGAACGGGACCTGAGCACAACCTTGTCCGGATGGACCGATAGAAAGGGAGGCTTACAAGAAAAAGCCTGGAGCTCACTCACTCGCCTAGTGGTGGTGATGGCCACCAGGAAGGCAGTCTTCAAGGTCAAGAGACGAAGAGGACAGTTGTGGAGAGGCTCAAATGGAGCGCACATTAAGTATGTAAGAACCAGATTCAAATCCCACTGTGGCATCACAAAAGGAATAGGAGGAAAAAGGTGTGTAATGCCTTTTAGAAATCTATTTACAACCAGGGACTTGAAAAGAGAGGGCTGATCAGGGAGCCTGAGAAAGGCCGAAATAGCAGAAAGATAGCCCTCGATAGTGCCCAGAGCAGAGCCCTGCTGGGCCGAAGAGAAACAGCAGGATCTCTGAAAAGGGGCAGAAAGGGGATCCATAGCCTTTGATGTGCACTATGCCACAAATTTGTTCCATCTGCAGGTGTATACCACTTAAGTGGAGGGATGCCTGGCTGCCAGAATGACATCACAAACTTGGAGGCAAGTCGAAAGGAATCAACTGCTGCCGCTCAATCTCTACGCAAAGAGGTGTTGGACTGTCCCCTGCTGCTGCGACAGAAGCGGTACAAAAGGGGGTGGTGATGGGCGGAGCATCTGAACCAATCAAACACTCACACCCAGTCAACAGATCTGGGTTTAATCCATCACCGTTCTTTAGCCCACTCTGCCACCCCAGTTCAGACATGGCTATAAGCAAATCAGTCTGACCCTGTGCCGCATGGGAACAGTCCAGCCTGAACTGCCAAGCCATGTCTTCCCTGGACCGGAAACAAGCTTCCGAGGACCGGTTTCTGGCATTCCAGCCGTCTTCAGCCCGGCTTGCTTGAATCCAGTGGCAAAGATAGCAAAGGGACTCGCGTCTGAGCATACCCTGCCAACTTATGGCGAACAAAGCGGTACAAAAGGGGGTGGTGATGGACGGAGCATCTGAACCAATCAAACACTCACACCCAGTCAACAGATCTGGGTTTAATCCATCACAGTTCTTTAGCCTACTCTGCCACCCCAGTAAAGACATGACCATAAGCAAATCAGTCTGACCCTGTGTAGGAGAGTAGGGTCTGCAATCCTATGATCACCCCAGATTTTTACTTTTTGCTTCACTGGCTTACGACTTCTCTGGCTATGGGCCTGCTAATCAGACCCACAGCCTTGCTGTTCTCTCACTAAATTGACACGTGTACCTTAAGTGCATTTACCAATTGGTACTGGGCCACCTTATCAGACCCTGTAACTCAGGGCATAGGTGTACCCAGGGCCTACCAGGGGCTGCAGCATGTATTATGCCACCCCTGGCTGGCCATCTAAATCTGACACAACTGGCTGCACGACAGCTGAGGTAAAGTGGTGTAATCCCCCTTTGCTGTAGATATAGTATACCTATATCTAACCCTAAAATGGACACATGTATTCCTATCAGTCACTCCTATGGCAGGCCTTAACAATCCTGAAGGCAGAGTGCTTGGAATCATGTGAGATGGTGCTCTGGCATGAGCTGAGCCCGACTGCAGCTTGCGGAACCAAGTCCTAATAGCTGTTCTATGATAACGCGTACCATATACTCTTAAGTGCATTATAATCCTCGCGGTTATTTGCTATCTTTGGTATCGCTTTATCAAAACATGTCGAGTAAGGTGTCATACGAATTGGAATACTAACCCCTCGCCAATTCTGGCGACTGGGTTAGCATTCCACTCTTCTAGAGGGACACAACATGTATGTAACTGTGAACCCCGGTTTAAGTTAACTCGAGCCTCAGCATCACAAAATGGATGCTGCCACCACAGACACAAGTCTGACCCCTGCAGCTGGGAGTCCTTCCAGCGAGGGGAGCATGAACAAAGGTTTTCCTGTCAGGGGTGGTGCTAGCACCATCCCAGACAGGGTTTTGTGTATCCTAGGTAGGCAGGGCTGAATAGGAAGGTGACTGCAAGTGGCACCCCGGTGCTCACTGTGCATCTGCCAGTTTGAACCAGTTCCAGAGGCACACCAGCCCCTGAGCTGGGGAAAGTCCGGCATGGGAGAGGGGTGTAACCACCCCCCTTCCTGGTCCCACCCATGGGCAGGACCTAGTCCAGTACCAGCCCCTTTCTTTAGAATAAAGGTGGGAGCGGGGACCCTTCCAAATTAGATCATCTTTGAATCCTGAAACTACTTTCTACGAAAGGAACTCAAGACTTCTTCCTAAGATTTCTCCCTTGTGACTAAGGAGTAGTCACCCTGCATCTGCGGGCACCAACTAAGAACACTGTGGTTTGCTGCACGTCCTTCCTCCAGAACCGACCAGCACGACGAGACACGGCTTCCCTGGCACCTCTGACCTCTACCTACATCATCAGCCCAGCTGAGATCCGTGGGTGTGACGAGACCTCGAGGGACTGGCAATCTTCAGAACTGCACTACGCTTATCCAGCACGAGCGCCGAGGGATCCTCGAGTGAGTGCTTTGGGGTTTGAGAAGCCCTAACCCTGAGCAGCTCCAGCACCGAAGTCCAGCCCCCCAGCATCCACGAGATCTGCGTGGGGCCCTTCTGCTCTTTGCTGCTCACCGCGTTGTCCGGCCACTTGCCTGCTGGCTTGTAGCCCTCTTGACGACGGACGACACTTCCATCGCTGGTCTGGTTGCTCCAGACTGGCCCTTGCTCCCCTCCAACAGCGGAGCACCCCGGACCCTCCTGGTCCATTCCAGACGCCATTTTGAGTCCACCGCGTGGGCTTGCATTTGCCAAGAGTTGTTGCCCCAATACTGGGTCCAGCATCGCCGACAGCAGATACCTTCGTGGGACAGCTCGCACCTCCATCCTGGTCGCCGACAACGCCTCCTGGTCCGAGAGACTGAAGAGCCCAGCGTCGCCCACTCACCTGGTCGAGGTGACTTCATCCGGTGCCATCCTGGTGCCCATCTAATCACTGGCTAGTGATTCAGAACTTGGTCCCCTCTGCTTACAGGTACCCTCTTCAGCTGATCCAGTCCTTGGATCGGCCCGGAACATCTTCACTGGTCGCCTGCCAGCAACTTCCACTCCAGGCTCCTGGTTAGTCAACGAAGAAACCCGACGACACTTGAACCCTATGCAGCCGCAGCCCCTGGGCTAGGTAAACCTAGTACCACGGTGCTCCAGCGTAGACCAACTCTTCAAGTGTCTAGATCCACTTTCGTTTTTGACCTACCTAGTCGGGTTCGCCCGAGAACACTTTGTAATTTCTAGAAACCATAGACTTTGTCCCGCATTGCGCGTGAGAGTTTCCACTCTGCACACGACGTCCCTAGGCCTCCTGCTTCTAATCCAAGGGTTCAGCATTGTAGGCCTAGCGTTTCTAAAGTCTTTGAGAGTAGTACTTACCTGCTAGTAATTTCGCATTCCACTTTTGTAGTATATGGTTTTCCGTGCCCCTCTGGCATTTGTGTAAATTGTGCGACTTTCAGTATTTCTTTAAGAGCTTTGTATTGTGCTTAGCGCCCAGTCCTCATAAAGATATTTGATATTTTGATATTTATGGGTATTTATAAAGCGCAGACATTCGCTCCGAAAGGAGCATCTTGGCGCTAAGAGTCCAGGGCTGTTGTGTTCTAAATAAATATACTTTTATTTTCATAACAACTTGTGTGGTGTCCTTTCACTTGGTGTTCAATTGGTATATGTGATGGTATAACAGCTGGCTTAACACGCCCTCTAGAGTTTAGCCTAAAGGCTGCTCTTGTCCATGCTACTAGGATAGCTGGTCTATAAAGGTTGACTTACAACCAATCATCAATAAGGGTCGTTTGGAATGATACACAGTGATCACTAGAATAGTGAGCACTACATATCAGGCCAACTTCTCACAACGGGTACCTGCTCTTCCCAGCGCGGAAAAAGAAATAACTGACGTCAGCGCGCTTTGGCGGCGTCTAAGTAGCGCCCGCGATGCCAAATGCAGAGCCACACGACTCCACCTACCGACGTGCAGGGGTACTGCTGACGAAAACTTTTCGGATCCAGTCTGACGCCTGGGGATATTCTAAGGTAAGGAATCTATCACTAACGTGTTTCTTTCAAATATTGGCTTTCCTATTAAAACCCCCCCCACAAATTAACATAAATAACATTTTGATTGGTTACTAAAAACCACAGCAATCATCTAATCACTGCGTACATGAGAGCAGTAGTATGCTATACACATTGCTCTTCATATACGAGAGGCCTGGACATTCCCGAAAAGTAAGTCCTCAACCAGATGTGGTGTTAAACAGCTGCCGGCGATGAAACAGGCCTTCCGCGTGAGTTGGTCATGTTGAGACCACAACGGATATCGAACTTTGGTGCATCTCTCCTGTCTGATACATCTTGGGAGAGAATATCCAGGCCTTCTCAGACTGTGGCAGCACTTGTTCAACAGGGAGTGGAAATAATGTCCCAATAAGCATGCAGTGTTCATCAAAGGAAATGTAAGGCGGCCCAACTTTCTAGCCTCTTGGATTTCCTGTCCAGGGGTGTGGAAGGGAACGTGCCACAGGAGGCAGAGGCTTGGACCACCAATCTCTCTGGGGTATGGGGGGTGGCGAGTAAGCTTGGGAGGCGATTATCCTATTCACAGGAGCCCCTGTGCTGGGTGTGGACCGGGTACCCAGTAGGACATCTGTAAGGGCCTCATTGAAAGGGAGCAATGGTTCAGGAAAGGAGAAACCTGCCTGCAAGACCTCTGAAAACATTGGCCTTGACCATCCCCAAAGGAAGCTGAAGGTCCAGGACCTCAGCAGACTTTCATACCACCATAGCAAATGAAGCTACCTCCTCGGTAGCCACAATAGGAGAAAGCATGCCCATGCCAGTATCTTGAGAAGAGTCCAGTCCATTGGATTCACACAACTCCTTACACCAGTCAATCTCATGATAAGGCTGGACTTCCAAAAGGGTCCTGCGACCCCTCCCAATCATCTTCCACTCCTAGCCCTTCAGAATAGGGCTCAGGAAATTACATAATGTCCTGTTGGCACCGCTATCGGCGTCGGTCGCCGCGGTACCTGAACCGCCAGGGGACACCAGGAGCACTGGCATCAGGGAGGGTCGCAATAGAACGACTGGCGCAGTACCAGATCCAACCCCGAATCTATGGAGGAACATCAGTGCCGGAATCGAAGCCGCCGGCGTGGAACTCAAATGGAGCCCCCTCTGACCTTAAGGGGCTCGAAGGCACGCTGGTAAGGTCAGACCACCCAAATATGAGGCATGTGTCATCATAAAATTCATTAAGCTGGGGGGGGTCATTCCAGCTCCAGGAGAGGTGGGGAAGCGTGGAGCCAACCCAGGTTCAGCAGAACGAGGCCTAGAACGCAGAGGATGACTTTGTATGTGTTTTATGCTTCTTACCTCTGACCTACTTGACATCTTCCAGTAGGAGGATGAAGAATTAGGACTCCTGGAGCAGTGCTGAGACCTTCCTCTCGACCCGCACCCTGGACGAGACCTAGATGTGGTTGCTGTGCGCCAGGCTGCAAGCAACTTTAGGGACCGCTTACTTAAACCTTTTGGAGCGATGACCTGGCAGTCTGAGCACAACTGAGTCGTGGTCGTGCTCCAGGCACCAGAGGCAAACCGGGTGTGGGTCCGTCACCGACATGGTGCGCTTACAGACACTGCACGATTTGAAACCAGATCACTTCTTAGACATGCTGGAAAAAAGCCTCCACACGAAAAAGGATTCAGAAATGGGGGTGGTGATGAACAGAGTGTCTGAATTAAGCAGACCACTCTTACCCAGTCCAAGGATCAGGGCTTGATCCATCACCGTTATTTATCTCACTGCACCATCCCAGTTCAGAACCTGGCTATATGCAAATCAGTCTGTCTCTGGCCCAGTGCATCATGGGAACAGGGCAGACTAAACTACCAAGCCAATTCTTCACCAGAAAGGAGACAAGCTACCGGGGACCGGTTTCTGGCATTTCAGCCGTCGTCGGCCCGGCTTGCTTGAATACTGATGGTGCAGTGAGAAAGGGACTCATGTCTGAGTATACCCTGCCACACCTATAGTGGCCAAAAACGATTTAGAAATGGGGGTGGTGATGAACAGAGCTTGTTTCCTTCCCAGTATAAGAATTGGCTTGGTAGTTTGGTTTGCCCTGTTCCCATCATGCACTGGGACAGGAACAGACTATTTTGCATGTAGCCAGATTCTGAGCTGGGATGGTGCAGTGAGCTAAAAAACGGTGACCTGACAGCTGGGTATTGGCAAATCAGGTTAGCTGAGGATGCCAAGACCAAGACAGGATTTTC
Source organism: Lissotriton vulgaris (assembly GCF_964263255.1). NCBI lineage: Eukaryota > Metazoa > Chordata > Amphibia > Caudata > Salamandridae > Lissotriton > Lissotriton vulgaris. The sequence goes on along the minus strand of NC_141689.1, from coordinate 191,658,667 downwards.
AACCCCTGGTGGACATTATCAATTTGTGGTAATGCCCTTTGTTCTGAAAAATGCACCTGCCACCTTCCAAAGGCTGGTGAATCAAGTTCTGACTGGGCTGGATGACTTCTGTGCAGCATATCTTGATGATATAGCTGTCTTTAGTTCCACCTGGGAGGATCACCTGGTCCACCTGAGGAAAGTGTTAGAGGCACTGCAAGCAGCAGGTCTCACTATCAAGGCCACAAAGTGCCAGATAGGGCAGACACAGGTTGTATACTTGGGCCACCTTGTAGGTGGAGGCCAGGTTCAGCCACTGGAGAGCAAGATACAATCCATCAGGGATTGGGCTCCTCCAACCACCCAGACTCAGGTTCGAGCTTTCTTGGGCCTGACTGGCTATTACAGGAAATTTGTCAGAAATTATGGATCAATTGTGACTCCACTTAATGAACTGACAAGTAAAAAGATGCCAAAGAAAGTTCAGTGGACAGCAGGCTGTCAAAAAGCATTCGATGACCTAAAGCAGGCCATGTGCACAGCACCTATCCTAAAGAGTCCAGACTACTCCAAACCATTCATTGTCCAAACAGATGCTTCTGAGTTGGGTGTGGGAGCTGTTCTATCTCAGCTGAATTTTGATGGTCATGACCAGCCCATTGCTTTTATAAGCAGAAGGCTGACCCCCAGAAGAAAAATTGGTCAGCTATTGAGAGGAGGCCTTTGCTGTGGTTTGGGCCCTGAAGAAACTGAGGCCATACTTGTTTGGCACTCATTTCAAGATTCAGACCGACCATAGGCCCCTCTTGTGGCTAAATCAGATGAAGGGTGAAAACCCCAAACTGCTTAGGTGGTCCATTTCCCTACAGGGGATGGATTTTACAGTGGAGCATAGACCTGGCACTGATAATGGCAATGCAGATGGGCTCTCCAGGTATTTCCACTTAGAGCAAGAAGACTCACCTGGTCAAGGTTAGTTTATTGTCCCAAAGTTTGGGGGGGGGGGGGGGGGGTGGGAGGGTCATGTAGGAGAGTAGGGTCTGCAATCCTATGATCACCCCAGATTTTTGCTTTTTGCTTCACGACTTCTCTGGCTGTGGGCCTGCTAATCAGACTCACAGCCTTGCTGTTCTCTCACTAAATTGACATGTGTACCTTAGGTGCATTTACCAATTGGTACTGGGCCACCTTATCAGACCCTGTAACTCAGGGCATAGGTGTACCCAGGGCCTACCAGGGGCTGCAGCATGTATTATGCCACCCCTGGCTGGCCATCTAAATCTGACACAATTGGCTGCACGACAGCTGGGGTAAGGTGGTATAATCACCCCTTGCTTTAGATATAGTATACCAATATCTAACCCTAAAATGGACACACAGATTCCTATCAGTCACTCCTATGGCAGGCCTTGACAATCCTGAAGGCAGAGTGCTTGGAATCGTGTGAGATGGTGCTCTGGCATGAGCTGAGCCCGTTTGCAGCTTGCAGAACCAAGTCCTAATAGCTGTTCCATGATAACGCACACCATATACTCTTAAGTGCATTATAATCCTCGCGGTTATATGCCAACTCTGGTATCGCTTTATCAAAACATGTCGAGTAAGGTGTCATACGAATTGGAATACTAACCCCACGCCAACTCTGGCGACGGGGTTAGCATTCCACCCTTCTAGAGGGACACGACATGTAGGTAACTGTGAACCCCGGCTAAAGTTAACTCGAGCCTCAGCATCACAAAATGGATGCTGCCACCACAGACACAAGTCTGACCTCCTGCTGCTGGGAGTCCTTCCAGCGAGGGAGGTTTAGACAAAGGGTTTCCTGCCTTGGGAGGTGCTAGCACCATCCCAGACAGGGTTTTGTGTATCCTGGGTAGGCAGGGCTTTAGAGGAAGGTGACTGCAAGTGGCACCCCGGTGCTCAGTATGCATCTGCCGGCTAGAACCAGTTCCAGGGGCACACCAGCCCATGAGCTGGGGAAAGTCCGGCATGGGAGAGGGGTGTAACCATCCCCCTTCCTGGTCCCACCCATGGGCAGGACCTAGTCGCGTGCCAGCCCCTTTTCCTAGTATAAAGATAGGAGCGGGCCCCCTTCCAAATTAGATCATCTTTGAATCCTGAAACTACTTTCTACGAAAGGAACTCTCGACTTCTTCTCAAGATTTCTCCCTTGTGACTAAGGAGTAGTCACCCTGCATCCGCAGGCACCATCCAAGCATCGCGGTTTGCTGTAAGTCTCTCCTCCGGATCAAGACTGCCCAGCTCGACGAGAAACGGCTTCCCTGGCACCTCTGACCTCTACCCACATCGTCAGCTCAGCTGAGACCCGTGGGTGCGACGAGACTTCGAGGGACCGGCCATCTTCAAGACTGCACGACGCTTGCCCAGCACGACCGCCGAGGGATCCTCGAGTGAGTGCTTTGGGGTGTGAGAAGCCCCAACCCTGAGCAGCTCCAGCACCGAAGTTCAGCCTCCCAGCCTCCACGAGATCTGCGTGGGGCCCTTCTGCTCTTTGCTGCTCACCGCGTTGTCTGGCTACTAGCCCGCTGGCTTGTGGCCTTCCCGACGACGAACAACGACATCAACACCGCTGGTCTGGTTGCTCCAGACTGGCTCTTGCTCCCCTCCAAAAGAGGAGCACCCCGGACCCTCCTGGTCCACTCCAGACGCCATTTTGAGTCCACCCCGTGGGCTTGCATTTGCCAAGACTTGTTGCCCCAATCGTGGGTCCAGCGACGTCGACAGCAGATACCATTGTGGGACAGCTCGCACCTCCATCCTGGTCGCCGACAACGCCTCCTGGTCCATGAGACTGCAGAGCCCAGCGTGGCCCACTCACCTGGTCGAGGTGACTCCATCCGGTGCCATCCTGGTGCCCATCTAATCACTGGCTAGTGATTCAGAACTTGGTCCCCTCTGCTTACAGGTGTCTTCCATCTTCGATCCAGGCTTGGATCCCTCTGAATCTCTTCACTGGTCGCCTGCCAGCAACTACTTCTTTCAGGCTCCATAGACTGCAACGAGGATTCCCGACGTCTTTCCAGACCTATGCATCCGCAGCTCCTGGGCTAGGTAAACTCAGCATTTCGGTGCTCCAGCATAGCTTTGCTATCCAAGGCTCCAGATCCTTTTTCGTTTCAGCTCTACCTAGTCGGATTCGTCCAATAACACTAACTTAACGAAATCTAGCATCCAGACTTTGTCCCGCATCCCGCGTGAGAGTGCACACTCTGCACCCGATCTCCCTAGGCCTCCTGTTAGTAATCTGAAGGTTCAGTAGTCAAGTCCTAGCGATCCCAAAGCCTATTAGCGTAGTACTTACCTGCTAGTAATTTCGCATTCCACTTTTAGAGTATATGGTTTTTCGTGCCCCTCGGGCATTTGTGTAAATTGTGCAACTTTGCGTATTTTCCTAAGAGCTTTGTATTGTGCTTAGCGCCCTGTCCTCATAAAGAGTCCAGGGCTGTTGTGTTCTAAATAAATATACTTTTATTTTCATAACAGCTTGTTTGGTGTCCTTTCACTTGGTATTCAAGGGGTATATGTGATGGTATAACAGCTGGCTTAACACGCCCTCTAGAGTCTAGCCTAAAGACTGCTCTTGTCCATGCTACTAGGATAGCTGGTCTATGGTTGACTTACAACCAATCATCAATAAGGGTCGTTTGGAATGATACATAGTGATCACTAGAGCAGTGAGCACTACATATCAGGCCAACTTCTCACAGTGCACTACAAAGAAGTCAGGAGAAATAAATGCCTCGAAAGTTTTTTTTATTGAATTCTTTGAAAAGAACACCGGCACACAGCCAACACGTTTCGTTCCCCAGTGCCACAGGAACTTCGTCAGGGGTTATAATATATGAAGGTTCAGTAACCAGAGGGATGATTAATTTCGTAATAACTCATGGATAAGTCACTGGAGATACACAACCAATTCACGTCGCCCTAGTTAAATGATGATTGTAGAATTCAAAGGGGAATTCCAACTCTTCAGGATTTATTTAAATTGACGCTTATTAAGCGGCTGACAGCGTATCAACTAGTAGTGCCCACAAGCTGATTTGCAAATATCAAGGTTGTTCTGTTTTTTGGGGGGGGGGGAACTGTGTGCCAGTGTTCTTTTCACAGAATTCAATCAAAAGAAGAACTTTTTAAGCATTTACTTGTTCTGCCAGTAAAAAAGACACCACATGGCGACCAATCTCCAGGGAGGAGGACACCAATATGGAGCGTCCGAAGACAAATCCTCGGTACGATCCCTGAGCGGAGCCGTAGCGTCCGCTGCCTGAGGCAGGTTGTCGGCGCCCTCCGAGGTCGTCGGACAAGGTTCCTCCAAGTCACCCCACACCGGAGAGGGGACCAGAGTGGAGCTGGAGTCGATCCGACCCAACTCCCGCCGAGGTAGCCACCTGTGTGGGGGAACGACACTGGCCTGGGAAGTGGCACGAAGCCCTCCACCAGCCGCTGCCCAAAATGAGGCGTAGATCGCTCGGCAACCCATGAGGCGGTAACAGGGACGATTCAACCTCCGTCGAAGCAGCCGCCCATGGGAAGGGACGAGAGGGGCTCGGAGAGGGACGAGGGATCCTCACCCGGCATCTGAGCGGAACGAAGAGGGTACACCGACCCCTGTGGCTCTGCACGGTCCAGTTGCTGCCAGCGCCGTAGCGGCATCATCTCGGCCTTAGACAGGACCACCTTGTCAAAGGACTGAGAGGGGCTCGGGGATGCGGCCCGAGCCCCGGCGACCTCCCACAGGAGTTTGCGTCGAGGCAGAGACGCGGTGGCCCGAAGGAGGTGCCCACAAGGAGCCGCACCCCAACAACACCACACCCTCCAAGTCTGGATCCGAACCAGTCGGCCCAGGGCCGGAGCCACTGGCGGCACCGCGGAGGGCCCTAGCGCAAGGCGAGGGGTCCGCCGAAGCCCAAGGCGGGTAACACAACAGCAAGGCCTGCAAAGCTGCCACATGTCTCCATTTGGACTCTCGACGCCCCAACACCGGGAAACAGTGGATAGGAGGACAAGCCGGGCGCATCACCCGCTGAGAGTCCAAGTCCTCAGAAGGACGGAAACCAACCTCCGGGGACAAACTGCAACACTTACCCACCGGGGAGCGATGCTCACGTGACATCGGAGAAGGGCGAGGACAACAACTACGGCCGAACCTTAAGCCGGACGCTGAAGGAGACCGAGGGGAGGACGTCGACCTGGAGAGATGCGCGGAGAGAAGTCTCAAGCGACGCTCCCGCCGCGATTTAGGCTTTAACTGTTGACAGGCCTCACATTCAGTGGTGCTGTGATCCTCCCCCAAACACCACACACAAACGAGGTGCGGGTCCGACACCGACGCACAAGTTACTACTTGTGTAGCGATATATCTGTAAGAGACATTAGTTAGTGATACATTCCTTACCTTAGAATATCCCCAGGCGTCAGACTGGATCCGGAAACTTTTGCGTAGCAATACCCCTGCGCGCCGGTAGGCGTCGTCTGCGGCTCCGCGTCCGTCGTCGGTGTCGTGAGCGCCGGGATGACGTCATCGGAGTACTTAGACAGCGCCCATGCGCGCTGACGTCAGTTCTGACACACAGCTTTTCCGCGCCAGATACGCAGAGCCATGATAGAACTAACACTGGTGCCATGAAACTAGGGCCCTGAAAGGGGATGACCTTAACCCTAGATATCGGTTCGCAGAACGGGGAGGATGGGTGGGTCGGTAAGGAATCTATCACTAACTAATGTCTCTTACAGATATATCGTTACACAAGTGGTAACTTGTGCATCTGAAAGAGACACGTTAGTGATAGATTCCTTACCTTAGAATAGATACCCCAGCAATACCAACCCCGGTGGTGGGTCTGCGAACCAATATCACACCAGAAAGTCCTGGAGGACGGAACGGCCAAAGAAGCCATCCCTCCGGACTTGACTGTCCAGGCAGTAGTGTCTTGCGAACGTGTGCAGCGAGGCCCACGTAGCTGCCTGGCAAATGTCCTGCAGGGGGACACCTCGGCCCAGGGCAGTTGTCGTTGCCCGAGTGGAGTGAGCCCGCAATCCAGCCGGGGGCTCCTTCCTCGCCATGGAGTAACATGCTTGGATACACAAGATGATCCACCTAGAGATGGTCCTCTTGTGCACAGCCTTACCCTTCTTCGCGCCCACGTAACCAACAAAGAGTTGGTCATCCACCCGGAATTGGCGTGTGCGATCTAGGTAGTAGGAGAGCGCACGTTTTGGATCCAGACGGTGGAGCCTCTCTTCCTCTTTCGAGGGATGCGGAGGCGGAAAGAAAGTGGGCAAGGTAATGGACTGCCCGATGTGGAAGGCCGTGACAACCTTGGGCAGGAAGGAAGGACGTGTACATAACACCACCTTGTCAGGGTGAACAGACAGGAAAGGTGGAGAAGAAGAAAGAGCCTGGAGCTCACTCACTCTCCTGGCAGAGGTGATGGCAACCAGGAATGCAGTCTTCAGAGTAAGGAGACGAAGAGGACAGTTATGAAGTGGCTCAAAGGGAGCACACATCAGATAAGTGAGAACAAGATTCAAGTCCCACTGGGGCATCACGAAGGGAACAGGAGGGAACATGTGCGTGATGCCCTTCAGAAATCTACTTACAATAGGGGACTTGAATAAAGAAGGCTGATCTGGTAGCCTCAAGAAGGCTGATAGAGCAGAGAGGTACCCTTTAAGAGTGCCCAGAGCAGAGCCCTGCTGGGCAAGGGAAAGAAGAAAGAGCAGCACTTCCGAAAGGGGTGCAGAGAGAGGATCCACAGCCTTTGCTGTGCACCATGCCACAAATCTGTTCCACCGGCAGGCGTATACCGACTTTGTGGAGGGACGCCTGGCTGCCAGAATGATATCACAGACTTCAGGAGGCAAGTCAAATGGCCTCAACTGCCGCCGCTCAATCTCCAAGCTTGTAGGTGGAGACTGGACAGGTTCGGGTGAAGGACCGTCCCCTGCTGCTGCGACAGAAGGTCCTCCCGAAGAGGCAGACGAATCGGGGGATCGACTGACATGCTGAGTAGCTCGGGATACCAGTATCTTCGTGCCCAGTCCGGAGCCACAAGGATAACCTGGGCCCGGTCGCGCCTGATCTTCAGCACTCTGGGCAGAAGTGGTATAGGCGGAAAGGCGTACAACAGACCGCAGCTCCACTCGCAACGAAAAGCGTCTCCGAGCGAGTGCCGCCTTGGAAATTCCAACGCGCAGAACTGATGACATTGCGCGTTCTCTTCTGTGGCGAATAGATCTAACCAAGGCTCTCCCCACTGCTGAAAGAGACCTTGCGCCACGTCAGAGTTCAGACGCCATTCGTGATCCATCATGCACCGACGGCTGAGTTCGTCCGCCCTGGCATTCAGAGAGCCTGCCAGGTGTTGAACCACCAGGGTCACGCCCTGATGTTCCAGCCATTGCCGTAGGCGCAGAGCCTCCTGGCAAAGGGTCCACGACCCCACCCCGCCCTGTTTGTTGCAGTACCACATGGCGGTGGTGTTGTCGGTGAACACTTGCACTACCCGTCCCCGGACAGAGGGGAGGAATGCTTTCAGTGCTAGACGAATCGCCCGAAGCTCCAGCAGGTTGATATGGAGCCGGGACTCCGCCGGAGACCAGAGGCCTCTGATCTCCGCCTCTCCCATGTGGCCCCCCCAGCCCTGGAGGGACTCGTCCGCCACAACTACGTGCTCCGGGTGGGGTAGGGAGAGGGACCTGCCACTGACCCATTCGCGGTCCGTGAGCCACCACTGCAGTTGTCTCGCAGTGCCCTCCGAGATCAGGACATGATCGGACAGGTTGCCCTGATGCTGGGCCCACTGAAACTTCAGGTCCCACTGCAGAGCCCGCATCCGCCACCTGGCGTGACGCATCAGAAGGATGCAGGAGGCCATCAGTCCCAGAAGCCGCAGCGTCAACCTGACCGAGACTCGGGATAACGGCTGGAAGATGGGAACCAGAGCCTGAATATCCCGAACCCGCTGCTCGGGTGGATAAGTCGAGAACCGCTCCGATGAAGAGGAGCTTCTGAAAGGGACACAGGTGTGACTTCGGCACATTGATGGAGAACCCCAGCAGGTGCAGGAGGTCGGCCGTAGTCTGGAGGTGGCTGACGACTGTCTGGGGCGAGCCCGCCTTCAACAACCAGTCGTCGAGGTAGGGGAAGACTGATACCCCCTGCCTGCGCAGATGAGCTGCGACCACCGCCATCACCTTCGTGAACACCCGTGGGGCGCTGGTAAGGCCGAAGGGGAGCACGGTAAACTGAAAGTGCTCTTGGCCTACCGTGAACCGCAGGTAACGCCGGTGGGCCGGCAGGACGGGGATGTGGAAATAAGCGTCCTGCAAGTCCAACGCTACCATCCAGTCTCCTGGGTCCAGGGCAGCTAAGACCTGAGCCAAAGTGAGCATCTTGAACTTCTCCGTCCGGAGGAAGCCGTTGACGTTCCGCAAGTCCAAGATAGGGCATAGGCCCCCTTTGCCCTTCTTGGGCACCAGAAAGTAGTGGGATTAACAACCACACCCTACATCTGGCCCAGGAACGCGCTCGATGGCCCTCTTGGCCAAGAGGGCCGAGACCTCCTCTTGCAGAAGTTGCAAGTGATCCCCCGACACACGGTGGTATTGTGGTGGCATGGATGGAGGGGATGCCTCGAAGGGGAGGGAGTAGCCCCTTCGGACAATCTGCAGCACCCACCTGTCCGAAGTGACTGTATTCCAGTGGGAGAGGTGATGGCGAACCCTGCCCCCCACAGGCGTCACATGGGCCTGAAAACTCGGAAGGTTTTGAGGCCGGTGCTGCTGAGGGAGGTGTGGACTGGCCTCGCCGCGTTCCCCGACCACCGCCACGGCGGTTCCCACGTCCGCCACCGCGCTGCTGGACATTTTGCGGCGCGTGGCTGGCGGTACGTGGTGGGGCGCCCCTTCCGTGGCCACGAAAGGAGCGAAAGGCACCCGATTGCTGGCGTGGGGCCGTAAGGCCCAAGGACTTGGCCGTAGCCCTGGAGTCCTTGAAACGTTCCAGCGCATGGTCTGCCTTGTCGCCGAAGAGGCGACGGCCATCAAACGGCATGTCCAGGAGAGTGGCCTGGACATCGGCCGAGAAGTTGGCTGACCTCAACCAGGCGTGGCGTCGAACCGCCACCATCGTTGCCATCGCCCTGCCCAGTGAGTCCGTTGTATCCAGCCCACACCGGATAGAAAAGCGTGCTGCATCTCGGCCGTCCGCAAGGGCTTGGCTGAGTTTAGCCTGGACCTCCTCCGGGCATCTAGGCAGCACCTCCGCAACCGTGTCCCACAGGGTGTGGGTGTAGCGGCCCAAGAGACAGGCGGTGTTCACAGACCGCAGCCCTAGGCTTACAGACGAGAAAACCTTCTTCCCGAACTGTTCATATCTCTTGGATTCCCTGTCGGGCGGGGCCGACGGGAATGCGGTTTGGGAGTTTGAGGCCTGGATGACCGGACTCTCGGGGTGGGATGGGTGGACAAAAAGCATGGGTCGCCCGGGCGGTAGCGTCTGGCCACGTTCCTGTCCACAGGGGGGCCTGTAGCGGGCTTGGACCAAGTGCCCAGAAGAACGTCACACAAGGCCTCATTGAACGGCAGGAGGGGCTCCGCGGAGCCTGACTGCGGTTTGAGGACCTCAGTGAGGAGATTAGTCCTCACGGCCGCGACGGGGAGCTGAAGGTTTAAGGCCTTAGCTGCCTTCGTCAACACTACGCTGTAAGCAGAACCCGCCTCCGAAGCCACAGTCGGGGGCGATGTAAATCCAGTGTCTGGCGAGGTGTCAATACCACTGGCCTCCCCAAGCTCCTATGTCCAGTCCTGCTGTGACTGGCAATCATGTGCCAGAGGGTCCTCGGACCCCTCCCAATGCTCCTCGTCACCTGTGTCCTGGAGACCAGGATTAACAGCCAGGGCCTCCTCGTGGAGATAAAATTCTCCAAAGGCCGACGGATTCGGCGCCCAGCGGCGCCCTCCCGACGCCTGAGCAGAACCGCAGGAGGCATTGGGGGCGGCAACCACATCGGCTGCCGGGGACGACACCTGAAGGGACGGCGCCGGCGAGGTCGTAGGGTCGACCGGCGAGGTCCCAAATCCGGAGCCGGATCCAGCGAGGTCTTGCGGCGCCGGGGCCGAAGCACCCGACGTCGTCGGGGCCGAAGCGCCCGACCCGGAAGGACCTCCAGACGGAACCGATTGGCCCGAAAGCGCCACGGGAACCGACTGAGGAGGGAGGGCCCTCATGGCCATGAGGTACCTCTCGACCTCCTCCGGCGTCGCGCCGTGCCCAGGGACCCGAAGGTGTGGGGCAGGCGGTGACGCTTGCGACTCCCGCGGAGCCGCGTGGGCGGTGTCGCCCGAGTCCCCGGCCGCATCGTGCGAGCGTCGGGGCGGGTCGGAGGATCGATGACGTCGCTCCGACCTCTCATGCCTCTTACCTGAGGACTTGGAACCAGACGATCGGTGTCCACTTACGGAGCGTCGATGACTCCGACCTCGCGACCTGTCCCTCGACCTCCCGTGGGACCGGGACCTGGAGCGGCGCGGGGCCGACTGCCTCAGCTCGAGACGCTTGCGGGACCGCTCCCGCCTAGCCTTCGACGTCAGGGCCCGGCAGTCGGAGCAGGATCGATCGTCGTGGTCGAGGCCTAAGCACTTCAGGCACCGGCGATGGGGGTCCGTGACCGACATGAGTCGGCCGCACTTCGAGCAAGGCTTGAACCCGGGCATCCCTGGCACCGATAGTCGAGAAATCGACAAAGAGAGAGAGAGATCAAAAGGATCAAAAATTTCAGTCAAAAATTGACTGGGGGTAGAGCTTCTTCCGGATCTGCGCTAGCTGGCGCGGAAAAAAGAAGAACTGACGTCAGCGCGCATGGGCGCCGTCTAAGTACTCCGACGACGTCATCCCGGCGCTCACGACGACGGACGCGGAGCCGCAGACGACGCCTACCGGCGCGCAGGGGTATTGCTACGCAAAAGTTTCCGGATCCAGTCTGACGCCTGGGGATATTCTAAGGTAAGGAATCTATCACTAACGTGTCTCTTTCAGATATAAGACGCCCACAAAAGGTACAAGTTTTGAAGCCCGAAGGCATTCGCACACTGTTCTACCAAAAGAAATTGAGAAAAAAAGGGCCAGAAACAGGCCTGTAGGAAGGACCGGATCCGCGTTGCACGTGGAAAATGAAATAACTGACGTAGATGTAGAGATGTCTCATTTGGAATGTTAATGTGTTGCCTAGCAGCTCAGAGTGTTTTGATTAGAAAGGTCTGAACTGAGCTGTGAAGCAGGTTATGGGTGAAGCTGGAGGTTCCGGTACAACTCTTCAATAAACCTTTTATTTCTACTTGCTTGCCTGGATTCATCTTTACACTGGAGAAGGTATCAGACCTAAAAAAAAGTATTGTTTCTGCCATCAAAGATGCTCCTACCCCTACTAATAAAGATCAACTTAGAAGTTTCCTGGGTTTAGCGGAATATTGCTCGAAATTCGTGAGGAATTTTACTGATATTGTGGAACCTTTGCGCAAATTGAGGAAAACTGGTGTTGAGTTCGTATGGTGCAGTTCTTGTGAGAATGCATTTAAGGAAGTCAAAGAAGGTATATTGTCAGCACCCAGCCTAGGACACTTTGATGTTAAGGCCAGAACGTATATTACTACAGATGCGAGTGCTGTGGGTATTGGAGCAGTCTTAACCCAAGTTTGTGGTGGAGAAGAAAGAATTATAGGGTTTGCTTCAAGGAGATTACAGGGTGCTAAGCGATCATATTCTGTAATAGAAAAAGAAGCCTTAGCATGTTGTTGGGGTATTAAGCATTTTACATTTTTTGTGTGGGGATTACCATTTAGACTCCGTACGGATCACAAACCCTTAATTCATTTGTTTAAGGGTGGTAAGGGTCTAGAAGGGAGCGTTACTCCAAGGACATCGAGGTGGATTTTGTCTGTGTTAGCATATAATTTTGAGGTGGAGTACATGAAAGGGTTGAAGAATGTAATAGCGGATTGTCTTTCAAGGATTCCCATTATGGTGACTGAAGTGGCGTCTGAGGTTGATGTTAAGGAAATAATGTACACTGAAGAACAAGGTTTTGGCCTGGAACAATGGAATGCTGCGATGTTAGAAGATGATGTGTTGAAGAAGGTCATACATGCTATTTCTAACGGCTGGGATTGTGAACTGAACAATGATGTGCGCTTCAAAGGTTTCTTCAATGTTGTTGAAGAGTTAAGTGTGCGAGATGGAAAGTTGTGGAGGAGAGACAAGTTGGTACCACCTGAGAGTTTTAAATCTAAGATTGTTAATATGTCACATGAAGGTCACTTGGGCAGAAACATGACCAAACGTCGTGTGCGTCAATCATTCTGGTGGCCAGGTTTAGATAAGGAGGTTGAAGCGGTCGTCAGGATTGTTATGCTTGTGCTGCTAGTGATAAGATCAAAGTTGTACGGCAATCTCCTCTTGCTCCAGTGAAATTTCCTGAACGTCCTTGGGAAAGGTTGGCAATGGACTTTATTGGTCCTATTTCCAGATTAGGGTCAAGTTGTAGATTTCTAATGGTTTTAGTTGATTACCATTCTAAGTGGTTTGTTGTTGAAACATCTGAGACTATCACAACGGAAAAAGTAATTACATTTCTAGAAAAAGTTTTCCTAAATGAGAGAATTCCTAAAGTTTTGGTGTCAAATAATGGTCCTCAGCTAGTTTCCAAAAGAATGGAGGAATTTCTTTGTAGTAAGGGTGTTAAGCATGAAAAAGTTGCTTTGTTTAGACTGCAGGCGAATGGTTTAATGGTTTAGTTGAGAGAATCAATCGTTTGATCAAGAACAATAAACAACTTTCTTTATGCAATGGTTTATCTTGGTCTGAGGAGTTGAAAAAGTTGATGTGGTCTTATAGAGTAACACCGCACTCCATGACTGGTATATCGCCTTTGATTTCTCTTAACCTCATCGCTGCGGATGATATTTTCCTCCTGTGCTGGGCCCCTATGATAATGGGTGTGGTTGTGACGGAACCATTCAGTCATCAGCACAGCCCAACCGTGACTGATGATGGAATGGTTCCGTCACCAGCATCGAAGGGGTTAAAGGGAGGGAACCTGGGTTGAAGGAGATACCAGGGTGGTTGAAGGACAGAGATTGTGTGTGGGTGGATCGTGATGTGATTGGAAAGCAAGTTGCTAATAAACAAATTGTTGTTGCCAAACATTCAAAAGGGGTCAAGATTCCTAATATCAAATCGGGTGATTGGGTGGTGGTAAAACGTGGTGGTACTGTTGCTAAAGGAGACAGCAGATTTTCTAAACCTATTCAAGTGAAGGAAGTAAAAAGTTGTAATTTTGTGTGATGGGTCAACTTGGAGTTTAGGAAATGTTGCTAAATGTTTCCCTCCCCAAATGGGTGGTGACTAAATTTCCATTTATTGTCGTTCTTTTTCTTATCATTCATTGTGTAAATGATTTCTTCTAATTTTGTTTTCTTTTATGGTAGCATGTGTGGGGGGAGGTGTGTAGAGATGTCTCATTTGTAATGTTAATGTGTTGCCTAGCAGTTCAGAGTGTTTTGATTAGAGAGGACTTAACTGAGCTGTGAAGTAGGTTGTGGGTGAAGCTGGAGGTTCCTGTACAACTCTTCAATAAACCTTTTATTTCTACTTGCTTGCCTGTATTCATCTTTACAGTAGACGCACTTGGGCGGGTCTTATGTGACCTCGCTGACATCATGCGCACGGACGACGCCTGGGAGAAGTCATGTGATGTCGTCTCACCCGCGGCGCGCGGGATGCTGTGGCAAAAAGGTTTTCGGATCTAGTCTCACGCCTTGGGATAATTCTATGTGAAGGAATCTGCGGCTAGTAGTCTATCAGATAAGGGAAGTTAACATGGTTGAGGTGGCCAACAGAGCTAATATGCCACTTGAACAGATATTAAGGTAATGCTAGAGAGGGGACTGCAGCAAGTAGAAGTTATAAAGGTATGTAAAGAAGAGAGAGCATGTTCTATAGTAGTTTCATGCACATTAACGATATTTAAACAATCAAAAGAAATGTGTTACTTACCTGTAACTGCAGTTATCCAGTATTAGTGTCTTTCATAGATTCACATGCCTGAATCATTCCCCGTCGTCGAGACGGGAGCCTCCGGTATATAAAAAAGTAATGTCCTATAGACATACATATAAAGGAATAGGCCTAAGGATCTCACCTTAGTGTCCTATCTACGTCCTTATGTAAGAAGGACCAAAACAGAGTAGGCCCAAAGGTCCCACCTTGGTAGCCTGTGTCCTTTTGTAAAAAGGACCAAAGTAAAGAGAACCAACCAATCAGCTACCACCTCCTTCTAGAACCTTCCTGTCAGGAGCCTCAGTCTCTCAGATTTTCGTACGCACCAAGCTAGTTAGGCGTAAACTTGTTATAGAGATAGGTGAGTCCTTCCAGGGGAGGCGGGAGGGTGCATGTGAATCTATGAAAGACACTAATACTGGATAACTGCAGTTACAGGTAAGTAACACATTTCTTATCCAGTATTTGGGTGTCTTTCATAGATTCACATGCCTGAATCAGAGTAGCAAGCAATACATTATGCACATTCTGTGATGGTACATCATATATGAGTCTGTAGATAATACATATCATGCGACTGCAAAAACACCAACATGCAATGTCATGTAGATTCTAGGAAAAAGAATGTGCATACCAGTAAAGGATGGAGGGATGTAAGAAAGGCTCACCTAACTGGAACAGATGGCGAAGCACTGCTCTGCCCACTGCTGCATCCTTCGTCAACTCAGTATCCAAGCAGTAGTGCCTGGTGAAGGTGTGCGGGGACTTCCAGGTCGCCGCTCTACAGATGTCCAGTACCGGCACTCCAGCAAATAGTGCCGCAGACGTGGACATGGCTCTTGTTGAATGAGCTTTGACTCGTGCCTCCAAAGGCCGTCCGGCCTTGTCGTGGCAAAAGGTGATCGCTGAAGAAATCCACCTTGAAATACTTTGTTTCGTCAGGGGCATGCCTTTCCTTGGCCTACTAAAGGCAATGAAGAGTTGAGATGACTTTCTGAAGTGTTGTGTCCTGTCGATGTAGAATTTGAGACATCTCTTCAGATCGAATGAGTGCAGGGTTCTTTCAGCTGCAGTGGTTGGGTTTGGAAAGAACGACTTGAGCACCACTGGTTCGTTGAGGTGGAAGTCCGAGGGGACTTTCGGTATAAAACGGGGGTTAGTTCGTAGAATGACCCTGTCCTCCCTGAACTGCAAAAAAGGATCTTGGATTGAGAGAGCCTGCAGTTCACTGACCCTTCTGGCAGAGGTTAGGGCCAGTAGGAGGGCCGTTTTCCATGAAAGGAATTTGATGTCCGCTTTATGGATGGGTTCGAAGGGGTGCTGAAGGACCACATTGCGGTGCCACGACGGAGGGATTGGTCTTGGTCGTGGGAAGGATCTGAATAGACCTTTAAGGAATTGTTTTATAAGTCTGTCCGCCCACAGGGATGGACCCTTGGAAGTTCTTGTGAACATGGATATCGCTGCTAGATGCACTTTGATGGATGCATGTGCAAGGCCTGATTGTGCTAGATGCAGTCAATATGGTAGCAGCTGCTGTGGAGTGATATGGAAGGGGTGCAGGCCTTCAGCCACACACCAAACACAGAACCGTTTCCATTTTAGTGAGTAGGTTTTATTAGTGCTGTCAGCTCTAGCCTTTGCAAGGACGTCTCTACACTCCTGCGGGATGTTTAGGTGGCTGAATTCGCGGTATTCAGGAGCCAGGCTGACAACTTCAGCGGGCTCAGGTTCAGATGGAGAACCTGTCCGTGGGACATTGTGAGCAGGGCTGGATGTCGGTGTAGGCGAAGAGGTGGCCGGGCAGAAAGGCGATGAAGTTCCGTGAACCAGTGTGCCTCGGCCAGGATGGGGCGATGAGGATCAGAGTGCAGGGCTCCGACTTCATCTTCCTGAGGACCCTGGGTATCAGTGGAAATGGCGGAAAGGCGTAGGCAAACACGTTCCGCCATGCGATGGAAAATGCATTCCCGAGGGTTCCTGGTTGGTGATGCCTGCTTGCGAAGCTTGGGCATTTGGCGTTCTCTCTGGTGGCAAAAAGGTCTATCTGCGGGGCCCCCCACTCCGCGAAGAAATATTCCAGCACCTCCATGTCCAGTTCCCATTCGTGGGATGGTGACCTCTCTCTGCTCAGGGCGTCCGCCAGGACATTGTCCTTGCCCGGGACGTATTCGGCTTTCAGCGTTGTTCCATGTTCCAGAAGCCAATTCCAGACGCTCTGCGATTCTCGAGAGAGTGAAAGCGATCGCGTCCCCCCTCTGTTTGTTTAGGTAGTGCATCGTCGTGGTGTTGTCTGTCCTGACGAGCACAGGGGAGTTTCGGATGCTTGGTAGGAACGCTTGGAGAGCTAGAAAGACCGCTCTTAGCTCCAGTAGATTGATGTGGAGTTTGGATTCCTGTGACGTCCACTTGCCATTGATCTTGAGTTCTTGGAGAACTGCTCCCCAGACTTCTAAGGATGCGTCCGTTGTTATTACGTGTGGTTCCGCTGGAAGCAGGAACGGTAGTCCCCGTGACAGATGTCTGGGCGACCTCCACCACTGTAAGTGGTTGACCATAGCTCGTGTGACATGTATGCGGTCCTCGAAAGATCCCGCAGCTTGTGTCCATTGCCTCGTTAGTTCCTCCTGGAGAGGGCGCATTTTGAGACGGCAGTGGGGAATGAGCATGATGACATCATGCCGAGGAGGGACTTGAAGGTGCGGACCGGTAGAGTCTTTCTCAATGCTACTGACGTGGCCAAGGAGATGAGTTTGGCCTTTCTCTCCTGAGAGGGGAAAGCTTTTGCGCGTTCCGTGTCCAGAGTCGCTCCAAGAAAAGTGATGACTGTTTGGTTCCAGTGCCGATTTTTCTCTGTTGAGGGTCACTCACTACAACTGCATTGCGCTCGCACCTGTCGCATTTATGCTTTTAATCTTACCCGTTTTGTCTTCTTGCTTTGCTGCTACTTTGATACACAGTTTTCCCTCGTTTATAAATTCCCCCTCCGCATTGCCGCACTATAATTGTGACAGTCACCGCTACTTAGCGGGTCGGACCATCGCGCTCAGAAATTGGTGGGCGCCATCTTGGGTGGGTGCTAGGGAAACCCGGAAACGCTCCACGCTCTAGCAGTCAGGTGGACTGACTAGAGGCAGCTTGTGGCTCATACTATTTAAGGGGCTGGTGAGGTTGCAAATGCTACTTACCAGTATGCATCTGTTCTTGGCATGTAGGGCTGCTGACATTCATATCTGTGCATAGATCGCCGCCTAGTGTTGGGTCCGGATGATTGCACATTGTTGTCCTGGAAGAGTCTTCGAAGTATCACGAGATAGGTGGCTCCTCCCCTGGACTACAGTGCGCATGGGCACCGCCTCCATCCCCAGATTGTTTTTAGCCATTGGCAGAGATGGAGTGAAGAATGTGAGTGATGGCCATGCTATGAGCATATACATATATACTGAATGAAATACTGCAGCTGCTACAGGCGGCGGGGACGAGGGTGGGCGATATGAATGTCAGCAGCCCTACATGCCAAGAACAGATGCATACTGGTAAGTAGCATTTGCAGTTCGAGGCATGTGGGCTGCTGAATTCATATCTGTGCATAGAATACATAGCAGTCCCTCCATTAACGGCGGCCGCCCGTGCCAGCTGCAGCAGTCTGAAAAAGCGTTTTTAGAACAGCCTGACCAACAGCTGCCTGCTGTTTGGAATGCACGTCTACGCAGTAGTGCTTAGTGAAAGTATGTGTGGTAGACCATGTGGCTGCTCTACAGATATCTTCTAAGGGAATGTTACCTAGGAAAGCCATAGAGGCCCCCAACTTCCTGGTGGAGTGGGCCCTTGGTGGGATAGTGAGAGTGCGCTTAGCTTTAGCGTAACAGATCTGAATGCATTTCACTATCCACCTAGCGATCCCAGCTTTGGAGATAGCGTTTCCCTTGTGGTGTGTGGCAAAAGCAACAAAAAGCTGCTTGGTTTTGCGAAAATCTTTTGTCCTGTCTACATAGTACATCAAGGCCCTCTTAACATCAAGGGTGTGGAGCATGCGCTCCGCCAGCGTCTCTGGGTTTTGGAAAAACACCGGCAATTCAATTGTCTGGTTTATGTGGAATTGTGATACCACTTTGGGTAGGAATTTAGGGTTAGTGCGGAGCACCACCCTGTTAGCATGTACCTGGAAGAAAGGTTCTTGGATGGTGAGCGCCTGCAGCTCGCTAACCCTCCGTAGCGATGTAATTGCTACTAAGAACGCAACCTTCCAAGTCAGAAACTGAAGCTCACAAGAGTGCAGTGGCTCAAAAGGAGGACCCATCAGCCTTGTAAGAACCACATTGAGGTTCCATTCTGGAGCTGGTGGGGTCCTTGGTGGAATGACCCTTTTGAGTCCTTCCAGAAAGGCCTTGATAGCAGGGACCTTAAAGAGTGACAGATGTTGTCTATTCTGGAGGTATGCTGCCATAGCAGACAGGTGAATGCGGATGGAAGAGTACGCCAGATTACATTGATACAAGTGGAACAGGTAACAAATGATGTTTTGAATGGAAGCATCTAGCGGGTCAATATCGTGGTTAACACAGTAGATGACAAACCTCTTCCATTTAGCCGCATAACAAGCTCTAGTAGTGGGCTTCCTTGCCTCCCGAATGATGTTCATGCAATCGGGAGGAAGATTGAGGTAGCCAAACTCTAGGACTTCAGGAGCCAGATCGCCAGGTTGAGCTGTTGCGGGTCTGGGTGCTGAATGTCGCCATGGCTCTGCGTCTGAAGGCTGGGAGTGAGATGAAGCCTTTGATGCTGTACCACGGAGAGTTCCAGAAACGTGGTGTACCATGGTTGGCGAGCCCACGTTGGAGCAACCAGGATGAGAGTCATCGAGTGCTGCCTGAGCTTGCGTGCCACCAGCGGTATCAGAGGTGCTGGGGGAAAAGCGTACGCAAATCTGCCTGACCAGTTCATCCACATCGCATTGCCCTGTGATTGCGGGTGTGGGAATCTGGCGGCGAAGCTTTGGCATTTTGCGTTCTCCTTTGTGGCGAACAGGTCTATCTCTGGATGACCCCACTTTTGGAAGTACGGTTGGAGTACTGATGGATGTATCTCCCACTCGTGCATTTGATGGCTGTGTCTGCTGAGCAGATCCGCCATCTGATTGTCTTTGCCCGGGAGATGCTCTGCCATGAGGAAGATGTTCCTCTGAATGGCCCACTTCCACATGCTCTGAGCCAGATGAGACAGCTGTGGAGAGTGTGTGCCTCCCTGCTTCTGAATGTAGTACATGGCCGTCATGTTGTCCGTCCGGATCAACACGACTTTGTTGCACAGATGTACTTTGAACGCCTTTAAGGCCATGAAGATTGCCATCAGTTCCAACACATTGATGTGCATCTTCCTTTGCTGTAGTGTCCATAGTCCCTGCACTGTGTAATGGAGTACATGCGCTCCCCAGCCTTGGAGAGAGGCGTCCGCTGTCAGGATAATCTGTGGCACAGGCTCTTGGAATGGTCGGCCCCTGCAAAGGTTTTGTGGATTCCACCAATGCAGAGAGTTGTATGCCCGACCGCTCACCAACACTAGGTCTGTCAGTTGCCCATGAGCCTGAGTCCACTGACGTGCTAGGCACTCCTGAAGCGGACGCATATGTAGTCTCGCGTGCGGGACAATGGAGATGCAGGAGGCCATCATGCCTATCAACTGCATGAACACCTTCGCTGGAAGCGAGTGTTGAGGTCTGAACCGCTGGATCAGCGCCTGGATACTGGCGATTCTCACCGAATTTGGCTGCGCAGTGGCTGCCAGAGTGTTTATCGTCGCACCCAGATACTGTCGCACGTGGGCGGGCTGGAGATGGGACTTTGGATAGTTCAGAGAGAATCCCAGATCGTGCAGGAGATGAATGGTGCGTGACACATGGTCGACGCACTGTCGTTCTGTCTTTGCCTGAATGAGCCAGTCGTCCAGGTAGGGAAAGACGTGGACGTTTTGGCGACGGAGATGCGCGGCCACAGTCGCTAGGCACTTTGTAAATACCCTTGGCGCCGTGGTGACCCCGAACGGCAGAACCCTGAACTGGTAATGCTGGTCTAAAATCGTGAATCTGAGATACTTCCTGTGGGAAGGATGCAGGGGGATATGAAAATAGGCATCTTTCAGATCCAGCGTAGCCAGAAAATCCCCTTGCTGAAGCAGGGGAAGCACCTGCTGCAACGTGAGCATATGGAAGTGCTCCGAGAGGATGTACCAGTTTAGGGGCCTGAGGTCCAGGATTGGCCTGAGGGATCCGTCCTTTTTGGGGATCAGGAAATACAGGGAGTAAACCCCTGTTCCCCGCTCCTGGAATGAGCTCTATCGCCCCTTTTTGCAGCATGACTAGAACTTCTTGCTGCAACAAGGTCAAATGCTCGCCTGACATAGGACGGCTCCTTGGGGGCATGTCCGGTGGAATGGAAGTAAGCTCTAGACAGTACCCGTACTGGATAAGAGACCTCACCCACCTGTCCGTGGTGATGGACTTCCACGCCGGCAGGAACTGCTGGAGTCTCCCCCCGACCGGTGTTGTATGGTCGGGGGGCAGTGACAAGACGTCACTGTTTGTTGGTGGTGGTGGACCTGAAGCTATTGTTTCCACGTCCCCTGCCCTTGATGTTATTGCCTCTGTAACCACCTCTACCTTTGTTGTTGTATGAGGTCTGGGTGTTACTCTTGTAATATTGTGTGGACTGCGATGCCTGACCCCTTGAGGTGCCTCTGGAAGTGGAGCGGCGAAAGGAACCACCCCGAAACTGCTGACTTTGTAAGGCCCCCATAGACTTGGCAGTTTCAGTATCTTTTTTCATTTTTTCCAGGGTCGCGTCCACCTCAGGTCCAAACAGGTGGTCAGGATTCACTGTTTGATTAAGTATTGTAGTTTGGATGTCAGGTTTGAACCCTGAAATTCTAAGCCAGGCATGGCGTCTAAGCAACACACTGGTATTGATAGCCCTGGAGGCTGTTTCTGCCACATCCAGTGCACATTTGATGGATGCATTCGTAATGAGTTTTCCCTCCTGAATCAGCATCTCTCCTGCCTCCTTGTATTGGTCAGGCAAGTGTTGCAGTATGGCCTCTAAGTTGTCATAATGGGCCCTATCATAACGTGCAAGTAGGGCTTGTGTGTTAGATATTCTCCAGATATTAGCTGCCTGCGCAGCAATCCGTTTGCCTGAGGCCTCAAAGATCTTGGACTCTTTGTCTGGGGGAGGAGCGTCACCAGTAGTTTGGGAGTTCGCCCTCTTCCGAGCGTTGGAAACAACCAAGGAGTCCAATGGCAAGTGTCCCTTGATATATGTAGGATCCGTGGGCGCTGCCTTATATTTCCTGTCGATGCGAGGGTTGACCACACGCGCCCGGTTGGGCTCCTTGAAGACCTCCGCTGCATGTTTAAGCACTCCTTTAAGCATCGGCAGTGTTTTGACTGACTTTTCAGCTACAGAAAAAGTGTCGAACAAAAAGTCCACATCCACGGGGTCCGAGTGCAGCTCGACGTCGTGGTTAGCCGCAGCTCTCTCGATCAGAGCGTTAAAGGCCGCCGAGTCCTCAGTCGGGGACGTCTTTGCCGCAAAAAGTTGTGCGTCCTGGCCCGACTGCGGGTCCTCTGGGTCGCCTCCGGCTGACCAAGGTTCGTGCTCCTCCTCCGGATCCGAGTACGCCGGATAGTTGTACTCGGCGTCTTCCTCGTCCGCATCGCCTGTGGCGGAATGCGTTGGCGAGTGTCCTAGGACCTGTGGGGACACAGGGTCCACCGGCGCCGAAGAGTCCGCAGAGTCCCTCTTGTTTTTGAGAGGGATCTTAAAATGTTCCAACGCCGGCTCCGACGTGATCTTCCTCTTGAGGAGAGACAGTTTCCCGGTGTTGGCGTCGATGATTACCTCACGACGTTCCACTTCAGCAAGCGGTTGTAGCCGAAGCTTTGATACCACCAAGGCAGCTTTCGAGGGTCCGCCTTGCTTCGGCGCGAAGGCCTTCGGTGCCGACTTGGGAGGAAGGGTGAAACGGATAGGCGTTTGCTCCTTCGCAGGCTTAGGCGTGAGCTTAGGCGTCACAGTGCCCTGAGCGGGAACCACACTGACTTTTCGGATCCGCTGCAGGGATTCCGCCACCTACTTCGTCAAGGCCGGAGAGGGTTCGACCGGCTCGAGCGACTTCTCTGCATCGAGAGTCTGATCACCCGCAGGCACCTTCTTCGGGGCCGACGCCCCATGCCTATGTGCGTCGTCGCCCAGACGCTTCTTGGGAGCCGTCTTCGGGTCCACAACCCCTTTCGGAGCCGACGCAGCCGCGTCGGTCGATTTCGCCTTCGGCACCGACCCCGAGGGCTTCGGGTCGGCCATCTTGGCGTGGCTCTTCGAGTCGGCCATTTTGGTCTTCTTGGAAGTTGACGCCTCCAGAACCTTCTGCACCAGCGCAACTTTCACTTTCGGTTTCGCATCCGAGGGTGTGTGCCCAGGTGGCTTCACTTTCGTTTTCTTCAACGTAAGTGTTGTCTCACAAATGTCCGTGACCGGGCCCGGAGGCGGGGACGTAGGACTTCTAATTAGATCTTGGGTAAGGCCCGAAGGCGATCCCTCGACCTGGGCCGTGTGAAGGGGAATAACCCCTGAGTCTGGTTGGGGGTGCTCCTCCTCCAAGCTATCACCCATAGTGGCAAAAGCCTGATCGTCGTCCCCTACCTCGTCGGTGACTTCGTCAAAGTTCTCCTCACCCGCGTCGTAGGTCTCACCCTCGGACGCGGGACTAGAGCCCGAACCTTGTCCGTCGTCTTCTTCCTCGACAGATTCCTGGAATATGTCGTCAGGTGGGGGCGCCGCAGTCGATAACCTAGCCTGGAGCCCATGGGCCCGACGATTCTTCAAAGTCTTCTTGCACAGGATTTTGGAACACGCCATGCAGCTGTCTTCGTGGTGATCCGGTGACAAGCATGTATTGCACACAGGGTGCACGTCGAGGTGTGAATATTTGGAGTTACACACCGGGCACTTCTTAAACGGAGTTCGCTCCATAGCAAAAGTGTAGTGTAGGCCCGTCCGCGCCGAAAGCACGTGGAAGGGCAGCAAGAGATCGGAGCTGAGAGTCAGAAAAGAAACACGTACGCAACTATACCGACGCCCAGCCTAAAGACCTTTTGGTCTCGATTAGAAGTTGAACAACTATCGGTCCCGACAGAGGGAACCGAAACACATCCGAACCCAATGGCGGAAAAAAACAATCTGGGGATGGAGGCGATGCCCATGCGCACTGTAGTCCAGGGGAGGAGCCACCTATCTCGTGATACTTCGAAGACTCTTCCAGGACAACAATGTGCAATCATCCGGACCCAACACTAGGCGGCGATCTATGCACAGATATGAATTCAGCAGCCCACATGCCTCGAACAAGAGCATTCCTTCTTGCTCACTACAACTGCATTGCACTCGCACCTGTCGCATTTATGCTTTTAATCTTACCCGTTTTGTCTTCTTGCTTTGCTGCTACTTTGATACACAGTTTTCCCTCGTTTTTAAATTCCCCCTCCGCATTGCCGCACTATAATTGTGACAGTCACCGCTACTTAGCATGTCGGACCATCGCGCTCAGAAATTGGTGGGCGCCATCTTGGGTGGGTGCTAGGGAAACCCGGAAACGCTCCGCGCTCTAGCAGTCAGGTGGACTGGCTTGAGCCCTATATCTACCAGTGTCTATGGCGCGCAGCGTGTGCGCGCAGCGTGTTCGCCGCAGTCACACCAGAGTCCAGCCCGTCTGCGCCCGTCCGCGCTGAGGACGGGCTGGATGGCTGGGTCACTGGTCAGGATGAGGTCGGCCATCACAGACTGAAATATTCCCTACAGGATGTATTGCGGCTTAAGCCACCTGCTGCATCATGTTTCCATAAGAGCACCCCTGAAGACTTTCTATTACCTGTAGGATGTGGCTGTTTTCAGGTAGGCTCGGGGTTTCAACACTGCCTCCTCCTCCTCTCCCTTGGAGTCTTATTCTCCGTCGGGATGTAGTGCGCTGAGTGAAAATTGTATTCTCATTAACGCTCGCTCACTTATTAAAAATAACATCGTTTTTAAGGAGTTGGTACTGGAGAAGAAACCCTCATGGGTCTTTGTAACTGAAACTTGGGCTAAAGACTCCTCGGGTCCCGACCTTGTCGAAGCGATCCCTGAAGGGTACTGCTTAGCACGGCAGGACAGATTGGGCCGGGTTGGAGGTGGGCTGGCTATCCTGTACAAAGACATGTTCCAATGTCACACCATACCTGTCTGCGACCCCAAGGATGTCTTCCAAGTGCTTTATTTTTCCCTGTCCGACTCTCTTAATCCCGTATTCAACGGGATTCTGGTCTATCGTCCTCCCGGTCCCAGAGCAGACTTTGGGTTGAAACTGCTTCAGGTTCTTGAACCCTATTTTGCCGGCGAAAATCTCACCATTTTAGGAGATTTTAACTTTCACTTAGAGCTGTTGGAGGCTCATGACACTCTTTCTTTGTTGGAAGTCATGTCAGCTTGTGGACTCACCCAACTGGTGAAAGGACCGACCCACCGAGCGGGGCATACGCTCGATGGGATTCTCTCTAATGATCAGAGGCTGACAGTAATGGATTCTTTCTCTCTGTCATGGTCTGATCACCTGGCCGTTCCCTTCAATCTGACTTACCCGATCCTGGACAACATCAGAAAAATTCCAAGTACGATTGAAGTACGTAGGAATTTTAAAAACATCAGGGAAAATTCTTTTGATCCGTGGACGCTTAGCCTGTCCACAATCCAGGAGAAGGATGTTCAGTCGGCGGTCTCACAATATGAAAAGACCATTAAGGAGGCTCTGGATGAACTGGCCCCTATTCGATTATGTTATTCAGCCAGGAAAAGACTCTCAGCCCCCTGGTTCTCGGAACATCTAAGACTCCTCAGACAGGAAGTAAGGAGACAGGTGCGCCTATGGCATTCTAGTTGGGACCTGAAGGATAGGGAAGCCCACAAAATATTGTTAAAAAGGTACAAGTCGGAAGTAATTAGGACCAAACAAGAATACTTCACGACCTTCACTGCTTCACTTTCCTCTCCTAAAGAGCTTTTCAGGATTGTGGACTCTTACATCTCTTCAGATCCCCGACCCTGTAACTGCATCTCAGGAGCTCTGCAATAGGATAGCTTCCTTTTTTCAGTCCAAAATATCGGACATTTACACCGCTTTGGAGTCACAGAGATCCACTACTATTGAGCCTCCGGCTCTCGCTGTTTTGGACCCTGCTCCGCAGAGCTATCTCTGTCCGGAGGTCTGGAATCCTTTCCTCCTCTCTCTTTTCAGGACCTAGAGACTCTCCTCAATAAAACCAAATCCGGCTCCCCGCTAGATGCTTGCCCTTTAAAGATCCTTAAGCAGTGTAGAGAATCCCTCCTACCCCCTCTTGTTGACATCATGAATAGGGCGATGAGGGAAGGCATTTTTCCTCAGCAGTGGAAAAATGCTGTCGTAAAACCTCTGCTCAAGAAACCTTCTCTTGACCCTGGGGTATTAAAAAAACTTTCGCCCCATCTCATTGCTCCCGGCTCCCGCGAAGATGTTAGAAACGCATCTAAATAAACATCTTGCTGCCTTCGTGGAGAGCTCGGGCTGTCTGGATCTTTCCCAGCATGGGTTCAGGAGGGAACACAGCACCGAGTCTGCCCTCACCGTAGTGCTCGGTAATATCCGCACGCGTGTGGATGGGGGACAGACCTCCCTCCTGATCCTCTTAGACCTCACGGCTGCCTTCGATACCCTTTCTCCCTCGGTCCTAACATCTCGACTGAGGGAGATTGGGGTGCAGGGGGCGGCCCTGGGGCTCCTTTCCTCTTTTCTTGATCATAGAGAGCAAAGGGTGATGCTGGGCAAATTCCTATCTCCATCCCTGTCTGTGCAATCCCACAGGGGTCGGCGCTAAGTCCCACCCTCTTTAACATTTATGTGACCCCCCTTGCCAGACTTATTAGATCTTTTGGGATGGAGGTAGTTTCCTAAGCGGACGACACTCAGATCCTCGTCTCTCTCTCCCAGTCAGTCACGTCAACTGCCTCCAATTTTAGATCTTGTATGGAGGCAGTCGGCCAATGGATGATTCACAATTCATTGAAACTGAATGGGGAGAAGACTGAGGTGATGGAGGAGATTTGGTCAGCTGAGTGGTGGCCGGACTCACTGGGAGCGTGTCCTGATCCTACCTCCTTAGCCAAAAACCTTGGCGTAATGATTGATCCCATCCTCAGCATGCGCCAACAGGTTAACAGGACTGTCTCGACCTGTTGGGGTATCATCCGCATACTGAGGAAAATTAGGCACTATCTTTCTTTGCAGGCAAGAAAGCAACTTGCTGTAGCCCTCCTGGGCTCTCGTCTGGACTACTGCAATGCGCTGTATGCGGGACTGAATAAAAGTCAGTTGCAGCGCTTGCAGGTTGTCCAGAATGCCGCAGCCAGATTTGTTCTGGATCTACCCCAACGTGCCTCTGCCACCTCTGCTAGGAAGCAGCTTCACTGGCTTCCCGTTGAGGATCGGATACTTTTTAAGACCATGTGTATGGTTTTACAAGGCATTAGCAAAAAATAGCCTTACTGGAACTGGAATTGGATCCATTTTGTCCCATTACAATCCTGGCAGGAACCTTCGATCTTCAAACAGATTTCTTCTCTCAGTCCCGCGTATTCGGAAAACTAGATGGGGTGGTAAAGCCTTTTCCAATCTGGCCCCAAAGTGGTGGAACGCTCTTCCACTGGAAGTAAGGTCCCTTCCCACCTTACTATCGTTTAGTACTGCCCAGAAGACCCATCTCTTTGTACGCGCGTACATGTAGTTGTGCTCTGCTTTTTTTATCTGTTTGGTAGGCGCCTTGATACCTTCGGGTTTAGTTTGCGCAGTACAAGTTGCATAATAAATAAAATAAAATAAAATAAAATAAATAAGGGTCAAGCCTAGGCTGCGGAAAATATTCAGACAGGCGCTGGAGGATGTGGCTGCGGCTGTCGCAGATGGTGCCTTTACCAGCCAGTCGTCCAGGTATGGGAAAACCTGGTGACCCTGTTGACGAAGGAAAGCTGCCACAGGAGAGAGGCATTTTGTAAATATCCATGGGACAGATTTGAGGCCAAACGGGAGAACACGAAATTGGTAGTGGTCTCCTGCCACTGCGAACCTGAGGTACTTCCTGTGTCCTTTGAGGTTAGGATTGTGATAGTAGGCGTCCTGTAGGTCTAGGGACGTCATGTAGTCGCCTTCCTCTAGGAGACCCAGGATTTCCTGTAGTGTGACCATACGGAACTACTGTTTCTTTAGGAACACATTGAGCGCTCTGAGGTCGAGGATTGGTCTCCGCTTTTTTCCTTTCTTGTGAATTAGGAAGAAATGGGAGTAGAAACCTTTCCCTTTTTGGGTCTGAGGAACTCTCTCTATTGCTCCCTTTTGGAGCATGGAAGCGATTTCCTGAAGAAGCAGCCGTAGGTGTCTGTGGGACCGTTTGGCTGGTGGTGTCGTTGGGGGAATTGAGACAAATTCTAGGGAATGTCCGAATTGGATGAGTTGTAGCACCCACCGATCTGTTGTTATTTTTTGCCAATTGTTTAGGAAGAATGTGAGTTTTCCTCCAAGTCTTAAAAAATGCAATGGTGGATGGACTGGCCATTGGAATGAGTCATTGGCGATTGCCAGTAGGTCTTTTTTGTTTTTTTCCCCTGTAGTTTGACTTGTTGTAGGAAGATTGACGTCCTGTCTGGCTTTGACGCTGTTGGTACTGCGTTTTGCTCTGGGTGTAAGGATAGGAGGACCTATTCTGGTAGGATCCTCTATATGCAGGTTGTCCTCTTCCTCTGTTACCACAAAAGGACTGGTTCCTGAATTGCAGAGTTCCCAGAGCTCTGGCAGTATCGGTGTCCTTTTTGATAGTGGTGAGGGCCTCGTCAATTTTTTCGCCAAAGAGATGTTGGCCGTCGTAGGGCATATAGATGATTTTTGTTTGTACTTCCTGCCGGAAGGAGGTGGCCTTGAGCCAGCCCTGTCTTCTCAGAACAGCGGCACCTGCCAGCTGCCTGAAGCCAGTCAGGGCGACGTCTATTGCACAGTCAATCAGCTCAGAGGCAGATGTTTGGCCCTCTAGGAGAAGCGAATGTGCCTCTTCCTTTAAATCCTCTGGCAGATTAGCTAGGTAGGGTGCGATGTCTGCCCAGAGTTGACGGTTGTAGCGGCCCAGAATTTCTATGGAATTCGCCACCTTCACCGTCATTGCTGACGTGGTGGAGAAACGTTTTCCAATGGTGTCTAGTTTTCTGCCTTCCTTGTCAGGTGGCGTCGACAAAGGAGATGCTGGATTACCAACGAGTCTGCCTTGGGGTGACCCGTGAGGCATGCTGGCGCCGATGAGGTTGCTTTGTATTTTTTATCAAGTCTGGGCACTACCACAGGAATGGAAGCTGGCGTTTGCATTAGTTGTTTGCCTTGTTTCCAGAGGAAGTCAATGATCGGGATTGACCTAGTCGTCTTTTTTGTAGGTTCCTTAAAATCGTAGAGGAAGCATTCAGTCTCCTGGGTTTCCATAGACATGTGGAACCGTTTGGCCGCCCGCTCAATGAGGTTATGGAAACCACCGATGTCCACAGGTGGTGATTCCGAAGACTGTGGTTCTGGAGAGGCCGGGGAATGTGCGACATAGTCCTGGTCTGCATCAGGGTCTGAATCGTCGTCACAGACCTCACCTTCTTCTTGATCTCTCTCGTCGTCGTCGGATGAGAGAATGTCTTGTGTTGGCTCCTGGTCTTTAGAAAGCACCAGTGGAGGAGGCTTATGTCGTGGCACGGGGGCAGGTACCTGTGCAACTGGAGGCGCAGGTGTAGTGGTTTTCTCTGGGAACCGCTCTTTGTAGTCCTTTATGAGAAATTGCAAATCCGAGACAATGGATGCTAGTAGGCACACCATCGGTGTAACTTGTGTGTGCACCTGAGTGTGGACGGTCTGTTCCACATGCTCCTCCTTGTCCAGTTCCTCGTCTGTGCTTTGGCACTTAAGCACCAAGACTGATGGGCTAGTGGCTTGTGTATATAACTCCTCCGACTCTTCATCTTGCAATAGGCAGGATGGAGTCAGTTGTTGCACCTTACTGGGCGACGTCAAGTCTGGCGTGATTGGCTTTTTAGTTATTTTAACTGTGATATGGGATGTCTGAGGCAGTAAGCATTCCATGGTATGCGACAGTACCTCAGACTCTTTCCATGTCCCTGCGGTCATCAACGCTTGTGTCGACGGTGCCGCCGTAGAAATTTCCTTCGTCGACGGTAATTTACTCCTCGTCGACGGTCTCTTCGTCGACGTGGTCCTCGTCGACGGCAATTTCTCCGTCGTCGACGATTTTGTCGTCGACGATTTTGTCGTCGTCGATGGAGTACTCTTCGTCGAAGAGTTAGGCTTCGTCGACGTCGTGGTCTTGGACGTCGATCTCGTCGTCAACGGCACAATCTTAGTCGTCGACGGAGTGACTGGGATGGTAGACGGCACAGGCCTACTCGCCGACGATGAAGGTCTCGTCCGTGTCGTCGAGGAGATTGCCGACGATGCCGTCGTTGACACCGTCGTCATAGACGTCGAGGCGATTCTTTACGCTGAAGTGACCCTTGACGCTGTCGTCGTCGTCAAGATCAGCGGCTGCTTCCTGGAGACAGGAAGGTCCTTGTCAGACACTGGTGTTCTGCCCTCTGCAGACTTTCTGGAAGCCTTCTTAGGAGGGGTGTCTGAGGGGCTAGGGGAAGTAACCCTTGGCCTCTTCAAGGAGAACTGTGAAGTACCAGAAATACTCTCACCTTCTGATACCAAGTCGCTTTCAGGTTTGTTCTTCAGCCTGTTTAACCATAGTAGTAAGCGTCCTTCTCAGTCCTTCAAGGTTTTGAGAAGGTTCTACATATCTTGCAGTCCTTGGCTTGATGTTGATGGTAGAGGCAATATAAACAGGTTTCGTGTTTATCCTCTACATGGAGCCTTTTTTTGCTACAAGAAGAACAGGCTCTAAAGAGACCTTTTTTCTGGCTATCAGCCATAACGATAGAAGTTAGATAAATTCGTTTTTTGAAGAAAGCAGCAAGTTTCCTGAGGAGAACTCAGGTGGTGACTCCCTAGCACAACGTGCGGTAGAACATCTGAGAGACTGAGGCTCCTGACAGGAAGGTTCTAGAAGGAGGTGGTAGCTGATTGGTTGGTTCTCTTTACTTTGGTGGGACCCTTGGGCCTACTCGGTTTTGGTCCTTCTTACATAAGGACGTAGATAGGACACTAAGGTGAGATCCTTAGGCCTATTCCTTTATATGTATGTCTATAGGACATTATTTTTTTATATACCGGAGGCTCCCGTCTCGACGACGGGGAATGATTCAGGCATGTGAATCTATGAAAGACACCCAAATACTGGATAAATATTAATACAACAAAATCAAGAAAAAATCAAGAGTAAAGAAACAAAGGAGGAGCAAAGGACCAGGATCATCAAGTTTTTATTGGAGCACCTACAATTATTTCCATGACCTTGTTTATTGGTGATGTCCTCACAATTAGTTCCTAATTTACATTTCAAATGCTTTATTCTGAGCAACATGAGAACTAGTCTTAGTGGGCCAGGCTAAAAGCCTGGCGATTCCTACTCTCTGCCAACTAATAATCAAATATTGAATGTATTCATTTGAAGCATCAATGGGTCCACTGTAATGACCTTTTGGGCTTTGAGTTCTCTCTCTTCTGGGCGTTAGATGAACTGCACAAAGGAATTAGTTATTTTCATATCATTACTTAACACTAGAAACAATCAAAGGTTTTAACTTCTAAACAAACTGATAAAGCTGTGTTTCTGCCTCATCCTAATTGCCTACAAATCCTCCAATTGTAGCTGTGCTGAGCTTACATTTCTTGCAAACATGCCAACTCTGATTCTAAAAAAATCCATTACCTCTCACCCAGTGGCTAATGCATTTTGTATGTCGTTCACATTTTCTTCCAGTGGTATTTTGTAAATCATAGGCATTTCTATTGAGTTATCATCTAAAGGTTCTTCAGTTTCACCAAAATGTCCCTGGAGCAGTAAAAATGTCAGTGGGGTTCATTAGTTTTTCTTTGTCTTATCGAATATGTTTGTCATAATGGTACAAGCCAGAATGGATCTTAGACTATTTTCTTTTCAATTTTGCGAAGCTGACCTGACTGAACCAACTTTTCAGAATGTATTCTTGTGCTAGTCAGTATGAGGATCAACTGTTTTACTAGTTAGCGTGATCTGAGTTTACTAATCTGAGGGAAATTCAACTTGTATTCCAAGTTATCTTCCAATCTTTCAGTGATGTAGCTTCTCCTGTAAAAACAGCAGGAAAAATGTCGGAAGAGAATGTAGGTGGGTAAAAAGGAAGCTACTTTGTTCACAGCGGCAACTGTAAACAGCTTATGCTGAGCGCAGCCTTCACTCTAAATGTTCTTACATGCTTTCATCTGACAACCCATATGCAAAATGTGCCAACACAAGCTTCTACAATGGATTAGATACAGTAGTAACAAAATGATCAATGGTTATTGAAAGAGGCAACAGAACAAGAACAATAAACAGAGGCGAAAGGGTAAATTGGGAGCAGAAACAGAAAATAAAATAAATGCAAGCTATGATCAAAAGAATTTAAAATAAGTAAAGAAGCAGAATTACATTGACAATCTTAAGAATCCCAAGCTGTGAAAAACCAATAACGGAGACACAATGAAATGGAATGTAAGCAACCAATGTGATACAGCCATGCAGTGTCTAGGATGTGATCCATCGTCATAAAACAGGTTTGTGCTAGCTATGTCCACCAACCTGAAAAAATACACCATGAGTAGATCTAGCCACCTTACCAGTGAACATCAGGTTAAAGGTGTATGTGGGAATGAAAAATAATGTGTGCAGCTAATAACACATATGAAAGGACAGCAGTTGTGACCAGTGTTAAGAGTAGGCATAGAGTTCCCCACAGTGTACACAGCCTAGACCTGAAAAGAGAATGTTTTTACCATGATTACCTCCTGGCGTCATGTAGAATTCCAAATGGTGGGAGCCTACATGAACAGTATGAATTAAGTCATTTATCACACTAGCATTTCTTTACAGGTGAAAAGTTGACTTTCATTTTTCTTAAAAACATGTAGCAGCAAACAAGTGCAGTAAAAGTATACTGCATAAATCCAAACTTCGAAAACTTTACACTAACCTGAGTACGGGTTGTTAGCAAGACCTCCATCTCTTGCTGTTAAAGTTGCAGGGGCAGGAAATGTAATTCCATAGTAATCCTAAAAACAAAATGAAACTTCATGAACATGCCAGAAGGAAGATTTCCAAGAGAACACAAACATGGCATTCGTAATACCTCTTGGTTTTTGTGGCATGTACAGAGGTAAAAGGTCGACATTACATCATTTATGTATGGTGATTATATCCTTAAATGCAGTTTGCATTTAAGCTTTTACACATCACTGTGGAGAAACCGGAGAAAGAAACAAGCCTTGGCAAAGCCAACAGGTCTGGTTTTAATGTGTTTAATCATGAAACGTCTTGGGCCATTACTGCTCAAGTGTACCATGGTATTGAGCAGCCTGCTGGCAAAACTCTGGATTTCAAATGAAGAGGACATTACTTTACCTCTATATGTTTCTATTGCTTTCTCAACAACAAGGTTCGATATTCTGGCCCCTGGCACTAAGGTCTCAGTTAATGTGCCAACCTGGACCAATCAAATCGGCTGAACTGCAGTCAATACACAACCCACTGAGCAACGTTTGTGTAAGATACATGAGTTCAAGTAACGTAAAAGTCCCATGAGACAAGACGGTGCCAACCAGTAGAAACCGAAAACTCTTTTATAAGAAAATCAGACACTCAAGGAGCACCAGACCTATAATATGCATATTAAAATGTTTATTTTGAAATCCCATTCAATTTCATATAACATGAATTGCAACCATATGGTATTTAAACAAAGCAATAAGTATACTAATCGCACAAGTTACTACTTGAGACATTAGTTCGTGATAGATTCCTTACCTTAGAATATCCCAAGGCATCAGACTGGACCCGCTAAGTTTTTTTAATCAGCAGTACTTCTGTGCATCAGTAGGTGTGTCGTAAGCGCCGGGATGACGTCACGGAGACTACTTAGGTGCCACCCATGCGCGCTGACGTCAATTAGGTACACGACGCGCCAGGAACGTGGAGCCGTGTAAGAAACTGACCACTGGTGCCATGAAACTAGGGCCGTGAAAGGGATGACTTTAACGCCAGAAATGAGTTCGCAGAATGGGGAGGGTGGGTGGGGCGGTAAGGAATCTATCAAGAACTAAATTCTCTTACAGATATATTGTTACACAAGTAGTAACTTGTGCATCTGAAAGAGATACGTTAGTGATAGATTCCTTACCTTAGAATAGATACCCCAGCAATACCAACCCAGGTGATGGGTTTGCGAATAAGATTACACCAGAAAGTCACGGAGAACAGAATGGCCAAAGAAGCAGTCTCTCCGGACTGGACTGTCAAGGCAGTAATGATTGGCAAACGTGTGCAGCGAAGCACACGTAGCTGCCTAACAAATGTTCTGCAAGGGAACCCCGCATCCCAAGGCAGTGGTAGCCGCGGTCGCCCTGGTAGAATGGGCAGGCAACCCCACAGGAGGCTCCTTCTCAGCCAACGAGTAACACGCTTTGATGCACAGAACGACCCACCGAGAGATGGTGCGTTTGTGCACGGACCAACCTTTTTTGGTGCCCATGTAGACAAAAAATAGCTGGTCATCCACACGGAACTGTTGTGCGCGCTTCAGATAGAAGAGCCCATGTTTTGGGTACAGATGGTGGAGCCTTTCTTCCTCTTTTGAAGGATGCGTAAAGAAGGTGGGCAAAGTGATGGTGTGCCCGATGTGGAAGGGCGTGACAACCTTCGGCAGGAAAGGAGGACGGGCCCTTAAACCACCGTGTTCGAATGAACAGAAAGGAAAGGAGGTTTGGAAGAAAGAGCCTGTAGCTCACTTACTCTTCTGGCAGAGGTGATAGCTTGCAGTAAAGCCGTCTTGAGAGTGAGAAGACGCAAAGGACAGTTATGAAAGGACTCGAAGGGAGCACACATCAGATATGTCAAGCCAAGGTTTAAGTCCCATTGGCGCATTATGAACGGCACAGGAGGAAATGTGTGTGCAATGCCTTTCAGGAAACGGTTAGCAACCGGGAACTTAAAAAGAGAAGGCTGATCTTGAAGCCTTAAATAGGCGGAAATGGCCAAGAGATAGCCCTTAATAGTGCCCAGAGCAGAGCCCTGCTGGGCCAAAGAATGAAGGAACAGAAGAACCTCTGAAAGAGGGGCAGAAAGGGCATCCACAGCCTTTGCTGAGCACCATGCCACAACCTTATTCCTCCTGCAGGAGTATACGATCTTAGTGGAGGGACGCCTGGCTGCCAAGATAACATTACAAACTTCGGGAGGCAGGTCGAAAGATGTCAACTGCCGCTGCTCAATCTCCATGGAAGGAGGTGGAGACTGGACAGGTTTGGGTGGAAGACCGGCCACTGCGACAAAAGATCCTCCTGAAGAGGCAGAAGGATCGGGAGATCAATGCTCATACAGAGTAGCTCGGTATACAATACTCTTCGAGCCCAGTAAGGAGCCAAAATGATGACTGGAGCCCTGTTGCGCCTGATCTTCTTAGGCGGAAAGGCGTACAATAGACCACAACTCCACTCGCGACGAAAAGCGCCACTGAGTGCCGCCTGGGAAATTCCAACGTGCAGAACTGATGACATTACGCATTCTCTTCGGTGGCAAATAGATCTAACCAATAGTCTCCCCACTGCTGCAAGAGACCTTCAGCCACGTCCGAGTTCAGACGTCATTCGTGGTCCATCATGCACCAGCGGCTGAGTTCATCTGCCCTGGCGTTCAAAGAACCTGCCAGGTGTTGAACCACCAGGGACATGCCCTGATGTTCCAGCCAAACCCAGAGGCGCAGAGCCTCTTGGCAAAGGGTCCACGACCCCACCCTGCCCTGTTTGTTGCAATACCACATGGCAGTGGTGTTGTCGGTGAACACCTGCACTACTCTCCCCATGACAGAAGGAAGGAATGCCTTCAGTGCAAGTCGGATCGCCAGACGCTCCAGAAGGTTGATGTGGAGCTTGGACTCTGCCAAGAGGCCTCTGATCTCAGCCTCCCCAATGTGGCCGCCCCATCCCAGAAGGGACGCGTCTGTCATAACTGTCTGTTCCGGTTGGGGAGGGGAGGGGGATCTGCCATTGACCCAACCGCGATTCATGAGCCACCACTGCAATTGTCGTGCAGTGCCCTCTGAGATTTGGACGTGATCGGACAGATTGCCCTGATACTCTGCCCACTGGAACTTCAGGTCCCACTGCAGTGCCCACAAATGCAATCTGGCATGATCCACCAGCAGGATGCAGACCCAGTAGTCGAAAGGTCATCCTGACCGAAACCCGGGACAGAGGCTGAGAGATCAGAATCATAGCGTGAATGTCCCAGACTCGCTGCTCGAGTCCAGAACCGCTCTGATGAAAAGGAGCTTCTGTGAGGGAATCGGGTGCGACTTCGGCATGTTGATGGAGAACCCCAGCAAATGCAGGAGGTCGGCCGTAGTCTGGAGGGGGGAGACAACTGCATGGGGTGAGCCCGCCTTCAACAGCCAGTCGTCGAGATAGGGGAAGACTGAAACCACTGATCAGCACAGATGAGCTGCGACCACCGCCATCAATTTCGTGAACACCCGAGGGGCGCTGGTAAGGCCAAAGGGAAGCACCGTGAACTGAAAGTGCTCGCGGCCTACCATGAATCGCAGGTAGCGCCTGTGGGCAGGCAGGACAGGAATATGAAAATAGGCGTCCTGCAAGTCCAATGCCACCATCCAGTCTTGCGGGTCCAGGGCAGACAAGACCTGGGCAAGTGTGAGCATCTTGAACTTCTCCTTTCGAAGGAAGTGATTGACGTTCCGCAGGTCTAAGATGGGACCCAGGCCCATGTCCTTCTTTGGAACCAGAAAGTAGTGGGAATAACACCCAAGACCTACTTCTTGCATCGGAGCGTCCTCAATGGCCCCTTGGCCAAAAGGGCCGCAACTTCCTGCTGGAGAAGCGCCAAGTGATCCCCGGACATGCGGTGGTACTGAGGTGGCATGGCTGGAGGGGTTGTCTCGAAGGGGAGGGAGTAGCCCCTTCTGACAATATGCAGGACCCACTTGTCCGAAGTGATGTTGTGCCAGTGATGGAGATAGCGTATTCGTCCACCCACTGGCATCTGATGGGCCTGAAAAGTCGGACTAGGAAGGATTTGAAGTTGATGCTGCGGGGGTGGAAGTGGACTGACCTGACTGCTGGCTCTCTGAACAGCCTCGACGGTTCCCGCTGTGGGGCGCCCCTTCCCTGCCCACGAAAGGAACGAAAAGCAGAAGGCAGAGCGGCCGACAGGCTCAAGGACTTTGCCGTAGCCCGGGAATTCTTGAAGCGCTCCAACGCACTATCTGCCTTATGGCCAAAAAGGCAAATGCCATCAAAGGGCATGTCCATCAGAGTGTTCTGGACATCCCCATAGAAGCCAGTTGTCCTCAACCAGGCGTGGTGCCGAAGCTCCACCGTTGTGGAAATCGACCTGCCCAGTTAGTCGGCGGTATCTAGCCCCCAACATATGGTGAACCTTGCTGCGTCTCTCCCGGCCGCAATCGCCATGGAAAGAACTGCCTGGGCCTCCTCTAGGCAGTTAAGCAGCACCTGCGCAACCGTGTCCCACAGAGAGAGGGTATGACGGCCCAAGAGGCATGCGGGTTCCACCCACCGCAGCCCTAAGCTGACAGATGAAAACAGTTTCTTACCAAACTGCTTCTTGGATTCTCTATCCGGAGGTGCGGTAGGGAATGCGCTCTGGGATGTAGAGGCTTGGACAACCAAGCTCTCAGGAGTGGGGTGTTGGGTAAGGAAGAAGGGGTAGCCCGGAGCCAGGCGATGGCTTCGTGCCAAGTTCTAATCCACAGGAGCCCGTGTTGGGCCTGGACCAGGTGCCCAAAAGAACGTCAGAAGGTGCTTCAATAAAAGGCAGCAAAGGCTCTGAAGAGGTAGCCGCTGGTTGGAGCACTTCTGTCAGGAGATTAGTCTTGATTGCCACCGTAGGGAGTTTGAGGTTGAGAGCCACGGGCGCCCTAGGCAACATCATTGCGTAACTGGCTCCCTCCTCCGTAGCGATGGTAGTAGGAGACAGCATGTCAAGGTCAGGGAGGGGTCGAGACCACTGGCCTCCCCCAAATCCTCTCCCGAGTCTGGATCATAAGCACAGTCCTGTGCTAGAGGGTCCTCACCTTCCTCCGAAGTCTGTGGAACAGGATCAAAATAACGAGGGACATAGGGCACAAAAGGGCCCATCGACGTCTGTTTCGGGCATCGTCGATCCGGTACCACGTACGGGTCGGGGCTGAACCCACGGACTAAGTCACCCCGAGGAGCGGGCGACGTCTGAAGCGGTGCCGGGGAGATCCCGGATCCTTGGGGAGCCTGCGGCTTCAGGACATGAGCCGCCGGCGACACCGGGGCCGGAGCCGCCAGAGATGGTAAAGCAGGGACCTCAGTCGGGCCTGGAGGCGCACCGGCGGGGCCAGACTGCCCAAAGAGTCGGGCCATGGCAGCAAGAAACTCTTGCTCCTGGGCAGGCGTCGCCCCGCACCCGGGTAGGGGAGCAAGAAGGGGGTGATGTCGAAGGTTCCGCAGAAGCGGCACTGCCCGCACCTTCAACCGCGACGGGAAGTCGAAGAGCGACTATGCTTCTTAGACTTCTACTTGGAATACTTCGACTTACCTGACCCAGAGTGCGAAGACTTATATCCAGAAGAATGATGGTGACGTCTCTGCTTCCGGTCCCTGGATCTCCCACAAGACAGGGACGTCGAACGGCGCGGAGCTGACTGCGGGATTTCAAGCAACTTTCGGGACTGCTCCCGCAGGCTTCGGCACCATGGCCCGGCAGTCGGGGCACAACTTGGGGTCATGATCGCGCCACAGGCAGTAGAGACACACGCGGTGTGGGTCCGTCACAGACATCATGCGGGGACAGTCCCCACAGTTCTTGCACCCGGGCGTCCCTACAACACCAGGAGTCGATCGACTCGAAAAGAAGAGGTAAAAGGCCTCGAAAAACTCAGTCAAAAAGTGACTGGGGGTACTTGCTATTCCCGGATCTGCCTTTGCGGAAAGGAAGAACTGACGTCAGCGCGCGTGGCCGCGTCTTAGTAGCTCCGGCGATGTCATACCGGCACCAAAGATGCCCGCGGAGCTAAAAGACAACGCCTACTGACACGCAGGGGTACTGCTGATGAAAAAACTTTCCGGATCCAGTCTGACGCCTGGGGTAGTTCTAAGGTAAGGAATCTATCGCTACGTGTTTCTTTCAGATATAAAAAGCAATTGTTTAGACATGCATAATGGAATAGCGAGTTCGAACTAGTCTATTAACAAAAATCATCCAAGAGTAGACACTTATGGGAAACTAATGAGCAGAGAGAAAGCAGACATGAAATGAAGTTCTACCCCCATAAATGGGGACAACAGTGTGTCATTTTTCAGTGTTTGCACGTTTTGGCTGAATCGGGGGTAGGAGGAGTGACACAAAGGAGACACTGGTTTATTACTGATGCAGACAGATTACCTCAACTACTGTTAAAATAAATCCAAATTAAAGTCCTTACCATAGGCAACCTGGACTGCAGCATCTGAAGGTCATCGTAACCATAAATTTGCTTTAAAATATTGGGAGACAAAAAAATAGCAAAGCATCATTTTAAGTACTTTTCTTTAAACTTTCCTTGATTCAAATAAAAACCTAATTTTGTTGAGAAAACATAAAAAAACAAACTTAATAAGATGTGCAATCATAAGTCAAGAGCACAATAAAAGATCTGTCACAAATTGAACATCCGAATTATAAAATGCAGTAGAAAAAAAAAGTTTCACAGAGGTAAAATATTAGCACCGAATAATAGTCAAGTAAATGTCTTTAAACTCAATGTTATGACACAAAAGCCTTGAAAGCATACTTTACGCATCTGCCACATCAGTCACCTACCAAATTGTGAATACCTCACAAGGGCAGGGCATATAACCCTTCTAACACCACAAGCCTGAAATGTGCAGCTACACATACCAAACAGCACTGACAATTATACTTACAAGCAAAAACAATAAATATTAAGAACATCCATACTACGTGTAATCCGAATGAAAAACTGAAACCAGACTTCATCCTATCATTGAATCTTTGTGATGAGGGCAGGATGGTGCTCAAACCCGAATGCGCCCCCCAAGGCCATTTTACCCGCAATATCACAACATTTTTGAAACAGGTTTCCATACACATAAATGGAACTTACACAAACAGCACTAAAAAGCCATATTTTTCAATTTCGCCATCTGTACTATGTTGGATCTGCATGTTATGCGCTCTCTAATGTTTTCCTGCCTGTGTAGTAAGAGGTGTGATTTGCTTAGATATTTGTGGTCTTGAGTGCAGGACATATAGAACTGCATGGAATATCACTATTGTGTGGCATGTAGAACATTTTGTTGAAAGAAATGCAAGTACAGGTATACAAACTTGCAAAACAAAACACAAATCTTACAATGGCAACCGAGCAATTAAATGGTTTACATATCCAGTTCTGCATCTGCCCACTGCTGCACTTCTTTTCAACCCGAACCTGGCAGCAGGGGACATGCTATCACATCCACCATAATTACATTACTTCTCATGAAAATAAGTATTATCCAGTGAGAAATAAGGAATAAGTTAATTACCTGTAACTACAGTTATCCAGTATTGGTATTGTTCATAGAATCACATGCCTGAAATATTCCCCGTCGTCGTAGTGGGAGTCCCACTGTACATAAATAAAGTAGTAAGTTAAATTAGTACCTTTCCTTAGGCTATTACGGTACCAACCATATACTCTATAGCCTATTAATCTCCTTTTACAAAAATGACCAAAGTAAAAACTCAGCCAATCAGCACCCTCTAGAGTCTTTCCCAGCGAGGCTGAGTCCTTCAGATTTTCCAGGACCAGTGTAGTTAGTACTGTATCCTAGAGGTGCCTCCCAGGGGAGGAGGGTGGGTTGCATGTGAATCTATGAAAGATGCCAATACTGGATAACTTTAGTTACAGGTAAGTAACTGGTTTCTTATCCAGTATTGGGGTATCTTTCATAGATTCACATGCCTGAATCAGACCAGTAAGCAGTTCCTTATCTGTGTGTGTATATGTGTATATATATAAAATATATATTACCTACTGGCGGTCGCCAGTAGGTAGTTATAGTTAGGACCTATTTTCCATAGGAAATTCACAACATTCTATTTCCAATATCATTGGCGTCGTTTGATGAATCTTCGCAAAATTTTCAAAACTCGTGGGGCGCTCCGGTCCTTTCCTACCCTGAAAGATTCGGGGTGATTCGGCAAGCAG
The DNA here is from genome assembly GCF_964263255.1 of Lissotriton vulgaris. Classification (NCBI taxonomy): domain Eukaryota; kingdom Metazoa; phylum Chordata; class Amphibia; order Caudata; family Salamandridae; genus Lissotriton; species Lissotriton vulgaris. The sequence goes on along the minus strand of NC_141689.1, from coordinate 191,618,086 downwards.
GGGCCGAGAAAAAAAGGGGGGTCCCAAAACGTGTTTTCCCCATGCAATTGTCCATAGGAAACTTTAGACATGGCTACAGCCCGAACTGCTGAACGTAATTACCCCAAATTTGGCAAAGAGATGGCTCTTGGTTCAGAAAGATGCCTTTTTGTTAAATGGTGTAAATCCGTTCAGTAGTTGCTAAGAAAATCTAAAGTAAATACACATATATATCTATAGCCGCAGAGGATCCGCACACCCTACAGATTAGGATCCGCGCAACCTACAGATTAGGATCCGCGCACCCTGCCGATCACGAGCTGCATTGTAATTGGTTGTGAACACTAAACCAGGAACTGTTAGGAGCCATCTTGTGCCTCGGTAGAAACGAGGCACAAGATGGCAGTAAAATGAAGGTGTAAAACAAGAAGAGGGGGAAGGGTTGAGACACCCTGACCCCATTTGGCAGGGTTGAAACAGCCTGACTCCATAGGTCTGCTGAGGTGGTCCCACAAGGCCCCCGAGGGACAGAAAAAGCATTTTTTTTTTAAAGTGCCGTGATGCGTGCAGGTTGCGCGGATCCAGCCGCGAAAATGAAAAGAAATGAAGCGCGGCGTCCTGCGCTTCGTTTAATTAAAGCCCCCAGGTGGGTCAGGTCCTGGGGACATGCACACAAAAAAAAAGTGGCGGGGCCCGATCACCCCCCCCCCCCACACTGCCCTGGGGACCGCCACCCCGGGTCTTTTATAAAATATGTGCAGGGAGTACACAGCCGCCTCAGGGACCGCCAACCCCCGGGGCTTAAAAAAAAAATGGGAGGGGAGCTCAAAGGCTCCCGCAAGCCCTGGGGACCGCCACCTCCCAGGGGCTCTAAATATTTAAAATAGGGGGTCCGTAACGGATCCCCAAGCCCCGGGGACCACCACCCCCGGGGCTTTGCATTAAATGGGAGGGGGCCGTGTGGCCCCCCTCCTGGAGCCAATGATAGCCCTGGGGACCGCCACCTCCCTGGGCCGGCTCTTGCTGTTATCTCGGGGTGCACACCCCCGGGGACACTGCTGTTTGCTATGGCAGGGCGGGAGCCTCGTGTCTCCCTGCCATAGCAAACTTGGTTTGGATTTTGGAAGATAGAGCTTTCAAAATGCAAACAGATTGCTTTTCCACACGGGGAGCTGCATGTTAGCAGCTACCCATGTGGTAAAGCAATGCCGGCTCCCGGAGGACGCGGGGAGCTGGCGGGACCGTGGGGGCATTGGCGCTCCCCCCACTGTTGTATATAGGCTCCGGGGGATGGGGTTCCCGGGGAGAATAAAAATTAGTGATAGGAGGTAAAAAAAAAATCCTGTAAAATTTGGAGTTGCGCACCCAGCGTGGCGCTCAGGGCGGCCCACTGGTGTGAACGCGCTAGGTGCACGACTCCCAGTGCGGTCCTCTGGGGTGAGCGCGCTGGGTGCGCGACTCCCAGCACGGCCCCCTGGTGTGAACGCATTGGGTGCGCAACTCAAAACAAAAAAAAAGTAATATTTTTTAAATACACATCAAGCTTATGTGTTTAGATCTTGGGTGGCTCTAAAAAGAGCCATTGTGTTTATTGGGAGATTTTGGTATCTACAGGTAAGTACCTATGCAGATTCTAAAGTTGTTGAGAAAGACTTACCATCTGTAAAATGTACACCATTTCTCCTATAGTTGCAATCCATATTAAAACACAGATTGTTGTTGTAAATGGACCCCATCTATAATCTCCGAGATAAGCAGAAACAGCCTTATTGACATGTTTCCTAACTTTCTCAATCTGTGGACAAAATTGATTGGACCAGTTCCATTTCTGTCTTTGGCATATGTTAGAATAGACAAAGGCAGTTTGGGGGAAAAGTGACATCAATTCTCCAAAGGTGTCCTTCATAAGCATTTCCAGACCAACCCCAGTCAAAGTGCCTAGGTCATTGCCACCACAGCGCACAATTATTAGGTCAGGGTGTTGGAGATGCAAAAAGGATTTAACCAATGGCATCAATTGGGCCACTTTAATCCTCTCTGTCCACTCCATTTAATATCTACAATTGGCAAAGCTAAATCTGTCAATACCTCTGTTTTCAGCATACCTTTTGCTCCAGAAAATATAGCTGTCTCCTAAAATCCACACTCTAAGAATCTTGAAGGGACGTCTGGATGCACTCAGAAGGTGTCTGTATGTGAAATGGGCAGTTTGAAAACTAAGATCTTTCTAAAATGGTGTATAAGATGCAGTTTTAAAAATAGAAGAGAAATGATTGGCTGTTTGAGAACATTATGGACTGAAAAATAGGGTGCATGTTTCTGTGTTTTAAACGCATGTTTCTTATTGGTTAATAAAAACTGTTTGAAAGGAACATTACAAAGGATAAGCTGATATTTTGAAAAGTCAAGCACACTTGCAGTTTTAATTTGCAACATTGTGTGCTGAACTTGTCATCTGTGTGTTCATTTGTGTGTTCCATGAACTGTTACTATGTTAACAGGCACTAAGCAGAATGGGGGTAGGGTTCAAAGTTATGTCAATTGGAAAGGGTTGAAATGTGTGTGAGAAGTTGGCCTGATATGTGATGTCCACTATTCTAGTGGGCACCCTGTATCAGTCCAAACAACCCTTATGGTGATGGTTGTAAAGTCAACCTTATAGCCCAGCTATCATAGTGGTAGCATGGACAAAGCAGTCTTAGGCTAAACTCAAGAGGGCATGTGAAGCCAGCTGTTTTACCATATGTAACCCCTTTAATAACAAATGAAAGGACACCACACAGGTTATATATAAAATATATATGTATTTATTACTAACACAACCCCTCTGAACTCTTTATGAGGTCAGAGGCACAAGCACATAAGATAATTATCATACAATAAGTTGCACAATATACAGTAAAGCCCCAAGGGCATGTAAAACCATATACTAAAATAGTGGTATAAGAACCACGTCGGCCGCTGGGGCTACGCTGTATTACCAAAGGTTAGGAAGCAGGAGGCCCACGGGAAGCGTGTGCAGTGTCTTACACACGCGAGTTACCATAGGGATACAATGGGAATGAAAGAGTTGGAAACTAAATCTTTTAGGACACTTTCGGATGGACTAGGAGAAAGCCACTGAAAACTAGGACACTAGGATAGTCGATACCCACAGGAGCACCGGAGTACTCGCGTTACCTCGCCCACAGGAGCCGGGTGCATAGGTGTCAAAGTGTGTTGGGGTTCGCCGCTGAATCCCATGGAGACCTGTGAAAAGATGCTGCAGGCGACCTGTAGAGAAGTGTCCGGTTGGATCCAAGGGCGGATCGAGGATGAAGAGTACCTGAAAGCAGAAGGGACAGAGTCTGGGTCACTAGCCTGTGACCAGGAAGGAACCAGAAAGGAACCAGGAAATGTCGTGAAGCTGGTCTCTGCAGCCACGTGGTCCAGGAGGTGTCAACGACAACCAGGAGCTGGGCATGGACTGTCCCACGAAGGATCTCGCTCTCGGCGGTGTCGGCTTCCGGATTAGTCAACAAGCCTTGGCAAAGGCAACCCAAGCAGGACTCTAAGATGGCTTCTGTTGCAGACCAGCAAGGTCTGGGGTGCTTCTCCTTTTCAGGGAAGCAAGAGACAGCCTGGAGCAACCAGGCCAGTGGTGTAGATTCGAAGGTTCGTTGTCACAGAGGACACTAGCCAACGGGCAAGTGACCGGACAGACGAGTTGAGCACAAAAACACTAGAAGGCCCCAACGCGGCACTCGTGGAGTGTGGAGGGCTTTGCATCGGTGTAGAAGGTGCTCGGGCTGGGGCTTCTCAATCCCCAATGCACAGCTTCGAGGGTGCCTCTGGAGCTGCACAAGTAGCAAGGTGCAGGTTTTTCAAGATGGCCGGTCCCAAGTCTCTTGTCGCCTCCACGGGTGTCAGCTTTGCTGTGGATCGGGCTCAAGGAAGTCTAAAAGTCTGGTTCTTGTCAGGCTCTGATCGGGCTCCGGCGGAAGCGTCGACAAAGCAAACCACAGATCGCTGGATGGTGCATGTTTGCACAGGGTGGTCACTCTTTGACCACAAGGGAGATTCTTCAGTTTTCTAGTAGCAATAGGACTTGGTTCCGAAAGCTGTAGACAGGCTCAGCTCATGCCAGAGCACTATCTCACATAATTCCAAGCACTCTGCCTCCAGGATTGTTAAGGCCTGCCATAGGAGTGACTTATAGGAGTATATGTGTCCATTTTAGGTTTAGATATAGGTATACTATATCTAAAGCAAAGGGTGATTCACCACCTTGCCCCAGCTGATTGATCAGCCAGTTGTGTCAGATTTGGATGGCCAGCTAGGGGTGGCATAATACATGCTGCAGCCCCTGGTAGGCCTTGGATGCACTTATGCCATGGGTACCTATGGTACACTGTACAAGTACTTACAAGAGTGACCCAATCCCAATTGGTAAATGCACCTAAGGTACATGGATGTCAATTTAGAGAGAGAACAGCTAGGCTGTGGGTCTGATTTGCAGGCCCACAGCCAGGGAAAATCGTAAACCAGTGAAGCAAAAAGCAAAAAATCTGGGGTGACCATAGGATTGCAGACCCTACTCTCCTACAGAAAGTCCTGGAGGACGGAACGGCCAAAGAAGCCATCCCTCCGGACTTGGCTGTCAAAGCAATAATGTCTTGCAAACATGTGCAGCAAGGCCCATGTAGCTGCCTGGCAAACATCCTGCAAGGGTACTCCTCGGCCCAGGGCAGTGGTAGTCGCTGTGGCCCGAGTGGATTGAGCCCTCAGTCCAACAGGGGGTTCCTTCTTAGCCAAGGAGTAGCACGCCTGGATACACAAGATGATCCACCGCGAGATGATCCCCTTGTGTTCCGCCTTTTCCTTCTTGGCGCTTTAGATCTCCTGGTCGCCTGCAGCATCTTTTCTTTCAGGCTCCATAGACTTCAACGCAGAAACCCGACACGACTTCGCACCTATGCACCCGCAGCCCGTGGGTGAGGTAACAAGAGCATTTTGGTGCTCAAGGGTAGATTGACTCTCCTAGTGTCTAGTTCCACAGTCGTTTTAGTCCTAACTAGTCAGGATTGTCCGTGCTCACCTATTTCTTGTACTGTCCATAGACGTTATTACACATCTTGCGTGTGAGTTCACACTCTGCACACGCGTTCCGTGGGCCTCCTATTACTTACCTAAAGTTAGGGTAGTGTAGTCCCAGCGATCCTACAGCCTCTGGACAGCTCCATTCCTTCTATCGACTTCCTTATACCACTTGTTTAGTATATGGTTTGTTGCGCCCCTAGGGCAACATTGTAACTTGCGCAACTTAACGTATTTTTCTTAAGAGTCTGGTCATGTGCTTAGCCCTCTGATCTCATAAAGAGTTCAGAGGTGTTTGTTAGTTAATAAATATCTTGTTTATTTTCGGAACTTCCTGTGTGGTGTCCTTTTATTTGGTATTCAAGGGGTTATATGTGGTAAAACAGCTGGCTTCACATGCCAAAAGAGTTTAGCCTAAGACTGCTTTGTCCATGCTACCATTAGGATAGCTGGTCTATAAGGTTGACTTACAACCAATCACCATAAGGGTTGTTTGGACTGATACAAGGTGATCACTAGAACTAGTGAGCATCATATATCAGGCCAACTTCACACAGCTCCCGCCTGGCTTTCGAAGACAGGGCCCGGCAGTCGGGGCAGGCCTTGTCGTCGTAGTCGACGCCTAGACAGAGTAGACACCGGCGGTGAGGATCCGTGACCGACATAGTGTGGCCGCAATCCTCGCAGTGCTTAAATCCAGGCATCCCTATGGCACCGATCGGAGACGTTAGACTTCGAAAAGATGATCAAAATGATCCAAAAAGTTAGTCAAAAAGTGACTAGAAGTACTGCTTTTTCCAGATCTGCGCTTGCTGGCGCGGAAAAAAGAAGAACTGACGTCAGCACGCGGAGGCGGCGTCTAAGTACTACGACGACGTCAACACGGCACCCACGACGGACGCAAGGGTACTGCTACGCAAACATTTCCGGATCCAGTCTGACGCCTGGGGATATTCGAAGGTAAGGAATCTATCACTAACGTGTCTCTTTCAGATAGCATAAACAGAGGACTCATCCCATTAACTCAGAGCCCCATCTAAGTTGCGGAAGGTTCCAAAATACTCTCTTCTTATTACTGCTTGATCTGGCAAGATCCAATTTGGAGACAGCCAAGACTGAAGACTGCAAGTCTAGAAATGTGGGAGGGGTGGATTCTGTCCATCTTCTACATATTTACCTCCTAGCTAGGAGGATAGCATGGAAAAGCAGAGCTCCAGCAGGGCCAGTAACTTTTTCTGGAGAGCCGAATATAATTAGGGGTAAAACTATTTTGATAGGGCAGCCCAAGGTGCTTGTCAAAAACTTACCAATACTTCCCCAGAAGGCAGCCAGAGGTAGACAATCCTTAAACATGTGGATGTCTGAAGCAGAAACCCGACCACATTTTTTACAACTCACGGGTGGTCCTTTGGTGATTTTTGACAGTTTATGAAGAGTGAAGTAGGCCCTATGGATGGTAAATAGGTGGTTTCTTTTTAACCGAGCTGGTTTCACGACTACGTATAAGATCTTACAAGAATTCTGCCACAGTTGAACATAGTCCTGTGTAGGAATAGAGAGCCACCCCACAGTTCCTCAGCTAGTTTGAATTTGCTGTCTACGTCTTCTAACAATGTTTGGTACCAGAAAGAGACTTCCTTCCTCCCTGGGGGCTTGGTCACAAGCTGGCGTTCTAAAAAACTACCATAACCCACAGCGTTCTTACAATTTAATTGTGGGTGGTATTGAAACCAGCTTACCAGTTGAAAATATTTAAATCGGGAAAGACCTACTCCAACCCTGTCCTCAAGATGTTCCCAGGAAACAAGAGTGCCTCCAGGCAGAAGGTCTCGCAAACCACCAACCCAGCGTCTCTATGCCAACCTGTCTTTAAACACTCTATAGCTCCTGGGACATCCCGGACGAGAGCCAAGCTGGAGAAATACCCAAGCGCCACTGAACCCCTCACTTTAGCTAAAGTTTTAGCCACCCACTGGAGAACCTTCAGCGTAACTTTTTTTTAAAAACTTCGGATCCACGAATTTAAACAAAAAACCCTCTTCTGATAATTTGGCGCCCCCCCAAGCATAGCCAAAAACATCCCTCCAGCACCTGTATTCACAGGCATTCTTAATAACATGTGTAAATGTGAGAGTTGGAAAGCCCCGGCATAAAACTGGAGATCTGGTAAAGCTAGGCCTCCCTTTTCTCTTCTCCGCATCAGCTTTTTCCAGGCAATCCTAGGTGATTTGGATGCCCGGACGAATTAATTTCACTCTGAAACTTATCAATCGTAGATTTTTCAAAATAGAGAGGAATACAGTTAAAAAGAAAAGTAATCTTCGGGATTATCAACATCTTAATCAAATTGATTCTGCCTCAGATGAATAAGGGAAGTAGTGCCCAAGATCTCATTAGCCTCTGACAGTCCCTTGCCACTAGGGCCATGTTGGTATCGGCGATCTTAGTGATGTCTTGAACAACATGGACTCCCATATATCTCATTTTGGAACTAAGCTGGTGCTGATGTTGAGTCTCTACAACATTCCAGGTCATGATTTCTGTTTTCGAAGCATTCATTTCATATCGGACACAGAACGAAACTCCCAGGCTAAACTGATGACTGTAAATTAGCAGAAAAAAACCAAAATCTCAGCATACAGGGCTACCTTCCTCTCCCACTACCCATAACTAAAAGGCTGAATATTGGAGTCGTCCCTAAGCCGTTGAGCAAATGGCTTGAAGTAAAGGTCAAAAAGAAGTGGGCAGCCCCGTCTGGTCCCTCTTGTGATCTTAAAAGGGTCTGCAATATTCCCGTTAACCAAAAGTCTGGCCGTTGGGTTCTGATAGATCAACTGAACCATTAGGCAAAAATTTTCCCCCAAGTTGAACTTCCTCAAGAACTCAGACAGAGTGGCGTCCAAAAGTCATGGCTGCCAATGGTAGGGAATATGTAGAAGCGAGATCAATAGCTCCAATGAAATCATAGGAGAGGTCCGAAAGCTGCTAGTTCCTAACGAAGCCCTTCTGATCTAAGTGAAGGACATCCCCCACCATGAGGCCCAATCCCACAAGTTACTTACGTTCGGTTACGATATATCTGTAAGAAACAGTAGTTAGTATTAGATTCCTTACCTTAGAATATCCGCAGGCGTCAGACTTGATCCGAATAATTTTGTGTAGCAGTACCCCTGCGCGTTGGTAGGAGTCGCCTGCCGTTCCGCGTCCGTCGTCGACGCCGGGATGACGTCAGAGTACTTAGACGCCGCCCTTGCGCGCTGACGTCAGTTCTTATACACAGCTTTTCCGCGCCAGAAACTCAGAGCCATGATAAAAACCAATACTGGTGCCATGAAAACTAGGGCCCTGAAAGGGGGTGACCTTAACCCTAGATATCGGTTAGCAGAACGATGAGGATGGGTGGGGCGGTAAGGAATCGAATACTAACTACTGTTTCTTACAGATATATTTTTACCGAAGGTAAGTAACTTGTGCATTTGAAAGAAACAGGTAGGAGGGGAAACAAAACAGGTGTCTGGAGAGGTGTCCAGGCCATTGGCCTTCCCAAGTTCCCCTGTCCAGTCTTCTTGAGACTGACACTCTCGGGTCAGAGGGGCCTCAGATCCCTCCCAATTCTCATCATCACCCATCTCCTGATACTCAGGGTTTCCAATCAATGGGGCCGGTTCATAGAAGTGAAAATCTCCAAACGCTGTCGAAAGCGGCGCCCAGCGGCACCGTTCCGACGTCGGAACCAGAGCAAAGGAGGCATCGGGGGCGTTGCCGCCCGAGGACGGCGCCGGAGGAGACACCTGACAGACCGACGCCGGGGTGGGAAAGGTCGTAAGGTCCACCGGCAACGAACCAGATCCCGAAGAAGGTCCAGTGGGGTCCCGCAGCACCGGGCCCGAAGGCGCCGGCAGCGTCGGGACCACATGACCCTGCGGCGCCGGGCCCGTTGGCGCCGGCGGTGTTGGGACTGTGGGGCCCAAAGGTGCCGGGCCCAAAGTACCAGACGGCATCGGGCCGAATCACCCAACGGCATCGGGCCGAAGCACCCGACGGCGTCAGGGCCGAAGCCCCCGACCCGCTAGGGGCCCCAGACGGGTCCACCGGGCCCGAAGGCGCCGCGGAGCCCATCGGAGGAGAGAGGGACCTCATGGCCATGAGGAAACGCTCGATCTCCTCCGGCGTCGCGTCTCGCCCAGGGTGTGGAGCTGGACGAGACGCCCGCGACTCCGATGGAGCCGCGTGGGCGGTGTCACCCGAACCCCTGGCTGCATCGCGCGAGCGTCAGGGGGAGTCAGAAGAGCGATGACGCCTCTTCGACTTCTTGTGCTTCTTACCTGACGACGACTTCGACCCGGAGGAGTGGTGCTGACTCTCGGAACTGTAGTGGCTCAGAGCCCGCGACCTGGCCCTCGACCTCCCCTGGGACCGGGACCTTTCATGGCACGGGGCCGACTGCCGGAGTTCGAGTCGCCTGCGGGACCGCTCCCGCCTGGCTTTCGAAGAGAGGGCCCGGCAGTCGGAGCAGGCCTTGTCGTCGTGGTCGACACCTAGACAAGTTAGGCACAGGTGGTGAGGATCCGTGACCGACATCATGCAGTCGCAATCCTCGCAGTGCTTGAAACCAGGCATCCCTACGGCACCGATCGGAGTCATAAGACTTCGAGAAAAGATCAAAAATGATCCAAAAAAGTTAGTAAAAAATTGACTAGGGGTTACTGCTTTTTCCAGATCTGCGCTTGCTGGCGCAGAAAAAAGAACTGACGTCAGCATGCGGAGGCGGCGTCTAAGTACTCCGACGACGTCATCACGGCGCCCACGACGGACGCGGAGCCGCAGACTGCGCCTACCGACGCGCAAGGGTACTACTACGCAAAAGTTTCCGGATCCAGTCTGACGCCTGGGGATATTCTAAGGTAAGGAATCTATCACTAACATTTCTCTTTCAGATAAAGGTGCCAAGAAACTGAGAACTGCAGGTGATTAACACCTGCGTATCATCTGCGGACGACACTGTGGAGAAGCCAAAGGATTTTATAATATTGGCCAGAGGGGTCAAATATAGGTTGAACAACAGGGGACTAAGAATCGACCCCTGTGGCACCCCCAAAGTGAGAGGCATGTTCCTGGATACAAGGGTGTTTATTTTGAGATAAGTATAGCGGCCGGCAACGTAGTCTTCAAACCAGGCTAAGGCGTTGCCCCTGACACCAATCTCCCAAAGCCGATGTTTCAGAATGCTGTGGGAGATGGTGTCAAAGGCCGCCGATAGATCCAACAGGACCAGAATTGCTGACTCCCCTCTGTCCAGGGAGAGCCGAATGTTACCTACTATCTCAATCACTGCAGTCTCCGTACCGTGAGCAGCACGAAAACCTGATTGTGAGGGATCAAACAATGCATGTGTCTCAATGTAGGTGGTAACTCGTTTATTTACTAGATGTTCAAGTACTTTCCCGAAGAATGGTAGAAGGGATATAGGTCTATAATTGGATAGGATGGAGGGGTCACTGTTGGCCTTTTTGAGAATAGGCTTGACCTGGGCTAGCTTCCAACTGCTAGGAATAGAGGCACTCTCAAAGGAGTGATTAAAAATGTTAGTCAGCGTGCCAGCCAAAAGCGGGAGTATCCCACTGCATCTACGTGGGGATAGTAAATCGGTGGGGGAACCCGATTTAATTCTCTTAAGGGCTTCTAACACTTCATCTGAGGTGGTTGGCTCGAATTCGGTTAAGGATGGGATGACAGTGGTTTCAGAGGAGACCACAGTCCCTGGAAATGGTGCACCTGACATGGGCTCATCCTGATTGGCTGCTAAAAATGAGGAGTAGATTAACTTAATTTTGTTATCAAAATAAAAAGATAGTGAGTTCACCCACTCTAAGGAGGGGATAAATGCGGAGCGCTCCGCCAGAGGGGTGGTGAACTCCTTCAAGATTTTATGCAGTTCTTTACTCGAATTGGCCACCTTATTTATTCTCTTTTTTTTTTTAAATGTATTTATTGAACAGCATCACATATTCACAGTCAGAAATACTATAACATTATCATCCATATAAGCAGCTGAAATATATACAGTACAGAAAATGAATATAAATTCCAGAGACGGGAAGATAGAGTACTAGGAGCTTAGAGGAATCAACAAAAGGCGTACAATACTACTTTGTATTTGTATTTGTATTTGTATTTGTTTTATTTTTTGTATCGCGCATAGTTCACCCGTTAGGTCTCGTAGCGCTGACAGATGGGTAAAGACAAAACAGAACCAGTATGTATGGAAGTGGATGACTAAGGTTTGAAGAGCAGAGTTTTTAGGTTCTTACGAAAAATGATCAGATTAGGTTCTGCTCTCAGATCTAAGGGAAGTGAGTTCCAGAAAGAGGGACCGATTTTTGAGAAGCATCTGTCTCCGTTCCTCACTGTGCGGACTCTAGGCGTCTTTAGCAGTAGTTGGTTGGAGGAGCGAAGATTTCTCATTGGGCTGTGTCGGTGCAGTTTGTCTCTGATGTATGCTGGTCCATGTCCGTTTAAGGATTTGTGGACTAAGCAGCAGACCTTGAATTTTATGCGTCTGTTGACTGGTAGCCAGTGCAGTTGATTCAAACAGGGGGCAGACGGGGTTCTTGGTGGGAGACCCAATGCTAGCCTAGCTGCACTGTTCTGGATGGTCTGTAGTTTGGCTATGTTAGAGGCATTTATGTCTGCAAACAATGCATTGCCATAATCCAGGCGGCTGGTTATTAAGCTTTGGATTAGTGGTCTTCTGCTGGTTAGAGGAAGCCATTTGAATATTTTTCTAAGGCTTTTCATAAGACCTATACAGGTGTGTACCACTTTGTTAACGTGTGGTTGCATTGTAAGTTGGTCATCCATTAAAATTCCTAGATTTCGGACTGTACTTTTGGGTGGGGGGCATTGACCAAGTTCAATGGGCCACCAGTCCTGTTCCCATATTTGATGTGCCTTTCCGAACAGCATAATTTCGGACTTTTCCGCATTAAGCATCAAAAAGTTCTCAGTCATCCATTTTTTGATGGCCACCATGCAGGATTGAAATCTGATTTTAGTGTCGCCTGGCTCAGGACCCATGGTAACCAGGATCTGTGTGTCGTCAGCGTATGAGACTGTTTGGAAGCCATGATCTTTGATTATTTTGGCCAGGGGGGACATATAAACGTTAAACAACGTTGGGCTCAAAATTGAGCCCTGGGGGACGCCAATATTGTTGTCAGTGGTTTCAGACAGGAAGGGACCGGTTTTGACTCTGGATTTCCTGTCTGTCAGGTAGCTTTGCAGCCAGCCCAACGCCTTGCCCCTGACACCAACCCCCACCAGTCTCTTTATTAGTACTGTGTGGGAGATGGTGTCAAACGCTGCAGAGAGATCCAACAGAATCAGGATTGCTGATTTCTTTGAATCAATGGCAAGGCGGATATTATCCACTATTTCTTTCTCATAATAGTTTTTACCTGCTTATTTTGCTAAATTAAATATGTTTAATACTAAACAATATAGCTCATAATCAAGCGGTTTGATCCTTAACCCCATGCATCCATCTCTCAACTGGTTCCCATATTTTCTGGCCCTGCATTCGAGATCGCATCCCTTTAGATGAATAAATTGCGGTTTCATGATTATATATGGCCAAAAACCTTGCCAGCCACATTTGGAAGGTAGGGGAATCTGCATCCTTCCAACTAGCCGCTAATAAAATCTTATAAACAGTTACCCCAATACATAAACATGACTCCTGGGATCTATTCAATCCAAGTGAGTTATCATAGCCCAACATATATAGCATAGCTGATACCGGGATCGGATGTCCAAATAATTCTTCCCAGAATTTATTCAAATCATTTTTAAGTGGGGTTAACACCCGACATCCATAGAACATATGAATTAGATCCGCAGGACCCTGTGCGCATCTTGGACAAAGATCATCCGTTCTTTTAACCCATTTAAATAATTTTGCTGGGGTAAAATATAAATTAAAAATCGTTTTATATGACTGAGCTTTTAAATTTGAAGACATAATTATCCTGGATAATAATAACAAACTATAATCAATATCTACATTTGGATCGTTAAGCCTAGTAGCCCATGATGTTTCAGTATATTCTATATCATCTATTTTTTCTAGAAGTAAATCATATATTTTCCCTATTTTTATGCTTTTAATTGTCAGAATATCTAGGATAGGAATTGTTTCATATGTAATCTCAGGTATTTTAGCATTCATGATTGCTTTAATTTGATGAAATTTAAATTGGTGGCTGTTGGGAATATTATATCTCTTCTGTATATAAGAGAATTGTAAATCTAGCATATTTTCGCCTAGATCCAAAACCGTTCTTATACCTGCTTTATTCCATTTTTTGGCCATATCATCATTTACTAAACGGGGAAGAAGAAAGGAGTCCCAAAGTGGAATATATTTATTATGTTTCGGGATTGATAAAAATTTCGATATTTTTAGCCAAACTTTCCTAGAGCTAGCAATTATTTTAAATTTAATTTTTTTAAAATAACTTGGTTCTATCTGTTTTAATAAGAGGCCTTGGTGCTTGTTCCCTAATAGTAATTCATATATAGAGGGTATTACTGGTGTTATTACATTAGACTCCGTCGCTTTTGTATAGAGCATTGGAGCTATTTGTTGAAGAAAGACCGCCCAGTGGTATAGTAATATATTAGGAAGGGCTAAACCGCCTCTATGCTGGGGTAATGATAGATATTTGATAGACCTCCTAATTTTCCCGTATTGCCACATAAAAAATGAGATTAGTGAATCTATAGTTTTGAGTGTGGTATCCTCTACTATTAATGGTATTGCACGAAACAAATATAAAAGTTTAGGAAAAATATTCATTTTTACAAAATTACTCCTGCCGATAATTGATAAACGTAAACTATCAACTCTTTTAAGATCTTTTTCCAGCGTTTTAATTAGCGGATCAAAATTCAGATTACTAATCCTTTCAACTTTCGATGCTAAACATATCCCTAGATATGTAGCACTATCTACTCTCCTAGAGTCATTGTAGCTTGTGTGAGAAGGTGGCCTGATATGCAGTGCTCACTATTCTAGTGAACACTATGTATCAGTCCAGCAACCCTTATTGATGATTGGTTGTAAGTCAACCTTATAGACCAGCTATCCTAGTAGCATGGATACGAGCAGTCTAAGGCTAAAGACTCGAGAGGGCGTGTTAAGCCAGCTGTTTACCACACATATACCCCTTGAACACCAAGTGAAAGGACACCACACAAGTGTTATGAAAATAAACAGTTATTTATTAAAGCTCACAACAGCCCTGTACTCTTTATGAGGACAGGGTACTAAGCACAAACCAAAACTCTTACAAAAATACTTCTTTTAGCACAGTATATACAAATGCCCGAGGGGCACGGAAAACCATATACTCTGAAAGTGGAATGTGAAATTCCTAGCAGGTAAGTACAGTACTAATAGCTTTTGGAATCGCTAGGACTTGACTAGGGAATCGTTAAATTACTTCTAGGAGGCCTAGGGGACTCGGGTGCAGTGTGTGCACTCTCACGCGAGATGCGGACAAAAGTCTATGGTAGCTAGGAAGTAGAAAGTTAGTGTTCTCGGGCGAACCCGACCTGGTAGGGAGAAAACGAAAGTAGATTCTGACCCTTGGATAGTGAGGCTATGCTGGGGCACCGAAATGCCGAAGTTACCTAGCCCAGGGGCTGCAGCTGCATAGGTCTGAAAAGACGTCGGGAATCCTCGTAGACGGACCAGGAGCCGGAAGAGAAGATGCTGGCCGGTGACCAGTGAAGAAAGTTCAGTTGGATCCAAGCCTGGATCTCGAAGGTAGATGACACCTGAAAGCAGAGGGGACCAAGTTCGAGACTACTAGCCAGTAGTCAGTGGGCACCAGGAGGGCACCGGATGGTAGCCACCTCGACAAGGTGAGTGGGTGACGCTGGAGCTCGAAGATCTCACGGACCAGGAGGCGTTGTCGGCGACCAGGATGGAGGATCGAGCTGTCCCACGAAGATAGAAGCTGTCGGCGTCGCTGGACCCAGGATTGGGCAACAAAGCCTTGGCAAATTCAAGCCCACGCGGTGGACTCAAAATGGCGTCTGGAGTGGACCAGGAGGGTCCGGGGTGCCTCTCTTCAAGAAGGAAGCAAGGGCCAGTCTGGAGCAACCAGACCAGCAGTCGTGAAGTCGTTGGGCGTCGTTCAGAAGGCCACAAGCCAGCCGGCTAGTAGCCAAACAACGCGGTGCACAACAAACAGCAGAAGGGCCCCACGCAGATCGTGGAGATGCAGGGAGGCTGACCTTGGGTGCTGGAGCTGCGCAGGGTCGGGGCTTCTCGGACCCCAAAGCACTCACCAGTGGAGGACACGGTGGGCTTGCAGTAAAGATGTCGTGCAGTCTTGGCGATCGTCGGTCCCTCGAGGTCTCGTCGCACTCACGGTTCTCAGCTTGGCTGTAGAGGTGAGTAGAGGTCAGAGGTGCCAGGGAAGCCGGGTCTCGTCGAGCTGGGTCGTCGGATTCGTGATGAAGGACTTGCAGCAGACCGCAGTGTTCTTTAGGATGGTGCCCGCTTGATGCAGGGTGACTACTCCTTAGCCACAAGGGAGAATCTTGAAGAAGAAATCGTGAAGTCCTTTCGAAGAAAGTGGTATCTTGATTCCAAAGATGATCTAATTTGAACAGGGGGCCCGCTCCTATCTTTATACTAAAAAAGGTGGCTGACCCGGTGACTAGGTCCTGCCTATGGGTGGGACCAGGAGGGGGGTGGTTACACCCCTCTCCCCTGCCGGACTTCCCCAGGCCAGGGGCTGGTGTGCCCCTGGAACTGGTTCTGACTGGCCTATGCGTAGTGAGCACCGGGGTGCCACTCAGCAGTCACCTTCCTGAAAAGCCCTGCCTACCCAGGATACACAAAACCATGTCTGGGACGGTGCTAGCACCGCCCCTGACAGGAAACCCTTTGTCCAGGCTCCCCTCACTGGGAGGACTCCCAGCTGCAGGGGGTCAGACTCGTGTCTGTGGTGGCAGCATCCATTTTGTGGAGCTGAGGCTTTGCTTAACTTTAACCGGGGTTCACAGTTACATACATGTTGTGTCCCTCTAGAAGGGTGGAATGCTAACCCCGTCGCCAGAATTGGCGAGGGGTTAGTATTCCAATTCGTATGACACCTTACTCGACATGTTTTGATAAAGCAATACCAAAGTTAGCATTTAACCGCGAGGATTATAATGCACTTAAGAGTATATGGTATGCGATATCATGGAACAGCTATTAGGACTTAGTTCCGCAAGCTGCAGACAGGCTCAGCTCATGCCAGAGCACCATCTCACACGATTCCAAGCACTCTGCCTTCAGGATTGTCAAGGCCTGCCATAGGAGTGACTGATAGGAATCTGTGTGTCCATTTTAGGGTTAGGTATAGGTATACTACACCTACAGCAAAGGGTGATTACACGACTTTGCCCCAGCTGTCATGCAGCCAGTTGTGCCAAATTTAGGAGGCCAGCCAGGGGTGGCATAATACATGCTGCAGCCCCTGGCAGCCCTGGGGACACCTATGCCCTGAGTTACAGGGTCTGATAAGGTGGCCCAGTACCAATTGGAAATGTACCTAGGGTACATGGAATCCATTTTAAAGAGAGAGCAGTAGGCCTGGGGTCCTGATTGGCAGGGTCCCAGGTCGACTATGTCCAAAACCAGCTAAAACACAGGGCAAAAAAGTTGGGGGCAACCATAGTCAGGATGTACCTTCCTACAGCTTGTATTTTCGGTACAGATAATGATTGTTTTGGCTTTATTAAGTGAATAGCCTGAGAATGAGCCAAATTGTTGGGTAGTTATTTCAATTTGTTGAATCGCCTCCGCGGGATCAGGTGTTACAATTGCCACATCATCGGCAAAAACTTTTGTGTCAAAGTTACCTATAGATATAGGTTTGATAATTGTATTACGAAGTAGTTTATTGATTAAAGGGTCAATGTATAGAGCGAAAAGAAGGGGTGAACATGGACATCCCTGTCTTGTTCCCCTAGACACCTTTATTACCTTTGATTCCTTTCCCATAATCTGCAGCCTAGCTCTGGGTTCGTAATACATAGCTTGAATAGATCTAATAAAATTAGCTCAGAAATTCTTTAAGCGTAAAATAGTCCACAAAAACTCCCATGATACTCGGTCAAACGCCTTTTCGGCGTCGAGGAGGATCATTGACATTTGGCCCCCCTCTGCAGACACAAAATCAAACAGTGCAATGGCTCTATGGATGTGATCAATTGTACCCTTGCCAGGAATGAAGCCGTGTTGCCAGGGGGAGACAAGATGTTCAATCACCCCCCCGAGACGGTTAGCCAGAATTTTTGCATAAAGTTTGGAATCTGAGTTGATCAGTGAAATAGGTCGGTAAGAAGATGGATTCTCAACAGGTTTGTTTTTTTTGTGAAATATTATTATGTCTGTCTCTTTCCACGAGTCTGGAGTTGTAGCCGTTATTTGTATGCCTGTAAAAAGATCTAATAAAAAAGGCAGTATAATTGGACCTAAGATCTTGTATAATTCCAAAGGAATTTTATCGGGACCAGCTGCCTTTCCAGAAGCAAGACCTGCCAGTGCTAGTTGAAGCTCAGTGATAGTAATCTGGTTCTCAAGGTCATGGTCAGATAAATTGTCAAGAATATTTATTGAATCTGTGTCTCCAATGAATTGATTTACTGCATTAATTGTTTCGAGCCCATTTTGTGTGTTATCCTCGGAGTATAGGTCTTGATAATACTGCCGGAATCCTTCTATTATTTCATGAGGGTCAGTATATTGAGTATTATTTATATTTGTACAGGGTATTGTGTTATAAGAGGCTTTCTGGCGAGTACGTAGTGCCAACTGTTTCCCCACTCTTTCCCCGTTTTCATATAGATTGTTTCGATGTGCTTGAAATGTTTCAGCAGAACGCTTAGTTAACCAGTTATTCATTTCAGTTTTGAGAATAATTATCCGATGTAGAATATGTTTTCCATCTATACCTTGGGATATCGTTAAGACATGTTCTTCTTCAGCTTGAATTAGATCACGGGTTAACTGTAAGTTTTTAGCTTCTCGCATTTTCTTAATACGAGAAACGTAAGTTATAGTTTTGCCTCTGAGTGCTGCCTTAAAACAATCCCGTGCTGCCTTAAAACAATCCCATACCGCCCATCTAGAAGCGCTATACTGATTCATGTCAAAAAAATCTCCTACCCATTTTTTAATAAAGCTTACATATTCTAAATTAACCAGGAGTTTCCTATCAAAAGTCCATTTAGTACCCGGTCTGACAAAGTTGGATATATCTAGTGTTAAAACGAGTGGGTTGTGATCTGATAGGATCTTTGGGAGTTTTTTTATCTCAGCTTTGCTTGTCAGGTCCCGTGTTGCTAAAAAGTAATCTAATCTCACGTATTTATTATGTGGATATGAGAAGTATGTGTAGCCAGGATCGTTATGTTTCTTTGCATCCCATATATCTGTCAGATCATGACTATGTATCAGCTGATTAATGGCTCTATATACCTTAGTTATTTTGCCCAAAACTTTGGCAACCTGGCCCTAATGAAATATTCAGGTCACCACATACTAGAAGTGTTTTAGGCCACGATGCAAGCTCTATATCTAGTTTTTTGATAATTGCTGGATCGTCATAATTCGAGGCATAGATTGAACAAACGGTTAAACCTGAGGATAGTGTTGCTATAACCCATCTTCCTTGAGAATCTCCCAACTTTCGAGTAGTTCGCCTAGGTATGCTTTGGTAATAATCGCTACACCACGGGTATTAGATGTTTGAGATGTACAAACGCATAGATTATAAACAAACAGTTTTAAGAGATCTCTTTTATCCCAAGGAAGATGGGTTTCTTGTAGACAGACTATGTCAAAAGAGCCTTGCCTAATAATCTCACTCAAGCGAGCCCGCTTAGTTTTATCGTTTAGACCAGCTATGTTCCATGTGCATATTGTTAGCTTCCCCATTACAGTTTTAGAAAATATTCTATGTAATCCTCTAGCATTTCAAGTAGTTTTTTTACACTGATCTGAGTACAGTTTTCTGTTAAATTCCATAAGTTTCGAAATCTCCTTACTGCTGACTTAAAACATATAACTGTGAATTTAGTAGTGATGCTGATATTTTTTAGATTTCTCCCTACACCCCCCTCCCTCAGAACCACCCCTCCATCCCTCCCCCTTCTGCCCTTCCCACCCAAGTGAGACAACAGACTCTGTGAGAGTCCGTGGTGATGAGCATGCAGCGTGCGACTCAGGCTCCTTTATCGTGTCAAAGTATTTCAGATAAATGCCAGGCTACATACCAAAAAAAAAAATCGCTAGCTAATCCAGCCTTCTATATTCCATTTAGAACTACAATGTCCCATTTATAATCCACCACCCAATCAGTATTCTATATGCATCTACCATACCCCGACAGTTTTTAGACAGTAAATCCGTCCGGTATTTTGCATATATTGCCTACAGCCTAGTCTAATAGCAATAGCTCATTTAAATCCTGATAATTTTCTATTGCTAACGCTTGGCTGATATTTCATCTAGAAATTCTTTGGCTTTTATTTCCGACGTAAAAAACTTGGATTGTCCTTCCCAAATCACTTTTAATCGAGCAGGATTGTTGAGGTACGCTTGGGCCTTTATATCCTGAAATGGCTTGATAAGTTGACTGAGCCTCCAGCGTCTTTCCACTGTAGTGTGGCAGAAATCCAGGCGGACAAAATTTGACACCTCATTCCTGATTCTTTTAGACTCGGGTCGGGCCTTCTCAAACACTAATTGGCGTAGCAAAAAGCTTCCGAAATAAACCAAAATGGCTCGAGGGTATCCCCCGGGTTTCTGTGGATGTTTCATCGTGAGAGGTACTCGATGGGCTCTCTGGATCTCAGCTGCCCAGTTCCAGCCAGTTAATTCAGGAAGAGTGTCACGCAAAAGATCAATGACAAATAATCGGGCGTCCCCCCCTTCCTCTCCTTCCGGAACCCCTAAAACTCGTAAATTGTTCCTTCGCTGCCGATTCTCAAATTCTTCCAGCTTCCATTTAATATCCGTTAGTTGCTCTTCATGGGAATCTACGCGGCCCTGATGGGTAGCTAATTCTGTTTCATTAGTCATAATTCGGGATTCTACTTCTGTAAGCCTATCTCCAAAAGAGTTACAGGTTTTGGCCAGTTTGCGCACTATCCCCTGCATTTTACGCATGGCTGCTTGGTTTTTACGTGCATCCTGCCGTGTTTCTTCTCGGTGTGTCGCGATTGCCTGTAGAATAGTACATACTGCTGAGGTTGATATATGCGATTGATCATTCGAGAGAGTTTCAAGCGGAGTGTTGAACGGGTTATTTGAATGGTCCCATATTAAATCTTTCGAGCCCTGTCTTTTGGCTCTTTTTCTTAGAACAGTCTTAGCTTTGGAGTTTGGGGCATCCGACTGCTCGCTGGGGCTTTCATCAGTAGTAGTGGAGATATCATCTTCATCATCCGACCACTCCCCCCTTTCGGAAAATGAAAAAGAAAAAATCACTTGGATCTTTTTCTGCCTCAATATCCACTATGTTTGTCAAACCTTCCTCTACCAAAAAACCTATAGTTTGAGGCTCCTTGCTTGCTGCCCCCAGTTCTTGCACCGAGCCTCCAGAAAAGCTCAAGCTCAGGTTCTCAGTAGGGCAGGCTGTGACTTATTATATTCTCAGCAGTCGGCATATCTACACCGATATTGGTGTCTTGATTTTCTGCTGTCATGTTTATTTTACCATTGTTTTTAGGCGTTTCTGTAATATTGTCTGTTCTCACCTCTGGGGCCATCTGTGCATTGCCCTCAGCACCAGCCTCCTCCCGATATTGCTCCGGTATACATGCATCCTGCTCTCCGACGAAAGCAGCTTCTTTCTCTGTTTCCATCGCTGCTGGCGCTTGTTCACGCTGCCGCTGACCTCCCGGCACTTTCTCATGTTGTGTGGTGACTGCGGGACCTGGCTCACTCTGCTGACGATGCCCCGGAACAGGAACTGGTTTTCCTGCCTCTCGGAATAGATCCGCTACAGTAGGGCCAGTGACACGGGAAACGGAGCCCTTTTTCTTCTGGCTTGAGGGTTCCGGCAGCGGAGCTTTCACAAGCCCTGCGCCAGTACTGAGGGTATCTTCAGTCTTGGCTAGCTTCGCTGCTCTGGCTTTTGCGGCCGCCGACATCGATGCGGGGGTTACCATTGGTTTCGTTTTAGGAGCCGCCGCCGCCGTTTTAGGAGCCATGATCAGGTCTCTCAAGCTGCAGCCACTGCCGGGTTGATCAGGTCCGCTAGGATCGCGTGTCCTGTGCAGGTGAGTGCTCAAATCAGTTTTTTCACGTTGAAACTCTTTAATATGGAGTAGGTCTGATGAGGGGTAGGCTCTACTCACAAGAGCCCGAAGCAACGTCAATCCGATCTAGGTGCTAATAGAGTAAATATGCTGGTGCATTTTTTTTCATTACGTTGTATCGTATTTATTTCAAACCCCCATAGTAGATATAAAGTCCATTGAAAGGGGAATTAGCTCGCGGTATTTCTCTGCATTCTTTCTTCTAATCTTTTAGGAGCCTTCGTCTGTGCTGCACTGCGGTTTAGAGCACGACCGCCATCTTGCCTCCCCCACCTTATTTATTCTCTGCGAAAGATAAAACGTTTTTGCTTTCTTTATGTTTTTTAAATAGTTAGAGTGAGTGAGTTTATAACTGTCGTGGTTTTCTTGCGTTCTGTTTTTCTGCCAACGCCTTTCAGCTGTTCTGCTGGTCGCTTTCTCATGCTTCAAGTCCTCAGTGAACCAAGTTGAGGCAATGCTCTTAACGTTGACTGAGGTTTCTGGGATAATTTCATCAAGAGTATTTTTAATGGATACATCCAGTTGGGTTACCATTAGTTCAATATTCTCATAATTGTTATTGGGGGTACGAAGTTACTCAGTAACTAAGCAGTCTAGGAAACCTTGTCTGTCTGACCCAAGCACTTGTCCATTCATCCATCCAGCATTATGTATGTATCCTATCACTTTGCCAAAACCTAAGTACTTCTAAATTATATGGTGAGGTGTATCGGATTGTCACATGGATGAAGTCATCAGTGATGGCATATGAGATGTCATCAGTGATGTTACTGACCAGGTCATGAATGATGTAATATGTGACATTATCAGCAGCGTATTGCGGGAGCGCAAGTTATAGTTAGCAGAACTAACTATAACGGAGGAATTTCAATGGTTTTGTACAAGTGAAATGTCCAGCTAACTAGAACAGCCCTGAAATCTATGTTTTTTTCAGTGAAATTCTGAGATTTTTTTAAATGCTAATTCCTAACTATAACATGTCTGAAACCTATGTTTTTTTCAGTGAATATATATATATATATATATATATATATATATATATATATATATATATATATATATATATATATATATATATATATATATATATATATATATATATATACATGTATATATACAGCTCTTTCAGGACTCAAATTACCAGCATGCCACTGCTTGTCCTAATGTGCCGCGCCCACTTAGGGCGGTTACATTGAATGAATGCAAATTGAATAAAGCGCTGTCTCTTCAATCCCCGTGTGCAGCAATCCATGATTACGGGCATTCCAGCCTCGAAACGCGTCGGAACTGGTGAAATCAGGAAGGTTGTTTGGAAGGCAAGCTCAGCGAGGCAAACAAGGCTGGAAGGCTTGGGGCAGCGTCGAGTGCACTCCTAAAGCTCAAAGGCTTTTGCTCAAATATATATATATATATATATACACATACACACACACACATATATGGAAGAAAAAGTTGCCACCTAGGTGGGAATGCACTTACAGGTAGGAATTAATGCCAACGCAAGGGCGGGGCTGCGAACAAAGTCCTTTTCCTGCCAGACGCGTTTCAGGCCAACGCCCTCTTCAGTGGCAGACCATGTGACATGACGGCAAGCTGCAAGCACAAGTAAATACCCACTGTGATTAAGCACAGGGGTAACACCTGAAGCAAAGCTTTCTGGGAATGGTGGTTTAGTAGAACCAGCTTCCCTGGCACCTCTGACCTCTACCCACATCGTCAGCTCAGCTGAGACCCGTGGGTGCGACGAGACCTTGAGGGACCGGCTATCTTCAAGACTGCACGCCGCTTGCCCAGCACGACCGCCGAGGGATCCTCGAGTGAGTGCTTTTGGGTGTGAGAAGCCCCAACCCTGAGCAGCTTTAGCACCGAAGTTCAGCCTTCCAGCCTCCACGAGATCTGCGTGGGGCCCTTCTGCTCTTTGCTGCTCACCGCGTTGTCTGGCTACTTGCCCGCTGGCTTGTGGCCTTCCCGACGACGAACGACGACATCAACACCGCTGGTCTGGTTGCTCCAGACTGGCTCTTGCTCCCCTCCAAAAGAGGAGCACCCCGGACCCTCCTGGTCCACTCCAGACGCCATTTTGAGTCCACCGCGTGGGCTTGCATTTGCCAAGACTTGTTGCCCCAATCCTGGGTCCAGCGACGTCGACAGCAGATACCATCGTGGGACAGCTCGCACCTCCATCCTGGTCGCCGACAACGCCTCCTGGTCCGTGAGACTGCAGAGCCCAGCGTCGCCCACTCACCTGGTCGAGGTGACTCCATCCGGTGCCATCCTGGTGCCCATCTAATCACTGGCTAGTGATTCAGAACTTGGTCCCCTCTGCTTACAGGTGTCTTCGATCCAGGCTTGGATCCCTCCGAATCTCTTCACTGGTCGCCTGCCAGCAACTACTTCTTTCAGGCTCCATAGACTGCAACGAGGATTCCCGACGTCTTTCCAGACCTATGCATCCGCAGCTCCTGGGCTAGGTAAACTCAGCATTTCGGTGCTCCAGCATAGCTTTGCTATCCAAGGGTCCAGATCCTTTTTCGTTTCAGCTCTACCTAGTCGGATTCGTCCGATAACACTAACTTAACGAAATCTAGCATCCATAGACTTTGTCCCGCATCCCGCGTGAGAGTGCACACTCTGCACCCGATCTCCCTAGGCCTCCTGCTAGTAATCTGAAGGTTCAGTAGTCAAGTCCTAGCGATCCCAAAGCCTATTAGCGTAGTACTTACCTGCTAGTAATTTCGCATTCCACTTTTGTAGTATATGGTTTTTCGTGCCCCTCGGGCATTTGTGTAAATTGTGCAACTTTGCGTATTTTCCTAAGAGCTTTGTATTGTGCTTAGCGCCCTGTCCTCATAAAGAGTCCAGGGCTGTTGTGTTCTAAATAACTATACTTCTATTTTCATAACAGCTTGTGTGGTGTCCTTTCACTCGGTATTCAAGGGGTATATGTGATGGTATAACAGCTGGCTTAACATGCCCTCTATAGTCGAGCGTAAAGACTGCTCTTGTCCATGCTACTAGGATAACTGGTCTATGGTTGACTTACAACCAATCATCAATAAGGGTCGTTTGGAATGATACACAGTGATCACTAGAATAGTGAGCACTACATATCAGGCCAACTTCTCACATTCCGTGTCCCCCCTGGGCTCCTGCTTCATTCATTCTTTGGAGGAAGGTTTCGTTCACATTATTTGTGCTTGCCAGTTGCACAATACAGGAGCACCGCCACGCTTTGGGATCCGGACAGCTGCTGGTATTCGCCTGAGGGCGTCCACTGTTTCCTGGGAAGGATAGTCCGGTCCCCGCTTCGCCTGCAGAGGACACGGAGCAGTGAGGCATTTTGCCTCGTTTTGGACTTTGTGCACTTCGCACTTTTGATCCCTGCACACATGACTTTCTGCTCGCTGGGCTGTGGTGTCATAAGGGGACTTGGAGACTGGCTTGTTAACTCAATGACAGTGGTCATCGTCTCCTGCTTGGGTGACCGCGGTGAAGACTACTATCACACCCTCCCCATCTCACCAACCCGGACTGCCGAGATCATAAGGCCTTCTGGGAGTTGGAGTCCTCTAAGTGAAAACGGACTGCAACAGGTGAGCCTTATTGCTAGGGGGAGGAGCGGATCGCGCCAGTATTTCATCGGAGGCAGCAGGATTGAAACGCAACAGATGAGGGCTCCCGGTGTTGGGTACTGAGGAAGCCATGACGGCAAAATGCACCTACTGCCACTGGGACTGCCAATTTGTTAATAAAGCCCGTCTTCCTTGTCCCCCCTGGGCTCCTGCTTCATTCATTCTTTGGAGGAAGGTTTCGTTCATATTATTTGTGCTTGCCAGTTGCACAATACAGGAGCACCTATATATATATATATATATATATATATATATATATATATATATATATATATATATATATATATATATATATATATATACACACACACACACACACACATATGGAAACATACTATAATGTAGACGTATGCATGTTTGTTATAGAAAAGCACCTTTGTCGATGGTGGGTAGTGCTATAAGAATGTTACATGCAATACTAGTGAAAATATCAAAGATTCGAACAGGAAACATGTTATACATTTAAAAGACATAGAAAGCAAGCAATACATGAAGAAATCAAACCTCTCTTGAAAGAGACTTACCTTAAGAGAATAGGTTTCTTAACAGTGCCTGTCCCACTGATGCGTCAGCACGCTGTGATGACTCCAGCCAGTAATGCTGAGCAAATGTGTGCGTCGTCTGCCATGTAGCTCTGCAGATTTTTTAAAGTGGCACTCCGGCAAATAGAGCAGTTGATGCTTAAACTGCTCTAGTGGCGTGCGTCCTCACAGTCCTTGATAATGGCTTGCCAGCCTGGTCATGAAAAAATTGAATTGCGCTCACCGCTATCCACCTGGCTATGGTAGCTTTAAATACTGCAGTTCCTTGACGGGTGACCATGAGCTACAAATAGCTGATTCGATTGCCTTATGTCTTTAGTTCTTTGCAAATAAAATAGAAGACATTTCTTGATGTCTAAAGTGTGTAATGCTCTTTCAGCAGAAGTGGATGGGTTAGGGAAGACGGTCCTCAGAATTACTGGCTCATTCAAATGGAATTCAGTAGGGACCTTACGAATGAACTTGGGGTTCGTTCTTAGAATGACCATTTCATCAGTGAATCGCAAGAATGGATGCATCTCACTCACCCTTCTTGTCGAAGTAAGTGCTAGAAGAAGGGCGACTTTCCAGGTCAAGTACTTCAATTTTGCCTTTTAAATTGGTTAGAAAGGCTGTTTTAGCAACTGAGACAACACCACATTAAGCTGCCATTCCGGAGGTGGAGCTTTGATGGGTGGGAAAGCTCTAAATAGTCCCTTCCTGAATTGCTTTACCACGATTGATGACCATAAGGGTGGAGTATGTGGCGATCGTCTGCATCGTGAAATAGCAGCCAAAAGAACTTGAACTGACGAACGTGAAAGGCCGGATCTTGCTAGAGAAAGCAAGTAAGGTAGGATGTCTTCCGGAGCAGAGAGCAATGGGTCTATCCCCGCACGTTTGCACAATACACAGAAGCGTTTCCACTTAAGCTTGTAAGTCATATTGGTGCTTTCAGCCCTAGATTTGCCAATAATGTCCTTGCAGTCTTGGCCAATGTTCAAGTCTCTAAATTCCAAGAATTCAGGAGCCACGCATGCAACTGCAGAGAAGCTGGCTCCGGGTGACGCACTTGGCCCTTGTTCTGTGTCAACAGCATTGGCGCGGAACTAGACGGATGGGCTGCGATTCCGACAGAAGGAGAAGTTCTGCGTACCAGTATTGTCTGGGCCACCTGGGAGCTATCAGCAGGAAGCGGCAACACTCCCCTTTCATCTTCGTGAGGATACTGGGTATTAGAGGAATGGGGGAAAAACGTATGCATAGATCCCTGATCATCGCATCAAAAGGGCATTCCCCCGAGAGTTTGGGAGAGGGAATCTGCTTGCATAGAATCGGCATTTGGAGTTGAGCTGGGTCGCAAATAGATCCAGCGCCGGCTTCCTCCAGAGTGCAAATATTTTGTCCAACTGTATTTGTTCCAGCTTCCATTCGTGACAGCTGTCACTGGTTCTGCTCAAGGTATCTGCCAAGGTATTCTGGAGACCCGGGACATGTTCTGCTGTCAGGGAGATGTGGTGCTGCCTGTCTTGTGACCGAGTGAGAGATTTTGTGCCTCCTTGCTTGTTGATATGGATGTATGACGTTACAACGCATACTTTTACTCCGCATACCATTACAACGCTGTATTCACAACGCATAGCGCTTTGGGGTGCTGGATAGTGGTAAGTATAATTTACTATTCTAACTCCAGTCCCCGTGGACCCTAGGGAAGGTGTTGGATAGTAAATTAAACTTACCTCTTATCCTAGAGCGCCCCCCAGCGCCATGCGTTGTAATGGTATGCGTTGTAATGCCTGCGTTGTAGTGGTAGTGCGTTGTAAAAAATGCGTTGTAACAGGTGAATACCGTTGATATAGAACATGCTTGTGGTGTTGCCCGTCCGGATCAACAGCGAAGACCCTTGTATTCGAGGAAGGAAAGCCTGAAGAGATAGGAAAATGGCTTTCACTTCTAGCCTGTTTGTCTCCTTCAACCACACTACGGATCTCCTCTGGACTGACCACAGCTGCGTTCACTTCACCTACAACAAGCCAAAACCCACCAACCACCTCCAACCAACTCTGCAAAGAAACTGGAACAAAATCACCATCGACCAGATCTCATCGCTCCTTCTAAACACCCCAGCCCACTCTTCTAACCCAAACCAAGCCGCCGCCAACTTCACCCTTTGGTTATCCAACACCGCCGACACCTTAGCACCACTGAAAAAACGTCAAAGCAAACCTGGCAGCAAGAAGGCCTCATGGTTCAACGATGATCTTAAGAAGTCCCAGAAACTCTGCCGCTCCCTCGAAAAGGTCTGGAAAAAAGACCCAACCACCAGCACCAAGGACGCCTTCAAAAACGCCACCCGCACACACCACCAATTAATCCGAAAGGCCAAGAAAACAGCATTCAAGGATCGACTTGACAACAACGCCCACAACAGCAAGGAACTTTTCAACATCGTCAAGGAATTTACCAATCCCTCGGCCAACTCCAACGACATCACCCCCTCTCAAGCCCTCTGTGACTCCCTAGCCTCATTCTTCCACAACAAAATCGCAGACATCCACAACAGCTTCGACAACCAACCCGGAGACCAACCCACCGAACCATATGCTGAACATTCTCCCCCCTTGAACACCCTTAACGACTGGAACTCAATCTCCACTGAGGACACCATCCGCCTGATGAACTCCATCCACTCAGTATCCCCCACAGACCCATGTCCTCACCACATCTTTAACAAAGCAGACTCCATCATAGCACCGCACCTCCGAGACGCCTTCAACTCCGCCACCTTCCCGGAAAGCTGGAAACACGCTGAACTCACCGCCCTTCTGAAAAAACCCACAGCGGACCCCACCGAACTCAAAAATTACTGCCCCATTTCGCTCCTTCCATTCCCGGCCAAAGTAATCGAGAAAGCTGTCAACAACCAGCTCGCCGCTTTCCTCGAAGCCAACAAATCCCTCGACTCCTCACAGTCCGGCTTCCGAGCAAAACACAGCACTGAGACCGCCCTCATCGCAGCAACAGACGACATTCGAACACTACTGGACAATGGAGACACAGTCGCCCTCATCCTCCTCGACCTCTCTGCAGCCTTCGACACAGTCTGCCACAGCACCCTTTTACAACGCCTCAGAAATATCGGAATACAAGGAAAAGCACTTGAATGGATCACCTCGTTCCTCACCGGAAGAACCCAGAGAGTCCGCCTTCCACCATTCAAGTCCGAGGCCACTGAAGTCATCTGTGGCGTACCACAAGGATCCTCACTCAGTCCCACCCTCTTCAACGTATACATGAGCCCCCTCGCGACCATCGCCCGCCAACACAACCTCAACATCATCTCTTACGCGGATGACACTCAACTGATCCTTTCTCTCACCAATGACCCCAGCACCGCCAAAACTAACCTACACGAAGGAATGAAAGAAGTTGCTGAATGGATGAAACACAGTCGTCTGAAACTGAACTCAGATAAAACAGAAGTCCTCATCTTAGGTACTTCCCCCTCTGCATGGGACGACTCTTGGTGGCCGGAAGCCCTTGGAAAAGCACCCATCCCGACAGACCACGCACAGAACCTAGGCATTATCCTGGATTCTTCACTCTCAATGAACAGACAAGTCAGCGCCGTATCCTCATCCTGCTTCAACATTCTTCGCATGCTCAAAAAAACATTTCGCTGGATCCCCACCGAAACCAGAAAAACAGTCACCCATGCTCTGGTCACGAGCCGACTGGACTACAGAAACACCCTCTACGCAGGCACTACAGCTAAACTCCAGAAGAAACTCCAACGAATCCAAAACGCCTCAGCCAGGATCATATTAGACATCCCGCGCAACGAACACATCTCTGGTCACCTGAAAGACCTCCACTGGCTACCCGTCAATAAGAGGATCATTTTCCGACTGCTAACCCACGCACACAAATCACTCTACGACATCGGACCAGAATGCCTCAACTCACGACTGTCCTTCTACACCCCCTCCCGCCAACTACGTTCTTCCAGCAAAGCCCTCGCCACTGTACCTCGCATCAACAAGACCACAATGGGAGGCAGATCCTTCTCATACCTGGCTGCTAAAACATGGAACTCACTCCCCACTTACCTTCGCCTTACCCAGAACCACCTAGCATTCAGAAAGCAACTTAAAACGTGGATATTTGACAAGTAATCCTCCTCCCCTCCCTAAGCGCCTTGAGACCCTCTGGGTAGGTAGTGCGCTATATAAATTCTTTGACTTGACTTGACTTGACTTGTACCTGTAGGTCCTGCAAGTGTCCTCCCCAGCCTTCCATAGAAGCATCTGTTACTACGTAATCCGGGATGACTGGAAGAAAAGACTGGCCTTGGGACAGATGTGAAGTCTGGGTCCACCACCTTAGGGCCTCCTTAACCCCTTAAGTGCTGCGCACGTTCACCGGCCGACGGCACCACACCCTCCGTAGTGCTGCCTGTAGGAAGGTTGATTTCTGACTATGGTTGCCCCCAACTTTTTGCCTGGTGTTTTGCTGGTTTTTCGACTTAGTTGACCTAGGGACCCTGCTATTCAGGACCCCAGGCCCACTGCTCTCTCTGTAAAATGGATTCCATGTACCTTAGGTACATATCTAATTGGATACTGAGTCACCTTATCAGTCCCTGTACAGTGTACCTTAGGTACCCAGGGCATGGGTGTACCCAGGGCCTACCAGGGGCTGCAGCATGTATTAGGTCACCCCTGGCTGGCCATCCAAATCTGACACAACTGGCTGCACGACAGCTGGGGCAAGGTGGTGTAATCACCCTTTGCTTTAGATATGTATCCCTATATCTAACCCTAAAATGGACACATGTATTCCTATCAGTCACTCCTATGGCAGGCATTATCAATCCTGAAGGCAGAGTGCGAGGAATTATGTGAGATGGTGCTCTGGCATGAGCTGAGCCGGTTTGCAGCTAGCGGAACCAAGTCCTAATAGCTGTTCCATGATAACGCGTACCATATACTCTTAAGTGCCTTATAATCCTCGCGGTTATTTGCCAACTTTGGTATCGCTTTATCAAAACATGTCGAGTAAGGTGTCATACGAATTGGAATACTAACCCCTCGCCAATTCTGGCAACGGGGTTAGCATTCCACCCTTCTAGAGGGACACGACATGTATGTAACTGTGAACCCCGGTTAAAGCTTAACACAGCCTCAGCTCCACAAAATGGATGCTGCCACCACAGACACAAGTCTGACCTCCTGCTGCTGGGAGTCCTTCCAGCGAGGAGAGCTTGGACAAAGGGTTTCCTGTCAGGGGCGGTGCCAGCACCATCCCAGACAGGGTTTTGTGTATCCCAGGTAGGCAGGACGGAGAGGAAGGTGACTGCAAGTGGCACCTCGGTGCTCACTGTGCATATGCCAGCTTAAACCAGTTCCAGGGGCACACCAGCCCCTGAGCTGGGGAAAGTCCGGACAAGGGAGAGGGGTGTAACCACCCCCCTCCTGGCCCCCCCCATGGGCAGGACCTAGTCGCGTGCCAGCCCCTTTTTTTAGAATAAAGGTAGGAGCAGGCCCCCTTCCCAAATTAGATAATTCTGAATCTTTACTACTTTCCACGAAAGGAGCTCTTGATACCTTCTGAAGACTCTCCCTTGTGGCTAAGGAGTAGCCACCCTGCACCAGCGGGCAATATCTAAGCGATTGCGGTTTGCTGCACGTCCATCCTCTGCATCAAAACTGACCAGCTCGACGAGACCCGGATTCCCTGGCATCTCTGACCTCTACCTGCATCATCAGCCCAGCTGAGATTCGTGGGTGTGACGAGACCTGAGGGACCGGCCATCTTCAAAATCAGCACGACGCTTATCCAGCACGACCGCCGAGGGATCCTCGAGTGCGTGCTTTGGGGTTTGAGAAGCCCTAACCCTGAGCAGCTCCAGCACCGAAGTCCAGCCCCCCAGCATCCACGAGATCTGCGTGGGGCCCTTCTGCTCTTTGCTGCTCACCGCGTTGTCCGGCCACTTGCCTGCTGGCTAGTGGCCCTCCTGACGACGAACCACAACACTTCCATTGCTGGTCTGGTTGCTCCAGACTGGCCCTTGCTCCCCTCCAAAAGAGGAGCACCCCGGACCCTCCTGGTCCACTCCAGACGCCATCTTTAGTCCACCGCGTGGGCTTGACTTTGCCAAGGTTTGTTGCCCCAATCCTGGGTCCAGCATCGCCGACAGCAGACACCTTCGTGGGACAACTCGCACCTCCATCCTGGTCGCCGACAACGCCTCCTGGTCCGAGAGACTGCAGAGCCCAGCGTCGCCCACTCACCTGGTCGAGGTGACTTCATCCGGTGCCATACTGGTGCCCACCTAATCACTGGCTAGTGATTAAGATCTGAGTCCCCTCTGCTTTCAGGTCGTCTCCATCATTGATCCAGGCTTGGATCACTCCGGACATCATCACTGGTCGCCTGACAGCAACTTCTTCTTTCAGGCTCCATAGACTGTAACGAGGATTCCCGACGTCTTTTGAACCCTATGCAGCCGCAGCCCCTGGGCTAGGTAACCTGAGCATTTCGGTGCTTCAACGTAAGTTCACTATCTAAGTGTCCAGATCCTTTGTCGTTTTCAGCCTATCTAGTCGGATTCGTCCGATAACTGTAACTTTACGAGATACTAGTAACCATAGACTTTGTCCCGCATCCCGTGTGAGAGTGCACACTCTGCACCCGATCTCCCTAGGCCTCCTGCTCCCAACCTTAGGGTTCAGTAGTGTAGATCTAGCGTTCGTGAAGCCTCTGGATCTTGTTACTTACCTGCTAGTATTTCGCATTCCACTTTTAGTGTATATGGTTTTTCATGCCCCTCGGGCATTTGTGTAAATTGTGCAACTTAAAGTATTTTCATAAGAGTTTTGTAATGTGCTTAGCTCCCTGACTCAAAGAGTTCAGGGTAGACTTGTTATAAATAAATATCCTTTTATTTTCATAACTTGTGTGGTGTCCTTTCACTTGGTGTTCAAGGGGTATATGTGATGGTATAACAGCTGGCATAACACGCCCTCTAGAGTTTAGCCTAAAGACTGCTCTTGTCCATGCTACTAGGATAGCTGATCTATAAGGTTGACTTACAACCATTCATCAATAAGGGTTGTTTGGAATGATACAAAGCGATCACTAGAATAGTGAGCACTATATATCAGGCCAACTTCTCACACTGCTGTCGGCCGTTGAACGTTCGAACTGCACCTGCGCAATGGAACGTCCAGCACTGGAGCTGGACCTTCCATAGCAATTCAGCGGTTAATCTGAGAAGTGACGATTACGTTGTCGAAGGAGCCTGAGGTATGAATCAACTGACGTTACAGCTCCTCTTGAAGAGGTCTCATGTGCAAACAAGTTAGCGGCACAAAATCTATTGCGGAAGCGAGCATTCCCAGTAGAGATTTGAACACACTCACAGAAACGCACTTTTTTCTGCACAGTTTTAGTGCTAATGGCCATAATCTCTGCTGCCTTTCGTTGGAAAGGAAAGCTTTGTTCTGGATGGTGTCCAGCTTGGCCCTCAGAAATGTTATCTGGTTTGGGAAAATTGAGGATTTCTGATAATTGACTGAAAGTCTGAGCTTGTATAAAAGAGATAGGCAGTCCTGCATTGCATTCTACACTAGGCGAGAAGACGGCACCTTTAGCAGCTAGTCGTTGAGGTAAGGGAATACCTGATTACCTTGGCTTCGCAAGGCTGCTGCCACTGGAGCGAGAATTTTGGGAATGTCTGTGGTGACGATTTTAGTCCAAATTGAAGAACTCAGAATTGATAATGGAAAGCAGCCACTGTGAACCTTAGGAATTTGTCTGTGTTTTGTGTGAATAGGGAAATGGAAGTATGCCTCCTCGAGATTAAAGGAAGTCATGAAATCGCCCTTGTTGAGGTGTCGTATGATGTCCGAAAGAGTGACCATTCTAAACGTTTGGCTCTTTAGGAATTTGTTCAATTTCCTGAGGTCTAGGATAGGCCTCCACTCTCCCGCCTTCTTGCAAATGAGAAAGAAGCGGGAGTAAAAGCCTTTCCTTCTTTGGGAACAGGGGAGCATCTCTATAGCCTCGTGCCATGCTTCTACGTGCTTTTTTGAGAAAGTGAAGGTTTGTGGGAGGGGGGAGGCGATGGGGGCTTGGGTGTGAACCCCTGGGAGGAGCATTGGGCGTTTTTTGGATGAATTCCAACGTGTGGCCATAAGATCCAAAACCCACTTGTACGAAGTGATGTCTCGCCACTGGTCAATGTGCTCCGAGATTGTTGCACCAATCCGGGAGTAAAGAAAAGCAGCTGGCATCCTGTTTAAATCACTGCTTGCGGACGGTGTCACGGCCTTGGGATCCTGGCTTCCGTTTGGAGCCCTGTCTGGAGATACCAGCTGTATTTGCTTGGCGGTAAGACTGCTGTTGATAACCTTGACGGTATTGCGGCTGATAGGTTTGATAGGATTGGGAATGTTGGTAATTCCTTCTATAATAGGAAAAAGGGTGCTTTGCGGTATTGTAGGGTTCCAAGCACCTTAGCAGTGTCTATCTTTTTTGGTGGTGGTGAGTGCCTCATCAATATGGCTGCCAAACAGACTGTCACCATCATAGGTCAAGTCCAAAATCTTGGTCAAAACTTCACGGCGGAAATTTGTTGCCTTTAACCAACCTTGACGCCTTAAAACGGCAGCGCCAGCCAAGTGCCTGAAACCAGTTGTGGCAATGTCCATAGCAATGTCAATGATGTCTGACAAATGAATTTTTGATCGTGTCTGAGCGATCACCGAGTCCGGTTCAGGGTGACTTATAAGACACGCAGGAGAGCCCTCTGGTGCTCTAGATTTTGTATCCAACCTTGGAAGCACAGGAACCACAGAAGCTGGTGTCTTCATGACCTTTATTCCTTCTTGCCAAATATGATCAATGATGGGCATTGATCTGACAGTTTTTCTTGCCTAGTCCTTAAAATCATACAGGAAACAGTCCAACTGATGCACAACTGTAGGAAGATGGAATCTGCTAGCAGCACAATCCATAATGTTGTGAATTCCTCAGATACCCTCTGGAGGGGAAACCGAAAGATGATGAGGTGGAGGGGACGGCGTTGGAGCTATGTAGTCATCCCACTCATCCGCTGGTGTAGTAGGGTCTGGTAGTTTCCCTCCTTCCTGCTCCTCCTCTGATATAGTAGGGTCTTCTCTGGGATGAAGAGGAGTAACGGCATATGGTGCCGTAGCAGGAGTGATCGGAGGTGGAGGCAGCGGTGCTTGTGGAGCCACCTGCGGAGGTGGAGGAGGCGCAACAATATCCTCCCAAGGAGAAAATCTTCTTTTATAGTCTGCTACATTATTCTGGAGGTCTAGAATTAACACCGGTGGAAATTGCTAAGGCTGCTGAAAGTATTGGTGGTACTGAACAGGAGGGGCCTAGTAATACTGCTCCTCATCTTCATAGTCATCATCATCCTCCTGATATTTACCGTTGAAGGGACTGACACCGTCGGTGGGATTGCCGTCGACGGGACATCTCCAGTCGTCGACGGTGGCACGGTAGACGGTGGAGTTCTCGTCAACAATGGTATCTTCGTCGGCGGTTTCTTCGCCGACTACTATGACTTTGTTGTCTGTGGTGTCGATGTCTTGGCCGACGACAGTTTCACTGACAGGCTCGTCGAGGAAGACTTTGTTCTCGTCGACAGCGTAGACGTCGACAATAAGGGAACTTTAATACTTGCCCTTGACATGGTTAACGCCGTCGACAATGAGAGGGTAACAGTAGTCGTCGTCGAAGCAGAAACAGGCGACACCGGTGAACTTGAAGCTGAAGAAGACTTTGCCAGTTTTACTTTTGGAAAGGCCAGAAGACCCTGGTTTTTCTGCTGGCGCTCCTGGAGTCTTAGGGGATCTAATCTCTGAGGAGACCTTAGGCTGTTTCTCCTATTTTTTTTTGATTTCTTGGCCAAATGAGAGATTTTAGAATGTTACTTCTCTCTTCAGGCTGACCCTCAGGCGACCTGAGCCTTATGTGTGACAGAGGACGTGTCGCTATCCACAGAGGCAGCAGACTGCTTTTTTTTTGCCAAATTAGAAGTCTTCCTTCTCTATCCCTCAGGGTTTTGGTAGAGAAGGTGCAGCAACTCTTACATTGTTTTGTCTCTTGGCTGGGATAGAGAAAATAAAGACAGTCCTTGTGTGCATCATCCACATGCACTCTCTTCGTCCCACAGGATTTACAGGCACTAAATAATCTAATTTTATCAGACATTCTTCTTAAAGATATCCAAAAAAGACTTATCTGAGAAACTGAAGAAAACTGAGCAGAGCTCAGGGAGACTTCCTTACACAACGAAGTGCAGTGATAGTCTGTGGGGAAAGTTCTAGAGGGTGCTGGTTGCCGATTGGCTGAGTTTTCACTTTGGTCATTGTTAGAAATGGGAAGTCTGGCTGGCCAAGGCTCGCGCCAAAGTCAGTCAGAGACCACCACTCTAAGTCAGGGCAAGGGAGTTACACGCCAAGATAACCCCTGCTCACCCCCTTGGTAACGTGACACGAGCAGTAAGGCTAAACTCGGAGGCTATGTAAGTTAAGCGTTTGCGCGCGTGCACCCAGCAACAACACCCAAGGCCCACCACAAAGTTAACTCCACAAAAGGTTATATATAAAAATAGCCTTTGTATTGTACCAAACATATTAGATAAAAACACACACTTTACAATGTGCCAACTGGCACAGGCAGAATTTACATGGGATATATGTACAGGACAGGGCCACATGGACCACTGTCAGGAATAGGCACTGTTAGAACTAGAGTACTTGGTAGAATCAGCACATAGAATATAAAACCACTGTAGCACAAAATAGAAAACAGAACACACAACCAGTAATCACTGGTAACAGGTAAGTACCACCTAGGCAACCCTAACCACCTTAGGAGAATATTACGCAGGGAACCAAGACCTCAATAGCAACACCTGTACAAGGAAGTACAACCACCTAAGTATCACAATACATGTAGGGGTATAGGAATAAAAGCATAACACATGATGCATAGAAACACATTCAGAGGTGCAGGAAAAACACAATTGCGCAGAAATCACATTAGGCAGGAACACATTTGCGCACAAATCACATAAGCCACCACCTGTGACTGTCCCTAGGCCAACCTGGCCTTTTAGGGGCTAGGACGCCCTGTGTCCCAAAATGTAAAGAGGCCTAAATGGAGGAGCTGCCCAATAAGTGCTGAGCAGCTGTGGAGACAATGGGGCCAACACGTTGGAGTCCCTCTCAGGGGACTCAAAACCAAATAAATGTCCCCAAGAGCCTCGTGGGCTCCACAACGGAATGCCTCTGAAGCCCCTCGTGGGCTTCTGCACAATTACGGGGCAAGGTGGGAGCGGCCCGCTGCCTTCCGGGGCCGCTCTACCAACCAAAGGAAATGGCCCCGAAGAGGTCGGAGTCCCTCTCGGGGGACTCGCTGTAAATTATGCGGCCAAGAGCCTCTTGGGCTCTAAAGAAGGGATGCCCCCTTGAGCCTCTGCTATATTTACAACAAGGGGTGGTGAGGGACAGAGTCTCTGAATTAAGCAGAAAGCTCTCACCCAGTCAAGAGAGCAGGGCTAGATCCAACACCGTTTTTTAGCTCACTGCACCATCCCAGTTTCAGAACCTGGCTGTATGCAAATTAGTCTGTTCCTGTACCAGTGCATGATGGGAACAGGGCAAACCAAACTACAGAAGCCAATTCTTACACTGGGAAGGAAAAAGCTCCCGGGGACCGGTTTCTGGCATTACAGCCGTCTTCGGCCCGGTTTGCTTGAATCCTGATGGTGCAATGAGCAAGGGTCTCACATCTGAGAATACCCTTCCACGCTTAGGGTGGACAAAAATATTTACAACAAGGGGTGGTGAGGGACAGAGTCTCTGAATTAAGCAGAAAGCTCTCACCCAGTCAAGAGATCAGGGCTAGATCCAACACCGTTTTTTAGCTCACTGCACCATCCCAGTTTCAGAACCTGGCTGTATGCAAATTAGTCTGTTCCTGTCCCAGTGCATGATGGGAACAGGGCAAACCAAACTACAGAAGCCAATTCTTACACTGGGAAGGAAACAAGCTCCCGGGGACCGGTTTCTGGCATTACAGCCGTCTTCGGCCCGGTTTGCTTGAATCCTGATGGTGCAATGAGCAAGGGTCTCACATCTGAGAATACCCTTCCACGCTTAGGGTGGACAAAAATATTTACAACAAGGGGTGGTGAGGGACAGAGTCTCTGAATTAAGCAGAAAGCTCTCACCCAGTCAAGAGATCAGGGCTAGATCCAACACCGTTTTTTAGCTCACTGCACCATCCCAGTTTCAGAACCTGGCTGTATGCAAATTAGTCTGTTCCTGTCCCAGTGCATGATGGGAACAGGGCAAACCAAACTACAGAAGCCAATTCTTACACTGGGAAGGAAACAAGCTCCCGGGGACCGGTTTCTGGCATTACAGCCGTCTTCGGCCCGGTTTGCTTGAATCCTGATGGTGCAATGAGCAAGGGTCTCACATCTGAGAATACCCTTCCACGCTTAGGGTGGACAAAAATATTTACAACAAGGGGTGGTGAGGGACAGAGTCTCTGAATTAAGCAGAAAGCTCTCACCCAGTCAAGAGATCAGGGCTAGATCCAACACCGTTTTTTAGCTCACTGCACCATCCCAGTTTCAGAACCTGGCTGTATGCAAATTAGTCTGTTCCTGTCCCAGTGCATGATGGGAACAGGGCAAACCAAACTACAGAAGCCAATTCTTACACTGGGAAGGAAACAAGCTCCCTGATCCTTGGACTGGGTGAGAGTGGTCTGCTTAATTCAGA
Source organism: Lissotriton vulgaris (assembly GCF_964263255.1). NCBI lineage: Eukaryota > Metazoa > Chordata > Amphibia > Caudata > Salamandridae > Lissotriton > Lissotriton vulgaris. The sequence continues at coordinate 191,579,656 of NC_141689.1, read as the reverse complement.
CACTCTGTTCATCACCACACCCCTTTTTTGAATCGTTTTTGGCCACTATAGGTGTGGCAGGGTATACTCAGACATGAGTCCCTTTCTCACTGCTCCATCAGGATTCAAACAAGCCGGGCCGAAGATGGCTGAAATGCCAGAAACCGGTCCCCGGTAGCTTGTCTCCTTTCTGGTGAAGAATTGGCTTGGTAGTTTAGTCTGCCCTGTTCCCATGATGCACTGGGCCAGGGACAGATTGATTTGCATATAGCCAGGTTCTGAGCTGGGATGGGGCAGTGAGATAAATAACGGTGATGGATCAAGCCCTGATCTTTGGACTGGGTGAGAGTGGTCTGCTTAATTCAGACACTCTGCTCATCACCACCCCCTTTTGTGAATCGTTTTTGGCCACTATAGGTGTGGCAGGGTATACTCAGACATGAGTCCCTTTCTCACTGCTCCATCAGGATTCAAACAAGCCGGGCCGAAGACGGCTGAAATGCCAGAAACCGGTCCCCGGTAGCTTGTCTCCTTTCTGGTGAAGAATTGGCTTGGTAGTTTAGTCTGCCCTGTTCCCATGATGCACTGGGCCAGGGACAGATTGATTTGCATATAGCCAGGTTCTGAGCTGGGATGGGGCAGTGAGATAAATAACAATGATGGATCAAGCCCTGATCTTTGGACTGGGTGAGAGTGGTCTGCTTAATTCAGACACTCTGTTCATCACCACCCCCTTTTTTGAATCGTTTTTGGCCACTATAGGTGTGGCAGGGTATACTCAGACATGAGTCCCTTTCTCACTGCTCCATCAGGATTCAAACAAGCCGGGCCGAAGACGGCTGAAATGCCAGAAACCGGTCCCCGGTAGCTTGTCTCCTTTCTGGTGAAGAATTGGCTTGGTAGTTTAGTCTGCCCTGTTCCCATGATGCACTGGGCCAGGGACAGATTGATTTGCATATAGCCAGGTTCTGAGCTGGGATGGGGCAGTGAGATAAATAACGGTGATGGATCAAGCCCTGATCTTTGGACTGGGTGAGAGTGGTCTGCTTAATTCAGACACTCTGCTCATCACCACCCCCTTTTTTGAATCGTTTTTGGCCACTATAGGTGTGGCAGGGTATACTCAGACATGAGTCCCTTTCTCACTGCTCCATCAGGATTCAAACAAGCCGGGCCGAAGACGGCTGAAATGCCAGAAACCGGTCCCCGGTAGCTTGTCTCCTTTCTGGTGAAGAATTGGCTTGGTAGTTTAGTCTGCCCTGTTCCCATGATGCACTGGGCCAGGGACAGATTGATTTGCATATAGCCAGGTTCTGAGCTGGGATGGGGCAGTGAGATAAATAACGGTGATGGATCAAGCCCTGATCTTTGGACTGGGTGAGAGTGGTCTGCTTAATTCAGACACTCTGTTCATCACCACCCCCTTTTTTGAATCGTTTTTGGCCACTATAGGTGTGGCAGGGTATACTCCGACATGAGTCCCTTTCTCACTGCTCCATCAGGATTCAAACAAGCCGGGCCGAAGACGGCTGAAATGCCAGAAACCGGTCCCTGGTAGCTTGTCTCCTTTCTGGTGAAGAATTGGCTTGGTAGTTTAGTCTGCCCTGTTCCCATGATGCACTGGGCCAGGGACAGATTGATTTGCATATAGCCAGGTTCTGAGCTGGGATGGGGCAGTGAGATAAATAACGGTGATGGATCAAGCCCTGATCTTTGGACTGGGTGAGAGCGGTCTGCTTAATTCAGACACTCTGCTCATCACCACCCCCTTTTTTGAATCGTTTTTGGCCACTATAGGTGTGGCAGGGTATACTCAGACATGAGTCCCTTTCTCACTGCTCCATCAGGATTCAAACAAGCCGGGCCGAAGACGGCTGAAATGCCAGAAACCGGTCCCCGGTAGCTTGTCTCCTTTCTGGTGAAGAATTGGCTTGGTAGTTTAGTCTGCCCTGTTCCCATGATGCACTGGGCCAGGGACAGATTGATTTGCATATAGCCAGGTTCTGAGCTGGGATGGGGCAGTGAGATAAATAACGGTGATGGATCAAGCCCTGATCTTTGGACTGGGTGAGAGTGGTCTGCTTAATTCAGACACTCTGTTCATCACCACCCCCTTTTTTGAATCGTTTTTGGCCACTATAGGTGTGGCAGGGTATACTCAGACATGAGTCCCTTTCTCACTGCTCCATCAGGATTCAAACAAGCCGGGCCGAAGACGGCTGAAATGCCAGAAACAGGTCCCCGGTAGCTTGTCTCCTTTCTGGTGAAGAATTGGCTTGGTAGTTTAGTCTGCCCTGTTCCCATGATGCACTGGGCCAGGGACAGATTGATTTGCATATAGCCAGGTTCTGAGCTGGGATGGGGCAGTGAGATAAATAACGGTGATGGATCAAGCCCTGATCTTTGGACTGGGTGAGAGTGGTCTGCTTAATTCAGACACTCTGTTCATCACCACCCCCTTTTTTGAATCGCCCTTGAGCCTCTGCGGCTCGAACTATTAATGCCCTCAAGCCTCTCAGGCTCTTAAAACAAATAGGCTCCACACGTTAGAGCTTCTCGTGGGCTCGGGACAGGAACCAAGACCCTCACGCTGAAGGGGAGGGGCAGGCACCGGCAATGTGCGCAGACGCCCTCCTCGATGGGAACAGACCCCGGGCCCCACTCACCGGGCTTGCAGAGTCCTGCTGACTCCGCTGTGCAGCGGCCGGACTCTGCTTCTCCTGCCAGCGGGCGGGCTTGACTAGTGCCACGGGCGGGCCCTTCTTCGTTGGGGCCTCGCTGGCGGCTGTTTCTCTGCTGGGGCACTCCGGGCAGGGCAGGAGCGCGGGGTAGGCTCCCGCTGCCTCCTGCTCGTCACCTCTGCTTCCGGGTCAGGCTGGGCACTTCCGGGTCACGCTGCAACCAATAGCAGCGTGGCCGGCCTGGGGTGTGGAGGCGGGACAGCGCCTCACAGCGGATACCCGGACCGGCGGCGGTGATTTTGAGGGGTAGGCTCCCTCGGTAATTATCTCAAAGTTCCTGGCAGGGTAAGCACCCGTCAGGGTTCAAAACACACGGGCACAAGGTTCCTGGTGAAGTAGGCACTCACCAGGGATTTCACACTTGCAATCTTGTGGGGAAAATGCCGGGTGGGCACCTGCTACAAACAGAAAGCGCTCCCAATCGCTATGGTAAAATAAAGCTCTTGTCAAGCGCTAGGGGTACAAAAATGGCAGATAAGTGGGGTGGGCACGCGCGCCGTAAATCAGCAGCCAGAGGGGGAATCCTCTCGCTCTTCCCCAGCAGCGCAATGCTGCAGAGAGCCCCTAGGCGCTGTGAGGGAAATAAAGCGCTCCCAGGCGCTGGATGCCCAGAAGTTCAGGGCAAGTTACAGCAAGAAGTCCTTCAGGATGTGGGGGGGGGGGGGGGCAAGGCTGGGCCCAGAGCCAGCTCACTGGGTCCTCCTAGGCAGGGAGGCAATCCCCAGTGGCGGTCCTCCTGGCGCCCAGCAGCAGCAGCGCCCCTCTGGAAAGGATTCAAGAAGAGAACCTTTTGTAAGAGGTCACAGCCTCTTTTTATACAGTAAATCGCGTTGTCTCAGGGTGCAGGGTGGGGGGGAAAACCAGTCGCAGCTGGTTTTGGAGCACTTTGTTTTCCTCAGCCACCCTTTCCATTCACTAGGCAGGCTAGGGTCATTAGACGCACCACAGAGGGCGGAGCCAGCATTGTGTGGGGAAAGCCCAGCCCTATTCAGGTCCCAGGTGTACTCCTCCCTCACATCACTCATGCTAATCTCAACAATCACCACCGGGGCAGACCCATCATGACTCATGGAGCCAGGCTCACCAGCCAGCTCCAGCCAATCACAAGCCAGACACCAATTACACAAACATGCCAACTTCTAGAAGTGGCACTTCCACTCTAGACAAAATCACGCCGCATACATCATTGCGCAGCATTCAAACACACGAGTCCGCACATACCAAACTCGCACCTGCACTCCCCACGCATCAGGAACTACCAGGGACACATACATTCCCCATGCATTCCTATGGGAGGGCAGGCCAACCTCACTACACGCACGCACTTTACCCTGGGACACAGTGGTAAAGTGCGCAGAAACCAAAAATCACTACCACCAATTCACATTCAAAGGTTTAGGGGTGAACCTGCCAGAAGGGCCAAGTCCAACAGTCATTTTTGTAAAAGGAGACTAATAGGCTATATAGTAAATGGTTGCTACCAGAATAGCCTATGGAAAGGTACTAATTTTTACTTACTACTTTATTTATGTACCGTGGGACTCCTACTACGATGACGGGGAATGATTCAGGCATGTGAATCAATGAAAGATACCCCAATACTGGATAACTGGCTTTAGTTCAACCCTTGTGACTATATGAAGGAAGTCACAAATGAGTGCAACAGTACTGAAGAACACGTTACTTACATTCAGTAACTCTTTCTGGGGGATACTCCAACTCCAAATTCCTAATCTTATAAATATTCGTCAAATGTATCACACAGAATCTGGAAATTAAAAACCAGTAGTCATGAGTCCCGATATATGGCGTCTGCCAGCTCTACACGGACATAGTTTTACTCTGGAAGTGACAAACTGTGCCACACACTAGGGCAGCTTATAAGCGCCACTCATGTGCACGGATATTGGTTATAGATGAATTTCAAGGCAATAGTGCTTCATACACACAAGCACAGATTAATGCAGCAGTATTGGACCTGGTTCGAGTGGAATGAGCCCTCAATTCTTCATGTGGCTGCTTTTTACCTAGAGCATAGAGGAATGCAGTATTTTTATCCTATTGGAGAAACATACATTGAATACATATACTTGCGAATGTTTCTTGAAGGTGCCGTTAAGGATTTGAGGTGCTTAGTGTCCAAGCTCAAGAGACCAATAGTGGTACAGTTTTACCTGCCCTGGTGTGTCCAGGTTCAGAGGTGTTGGTTGCGTTGGTAGCCTCGAAAGCTACACGTTAAAGTCAATGGAAGAGTACCTGCAAAAAAAGAAAGGCTGCAAGTGGGGATAAGTATGTCAGAACTTAAAGGGGGGCTCGGCTCTTGAGGGTCTCTGGAGGAAGGGGACACAATCGTTATTACGTGACCCCGGGCTGTTAGACTCTGATCCGAGGTGTTTGGCCTGCTGGCTGTTTGCGTTGGAGGCTCTCCGTTCTTGGGTAAACCTGGACAGGGAAAGGAAACAAAGACAGCGCAGCCACTCTTGGTGTAGGTCTCGTCGTCCTGAAGTCCCTCAACTTTTGGCTGATGTGGTGTCCAGGCTGGACACTCAACAAGCATTGGTTGAGGCAAATGCACCGCTATCCAGGCTATTGGTGCAGGTAAGCTCTTTAACGGTCTAAAACTCGAAACTCGCTGAAAAGATGGGGCAGACCTATGGGACACAGTCACCTTCTCCAGACGAGAGGTTTCCTTGGTGGGCCTGATTGCCAGTATATCGAAGAAACAGGCAAGTGCGGTCAGTGCCTGCAGATGCAGGATGATGACTCCTCCACCCCAAGGGAGATACTCTGTGGTTGGCAAAGCGCTAGACAGTCCACCCAAGGCGTAGGAGAAAGCACAGCTTTTAAACAAGCGGGATCAGTGCAATTGTTAAGGGTGAAGTCCAGCAACAAGGCATAGTTTGGTGCCAAGTTCTAAGTCCTCAGTTCTCACATTGACTGCTCTTCTCTGTCCGTCTTATGTTCCCAGGTAGACAAATCCAATTTCCTGGTTGTAGGAAAGTCGGATCTTTCCGGCATGGTTGGCCCAAGGTTTTGCCTTGTGTCAGTGTGGGCAGACTGTAGTACACTGTTATCCAGGGCCCCTCAGTGTTGGTGTTCTCTCTACTAAATTAAGTTGGTAAGTACTTTGTACACTCCACAATTGGTTTACTGGTGTACCCCTATAAGTCCCTAGTAGATGGTACTAAGGTACCCAGGGCACTTGTACACGAGGGTTCTCCAACGGGCTGCAGCATGTGAGCACATGCAAACTGTGTCTACAGGCCTGCATTGTAGCATGTATGAAATGGTGCATGAAACTTTCACCACATATAGTAGGTTTACCTTATATCCCGCTCACTGCACTTGGACCCTAGAAGTCACCCCGAAGGTAGGTAGGTAGGTCCTTCAGACCAAGGACCTACAAACCCCATGCTCCATTCCCTGGGATTAGTAAGTGCAGGGAAGCCATTTAAAAGTATGTAGTGGACACCGGTGAACACAAGATGTCCAACTACATAATGGCATCTCCAAACAGTCATGTTTGGTATCAAACACATTGGAATCATGCAACTACATTGATTACAGAGTTACACATGATACCACGTTCTGTAGGACTCCTTAGAGGACCCCTTCATCTATACCGGTGTAGCCTTGCAGGGTCAGTATGTAAGCGATTGCTGCGCGCAGACCCCAGACACTCTTTGCACTTCTACTGTTGATCCTACCTCGAGCAGGGGAAGGCAGAACAAAGGATTTCCAGGAGAGGAGAAATGATACCACCTCTCCTTAAGAATGGAGTCTCTTGTCTAAGGTAGGGGTCTTCCGAGCATCTCCAGACTGCTTTGAAGGGCACACTTGGTGCCTTCTTTCCATACGGATTATGGCTACCTACCCAGTAAGCATCTGTTCTTGGCATGGAGAGTTGTAGATTCACATGTTTTGCATACTCCTGCTATCTAGTGTTGGGTCTGGATGTTTTCAAGTTGTTTTTGTTCGAAGACGTCTTTCCCAGTCACAAGGTAAAGTGACTCCTCCTTTTGGTGATAATGCGCATGGTCATCGACAAACAAGTTACTTACCTTCGGTAACAATTTATCTGTAAGAGACATACATTCGTTATAGATTCCTTACCTTAGAATTACCCCAAGGCGTCATACTGGTTCTGGAGAATTTTTCTTTGTAGTACCCCTGCGTGTCGGTAGGTGTCGTTGGTCGGCTTCACGTCAGTCGTTGGCGTTGTGGTCGCCGGGATGACATTGCGGTGTCTACTTTGACGCCACCCCTGCATGATGATGTCAGTTCTGACACGACTTTCCAAGCCAAAAGCGCAGAGCCATGCAAGACACTGACCACTGGTGCACAAAGCTAGGGCCCTGTAAAGGAGTCCCTATCCATTGAAGTCAGTTCGCAGAACAGGGAGGATGGGTGGGGCGGTAAGGAATCTATAATTAATGTAGGTCTCTTACAGATACATTGTTACCAAAGGTAAGTAACTTGTTCATCTGAAGGAGATAATTAATTATAGATCCCTTACCTTAGAATAGATAACCCAGCAATACTAACCCAGGAGATGGATCTGCGAACCATACTAACCCAGGAGATGGATCTGCGAACCAATTTCACACCAGGAAGTCCTGGAGAACAGAACAGTGAAAAAGCTGTCTCTCCGGACTTGGCTGTCCGGACGCTCACGTGGCTGCCTGGCAGATGTCATTCAACGGTACTCCACACCCCAAAATAGCTGCCATCGCGCCCTAGCAGAGTGGGCGCGCAGTTCTACTGGAGATACCTTTTTAGCCAAAGAATAACAGATCTTGATGCATAGGACAACCCATCGAGAGATGGTACGCTTGTGCACTGCCCAACCCTTCTTGTCACCCACATTACTCACAAAGAGTTGATCGTCCACCCGGAAATCTTTAGTGTGGTCAAGGTAGAAGGACAGCGCACGTTTTGGGTCCAGACGGTGCAGTCTCTCCTCCTCTTCAAGGGAGCGGAGGTGGGAAGGAGGCGAGGAACTTATTAGTCTGACCTATGTGGAGGGAGATAAACACTTTGGCATGAAAAGAGGGCCTAGGCCGAAGAACCACTTTGTCCAGATGAACAGTCAGAAAGGGAGGTTTTGAAGATAAGGCCTGAAGCTCACTCACCCTGCAAGCAGAGGTGATGGCAAGCAAGAAAACAGTCTTCCAAGTAAGGAGGTGAAGAAGACAATTATGTAGTGGCTCAAAGGGAGGAGACATTAGATAAGAGGACAAGATTCAAGTACCACAGGGGTATTACAAAAGGAGGAGAAGGAAAGAGATGAGTAATGGCCTTCAGAAATCTGTTAACAATCGGGTACTTGAAAAGAGAAGGCTGATCAGGAAGGCAAAGAAAGGCCAAAAGATAGCCCTTAAGATTGCCCAGAGCAGATCCCTGCTGGGCCAAAGAAAGAATGAAGAGGAGAACCTCCGAAACCGGGGCAGAAAGGGAATACACAGCCTTTGCTGTGCACCGTGCCATAAATGTGTTCCATCTACAGGCACATACTGTTTTAGTGGAGGGACGCCTGGCTGTCAAAATGACATTACAGGCTTCGGGAGGAAGGTCAAAAGCTGTCAACTGCCCCTGCTCAATCTCCATGCAAGGAGGTGGAGGCTGGACAGGTTCGGGTGGAGGACTGTCCCCTGCTGCTGCGACAGAAGATCCTCCTGAAAAGGCAGTCTGATCGGAGGATCGATGGCCATGCTCAGGGGTACCAGACTCGTCGTGCTCAGTACGGAGCCACAAGAATGACTTGGGCCCAGTTAACCTTGATCTTCTTCAGCACTCTGGGCAGAAGTGGTACAGACGGAAAGGCATACAGGAGGCAGCAACACCACTTGCAATGCAAAGCATCGCCGAGCAAGTGTCGCCTTTGAAATTCCAATGCGCAGAACTCCTGACAGTGCGCGCTTTCTTTGGTGCCTAACAGATCAAACCAAGGCTCTCCCTACTGTTGAAAGAGACCTTGCAACACCTCTGACTGAAGACGCCATTCGTGATTCATCATGCACCAGCAGCTGAGCTCGTCCGCCCAGGCGTTCAAAGAACCTGCCCGCTGTTGAACCACCAGGGACATACCCAGATGTTTCAGCCATGTCCAAAAGGGAAGTGCCTCTTGACAAAGGGTCCACAACCCTACCCAACCCAGTTTGTTGCTACACCACATGACAATGGTGTTTCCATGAACACCTGCACTACTCTTCCTTTGACAGGAGGAGGTAATGCCTTCAGTGCAAGACGGATCTCCTGGAGCTCAGGAAGATTGATGGGGAGCCTGGACTCCGCCGGAGAGTAGAGGCCTTTGATCTCCGCCCCTCCCATGAGGCTGCACTATACCAGGAGTGACTCATCTGTCACCACTGTGAACTCTGGTTGGGGAAGTGAGAGGGATGTGCCGTTGGCCCAATCCTGGTTCGTGAGCCACCACTGCAACTGACGTGTAGTCCCTTCCGAGATCTGGGTGACATCAGAAAGATTCCCCTGATGCTGCACCTACTGGAACTTGAGGCCCCACTGCAGAGCCCGCATATGCCATCTGGCATGACCCACTAGCAGGATGCAGTAGGCCATGAGACCCAGCAGCCTCAGAGTCATTCTCACAGATATCAGGGCTGGAGGCTGAAACATCGGTATCATGGCCCGAATGCCCCGGACTCGCTGCGCATGAGGACAGACCAGAAACTGCGCTGTGTCCAGAACAGCTCAGATGAAAAGGAGATTTTGGGAGGGAATCAGGTACGACTTCGGCACATTGACTGAACCCCAGCAAATGCAGGAGGTCCACCATAGTCTGGAGGAGGGAGACAGCCTGGGGTGAACCGGCCTTCAACAGCCAGTCGTCGAGATACAGGAAGCCTGGAACCCCTGATCTGCGCATATTAGCTGCCACCACTGGCATCACTTTTGTGAACACCCGAGTTGTACTGGCAAGGCTAAAGGGGAGAACGGTAAAATGAAAATGCTGGTGTCCTACCGTGAACCACAGGTAATGCCGGCGGGCAGGAAAGACGGGGATGTGAAAGTAAGCGTCCGGCAAGTCCAACGCTATAATTCAATCTCCAGGGTCAAGAGCAGACAAGGCCTGAGCCAAGGTTAACATCTTGAACGCAGTTGACGTTCCTGAGGTCTAAGAGAGGACGCAGGCCTTTGTCGTCCTTGGGTACCAAGAAGTAGTGGGAGTAGCAACCATGACCTACTTCTGGCACAAACCCCTCCTGTCAGACGTGTTGTGCCAGTGGGTGTAGAGATGGCAGATCCTGCTGCCCACAGGCAACTGGTGGCCCTGGAATGTAGGACTAGAAAGGTTTAGAGGCTGCTGCAGAGGGGGCTTTGGTGGAATGGCCCGCCCACTTGCCCCCAGACAAACAACAGTGGGTCCCATATCCCCCACCACGGGTTGCTTGCCCAGCTCCATGGCTCTGGGTGGAACGTGGTGGGGCACACCTTCTGTAGCAACGAAAGAGGGGAAAGGCAGACTGCATGGGGTGAGAAGTTGCTGCGAGGCCCAAAGATCTAGCTGTGGCCCACGAGTCCGTTAAGCGCTCAAGCGCATTGTCCACCTTGTCACCAAACAGGCGATGGCCATCGAAGGGCATGTCCAAAAAGGTAAATTGGACATCCCAGAGAAGCTAAACATTCTCATGTAGGCGTAACGCCGCAGGGCTACCGATGTAGAAACTGCTCTACCCAGCAAGTCGCAGTATCCAGCTCACACCAGATGGTGAACTTGGCTATGGCTATGTCTTGATCCTCCGCAACGACGCGGGTGAGCAGGGCCCGGGCCCCCTCCAGACACTGTGGCAGCACTTGCGCAATTGTATAACCATGTAACAGGCCCAATAGACCAGCGGTGTTCACCGACCGCAGTCCTAAGCTGGCGGAAGAAAAGATCTTCCCAAGATGGTCCAGCTTCTTAGATTCCCAATCTGGGGGAGCAAAAGGGAATTCACCCTAAGAGGATGAGGCTTGGACCACCAGGGGTAGGGTGTTGGGAGAGGAAAAGTGGGTTGGCTAGGCGGTGTTGTTGGGCAATCATCCTGTCCACAGGAGCCCATTGTGAGAAGTTGGCCTGATATATGATGCTCACTAATTCTAGTGATCACCTTGTATCAGTCCAAACAACTCTTATGGTGATTGGTTGTAAGTCAACCTTATAGACTAGTTATCCTAATGGTAGCATGGACAAAGCAGTCTTAGGCTACACTCTTTTGGCATGTGAAGCCAGCTGTTTTACCACATATAACCCCTTGAATACCAAATGAAAGGACACCACACAGGTAGTTATGAAAATAAACAAGATATTTTTTAACTAACATACACCTCTGAACTCTTTATGAGATCAGAGGGCTAAGCACATGACAAGACTCTTAAGAAAAATATGTTAAGTTGCACAAATTACAATGGTGCCCTAGGGGCACGACAAACCATATACTAAGTAAATGGTATAAGGAAATCCATAGAAGGAATGGAGCTGTCCAGAGGCTGTAGGATCGCTGGGACTACACAAACCTAACCTGAGGTAAGTAATAGGAGGCCCACGGGACGCGCGTGCAGAGTGTGAACTCACACGCGAGATGCGTAACAAAGTCAATGGACAGTACAAATTACGAAAAGGTAAGTATTCGACAGTTCCGACCAGCTAGGACTAAAACGACTGGAAATCTGGACACTAGGAGAGTCAATCTACCCTTGAGCACCGAAATGCTCTTGTCACCTCACCCACGGGCTGTGGGTGCATAGGTGTCAAAGTGTGTCAGGTTTCCGCGTTGAAGTCTATGGAGCCTGGAAGAAAAGATGCTGCAGGCAGCCAGAAGGAAGATGTCCGGAGCGATCCAAGGGTGGATCGAGGAAGATAAAGACCTGAAAGCAGAGGGGACAATGTTCACAGTCACTAGCCAGTGACTGGAGTGGAACCAGGAAGGAACCAGATGCTGTTGTCGCGATCAGGTGAAGAGTGGACGCTTGACTCTGCAGCCACGTGGACCAGGAGGTGTCTTGGACGACCAGGATGGAGGCACAAGCTGTCCCACGCAGGCTCTCGCTGTCGGCGGTGTTGGTTCCGGATTCGGCGTCAACAGGCATTGGCAAAGGCAACCCACGCAGTGAGTGGAAAAGGCGTCTGGTGCGGACCAGGAGGGTCCTTTGCTTTCCTTTGCAGGGAAGCAAGGGCCAGTCTGGAGCAACCAGACCAGCAGTGTGGATTTCAAGGATCGTCGTCTAGGAGGCCACTAGACAGCCGGCAAGTGACCAGACAACACGTCGGGCAGCAATCAAGCAAAAGGGCCCCACGCAGATCTCGTGGATGCTGGAGGGCTGATCTTCTGTGCAGGAGCTGCTCGGGGCTGGGGATTCTCAATCCCCAAAGCACTTAGTCGAGGATGCCTCTGAAGTCGTGCTGGAAGCGAAGTGCAGTTTCTCCAAGAAGGCCGGTCCCACGTGTCTCGTTGCACCCACGGATCTCAGCTGAGCTGCAGATGTAGGTAGAGGTCGGAGAGGTCTGGAAGTCCGGGTCTCGTCGGGCTCTGAAGTCTGGATCCACTCGGCAAGACGACAAAGTGAACCGCTGGAACGCTTGAGGGTGCCTGCTTGTGCAGGGTGGTCACTCCTTGGCCACAAGGGAGATTTCTTCAGTCTTCTGTGGAGCAGAACGTCGAAGTCCAGAGTTTCTTCTTGTAGTTTCAAATCAGGATTATCTAATTTGGAATGGGACCAGTTCCTACCTTTATTCTCCTAAAGGGGGCTGTACTATGACTAGGTCCCTCCTTTGGGTGGGACCAGGAAGGGGGTGGTTACACCCCCTATCCCTTGTCCAGTTTCGCGCCAGAGCTGGGGCTTGAGTGCCCCAGCAACTGGTTTGAACCGGTGTATGCACAGGGCACCTTGTGTGCCCCAGGCACGTCTCATTCCTTTCAGGCCTGTCCTAACTAATACACAAAATCCTGTCTGGGGTGGTGCTAGCACCTTCCAAGGCAAGAAACCCTTTGTCCAAGCCTCCCTCGCTGGAAGGACTCCCAGCAGCAGGAGGTCAGACTTGTATCTGTGGTGGCAGCATCCATTTTGTGATGCTGAGGCTCGAGTGAACTTTAACCGAGGTTCACAGTTACATACATGTTGTGTCCCTCTAGAAGGGTGGAATGCTACCCCCGTCGCCAGAATTGGCGAGGGGGTAGTATTCAATTCGTATGACACCTTACTTGACAGGTTTTGATAATGCTATGCCAAAGTTAGCAATAACCGCGAGGATTATAATGCACTTAAGAGTATATGGTAGAGCGTTACCATGGAAACAGCTAAAGGACTTGGTTCCGAAAACTGCAGACAGGCTCAGCTCATGCCTGAGTACTATCTCACATAATTCCAAGCACTCTGCCTCCAGGATTGTTAAGGCCTGCCATAGGAGTGACTTATAGGAGTATATGTGTCCATTTTAGGTTTAGATATAGGTATACTATATCTAAAGCAAAGGGTGATTACACCACCTTGCCCCAGCTGATTGATCAGCCAGTTGTGTCAAATTTGGATGGCCAGCCAGGGGTGGCATAATACATGCTGCAGCCCCTGGTAGGCATAGGGTGCACTTATGCCCTGGGTACCTATGGTACACTGTACAAGGACAAGGGTGACCCAATACCAATTAGATATGTACCTAAGGTGCATGGAGTCCATTTTAACAGAGAGAGCAGGAAGCCTGGGGTCCTGAATAGCAGGATCCCAGGCCAACTAAGTCGAAAACCAGCTAAACACTAGGCAAAAAGTTGGGGGTAACCATAGTCAGATATCCACCTTCCTACACCCATGTGCTGGGCTTGGACCAAGTGCCCAGAAGGATGTCAGTGAGGGCCTCATTAAAAGGCAGAAGGGGCTCCGAAGAGGCTGCTGGTAGCTGAAACACGTCAGTCAGGTGGGTTGGTCCTGACAGTCACCATAGGAAATTCAAGGCCTCAGCCGCCTTACGCAAACCCACGCGTAGGAAGCTCCCTCTTCTGTAGCCACGATAGGACGGGAAAGCATACCAAGGTATGAAAAAGTACCCAGACGACTGGCATCAGCCAACTCCTCGCGCCAGTCCGGCTCTTCAAGCTGGTCTTCTATAGGGTCAATTGACCCCTCCTAGTTCTCCTCACCTTCATCTGGCTGCCAATCAGGGTGGTAAGGAACGCCAGGGATGAACAGCGGTACAAAAGTACCCTCCGACGCCGGTACCGGCGTAGAGCGTTGTTGGTCCGGCTCCGTGTCCACATTAGAGATGAGGCTGGGATCGACGCTGGTTGGGGGCACAACCAGCATCGGGGGCGGCACAAATGGAATTGACATCGGGGAAGTTACCGTGATGTTGACCGGCACCAATTCGGATCGAGGCCTGGGTCCTTAGGGACCCAGCGGCACCGGTGCCACCAGCATCCAAGACCTAGGGTCCCCAACCAAGTCCGTGGGGCCCGAAGGCCTGCCTGTGGAGTCGAGCTGCCCAAAGCTGCTGTGCAGCGCTTCGTAAAATTGATGAAGCTAGGCAGGGGACCCTCAGGCTCCAGGAAAGAGAGGGAACAGTAGAGCCGTCCCAACAGGCTCGGAGGAAGGAGCTGGAGAGCGACTATGCTCCGGGTTTTGCATTGTATTGTCCGACAGCCGGGGAGAAGGTAGAGAGCAATTATGCTTTTCCGTCTTTTTTTTGCGCTTCTGCTTACCAGAGGCGTGCAAAAACTGCGAAGACGAATAGTAATGACTCCGCGACCGGTCCTGCAATGTTCCACTTGATGGAGACCATGAGCAGCGCGGACTGCTGGACCTCCAAAAGCTTTCGAGACCGCTACGGCAAAGACTTTGGGTTCATGGCCTGGCAGTTGGAGCATGACTTTGGATCGTGGACATGCTCTAGGCACCACAGGCACACGAGGTGTGGATCGGTGACGGACATCAACTTGTGACAGGAGTCACAGGGCTTTAAGCTAGTCAACGATGGGACATGCCTCGTGCTATCAGGAGTTTGAAGACTGACAAAGAGGTCGACAAAAGACAATAAAGATTAGTCAAAAAGTGACTGAGGGAAACGCTCTCTTCGAATCTGCGCTGGCTGGCAGAGAAAAAGAAAAAACTGATGTCAACGCACAGGGGTGGCGTCTAAGTAGACACTGCAACGTCATACCGGCGACTACGACGCCAACGAAGGAAGCAGAGTCGACCGGCGTCTTTTAAGGGGGCGCAAGGGTACTGCCAAGAAAATATTTCTCCAGATCCAGTCTGACGCCTGGGGATAATTCTAAGGTAAGGAATATAGAACTAATGGTCTCTTTCAGATTCCATTGTTAGATTGTTTTTCCGCAAGAGGGTGAGAATGGCGTGAGTGAGTGTAGTACCGAGATGTCCATGTATATGTAATGTAAATGATGAAAACTGCAACTACAGATGCCCGGGGAGGTGGGATGGTCCATGTGAATCTACAGCTCTAAATGCCAAGAACAGATGCTTACTGGGTGTTTACAGTCTGCAGTCCTAAGCTGGAGAAAGAAAACATCTTCCCAAGATGGTCCAGCTTTTTGGATTCCCTATCAGGTGGAGCGGTTGAGAATTCGCCCTTGGATGTAGAGGCTTGGACCACCAAGCTCTCAGGGGTGTGGTGTTGGGAGAGGAAAGTGGGGTTGCCTGGGGCCGGCGGGAGCGTCGAGCAATCATCCTGTCCACAGGAGCCCTTGTGTTGGGCCTTCTTTAACTTCTTCTTGTGTTTCGACTTACCTGAGCTTGAGTGCAAAAACTTAGATGAAGAATGAGGTTGGCTCTGCGACTGGTCCCTCGACCTCCGACGCGGAGCCAACTGCTTGGCCTAGAGTAGCTTAGCTTTCGGACCGCTCCCGCAAAGACTTCGGGGCCATGGTCCGGCCGTCGGAGCACGACTTGGGGTCATGGTAGCACTCCAGGAAGTAGAGGGACACGCGGTGCAGATCCGTCACCGACAGATGGTTACAGGAACCGCAGGTATTGAATCCCGGCATCTCTCGTTCACCAGGAGCTAAAAAACAAAACAACGTTGACAAAAAAGTCAGTCAAACAATGACTGGGGGTACCGCTCTCTCCGGATCTGCGTCTGCTGGGGCAGTAAAAGAAAGAACTGACGTCAGTGTGCGACGGCGGCATCTATGTAGCTACAGTGAGGTCATCCCGGTGAGCACGACGACGGAGTTGACAGATGCCACCTTCTGACACCTGGGGGTAATTCTAAGGTAAGGAATCTATAACCAAGTGTTTCTTTCAGATATATGGTTTTGTCTCCCCCTGGCAACCACTGAATCTTGTGCTACTTACCTAATTGCATTTAAAGTATTGTGTTGATATCTCGGGGTAGGAGATACACCAATCTGTTAGTGAGTGTTGCGTAATAAGGTATTTTTATGTTAACACTATGTGGTTCTTTCTTTTTTAACATACACAATAAGATTGTACTGGTAAAACAAGCAGCTGAACACCCCTTCAAAATCAGCCTGAAGGCAGCTTTCCACAGCTACAACTTTGAGAGCTATTTATGGGTATAAAGGACCACTAAAATCACCATAAGGGTTTTTCTGGAATAGTGCAAAGTGTCTCACTTAAATAAGTGTGCACCATATACTAAGCCAGGCTCCTACAACGGGGATGTGCAAGGTGAAATTGTGTATGGCCTTCTCAACAATAGAACAGGAGTTCAAGCCTGAGAGATGGAGTCTCAATGGGGCTGCAACTTCTACCCTCTGCTCTTACCTAGGGATGTCAATGGTTTCGAGTGACATCCATGGGAACGAATCAAGCTACTGAAATATCGCAGTGAATGGCCACAAGAAGAAGAAGACCGAGGCCGGTGTGAAGTCTCAGTGGACCGCACCGCCAGAAGTTTCATATTGTGTTCAGAGAGTGCCTTCGGCTTCAGCTTCTGATCCGCAATCTTTGGAGTCATGGGGTTCTCCCCTAGCAACACAGAAACGGAATGAGGGTCCGTGGCCAACATCTGTTGTGCACAAGAACCACAAGGCTTAAAGCTTGAAGACATGAAGAGCACACTGTTCCAACCGACACAAAATGTTGAGGTAGGCCAGAAAACAGCCAAAGGAACTGCTTCTCCAGATTCGCGTTACAATGCGGAAAAGAAGAAACTGATGTCCGCTCACTGGAGGGGACTTGTATAACTCACCTGATGTCACAACCACAGTTGACGTCATGATGGAGTTATAAAACACCATCCCCTGGTGCCCAGAGGCGCTGCTGAAAAATGTTTAGATCTAGACTGACACAGGGGGAGAATTCGAAAGTTAAGGAATTTGTGGCTAGATGTCTATCAGGTTTTAGTCACAAAATCTTGATATTTTACCTACAACACAAAGTTGGTGGTAAGGCATTTGCAAACTGGAAGGGGTCCCCATGGACCATTGCCTGCTTCTAAAAAATGTGAACAAAATGTTTAATTTTGTATTGTTCCAACGCATCCAGTTTTATTCACAGGAAAACTGCTAGCATCTAACAAAAAAAAAATGAAAAAAAAAAATCTTTATTCAAAGGCAATCACAGGCATGGGAGTCTGCTTACCTCAGCAGGCCACCATCCCTGTGAAGGCGGCATTCCTAATTGGCTGCAAACTCCAACCTAACTCATTAATATTCATAAGGTAGATTGATTTGGGACCAACTAGGAATCGCAAGTATGTAACCAAAAGTGTTGTATATAGGGTATAGCAATTTGGATAAAATAACTATTTGGAAATTACTATTCCTACTCTTTCTACATCTGGCCCATAGAAAATTGGGACATACATTGATTCTTCAGTCAATACTTAAGGCATTATGAGAATGCAATAACAGTACAGTACATATAATAAAGGCGAGAAAAAAAACAGCTCACTGGGTAGGCAGGTAGAAGTCCTCCAGGGCCCATGATATACTGGCTATGCAATAATGGTGGTACTCCTTGAGGCAGGTTAGGTGGAGCTTTCCCTGCAAAAATAAAAAAGTAGGTTACTTAATCTTGTCTCAGCTACTTGGAATTCATCCATCTACATCGCATTGAGAATTTAGCACTTCTGTGTTACAAACCGAACCAAGCCAAAATACTCATGTGTAGATTAATGACTTGTTTACTTTACCCTCTGCTCTGTTTCAACTGATGGAGGATAGTTGCAATTTATATATTCAGGAAAACAAGCTCCTGCACTGTTACACATACTTGTACCAGCTCACACACGCAGCACACTCCTCTTTGAAGGTACGCACAGATACCAGGAAAAGAGAACTGGGAGTCAACACAAACGAAGCACAAAAGTTATCAGTTTTCAAATTATGTCTGTCTGAAGCACAACTATATAGCCAGTAATGGCTAGCTAAACAAGTACCGAAACTCTTAGTAACTACACAGGATTCAAGGGCAGCACATTTTAATTGATGACCAAGGGCCAAAAACGGTCTGCAACTTTTCTAATTCAAGTTTTGAAGTTCAGCAACTATTTGTAGGGCTCAGGACTCCCAAACAGATCTTAAATAGCTCAAGTATACTTAGCAGATATGCACAAGAGGATACTGGATCACACAGAAGTAACTCATAATTCTTTCTTAACACACCCTAGATTGTGTTTTTGCATGAGAGTGAGATCAAGTAGATGTGTGGGAAGCAAGAAAGCATATGTATACTGGGTGTGTTATGGGTATTTGCATAACGCATAACTCACTCGGGAGGGTCTCCTGGGGCTGAAACAGGAGCGGAATATGCCAACCCAGGGCTGTGGGCTAGATTATGAGCCAGGTATTGGGTTTCTTGAAGAAATCGAGAACAGAGGAGGAGCCTGATGCACAAGGGCGGGTTGTTCCAGCCTTTAGGAGTGAGGACGGAAGACAATGCCGCTGGATCTGGTTATGCATATGCAGTGGTTGTGTGCAAGTAGGAGTCTGTCTGGGCAGAGCTTCAGGTAGGTGTGTGGAAGTTTATGTGGTTATTGAGGAATGTAGCGCCAATGTTATTTAAGTAGTTTTATGTGTGTCTGAGAAGCCTGAAGAGTGCTTGTTTGTGGATTGGAAGCCAGCGGAGTCTTTTGAGGTGTGAGGTGATGCTAATGTGGGATGGGAGGTGAGGGGTGAGCCTGGCTGGCGAGTTTTGTTACGGTTGAAGTCTTTTGGTCAAATAATTGATTCCAACAAAGCGTGCGTTGCTGTGGTTCAGCTTGCTGATGAGGGCTAGAGTGATAGTTCTGCGATTGTTGATGGGCAGCCATATGAAGGTGCTCTTGAGCATTTTGTGTGTGTCGAAGCAGGAGATGGAGAATACAGTCATTTGGCCTGTCATAAGGTTGTTGTTGATTACTATTCTGAGGTTCCTTGCATGAGTTGGTTGGAGGGGTGTAGGTCCGCGCTCGGCAGACTACCAGATGGAGTCCCAGAGTGAGGTGTCTGTGTTGAGCTTGAGGCACTGGATATTCATCCATCTAGCAACTTCAGTCATGCAGGTGGAGAAATTAAAACAAAGTTTTACAGTCGGGTTGCAAATGTCCACACAATAAATACTTGGTGAAAGTTTGAATGTTAGACCACATTGCAGCTGTATATCCGACCCAGGTGTACGGAGCTGGAATATTATTTGGGGTGGGTGACTATCCACTTTAACAAATAATCACAGCCCTTGTCAGGGTGTACCCTTAAAGTAAAAAAATAAACCTGTACTCAACCCCTGGTTGCTGTGGTGCAGAGCAGACCAGGCTTAACTTTTTGTGCTGCATACATACTTTATAAATTACCTTAACAGTAATAAAGTCAAAATGCAAAACAAAAATCCCAAACCGAATTAGAAAAACAGAGTAATATTTAATAAACAAAATGACACCGAAATGACAAAAATCCAATGAGGGGAAACCGCAGATATGAAATTTGAATGCCTTAAGTAGGAATAGTGCCAAGAAACACTAAGTGCCAATTATAGTCATCGTGACCATCCGGTCACAAAGGAACGCAGGATGGATAAGGACTACACATGTTTATCTTTTGTGGTCCTCTGCAACTTGGCCTGCATGCAGTTCCACAGATCGTTCCTGTAGTACAAGAGGACTAGGGCTTACATTTTTGGTTCTGTAGATCGAGTTTAGAAATGTAACATGGACTCACTTCAGTGAAATATATTTCACATACGTGATATTTAATTTTGCACCAGTCCTTCCAGTTGGTGGTAAACTGATGACTGACTGGCTGATTTCCCGGAGTCTGTGGGCCTAACAATATCCCTGTACAACATGGCCTGTCAGTCTAATAGTGTTTTTGACTCAAGTCCAAAGAATCTTCTGTATCATGTGACTGCTGAAAAATTACGATTAAGGCTCCTTACCCTTACGCTAACGTCAGCACAGACAACACAGTTCGCACCTACAGCTTCCTAGCCTTCTGCTGTTTTTATTTTATTTATTTTTTATTTTGAAAGTTTTATATAGCGCGAACAAGATCTTTGCAGATATCAGAGCGCTTTACAAAGCAGGGAATACCACCACGGGAGTGAAACTCAGGTCATTAGGGAGTAAAGTAAAACAGGTACATCAATAATGCAAGTATTACAGATAGATGTGTGCATAGATAGTCAGGTAAGTCAATAATACAGGTAAAACACATAGTCGTAGGGAACGTGTAGAATAATACAGATTGGTGCAGAGTCTTTACGGATAACGTTAATAGGTCAAGTGTATTCGGCATGAGAATAGCATTTACTCCTTTCTTAAAAAGTGCGATGGAGGAGATGAGCCTGGTTTCGGGAGGGAGTGAGTTCCAGATCCTGGGTGCCATTCCTGAGAAAGAGCGTTTGCAGCTTACAAATGAACAAAGTATATGAGGTAGCAGACAGTGCATAATAGGGATAAAAGTAAGATGGGTGCAGCTTACAAATTATACAGTATGCAAATAAGAATGTACTACTATAGATATACTGGAGTAGAATATTAAAGATATACCGGAACCAATATAGGTGCAAACATAAGGCTACAGTAGGCACATATGACTCTAGTGAGCAACCGGTGAAATATGAGGTCGCGATCTGTGCACTACCGGTGGGGAAAAGTGAAAATGGGTGCAGGTTACACAAAATGTATAAAATACCATGAGAAATATAATACTGTAATAAAAGGCAGACACTTAATCACACGAAGAATTACATACCATGAGAAATATAATACTGCAATAAAAGGCAGACACTTAATCACACGACGATTTAGATACAGAGCTATGTACAGTCTGTGGTGGGTGGGATTGGTATAAAAAGACCAGTTCTTAGGTTATGTTCAGATGGCCGCCCGAGTAGCACATGCAGAATCAAGCGTCCTTTGTAGTAGTCCTTTGTCTGTTGTTGAAGACTTTTAGAGAGTTAGGTTTCCCTTTCTACTCTAGGGCAGGTCGGGTTAGTCCATCATCTGTGTTAGTTGGTGGGGAGGAGAAGGTACAGCTCCAGTGTTGCAAGGAGGAGAGGAGCGCGTCTTATCTCTATTTTGGTGACCCCTGAGCTCATTGGTATGTAGCCTCATGGTCATCTGGTGGGCCGTGGAGGCGATTTATGGCTCTTCTTTATGGCCCGCCATTTTAGTTAGTGGAGAGTGCAGGGACCGCTTTGTCCACAGAAACAATTCTGCATGCCCGTATCACTGTGGTAGTACATTCAGAGCAATCACAGAGGTTATTTGCGTGCATAAAACTTCAGGAGCCTCATGAACATTTTCTCACCATGCTGCAATTGTGTTAAACAGGACAGTTAATCAGGACAGGCGATTCACCAACTCGCCTGTGCAGACGCGGCATTTGGGAACTTATACTTGTACGTCAATTATTGGGGGGGGGGAGGGGGCGGCAGGGCACCCGCCTTAGAGACGCGGTGTGAGCAATGATCCACAATCTCACCAAGAGTCTCACGGGGGTAGGGTTGCCCTCTCTCACCTGCACTCGTTCAGACCACTCTCCACCCCCATCTGCAAAGTTACATCCCAGATCGCGGCTCCACGAAATCTCAGGGAGTGGAGTGGAGGGGGGGGGGGGGGGGGGGGGCGCAGAGCTCAGCTTGTAGAGTGGGGGGGACACAGAGCTCACCTTGGCCACAGTGCGCTTGCTTTCACTGGAGTCGCCGAGTTGTGTAGATTCCGTCCCGGAGCCCTGGAGCCCCGGTGCAGCAGTCAGGCAGGAGCTCAGCGAGCAGGACAGCCCGTGGGGCACCGGGGGTCTCAGCGGTGATTGCAACTCACCTTGGCAACAGGGCGCTTGCTTCCACTGGTGTCGCCGCGTTGTGCAGAATCCGACCCGGAGCCCTGGGGCCCCGGAGCAGCACTCAGGCAGGAGCTTAGCGAGCAGGACAGCACAGTTCCCAACGGGGCACCGGGGGTCTCGGCGGTGATTGTAGGCAAGCAGGAACACTCCGCAGTGGGGTTCCCGTCATTCGTCCGGCGCCAGCATTGATCCCGGTCAGGCTCCAATTCCCCGATGACCGGCGCTAGCGGTGGTGATTGCCGGCGGGTCGGATACCTCTGGTGCACAGCCACAGCTCGTCGCGCAGGCAGCCACTGGCTCACAAGCAGCCACAACGTGCACCGGTCGAGCGCTGCGGGCTCCAGGCAATAGACATCCGTGTCGTGCTCTGCAAACTGGCCAGGGGGAGCCCAGGGACCGAAGAGGAAGGTATGGGTGGCTCGTCTTCTCCTGCGAGGCTCAGCTTCCAGGCAAGTCGGGGATCCTCCGCAGCTTTCGTCCACCGCCAGGCAGGTAAGGAAATTACTGTTACTTTAAATCTAATTACTTGTTCCAGTTACTCTTGTGTTGCTTCGCACAAAACGCGAGCCGGGTGCTAACGGGGATAAAAACCAAAATTGGGATCCCCAGCACTTGGAGCTCCCACCGGGAGCTCCTACCCGGCGGCCATCTTATTACACAACTTAACACAACTAGCTCTGTATGCCATGTCCAGTCCCACGCATTTTTGCTGGTTGCATATTTTCTTGACTAGGATTCATTGGCCACTTTATTCTACCCCCAGCGAGTTGAGGGGTTCTGAACGTGTGTCAGGATGACAGGATGAGGGTTGGCCTTGCCCCTGCTCTCATCTGCCATTAGTCCCCCCCCCCCCAAAAAAAAACCTGCTTCTGATGCAGTTTCTTTCGGGCCTTTTTGAGAACCATGGACTTTATGTGCTAAGAAGTAGGTCCTGAGAATACAAGGCACAACTAAAGCTTTTTTGGTGGTGTACTTCAAGGGATACATTTTAAGAATTCGTTGACCACTAATATGAAAAAGGCTCCTAGATTCTAACCCTCCATGTGCCTTAGTTTTCCAACATTTCTGGTGGAAACAGAAGTTTCAGGAGGCATAGGGCTCAGCTTAAATTCTCTGGGACTGTGTAGCTCTTCCTTGGCTGATTAACAGTTTCGAATCAGGCTACAGCATCTGCATGGATCAATTTACAACCCTCCTCCCTACTGGATGTTATTTAATTAATGCAGAAGACTTTGCAAGGAATTCTGGAATATCCTGTGGTTGTTAGCTTAAATCAAGCTCTGAAGAGAATTCATTCAGAACGTTGAAATGTTAACAATTGCTTGTAAACTGTAATGAACCCCGGGGAGGCTACATTGAGGTCGTAAGTGTTCAGGGCACTGGTTAGCATTCCCAAGTTTTCTTTTGCCAGGGCCATGGCGAACCCCTCCACTTCAGTTTATATTTCTAAATTCCCATTAATGTTAGAAAGAGGCATTATGTTTATGGATATATGGCATTATGTTTATGGATATATGGCATTTAATCTAACTACTACCTGTTACAGGGTCACAGGGAACGTAAGAATCTCCCTTGGAGTAAAGAAGTCACTCCCCAGCATCTTCAGGCACCGCAATGAAGCTGACAAGTCTGCTGCTCCTGTTGTCCTACAGACTTCCTGAGGCTCAGCAACACAGGTGGTGGTTCTGCAGGTCCCTAGAGGCCTGACCTGTCCTCTCAACAATTTTGAGGACAGTATCCCTCGTTGGAGCTAATGGGACCAAAACCCTGTGCACTATGTTGACTTGCCAAGGCTTTTTGGCTCGGCACTCTTGCGACACCTGTGACTTTGGCCTGTTGGTACTATCGAGTGTCTTCCTTTGCTTCAGTGGGCTCCCCTGCTTGCTTGCGGCCTGCTCTGATCCTGCTGCACTTGGTGAGTCCCTTGGACCTTGTTAGTCCCAACGTTTGCATCTTTTTATCTTCATGCCATTTGCAGCGACTAAGGCTTGTTGGTGCACACCGAAAACCGATCTCCTAGAAACCGTAATTTGACGTGGGACAGCTTGTGTATGGCTCCTAGTCCTCCACAAGGTCACTTGGTCCTCACAGCTGCAGCGACAAGGTCACCATCTTCACTCCTGAACCTCTCGACTTCTGTGGGCATTATGCTTTCGTGCCTCATGGTCATCTCGGTTTGCTGGTACTCCTCTTCAAGAATCCACCCTTCGATTCCACCGGACTCTTACACAGGCTTCTCCAGAGGAACCTTCTTCAAAGTCTTCCACTTTCTTCTATGGCAGGTTCCGACGTCACTTCAACTCTGCATCCGGTGCAGGTAACCTGGTTCCTGGGACATCCAGGTGTATAGTGGCTCCCCAAAGGGTTTCTTCATGGTCCTCTGGGATGGGTCCTTCTCTAAAACTGCAATCGCAACTTCTCTATTGACTTCTATTGGGCACGCAGATGTTCTTCCACTCTGCATAGAGTCTCTGTGGGGTTCCCGGGTACTCACCTAGGTTGGTTCCTTGTGTGCACCGCTCATCTGAGTCTTCTGGTCAAAGTCCTGTTCTCCTTTGCAGTTTGCATTCTACTTTCTTAGTATAGGGTTTGGTGTCCCCTTGGAGACAAGAATATATTTGTGCTACTTACCAGATTCTTTTGAAGTAGTCTTGTGTATATTGTTGATATCTCATGGAAGGAGATATACCAATGTGTTAGTGATTGTGTTGTGTAATAGGCTTGTTTTTATGGTGGATATGAGTGACAATAGAGATGAAGCTGAGGTGATACACTAATCAAAAGGTTAGCCTGGCCTGATTCCTCCGTATCTAGGATTATAGATGACTTGAGTGCGGAAGTTAGCATGCTGAAATCAGCAATTAATCAACTGACAGGACAGATCAAGCTTTTATTAGCTAGAGGCAAGAGCGATATTCAACCCCCATTTCGAGCCCTACAAACCATGCCAACACAACCTATTCAGCACAAACTGTGCCTCAACAAATACGTATGCAACTGCTCCTTCAAACCATGAGTGAGGCGCTGTTGAGGTGGATCTATATAGAGATCCACAGGGGAGAGGAGGGATATCATGTGCATGCCACTAGTGGCCCATCGATGCAACGGGGCCTTCTTCACACTTTTGACCCACTACTCAGGCCCACTCGAATCCAGAATCCCCCAGACAATTCTTTAGGCAGGCAAGATAATCTTCCATTGCCCCCCAAATCCATCTACATGATTAATGTACCAAAGGCTCCTTTGTATTAAAAGTTTGAAGGGGAATACTCCCTCAAACAAAACCCGTCACTGGATTCGCCATGTGAGGGGATGCCGCTCAGTCAGAGAGGATATCTTGAGAGCCAGAAGGGCTAGCAATTCTACGGACTGTATCGATGTGTGTCTGGCTGATGGGAAGATGGTCCACAATTTGATATCCCTCGAAGCTAGATCCAGTCCTCCCTTATCCACAAGCTTTCAATTCAAGAATAGATTGTCACAACATTGCTCTTCAACTATTGCCCACTCCCCAGTACCCCATCTTGATTTAGATTACAATCTGGCAGCTAATGATTTACTTCAGAACTTAGGCACATATCGATGTCCAAAGTCTCCAATAGTTGATTGTCCCACCATTCATAATACACAGTCTACCAATACAATCAGGCGCCAACTTGTTAAAGTTCATAATGTAATTCCTCTCCCTGATGCGGATTGAACAATAAAGAATTATCTTTGACCCAAAGAAGGCTGCCTAGAGCAGCACCACTCACAAATCAATTAGAGCCTCATACGCAGAGGAAATTCCATATATGAGCCCCGAGCGAATCTCACAAATAACTCTGTAAAGTCAGAGTCCAGCAAGCTCCAACTAGTGTCATAGAATGTGGCCAGGGTGAGGTTGAAAGTGGCCCTCCAACATTGGGTTCAATACATTGAAACCCTTGATATTTGTATAGTTCAGAAAAGCTGGAGCACCTCTACTATTTACGTCCCAGGCTTACTCCAATGAGTAATCCCCCCTGTGGGGGGATTACTCATTGGAGTAAGAATTTCACTCAATTGTACAATCCGAGAGCTCTCACCTAGCAGTCCAGATATTTAGCTATCCATCTCAAAGGCCAGAATGGTGAACCACTGGATATTTACAATGTCTAAGATAGAGGGACCGGGGCGGGAAGGAGGTCAACTACATACATGAGTTGGAAGTGCGCTTGGGCGATAGGCTCACACTGTAACCCTTGATTGTAGCTTGTGATTTTAACGTTACTTTTGAACGTTACTTTTGAACTACTGGACAGGGAGGAGGTCTGTGGACTAAGGGAAGTTGACCCGCTGTGGCAGGTCCCCATCTTAACCTACTCCCCATCCAGATTGATCGATATGGCTGCGGGTTCCACCACCGATAGTGATCCTAATCTCCACCATCCTACACTGGGGTCGCCCTAAAGTAGGGGGCGGGCACACTGGACGAAGGGAAGCTTGAAATATTTAATCAAAACCTACTGAAGTACAGCAGAGATTAAAAGCCTAACAAGCCACCAGGGAGGGCTGGAAGAGATCCCGGCCTTTCCCACTAGCCTCTTTGATCAAATGGCCACTTATTTTGTTGAACCCTCATGCCCACTTAATCCTCGTCTTAAGCCAAGATTTCAGTTTGCCTAGTTTAACCATGAGGCCAGACGTCAACTTTCTCAGGCAATCAGAGCAAAGGATCTAGCCATAGTGGGAGATCTGAGGAGGTCCTACATGTCAGCTCAGGTGAGAGCAACAAGGGACTGGGACGACAATAGATGTAGACTGATTGGGAAGGCCTGTGCTAGGAAAGATTTGCAGAAATTTTGGCTTCTAGTAACTAGAGGGGACACCCATAGGCCACCACCTCCATCCAATAATATTTCAATCTCAGCTTGCTCTATTATATACGGGGCCTTGTGTGTCGGCTGTACAAGATGCCCCCCTTGATTTGGTCAATGTCACAGCTACAGACTTTTTCCCCAAAAATTGTATTAAGTCCTGAATTAAATCAATTGTGAAAGCCAATTCGGTGATGTATTTGTACATGATAGCGAGAACTGGGCAAATTACATTTTGGCCCTATCTAATGCGATAGCAGAGGAAGCTTCAATAACTAATTCATGGAAGGGAACTGAGGTGATCCCTGTGTACAAGAAAGGAGATAGGTCTTTACCCTGTAACAATAGACCCATCAGTCTTATAGATTGTGATCAAAAGGCGTTTGCTCGTGCAGTACTTGCTAAGTTACAGGACTGGATTAGCAAGCACAACATTCAGACTCTCTTTCAAGCAGCCTCTGGAGAAAAAACAAGTACCAATGACCAGGTGTTCTGCTTTCTTCTTTTATCTTAGAAGACTGCGGCCATTGGTTGGGGCGAACCTTTAAGTAGCCTTCATAGACCTGCCTTTGATCTCTTCCCAAGAAACAAGCAGTGGCAGGTCTTAAAAGATGTGTCTTCCTACGAAGATTTTATCTATAATTTTTCGTTTACACCAGGCTAACTTTTCTAGGGTCCGATGGGGTTCAGGGCCAACAAACCGACCCAATAAAAGTTAATAGGGGGTATGGCAGGGTTGTATACTGGCATCTACACTTCCTCGTTGTGAATGGTGTTGTTGACAATACACTGTTAATATCTAAAGCCCCAGGAGGGCTTCAGCAGCTATTAAATTGCTTCAAAGCCTTCTGGGATTATTGTGGCTTAGAGGGTTCACACTGCAAAGATCAAGCTTCTATTCCTAAATCCCCACAAATCCTTGAAAAGTAAACTTTCATTAGAAGGTGTTCCACTGGAAAGGCAGAGTACCTTTGAATATCTGGGTATCACCCTTTCAGCAGATTTGTCTTGGAAGCCTCACATAGCTACGCTGATCCTAAAGCACAGGCAAACAGCAGGGGCCTCAATAACAGAACATGGCACTTCCTTCAGGAAACCTGTGGCAGCCCCATTCCAGATCTATGATTTTAAAGCAGTGTGCTCAGGTCTTTATGGAGCCGAACTCTGGGGGTTCGAAGGGATGGTGCCCTCTTGGAATTCTGAGAATACATTTGAGGCCCCTGGTCTTGTTACCCCAGAGTATGCCACTCTACCCGTTAAAGATAGATTTGGGTAGGTCTCCTACTGGAGAGAAGGCTAAACTGCACTGTTTTGGTTACGCATTAGGTCCACTCTGAGAGGTTTACGTATGCCGCTGCTCTTATGGAAGTTAGCGTACCCTCTAAGAAGATAGGTTGGATTCATAATGTGAAATCCCTGCTGCCCGCAATAGCGGTTGAGGGCTATTGGGACGTAAAGGACCCAGCAATACTCCCCAGAAAAGATTTTGTAAAGAAGCAGTACTGGGATTGGGTAACGCAGGACTCACTTTCCAACTTACTATGGGGCGTTTAACTATGGAGTTTATGGATTTTATACGAACCAGTTCATATGAACAATATTTAGTTATGTTACCTCAGGACAGGAAACTGTATATGCAGTTCAGGTTTGGCTCTCTTCCTTTGAACTCTTTCATATGTTCTTGGCAAAAGCCTTCTATATTTTCCCCATTTTGCCAGAACTGTGTTTCTGCAACAGAGTCAACCGCCCCATGTAATCTTTGCTTGTTCATTGTACTCATGTCCGAGAGCTAAATGGCTTAATCCAATCTGCAACCTATTGGGAACATGTATTAGTGGTGAAGCTCTCCACATCACTAAATCAGACTCTAGCCCGGCGATTGTTTGATCAGTTACAAAATTTTTGGGCCGCATGTGGGCAATAAAAGGAATATGTTGAAAGAGTAAAATTGATGCATATTTTAATTTTTAAGCTTCTGATTTTTTTTAAATAGGTTCACTCTTTTTAAATGTAATGCGAATACCTACACGGTCATGAGTGTAGTGCATCGTATGACCAAAGTCAACATGGCAGACCATAACGTCCATCTTGGAGTAGCCATAGGTTTTTGTTGCTCTGGTCCATTTTGTGCATAAAAGAAAAATGAATTGTTGACTATGGAATAATTACTATCTTTTTATATCCGCTATTATTGTATTCTGTGTGTCTTATTAGCGCTTCTGTGCATTGTATCGCATTTGTACCTTTATGGTCTTCGGATTGAAATAAAGTTTTTATGATGACGATATTCAATTTCACATAGTTCTTATGTTAATTCTGTGTAAATAGGGTGGATGCCCATAAGTTCTGGTGTTTGACTAAGCTTAATCAGATGTGGAGGGAGGGGGTGGCTGTCATTTGCTCCCCTTATGAAGGCTTTTGAAGAGTAAATCCCTCCTCTAGCCTTGTATGGTTCAGAGATTCTTGCACTTTTATCACTCTCTAAAAAGCATTTGAGGGCGTGTGGCCAAGATAGCAGTGGAGTAAGACGTGGATTCCAAAACTCCGCCGCCCGATCCCACCGAACCAGCACCCCACGGGGCGCATACCCAACCTCAACTGGCACACCAGTGCCCCGGTGCAACAACCACCTAAATTTGGGAGCCCGAAGCGGTTTCCCAACTCCTAGTATGGTAGTTGAGCCCTCGGATCGTGCGGAGCCTGGAAGCAGCGTGGGGCTGCGCAGTGGACATCACTTTCTCTGGCCTTGCAAGTCCATTTACCTGATGGAGCTCTGTGAAAAGTCTTTGTCGCACCCCAACCCTCATCCCATTGGAAGGCTCCACTTCCAGAGTGGCCTGGGGCTTCCTGCTGGGGAGTTCTGTCTGGCCTGGTTTCCCTGGGCTGATTTTCCACATGGCCACATGCTGCCAGAGAAATCAGCAGCAGGCACCCCCGCCTCTGGCTACTGGTTATTTTGACTGCTGGGCTCCTCAACACGGCTAAGTTAGCATCTACCCCTGTGGTCTCTGATGTCTGATTGTCACAGCTTCCTGCCCGATGCACATTGCAGCTGCTGGAGGCCCTTGTAGTAGGCCTAGGCAGCACAATCACCCTGGGGGAACATTGGTGCGACGGCCGGGGAGCGACAACACTGGGCCATGTGTCTTGCCCCCCCCCCCCACCCACCGCTGTCAGCTGCTTTGCAGACTTCCACAGTAGATTGCAACTAGGAGGCCCTGTCCTGTTGTGGGCCTGCACTGTAGGAGCAGGGCCACAGGAGCCTGGAGCCGTAGGAGCCTGGAAAACTGCATAGCACCAGTCTGTGGGCTCACTGGTGAGTCATTCCTAAAGCAAGCTGCAGCCTCAAAGAATTTGGTAATCCCTCCGTGTTCATTTGGCAACAGTGCTGCACTCAACGCTTTCTCCCAGGGGCCTACTTTGCAACAGACTGTCCCCCATTATGCTGGCTCCTGCTGCAGATGGCCCGGGCTCCTGGCACAAGTAATATCTCCGCCCTCGACCATCCTCGCGATGAAGACCTGTGGGCATCTGGTTCCCGAGCGGTTCCCTTTGACACACCCGGTCCACATTTCCTTTTTCGAAGCCGCCAGCATAGTCCTGCCCTGTTGGGGTTGGTAGGGGGTGACCCATCCTGCTCCTCTATGTACCCAGGTTCTGCAACACCTTTTACCGTCCTCTGGCCTATAGGGCTTGATCAACTCATAGCACTTGTAGCACATTGCTCAGCTCAATGGCCTCTTCCAAAGGCAAGAGTAACTCATTGGTCAGGCTTTGACCCGGCTTTGACTAAGGACTAGAAACCCAGCTCCCGCCTGCCGTGCACTCTGACCCACCAGGGCTCAAGGAAGTGGATCAGGCCCTGGTGACCCGAAGTTACCTGGCCTCTCTTTTGGATTCCCTATAGGCAGACCTCCAAACTCTTAAAAGTGACCTCTAACAAAATATGTGTAAAATGCGCCAAGACCTGTCTTCAGCTGGAGATAGTGTTTCCGCACTGAAGGTTAACGAGACCTCGAAGTGGAAGAATTAGAGTTCTGACGTCAAGAAATTATTCAGCTGCATGAACAACAATACTGACTAATGGCCCAAAAGGAGGATCTTGAAAACCGAAAGGGACACAACAACATTCGCCTGTGGGGCGTCTCACCAGGAGAAGAGATTCGACATACGAGAATACCTCCAATCACTTTTCCGCTTCATCCACGACTGGGATGACAATACAGAACTGCGTCTCAACCAGGTCGGCAGGATTACCCTAGTATGCAGAATGCCACTGTTAATGGACATTTTCTAATGGTTATTTTGGGTACAATGTTAATTGTTATATATTGTTTTTTGGGGTCAACCTTCCTTTATCTCTGGGTTGAGTTACTGTTTTAGGGCACAATATGACCAATTGTTACTTACCTGTAAACAGGTGGTTCTCCAGTATTGGTGTCTTTCATAGATTCACATGCTTGAATATTCCCCGTCGTCGAAGTGGGAGTCCCACGGTAAATAAAATAGCAATAATACTAAATATAAATATAGAAATATATATATATATACATAATACCAGAAAAGGAGGAAATACATAGAAAACCTCTAAAAACAAATCTTACATAGGAATGCATGGTAGAGAGAAAAAACATTTGTAACACCTTAGTGTCATTATGTTAGTCCAAACTGAGGTTAATCAGGCGCAAGCACCCTCTAGAACCTTCTCCTCAGAAGCTCAAGCCCTCAGATTTTCATAGCACAAGTAATAAAGAGCGCATGAGGAGAAAAGAGCCTCTGAGGGGAGGAGGGTGGGTCGCATGTGAATCTATGAAAGACACCAATACTGGAGAACCACCTGTTTACAGGCAAGTAACAATTGTTCTTCTCCAGTATTAGGGGTGTCTTTCATAGATTCACATGCTTGAATAGAATAGTAAGCAGTAACCTCCTAGAAACTGAGATTGCTAGGCATAGAAGAAAAAATCAAGACAGTACTAGAATAATAATACAGTCATATAAGGCATCATAGCAATCACAGGAAAATACTAAGGAGGAGGGAACAGAGGCTCACCTTACTGAAAAAGATGGCGAAGCACTGCCTGTCCCACTGCAGTATCCGCTTCATTGATGGCATCCAAACAGTAATGTTTGGTGAAGGTGTGCCTGCTGGACCATGTCGCTGCACGGCAGATCTGATGAAGTGGCACACCAGCAAACAAGGCGGTGGATGAAGACATCGCCCTCGTAGAATGTGCCCTCACTGACGATTGCAATGGTTTGCCCGCTTGTTGGTGGCAGAAAGCAATGGCTGAGGAAAGCCACCGGGCAATAGTCGGTTTAGAAATTGGATGACCCTTGCTCAGTCGTCCGTAGGCAATGAAAAGTTGGTCGGACTTGCGGAATGGGGCAGTTCTGGCAATGTAAAATTTAAGACATCGTTTGATGTCCAGAGAATGTAAGCGCTGCTCCGCCGGAGATTTTGCATCCGGAAAGAAAGTCTTGAGGAATACAGGCTCATTCAAATGAAAATCCGTAGGTACTTTAGGCATGAAAGAGGGGTTGGTCCGAAGTGCCACCCCGTCTGGTTTGAACTGTAGATAAGGCGGCTTGACAGTAAAAGCATGAAGGTCGCTCATGCGACGAGAGGAGGTCAAAGCCAGCAGAAGTGCAACCTTCCAAGTGATGAACTTGATATCCGCCCTGTGGATAGGCTCAAAAGGTGATTTCATAAGTTGAGATAGTACAACATTGAGGTGCCAAGCTGGAGGAGGGCGACGCAGAGGTGGAAACTTGCGGAAAAGCCCTTTGAAGAATTGACGTATAATTCGTGATGAACAGAGGGATGAAGAGCCATCATGTCGGAAACGAGATATAGCAGCTAAGAAAACTCTCAATGTAGCATGAGAGAGACCTGACTGAGCGAGGCTCAAAAAGAATGCAAGGAGCTGCTCAGGAGTGGAATGGATGGGATGGATATTGGCCGTAGCGCACCAATGACAGAATCGCTTCCATTTAAGTTTGTAAGTCTTGATGGTAGACGGAGCTCTGGCATGAGCTAGGATGTCTCTGCACTCCTGGGATATGTTTAAACCAGCGAACTCAAGGTGCTCAGGTTCCAAGCCCACAATTGTAGCGTTGAGGGATCTGGATGACACACTAAGCCCTTCTCCATGGTTAGAAGGTCCGGACGAGGACGTAGAGGAATGGGCTCGCACAGGGACATTAGGAGTAGTTCCGAAAACCATGCCTGTCTGGGCCAACGAGGAGCAATCAGCAGGATGTGGCAGGGCTGCCTCCGCATCTTCCACAGTACCCGCGGTATCAATGGGAGCGGCGGAAAAGCGTAAGCGAATAGACCGCTCCAGTTGATCAAAAGGGCATTCCCGCGGGACTTTGGGTGGGGATGCCAACTTGCATAAGACGGGCATTTCCGGTTCTCCGGTGTTGCAAAGAGATCCAGATTCGGGTGACCCCATTTGCGGAACACACGATCCAGAGTCGGTTGGTGCAGCTCCCATTCGTGTGTCAAGGAAGTGGACCTGCTTAGAGAGTCGGCCAGGAAGTTGGACACGCCCGGAAGATGGACAGCTGTCAAGGTGATGTGATGGCGAAGAGCCCAATCCCAGATTGACTGGGCCAAGCGGAACAGAAGCGGAGACGTGGCCCCCCCCCCCCCCCCTGCTTGTTCACGTAGTGCATACTGGTGGTATTGTCCGTTTGGATTAGCACTGACTCCCCGTGAACAACTGGGAGGAAGGACTTGAGCGCCAGAAAAATCGCCATCAATTCTAGCCTGTTGATATGCCACGTGCGTTGCGTCGGCGACCACTTGCCCTTGATGGATAGGCCCTGAAGATGAGCGCCCCACCCCTCTAAGGAGGCGTCCGTCGTCAACGTAAGGTCTGGAGCATGATGGAGGAAGGACACACCCATTCCCAGATTTGCGGGCTGCGTCCACCAAAGCAGGCTCTGTTTCATGCGAGCTGGGTCGGCAACAAGGTCGTTGAAGGATCCGGAGACCTGACGCCACTGTAAGTCCAGTTCTTCCTGAATGGGACGGGCGCGCAACCTGCAATTTGGGATCAGTGCGATACAAGATGAAGCCATTCCCAAGAATGATTTTAACGTCCGAACAGAAACGGATTGTTTTCGTCGAATAAGGGAGACCAGACGTAGAATCTTTAGACGTCGTTCATCCGAGACGAACGCTTTTGAGAGCTGCGTGTCTAGGATTGCTCCCAGGAAAGATCTGATCCGCAGAGGTGCAAACTGTGACTTTTCTTTGTTGATGGTCAACCCTCGAAACCGAAACACTTGCTGGCAAAGGTGCGTGTCCCGATCCAGTTGATGGTGGCATTGAGACTTGAGAAGGCAATCTTCTAAATAGGGAAAGATCTGAACTCCTTGTAGACGCAAGTGAGCCACCACCAGGGCCAGTACCTTCGTGAACACACGAGGAGCTGAACACAGTCCGAAGGGTAGCACTTTGAACTGAAAATGTATTGGCCCCACTTTGAAACGCAGGTACTGGCGATGTCGTTTGATTATTGGAACATGAAAGTAAGCGTCTTGAAGATCTATGGTGGTCATAAAATCCTCGCTGGATAGAAGACGCAAGACTTCCAGTAGTGTCAGCATTTGGAATGATTGAGACTTCAGGAACTGGTTGAGAGCCCTCAAATCCAGAATGGGTAGATAATCTCCGTTCTTCTGGAGTATGAGGAAGAATCGAGAGTAAAAACCTCTCCCTCTTTGATGTATTGGGACCACTTCGACTGCACCCTTTAACACAAAAAGACGGACCTGATGGAAGAGCTCCTCGAGATGTGGAGGAGGTGGGCCACGAGGTGGAGTGCAAGGAGGAATCTCTGTAAACTCGAGATTGTGACCCCGTTTGACAATGTCCAATACCCAGCGGTCCGAGGTGATCGAGGACCACTGGGAATAAAACCGAGAGATTCGCCCTCCAACAGTCTGAGAATGGCAAAAGTCATTGGCGTTTCTGAGTGGTGCCACGATAGGACGACTTTCCTCTATAAGGTCTGGAGGGTTGCTGACGAGACTGCTGGTTGGACGTGTAACGTTGGCCGCTCTGAGTGTAGGAGCGGAATTGTTGCCCTCCTCGAAAGTTGGAAGTAGTGCCACGTCCATGCGCACCTCGAAAGGACTGATTCGGAAATTGGAGCGTGCCCAAGGACTTCGCCGTATCGGTGTCCTTGATGGACTCAAGGGCATCATCGATATGGGATCCGAACAGTGATTCCCCATCATAAGGCATATCCAATATTTTGCCTTGGACTTACTGCCGGAAGAAAGTGGACTTCAGCCAACCCTGTCTACGGAGTGCAGCCGCACTTGCCAGGAGGCGGAAACCTGTGTTAGCGATATCGACTGCAAAGTCGATTATTTCTTCCGCTGCCCTTTGACCATCGCGGAGAATCTGTTGTGCGTCATTCTTGGATGCATCAGGAATGAGTGCCATGAAATCTGCAATATCTGACCACATCTGCCGGTCATAGCGTCCCAAGATGGCTAAAGCATTGGCAGCTCGGACAGAAGTTGAAGCCATCGTTGAGAACCTCCGCCAATAGCATCTAGGCGTCGACCCTCTCTGTCTGGAGGAGCTGTGATTTGGGATGCTGGATTCCGAGCTCTACGCTGTGCGGCCTGAGTCACGACAGAATCCGGTTTGGAAAGAGAAGTCTGGCAAGCTGGAGAACCAGTGGGGGCCTTGTACTTCTATTCAAGGCGTGGAATCTGAGCAGGTAAGGAGTTTGGAGCTTTCATTAGTTTAATGCCCTCTTTCCACACGAAATCAATAATAGGAATAGTGTGTACCTGCTAATAAGGTTTATCTTTAAAGTCATAAAGAAAGCAATCATATTCGTGTTGTGACCGTGGAAGTTTGAAACGCTGAGCCACATTATCCATTAAAAGTTGGAAACTGGCAATATCAACTGGTGGCGAGTCACTTGAAGTACCAGGTTGAGGAGAAGGCGTTTTAGTTCTATAATCATCTCAGTCCGCCATATCCTGGTCGCCTGCTTCATCATCTGTTTCGTCAGGAAATTCACCATCCTCCCGTTCTGCGTTCGCTTCATCATCCGCATCCTGCGGATATACAGTGGTATGGATGCTAATAGATCAATGAATCCGAGACGAAGTTGTAGTTGGTACAACAGGCGGCAATGAAGGTGGGGGTAGCACCACAGGAGCGGGAGATTGCACAGGTGTAGTTTGCGGACTAGCCGGGAAACGGCGGTTGTAATCGTCCAGCATATGTTGGAGGTTTGAAGCACAAGTTACTACTTGTGTAACGATATATCTGTAAGAGACATTAGTTAGTGATAGATTCCTTACCTTAGAATATCCCCAGGCGTCAGACTGGATCCGGAAATGTTTGCGTAGCAATACCCCTGCGCGCTGGTAGGCGTCGTCTGCGGCTCCGCGTCCGTCGTCGGCGTTGTGAGCGCCGGAATGACGTCATCGGAGTACTTAGACGGCGCCCATGCGCGCTGACGTCAGTTCTGATAACACAGCTTTTCCGCGCCAGATACGCAGAGCCATGATAGAACTAACACTGGTGCCATTAAACTAGGGCCCTGAAAGGGGATGACCTTAACCCTAGATATCGGTTCGCAGAACGGGGAGGATGGGTGGGCGGTAAGGAATCTATCACTAACTAATGTCTCTTACAGATATATCGTTACACAAGTAGTAACTTGTGCATCTGAAAGAGACACGTTAGTGATAGATTCCTTACCTTAGAATAGATACCCCAGCAATACCAACCCCGGTGGTGGGTCTGCGAACCAATATCACACCAGAAAGTCCTGGAGGACGGAACGGCCAAAGAAGCCATCCCTCCGGACTTGACTGTCCAGGCAGTAGTGTCTAGCGAACGTGTGCAGCGAGGCCCACGTGGCTGCCTGACAGATGTCCTGCAGGGGACACCGCGGCCCAGGGCAGTTGTCGTTGCCGTGGCCCGAGTGGAGTGAGCCCGCAATCCAGCCGGGGGCTCCTTCCTCGCCATGGAGTAACATGCTTGAATACACAAGATGATCCATCTTGAGATGGTCCTCTTGTGCACAGCCTTTCCCTTCTTCGCGCCCACGTAACCAACGAAGAGTTGGTCATCCACCCGGAATTGGCGTGTGCGATCTAGGTAGTAGGAGAGCGCACGTTTTGGATCCAGACGGTGGAGCCTCTCCTCCTCTTTCGAGGGATGCGGAGGCGGAAAGAAGGTGGGCAAAGTGATGGACTGCCCGATGTGGAAGGCCGTGACAACCTTGGGCAGAAAGGAAGGCCGTGTACGTAACACCACCTTATCAGGATGAACAGACAGGAAAGGTGGAGAAGAAGAAAGAGCCTGGAGCTCACTCACCCTCCTGGCAGAGGTGATGGCAACCAGGAATGCTGTCTTTAGAGTAAGGAGACGAAGGGGGCAGTTATGAAGTGGCTCAAAGGGAGCACACATCAGATAGGTGAGAACCAGATTCAAGTCCCACTGGGGCATCACGAAGGGAACAGGAGGGAACATGTGCGTGATGCCCTTCAGAAATCTACTTACAATAGGGGACTTGAATAAAGAAGGCTGATCTGGTAGCCTTAAGAAGGCTGATAGAGCAGAAAGGTACCCCTTAAGAGTGCCCAGAGCAGAGCCCTGCTGGGCAAGGGAAAGAAGAAAGAGCAGCACTTCCGAAAGGGGTGCAGAGAGAGGATCCACAGCCTTTGCTGTGCACC
This sequence comes from Lissotriton vulgaris, assembly GCF_964263255.1. Lineage (NCBI taxonomy): Eukaryota > Metazoa > Chordata > Amphibia > Caudata > Salamandridae > Lissotriton > Lissotriton vulgaris. Next base: position 191,542,138 of record NC_141689.1, on the reverse strand, counting down.
ATGCCACAAATCTGTTCCACCGGCAGGCGTATACCGACTTTGTGGAGGGACGCCTGGCTGCCAGAATGATATCACAGACTTCGGGAGGCAAGTCAAATGGCCTCAACTGCCGCCGCTCAATCTCCAAGCTTGTAGGTGGAGACTGGACAGGTTCGGGTGCAGGACCGTCCCCTGCTGCTGCGACAGAAGGTCCTCCCGAAGAGGCAGACGAATCGGGGGATCGACTGACATGCTGAGTAGCTCGGGATACCAGTATCTTCGTGCCCAGTCCGGAGCCACAAGGATAACCTGGGCCCGGTCGCGCCTGATCTTCTTCAGCACTCTGGGCAGAAGTGGTATAGGCGGAAAGGCGTACAACAGACCGCAGCTCCACTCGCGACGAAAAGCGTCTCCGAGCGAGTGCCGCCTTGGAAATTCCAACGCGCAGAACTGATGACATTGCGCGTTCTCTTCTGTGGCGAATAGATCTAACCAAGGCTCTCCCCACCGCTGAAAGAGACCTTGCGCCACGTCCGAGTTCAGACGCCATTCGTGATCCATCATGCACCGACGGCTGAGTTCGTCCGCCCTGGCATTCAGAGAGCCTGCCAGGTGTTGAACCACCAGGGTCACGCCCTGATGTTCCAGCCATTGCCATAGGCGCAGAGCCTCCTGGCAAAGGGTCCACGACCCCACTCCGCCCTGTTTGTTGCAGTACCACATGGCGGTGGTGTTGTCGGTGAACACTTGCACCACGCTCCCCCTGACAGAGGGGAGGAATGCCTTCAGTGCAAGACGAATCGCCCTCAGCTCCAGAAGGTTGATATGGAGCCGGGACTCCGCCGGAGACCAGAGACCTCTGATCTCCGCCTCTCCCATGTGGCCTCCCCAGCCCTGGAGGGACGCGTCCGTCACAACTACGTGCTCCGGCTGGGGTAGGGAGAGGGGTCTGCCACTGACCCAGTCGCTGTCCGTGAGCCACCACTGCAGTTGTCTCGCAGTGCCCTCTGAGATCAGGACATGATCGGATAGGTTGCCCTGATGATGGGCCCACTGAAACTTCAGGTCCCACTGCAGAGCCCGCATCCGCCACCTGGCGTGACGCACCAGAAGGATGCAGGAGGCCATCAGTCCCAGAAGCCGCAGCGTCAACCTGACCGAGACCCGGGATAACGGCCTGAATACGGGAATCAGAGCCTGAATATCCCGAACCCGCTGTTCGGGTGGGTAAGCCCGAAACTGCGCCGAGTCGAGAACCGCTCCGATGAAGAAGAGCTTTTGAGAGGGACACAGGTGTGACTTCGGCACATTGATGGAGAACCCCAGCAAGTGCAGGAGGTCGGCCGTAGTCTGGAGGTGGCTGACGACTGACTGGGGCGAGCCCGCCTTCAACAACCAGTCGTCGAGGTAGGGGAAGACTGATATCCCCTGCCTGCGCAGATGGGCTGCGACCACCGCCATCACCTTCGTGAACACCCGTGGGGCGCTGGCAAGGCCGAAGGGGAGCACGGTAAACTGAAAGTGCTCTTGGCCTACCATGAACCGCAGGTAACGCCGGTGGGCCGGCAGGACGGGGATGTGGAAATAGGCGTCCTGCAAGTCCAACGCTACCATCCAGTCTCCCGGGTCCAGGGCAGCCAGGACCTGAGCCAAAGTGAGCATCTTGAACTTCTCCGTCCGGAGGAAGCCGTTGACGTTCCGCAGATCCAAGATAGGGCGTAGGCCCCCTTTGCCCTTCTTGGGTACCAGAAAGTAGTGGGAGTAACAACCACGTCCTACTTCTGGCCCAGGAACGCGCTCGATGGCCCTCTTGGCCAAGAGGGCCGAAACCTCCTCTTGCAGAAGTTGCAAGTGATCCCCCAACACACGGTGGTATTGAGGTGGCATGGATGGAGGGGAAGACTCGAAGGGGAGGGAGAAACCCCTTCGGACAATTTGCAGCACCCACCTGTCCGAAGTGACTGTATGCCAGTGGGAGAGGTGATGGCGAACCCTGCCTCCCACAGGCGTCACATGGGCCTGAAAACTCGGACTAGGAAGGTTTCGAGGCGGGGGCTGCTGAGGGAGGTGTGGACTGGCCTCGCCGTTGGCCCCGACCACCGCCACGGCGGTTCCCACGTCCGCCACCGCGTTGCTGAACATTCTGCGGCGCGTGGCTGACGGTCCGTGGTGGGGCGCCCCTTCCGTGGCCACGAAAGGAGCGAAAGGCACCCGATTGCTGGCGTGGGGCCGTAAGGCCCAAGGACTTGGCCGTGGCCCTGGAGTCCTTGAAACGTTCCAGCGCATGGTCTGCTTTGTCGCCGAAGAGGCGACGGCCATCAAACGGCATGTCCAGGAGGGTGGCCTGGATATCGGCCGAGAAGTTGGCGGACCTCAACCAGGCGTGGCGTCGAACCGCCACCGTCGTTGCCATCGCCCTGCACAGTGAGTCCGTGGTATCCAGCCCACACCGGATAGAAAAACGTGCCGCATCTCGGCCGTCCGCAAGGGTTTGGCTGAGTTTAGCCCTGACCTCCTCAGGGCATTGTGGCAGCACCTCCGCAACCGTGTCCCACAGGGTGTGGGTGTAGCGGCCCAAGAGACAGTTGGTGTTCACAGATCGTAGCCCTAGGCTCACAGACGAGAAGACCTTCTTCCCGAACTGCTCATATCTCTTGGATTCCCTGTCGGGCGGGGCCGACGGGAATGCGGTTTGGGAGTTAGAGGCCTGGATGACCAGGCTCTCGGGGGTGGGATGGGTGGACAAAAAGCATGGGTCGCCCGGTGCCGGGCGGTAGCGTCTGGCCACGTTCCTGTCCACAGGGGGGCCTGTGGCGGGCTTGGACCAAGTGCCCAGCAGAACGTCACACAGGGCCTCATTGAACGGCAGGAGGGGCTCCGCGGAGCCGGACTGCTGTTTGAGGACCTCAGTGAGGAGATTAGTCCTCACGGCCGCGACGGGGAGCTGAAGGTTTAAGGCCTTAGCTGCCTTCGTCAACACTACGCTGTAAGCAGAACCCGCCTCCGAAGCCACAGTCGGGGGCGACGTAAATCCAGTGTCTGGCGAGGTGTCAATACCACTGGCCTCCCAAGCTCATATGTCCAGTCCTGATGCGACTGGCAATCACGTGCCAGAGGGTCCTCGGACCCCTCCCATTGCTCCTCGTCACCTGGCTCCTGGAGACCAGGATTAACAGCCAGGGCCTCCTCGTGGAGATAAAAGTCTCCAAAGGCCGACTGAATAGGCGCCCAGCGGCGCCCCTCCGACTCCTGAGTAGGACCGTAGGAAACATTGGGGTCGGCAACCACATCGGCTGCCGGGGACGACACCTGAAGGGACGGCGCCGGCGAGGTCGTAAGGTCGACCGGCGAGGTCCCGGATCCGGAGCCGGATCCAGCGAGGTCGCGCGGCGCCGGGACCGAAGTCGCCAGCGGCGCCGGGCCCGAAGTACCCGACGTAGTCGGGGCCGAAGCGCCCGACCCGGAAGGACCTCCAGACGGAGCCGATCGGCCCGAAGGCGCCACGGGAACCGACTGAGGAGGGAGGGCCCTCATGGCCATGAGGTACCTCTCGACCTCCTCCTGCGACGCGCCGTGCCCAGGGACCCGAAGGTGTGGGGCAGGCGGCGACGCTTGCGACTCCCGCGGAGCCGCGTGGGCGGTGTCGCCCGAGTCCCCGGCCGCATCGAGCGAGCGTCGGGGCGGGTCGGAGGACCGATGGTGTCGTTCCGACCTCTCATGCCTCTTACCTGAGGACTTGGAACCAGACGATCGGTGTCCACTTCCGGAACGTCGATGACTCAGACCTCGCGACCTGTCCCTCGACCTCCCGTGGGAGCGGGACCGGGACCTGGAGCGGCGCGGGCCGAGTGCCTCAGCTCGAGACGCTTGCGGGACCGCTCCCGCCTAGCCTTCGACGTCAGAGCCCGGCAGTCGACGCAGGTTCGATCGTCGTGGTCGAGGCCTAAGCACTTCAGGCACCGGCGATGGGGGTCCGTGACCGACATGAGTCGGCCGCACTTCGAACAAGGCTTGAACCCGGGCATCCCTGGCACCGATAGTCGAGACAGCCGACTAAGAGAAGATCAAAAAGGATCAAAAAACTATTCAGTCAAAAAGTGACTGGGGGTAGAGCTTCTTCCGGATCTGCGCTAGCTGGCGCGGAAAAAAGAAGAACTGACGTCAGCGCGCATGGGCGCCGTCTAAGTACTCCGATGACGTCATTCCGGCGCTCACGACGCCGACGACGGACGCGGAGCCGCAGACGACGCCTACCAGCGCGCAGGGGTATTGCTACGCAAACATTTCCGGATCCAGTCTGACGCCTGGGGATATTCTAAGGTAAGGAATCTATCACTAACGTGTCTCTTTCAGATATTAAGGTCAAAGGAATGGTGGCCACAGGGGCTTGAATGAACTGTTCCTCCTGTTGATATTCTGGCTCACAGCCATCATCAGAGTCTGTGTCCTGACATTTAATTATTAAATCAGAGGGACTATGTGCTGCCCCAAACGTGTCCTCTTCATGCTCCGAGTCTGATGTAGTTGCAAACATCGGAGAAGGTGGTTGAAGCTCTGGTTCTGAGATCTGTTGGCAGGGTACTGTAATGCGAGAATGTGAAGATTTAGAGGTCTTCAAGGGCACCAACGGTACAGAAGCAAATGAAATTGGTGCCGTCGTCGACGGAGCCGTCACCGACGACGATGCGGAGTCAGCTGTTGTGGCCGGTAATTTTGAGGAAACCTGCGACGACGGAGAGGTCGTCGACGAGGTCGGAGCGATCCATTGTTGAAGCAGCTGTCGACTGGTTCGTCGTCGACTGGTTCGCCGTTGATGCTGGTACTGACTCCGTCGACGGAGCCCTCGTCGACGGGCCTGTCTTAGTCGACGAGATCTTCTTGGTCGACGGTGTCTTCGCCGATGAGGCTTTCGTCGACTGAGTCGTCGTCGACGACGATGTCTTCGGATCTTTCGTCGACTAGGATTCTCTCTTCTTCGTTGACGAGAAGAATTGTCGACGGGACAGGTTTAGACGGCAACGAAACGCTCGTCGAGGAAACCATCGTCGATGATGAGAAAGCCAAAGTGGTAGTCAGTGTAGTCGTCGAAGATGCAGGCAAAGCCGCTTTCGTCGACGGAGCGCTCGTAGACGCTCTCGTCGACGGCGGGGCTGTAAGAGGTGTGAAGACACCTCGAGAGGTAGCCAAAGACGCCGGAGAGCCAGGTCTCGTGGGCGTAGAGGTGGTAGGAATGGCAGTAGAGACTGCAGGAGCCACAGACAGGGCTAATTTTGGCTTCTTGAGGAAAGGAGAAGGAACCTCCTGGACACTACCCCTCTTTGAGGCTGCTGAGGAGAAACCAGAATGTTAACTTTCTGCGTCAGACACTAAAGGGTCCTTGTCCTTAAGACGCTGCAGCCAAAGAAGAAGACGGCCTTCCCTGTCCTTAAGAGTTTTGGTAGAAAAGGTTCTACAAAACTTGCAGCTGCCAGCCTCATGATCCGGATATAAACAATAAATAAACTTCTGGTGGGGGTCCTTTTCAAAAAGAAAAAGCTTCCCACAAGAAGAACATGGTCTGAATAAAGACTTCTTACTTGACATTGTAGAATTTCTGTAAAACTAGAAGATAGAGTTCTGAAAACTGAGCAGAGCTCAGGGAGACTCCCTTCACACGACGTGCGGTAGAAAATCTGAGGGCTTGAGCTTCTGAGAAGGTTCTAGAGGGTGCTGGCGCCTGATTGGCCGCGGTTTGGACTAACATAATGACACTAATGTGTTACAAATGGTTTTTTCTCTCTACCATGCATTCCTATGTAGGATTTGTTTTTAGAGGTTTTCTATGTATTTCCTTCTTTTCTGGTATTATGTATATATATATTTATATTTAGCATTATTGCTACTTTATTTACCGTGGGACTCCCACGGGAATATTCAAGCATGTGAATCTATGAAAGACACCCTAATACTGGAGAACTGTTTTTCTCCCTGGGCTCCTACCGTGCCTGCCCTTTTCCTTTCTCTTGCATTCTGCCTACCCGTAGCTCTCTTTTCTCAAAAGGGAGTAACCAGGAGCTTTTGAATAGGTCCTGCACAAATGCTCCTAATTAATGGTATGAAAAAATGTTCCTAAGGTGGGGGAGTGTTCAGGTCTCTTATGGATTGCCCTCACACACCCGAAGGATTTCATGCTTCATCATAGGGCTTGTGCTCCTCGTCGGGCCGGCGCTGCAATGGCCGACGGGCACCCGCGAAGCTCTTTGCTGGAGATCTTTTAGAGGCAGCAGTATGGTCTGTGGTCAGGGTAGTGAGGTGAGTGTGTGCTATGATTTAAAATAGGTCTAGTACTGCCTTTTGTGAAAAAATTTTATTCTGAGGGTGCACTATCCTAGCTAAAATGAGTGAGCCCTGTATGGGGACAATGATCCTTCTGATTGGTGTAAATGGTAGACATGTTTCTTGCCTACAGCCCCTAACGGGTCAATCGACAATTCATCAGGACCGGTGTCTAGAAGGAAGAGAAGGTGATCCTAACTCTTACACTACTTCTACAACGGTGTAGGATATCGTGGTGTTACCAGCGTTGATAAAAAGGTACTAGGACGTTTAGCTTGGACTAGTTGAGACCTAAGGTGAAAATAAAGTAGAAAAACAAATTATTAGAGAGGGAAGTTGGTATTCGTCTCATACCACACTCCATGTGGTACTATGAAGTGTGTAGTTGTTTATTAGTGCATGGGATAAGGGGGACTACGCTTTACTGCAAACGTCTCAGAACTTGAGTTACCCTTTTTGGACCTTGTAATAAGCCTAACCACCACAGGACTGGAGGTAAAAAAAATTTGAAACTCACATGCCATCTGGCTAGACATGAGTATCTGGTTTGAGCGATCAACACGGCTTGCAAGAGAGCTCGTAATGCAAACAGAGAGGCTCTCTTAGCGGCTCGACCAAAACCTGACACAGAACAAATCACGTGTCGCCACCTATGCCCCTCAATCCAATACGATCAAACGAATCATAAAAAAACATTGGAAGATTCTGCATATATGGGACTTTGCACCTGAGCCCTCCAGATTCGCCTTTAAAAGGACAGATAAACTAAAAGATTTACTGATCAGCACTAGACCCAGGAAAGAACCATTTTTGATGAGGAACCAATTGTGGAATTTGCCACCTGTTATGGGCCACTACCTATTTGGGCAATGCATTGTGTGTTCCTTTACTAGTGCTAGTAAAACAGTCACCCTCACAGACACCTTTACATGATATCAAAAGAAACACACAAATCTCAATACTCATAATTGTGTGCATCTGATTACCTGCACTTGCCCCTTAAATACTTGGGCATGACAACCCGCCCCATTAAAATCAGAATTACAGAGCACCGTAGCAACTTAGGTGCAAAAGGAAAATGCTACTTACCAGTATGCATCTGTTCTTGGCATGTAGAGCTGCAGAGCTGTACACCTTAGCATTAGACCGCCACCTAGTGTTGGGCTCGGATGATTGCAGGTTGTTGTTGTCTTGGAAGAAGTCTTTGTAGTCATGATATAGGTGACTCCTCCCTTGGACAACAGTGCGCATGGGCATCAACTCCATCCTTAGATTGTTTTTCGCCATGATGGGAAATGATGGAGTTAGTAGAGATATAGTAAGAAAAGGTATGTCCATGCGTGTGCATCTAAATAAGATGAAAACTGGAACGGATACAAGTCCCGGTGAGGCGGGAGGGCGTGTACAACTCTGCAGCTCTACATGCCAAGAACAGAAGCATTCTGGTAAGTAGCTTTTTCCGTTCGAGGTATATAAGCTGCAGATTGTACACCTTAGCATCGATTATGCAGCAGTGTCTCCCCTTAGCGGTGATCACCTGTATCCGTTGCAGTTGTTTGAAATAAACTTTTAAGGACAGCTTGGACTAGTGCAGCTTGCCGCTTGGCTTGCACATCAACACAATAATGTTTAGTGAAGGTATGTGGTGTAGACCATGTAGCTGCCTTGCATATATCCTCTTATGGTATGTTTCATAAGAAAGCCATAGAGACTCCTAGCTTACGAGTAGAATGCGCTCTAGGAGGAACTGTTAGTGTACGTTTAGCTTTAGCATATTTGTATACATTTTACAATCCACCTCGCAATCCCACCTTTGGAGATGGGGTTGCCTTTATGAGGAGGAGAGAAAGCTACAAACAGTTGTTTTGTCTTCCTAAAGGAGTTTGTTCTATCTATGTAGTATAAAAGAGCTCTTTTAACATCTAATGTGTTTAATGCTCTTTCAGCCACGGAGTCTGGGAAAACACAGGTAACTCTACGGATTGGTTTAGGTGAAAGGAAGTGATGACCTTTGGAAGAAATTTGGATTAAATCTAAGAACCACTTTGTTAGGATGTATTTGAAAAATGGTTCTTGTATTGTGAAAGCTTGTATTTCACTTACTCTTCTAAGGGAGGTAATGGCAACAAGGAAAGCCGTTTTCCATGTTAGAAATTGCAGTTCACATTTATGTAAAGGCTCAAACAGGGGTCCCATGAGCCTTGTGAGTACTAAATTTAGGTTCCACATAGGGGAAGGTGGTAACCTTGATGGGATTATTCTTTTTATTCCCTCCATGAATGCTTTTATTGCTGGTACTCTAAAGAGAGACATTTGTTGTCTGTTTTGTAGATATGCTGCAATTGCTGCAAGGTGCAGGCGTATGGAAAAATATGCCAAGTTAGACCTTTGTAAATGTAAAAGGTAACACATGATATTTTGGATGGAAGCATCCAGTGGATCAATGTGATGTGGATCCATTTAGCTGCGTAACACGCTCTAGTATTGGGTTTTCTAGCCTCTTTAATGATATTCATACAGTCTGGTGGTATGTTTAGATATCAAAACACAATATTGTACCTAGTAGTCAAGAGAGGTTATTCACCATGGATCACAAGACAAAATACCGTACACAACACCCGTGGGAACACACCATGCAGCAAATTTCTATGTGGTGTCGGCCATGTAAGGGCTCAAGGACGTATGGAAAAAGTACCCATCAGAAGCCACTCTGTACCGCCCTATTTTGCATCATTTGGGTTTCTCCTTGCCCAGGAGACAAAACACAACGGCCGGTCAGATGTAACCGTAACCGAAAAGGATGTGAAAGGGAAGTATTTTTCAAATGTTAGGGTGGCAACTGAGAAAAAGCAGTGTGAAGTGATAGGAGTGAAATAGTGAGGGTATATAAAATTAGGTGAACTGGGTGGAAATCGGCAATTTATTAGTATCTCCCAGTCCCTAAGCCTAAAAGACAAGTGCAAGTGCAGGTTTGAAATAATAACCGCACTCAGTAGTGGTCAACATGTTTCTGCATATAAAGAAAAAGTTTCAATGCATTCATCAGGACCTGTTCTTTCCAAACTACTGCTTTTTGTGAAAATTAATTAAAAAGATATCACCTGAGAATCACAGGTTGTATGCTCAACCATGTACTGTTATCGCACCGCATCCAGGACATTGGATCCACAGGAAAAACAAACAAGAAAAAAGAACATGAATTTATCATATTCCCACGGTTTTTGCTTTAGAAAATATTTTAATCAAGTAAAACCTGAATATAATCGCGCCAAGGTCGCACATGCTAGGAAATAAATCCCATTGTCAAACTCACCCATAAACGATGGTTGAGGAGCTTCACCCCACCTGGCTGCGGCTCAGGTCTGAGGAGCACCGCTCTAAAGTAGCAAAATTGGGTTTAAAAGAAAGAGGCATTCATGGCTCAGTTGGTAAAGTTCATAATTCATGAATAGCTTCAGAGCATTCACTGCTTATACCAATTCTTTATGATTCAATAGTCGATCTTTGACTAGGGTTGCTTATAAAAATAAAATTTATCATCTGCTCGATATTATTGCAAATGTAGAATGTCACGAGGGTTATAACCAAGCTGAAGACAACCCATCCATGATGCAAACAAACATGCTCGCGCTACGCTGTTTGTACGGAAAGGCTACAAACCCACGTTAAGTAATGCGGCTAGAATGGCAATTTGAGCAAGACACACAAAGCCTCGTGTGTGGGGCTAACCTTTCCAAGCTAAAAGCAATCCGTCCAAGATGCAAACAAACATGCTCGCGCTACGTTGTTTGTACGGAAAGACTACAAGCCCACATTAAGTAATGCAGCTAGAATTATGTTGGTGGCAAGTTGAGCAAGACACACACAAAAATCTCGTGTGTGTGGCTTACCTTTCCGTCGGTGTCTCCCGACAGTCTTCCGAGCTGTCGGGGGGGGGGGAGGGGGCACCGGTTGTTGAGCGTGCGCTGTGTTTATGCGGCTATTACGGAAGACGGGGTCACGTGATCGGCAATGATCACGTGATGCTATGCCTGTCGGGAGTTGTAGTACACGCATCGGGATGCCGTAGTTTCATTGAAAAGAAACTGCTAATGCGCAGTCTGTATTTCTGACACATCGTTAAACCATGTTTACAACTGATAAGCATATGTTATGTGTATTTTAATAACACTGTTCGAGATTTTTTAAAAAAAGGCATATTTTAATCAGTGTATTCACATTACAGCCGTCAATGTGAGCACATATTGCGCTGGACAAAGAGAAATGAAGGGACTTTCACAATGTATGATTTTAGTGTATGTATAATACAGATGTATTAAATCTGTGCGCTGAGCATTAGATGTAATAGTACTTTGAAGTGAGGTTCTGACATTCGAAGCAGCCGTAGAGAATGACATAAAACATCTCTACCAAACCGACAATAGGCCCTTTATCAATCTCTCAAGAGATGAACAATCGGCGTTACGTTCATTAACATCCAATGAACACATAATCATAAAGCCAGCCGATAAAGGCGGGGCAATTGTTATTCTGGACAACGAGACATACAGAAATGAATGTCTGAGACAACTGAGCGATCGGAGATCTTACCTCCCACTGAAAGAAGATCCTACGGACAAACTAAAGACCAAAATAGGTAATCTAGTGGAAGAAGCAACCACTGAGGGTTGGATCACACCGCAAGAGGGGCAATACCTTCTCACAAATCATCCCACCATACCTTATTTCTATTGCCTTCCCAAAATTCATAAACCTCAGAGACCTCCACCTGGAAGGCCCTTTATTTCAGGCATAGACTCTGTATTGGAACTATTGTCGACTTTTGTCGACCACTTCCTTAGTCCTATGGTTAAAGCTATGCCCACGTTCCTTCAGGATACGAAGGACCTATTGAGACTCCTTCCGAGCATACAATTTGACACCAATACTGACATCCTTGTGTCTTTTGACGTAGAGTCATTATATACATCGATTCCGCAAACTGAAACACTGGAAGTTGTAGGCAGTTTACTGGAACAAAATGACCACCAGTCCATTACGCCAGCGCGGTTTATTATGAATTTAGCAGAAATCGCTATGAAAGAAAACTACTTTCGCTTTGAAGACACTACCTACCTACAGACATCTGGGACCAGCATGGGTAGTGTCTTCGCTCCAAGTCTAGCGAATCTATACGTTCATAATTTTGAACAACAGGAGGTCCTCACACCTGCCAATCCTTATCTATTATCGCTTCACGTCTGGAAGCGATATATAGATGACATTCTGGTGGTATGGCGAGGCACAGAAGAAGATCTTGTGTCCTTTTATGAATGGCTTAACACCAGAAATGTATATCTGAAGTTTACCATCGAATACAGTCGGACGACTCTGGCATTTCTTGATTTGAAGATCCATGCGACTCCCAACGGTCTTGAATCTGAACTCTATCGGAAGCCCATGGCCAGAAACGCACTTTTGAGATATGACAGCTGTCATCCTCGAGCACTAAGAGACAATTTACCGTTTGGCCAGTTTCTCAGAGTACAATGAAACTGTTCCAACAAAGAGGCATATAAGATTCATTCGAGAAACCTGGAACAGAAACTCAGTGAAAAAAACTACCCAAAGAAAATCATTTGTCAATCCAAAAAGAGAGCATCTAATAAAAATAGGGAATCTCTGCTAGAGATACATCCTCCCAAAGAAAAAACCAACCGCATCACCTTTGTGAATACATTCAATAGCAGATCCAATCAAGTTCAAAGGATCGTAAAAAAACACTGGTCGATCTTGAAAACTGGAGGGGACGACATTCCTTTACCTCTCTTTGCCTTCAAAAGAGGACAAAATCTCAAAGACCAGTTGGTCCATACCCGTCCACGGAACAAAGAACCCAGACAGGTGGGCACATTGTGGGATCTACCGCCTGTCCAAGGCCACCATCCCTGTGGGGCATGTTCAGTTTGTCCCCCAAACTCATAAATCAACCACCGTAGATATAGGGACAGACAGACCGTGGAGACAAACAAGGTTTACCAACTGCAATAGCAGTAACCTGATTTATTTGGTGACGTGTCCTTGCCAACTTCGATACGTCGGCATGACAACCAGAAAAGTAAGGACGAGTATACAAGAGCACCAGAGCACAGTGCGATGCCGCAAACAAGCTACTCGCCTCACTGCACATTTTTTGAGAAAGGACATGGCCCTGATGATTTCTATTGGACTGTGTTAGAACAACCACAGATTCCGGAACTCTGTCCTGACGCTGGCCGATTTCTGTTTAAAATTGAACAGAAATGGGTATATAGACTGAACAGTGACAAGGAAGGACTCAATGAGCCAATACCGTGGATGTCCCTTTAATTGCATTTACCATCATACACAATGTCCAGCGTTTGGATCTTATAAATGTCCTCTCATTCATAACTGTATCACACACTGAGAATAGATACCGTGGGTGTCTCTTCAATTCATCATCATATATATTGTCAAGTTCTAACAATTGTGCTTCCACTTATAGTGATGTCCATATCATGCACACATTGAGAATAGATACCGTGTTTTTTCACTTTTTTACCATACATATCGCTCAGCGCATAGATCCAATAATTGTGCTTTCGCTCATAGTGATGTCTATTTTAGGCACACACTGAGAATAGAGATTGTGGACGTCACTTCAAAGTACTATTACATCTAATGCTCAGCGCACAGATTTAATACATCTGTATTATACATACACTAAAATCATACATTGTGAAAGTCCCTTCATTTCTCTTTGTCCAGCGCAATATGTGCTCACATTGACGGCTGTAATGTGAATACACTGATTAAAATATGCCTTTTTAAAAAAAATCTCGAACAGTGTTATTAAAATACACATAACATATGCTTATCAGTTGTAAACATGGTTTAACGATGTGTCAGAAATACAGACTGCGCATTAGCAGTTTCTTTTCAATGAAACTACGGCATCCTGATGCGTGTACTACAACTCCCGACAGGCATAGCATCACGTGATCATTGCCGATCACGTGACCCCGTCTTCGGTAATAGCCGCATAAACACAGCGCGCGCTCAACAACCGGTGCCCCCCCCAGACAGCTCGGAAGACTGTCGGGAGACACCGACGGAAAGGTAAGCCACACACACGAGATTTTTGTGTGTGTCTTGCTCAACTTGCCACCAACATAATTCTAGCTGCATTACTTAATGTGGGCTTGTAGTCTTTCCGTACAAACAGCGTAGCGCGAGCATGTTTGTTTGCATCTTGGACGGATTGCTTTTAGCTTGGAAAGGTTAGCCACACACACGAGGCTTTGTGTGTGTCTTGCTCAAATTGCCATTCTAGCCGCATTACTTAACGTGGGTTTGTAGCCTTTCCGTACAAACAGCGTAGCGCGAGCATGTTTGTTTGCATCATGGATGGGTTGTCTTCAGCTTGGTTATAACCCTCGTGACATTCTACATTTGCAATAATATCGAGCAGATGATAAATTTCATTTTATAAGCAACCCTAGTCAAAGATCGACTATTGAATCATAAAGAATTGGTATAAGCAGTGAATGCTCTGAAGCTATTCATGAATTATGAACTTTACCAACTGAGCCATGAATGCCTCTTTCTTTTAAACCCAATTTTGCTACTTTAGAGCGGCGCTCCTCAGACCTGAGCCGCAGCCAGGTGGGGAGAAGCTCCTCAACCATCGTTTATGGGTGAGTTTGACAATGGGATTTATTTCCTAGCATGTGCGACCTTGGCGCGATTATATTCAGGTTTTACTTGATTAAAATATTTTCTAAAGCAAAAACCGTGGGAATATGATAAATTCATGTTCTTTTCTCTTGTTTGTTTTTCCTGTGGATCCAATGTCCTGGATGCGGTGCGATAACAGTACATGGTTGAGCATACAACCTGTGATTCTCAGGTGATACCGTTTTAATAAATTTTCACAAAAAGCAGTAGTTTGGAAAGAACAGGTCCTGATGAATGCATTGAAACTTTTTCTTTATATGCAGAAACATGTTGACCACTACTAAGTGCGGTTATTATTTCAAACCTGCACTTGCACTTGACTTTTAGCCTTAGGGACTGGGAGATACTAATAAATTGCCGATTTCCACCCAGTTCACCTAATTTTATATACCCTCACTATTTCACTCCTATCACTTCACACTGCTTTTTCTCAGTTGCCACCCTAACATTTGAAAAATACTTCCCTTTCACATCCTTTTCGGTTACGGTTACATCTGACCGGCCGTTGTGTTTTGTCTCCTGGGCAAGGAGAAACCCAAATGATGCAAAATAGGGCGGTACAGAGTGGCTTCTGATGGGTACTTTTTCCATACGTCCTTGAGCCCTTACATGGCCGACACCACATAGAAATTTGTTGCATGGTGTGTTCCCACGGGTGTTATGTGTACGGTATTTTGTCTTGTGATCCATGGTGAATAACTTCTCTTGACTACTAGGTACAATATTGTGTTTTGATATTGAGTCTGGGGCATGTACCTGGGTAGTCTTTAAGCCTGCCCTTGGACCCTCCTTCTAATCTTTGTTGTGTATGGTATGTTTAGATAACCAAACTTTAAGACTTCAGGAGCCAGATCGCCAAATTCAGTTGGCTGGGACCTGGTTGTCTGATTTCTCCATGGTTCTGTGTTAGCAGGGATGGTGTGAGGTGTAGCTTTTGATGCAGAGCTAGAGACAGTTCTAGTAGTGTGGTGAACCACCGTTGGTGTGCCCATGTGGGAGCTACCAGTATCATTGTGAGAGACAGTTGTCTGAGCTTACGCACTACTAATGGAATGAGTGGGAGAGGCGAAAAAGCGTACGAAAATCTGCCTGACCAGTTCATCCATATCGCATTGCCTTCGGACTGTGGGTGTGGGAACCTGGCGGCGAAGGCTGGGCATCTTGCGTTTTTGTGGGAGGCAAACAGATCTATGTGTGGATGCCCCTACCTCTGGAAGAATGGCTGAAGAACTTGTGGATGTAGTTCCCATTAGTGAATCTGTTGTGCCTGCCGACTTAACAGATCTATCGGATTGTGGACTCCTGGGAGGTGCTCCGCTAGCAGATATATGCTTTGAGGAATGGCCCATCTCCAAATGTTCTGTGCAAGTTGGGACAGTTGGAGAGAGTGTGTCCCTCCCACCCCCAGTTTTTGTATATAGTAAATGGCTGTCGTATTGTCCGTCTGGATTAAGACAGCTTTGATTTGAACTTGAAGTTGAAAAGTCTTGAGAGCTAGGAATATTGCTAGCAGCTCTAGTTGGTTGATATGGAACCTTTTCTGTTGAATGGTCTATTGTCCTTGAGTTGTGTGATGTAATAGATGGGCTTCCCACCCTGTGAGGGATGAGTCTGTTGTGAGTACTACTTGTGGAACAGGCTCTAGGAACGGCCGCCCCTTAGTAAGGCTTTTGGTGTTCCACCATTGCAGAGAGCGATATGTGCGGCTGTCCACCAACACCAGGTCCTTTAGTTGACCTTGAGCTTGGCTCCACTGTTGTGCTAAGCACTCTTGTAGGGGATGCATCTGTAGTCTTGCATGTGGTACTATGAAGATGCAAGATGCCATCATGCCTATTAGTCTCATGAACACCCTGGCTTGTAGAGACTGCTGGTGTTGAAACTTGGTGACTAAGACTTGAATGCTCTGTATCTTGGTTGTGCTGGGATACGCTAGACTTGTGGACGTATTTAGTGTAGCTCCTAGATACTGATGTACATGCGAAGGCTGTATGTGCAACTTGGTGTAGTTTATTGTGAATCCTAAGTCGAGCAATGTTTGAATAGTTTGCTGTGTGTGTGCTGGACACACTGAACGATTTTGCTTTTATTAGCCAGTCGTCTAGGTAAGGGAAGACATGTATCTGTTGTCTTCTGATATGTGCTGCTACCACTGTTAGGCACTTTCTGAATACTCTTGGAGCCGTGGTTACCCCAAATGGAAGGAAATTGAATTGATAATGTTGTCCTTCTAGTACAAACCGTAGATACTTTTGTGAGCAGGATGTATAGGGATATGGAAGTAGGCGTCCTTTAGATCTAGTGTAGTAAGGAAGTCGCCCTGTTGTAGTAGTGGAAGCACCTGTTGTAAAGTGATCATATGGAAATGATCTGATTGTATGTAGCGATTGAGGGACGTGGGGTTGAGTATTGGTCTCAGCGTCCCGTCTTTTTGGGAATTAGAAAATACAGCGAGTAAACCCTGTAGGAGAGTAGGGTCTGCTTTCCAATGGTCACCCCACTTTTTGCTTCCCTGGACTTAATGTGGCTGTGGGCCTGCTAATCAGACCCACAGCCCAGCTGTGCTCTCTCTAAATTCAATACAATGTACTTTAGGTACATTACCAATTGGACATTGGGTCACCTTATGAGCCCCTGTACAGTGTACTATAGGTACCCAGTGCATAGGTGAATCCAATGCATACCAGGGGCTGCAGCATGTATTATGCCACCCCTGGCTGGCCTCTCCTATTGACCCAACTGGCTGGTCGTGTAATCACCCCTTGCTTAGATATAGTATTCCTATATCTAACCTTATATCTAGACACATATACACCTATAAGTCACTCTTATGGCAGGCCTTAACAATCCTGGAGGCAGAGTGCTTGGTTTTATGCGAGATGAGGCTCTAGCATGAGCTGAGCCTGTCTGCAGCTTTCGGAACCAGGTCCTTATAGCTGTTCCATGATAACGCTATACCATATACTCTTAAGTGCATTATGAACCTCGCGGTTAAATGCTAACTCTGGTTTGGCTTTATCAAAACATGTTGTGTAAGGTGTCATACGCTTTTGAATACTACCCCAACGCCAGTTCTGGCGACGGGGGTAGCATTCCACCCTTCTAGAGGTAGAAGACATGTGGTTCCTACTAACCCCGGTTAAAGTTAACCAGAGCCTCAGCATCACAAAATGAATGCTGCTGCCACAGACAAAAGTCTGACCTCCTGCTGCTGGGGAGTCCTTCCAGCGAGGGAGGCTTGGACAATAGGTTTCCTGTCTTGGGAGGTGCTAGCACCACCCCAGACAGACTCTAGTGTATTGGGGCAGGGAGGGCTGAAAGGAATGAGACACTGCCTGGGACACACAAGGTGTCCCATGCATAGTCCAGTTCAAACCGGTGCTGGGGCACTCCAGGCCCAGCTCTGGCGCGAAACTGGACAAAGGGAAAGGGGTGTAACCACCTCTTTCCCTGGTCCCACCCATGGGAGGGACCTAGCAGGTAATCCAGCCCCTAGATTTGGTATGTAGGTAGGAGCGGAGTCCCAACCCTTTAGATTTATCCTGAACTGAAAATTGAAACTAAACTCTGGACTATCGACATTCTACTCGACATAGAAGACTGAAGAATCTCCCTTGTGGTCAAGGAGTGACCACCCTGTGTAAGCAGGCACCATCAAGCGATCAACAGTTTGCTTTGTCGACGCTCCCGCCAGGGCCCGAGCACAGAGCCTGACGAGACCCAGACTTCCAGACTTCCTTCAGCCCGATCCACAGCCACAGCAATGCTGAGACCAGCCATCTTGGAAAGCCTGCGAATTGCTTCCCGTGCAACTTCTGAGGCACCCTCGAAGTTGTGCAATGGGTATTGAGAAGCCCCAGCCCCGAGCATCATCTGCACCGAAGATCAGCCCTCCCAGAGTGCCGCGTGAGGCCCTTCTGCATTTTCCTGCTCTACGCGTCTGTTCGGTCACTTGCCCGTCGGCTAGTGGCCTCTGTGACGACGAACCTTTGAATTTCCACTGCTGGCCTGGGTGCTCCAGGATGTCCCTTGCTTCCCTGAAAAGGAGAAGCCCATCAGACCTTGCTGGTCTGATCCAGAAGCCATCTTCAATTCCAGCGTGGGTTGCCTTTGCCAAGGCTTGTTGACTCCAATCCGGAAGCCGACACTGCCGACAGCGAGATCCTTCGTGGGACAGTCCGTGCCCAGCTCCTGGTCGTCGTCGACACCTCCTGGTCCACGTGGATGCAGAGACAAGCTTCACAACATCACCTGATTGGTTCGCGACATCGCCTGGTTCCTTCATGGTTCCTTCCTGGTCACTGGCTAGTGACCCAGACTCTGTCCCCTCTGCTTTCAGGTACTCTTCATCCTCGATCCGCCCTTGGATCCAACCGGGCACTTCTCTCCTGGTCGCCTGCAGGATCTTTCTTCAAGGCTCCATAGGATTCAGCGACGAAACCCGCACGAAACCAGACACACTGACACCTATGCACCCGCTTCCTGTGGGTGAGGTAACACGAGAACTTTGGTGCTCCAGTGGGTATTAACTATCCAAGTGTCCTAGTTTTCAGTGGCTTTCTCCTAGTCCATCCGGAAGTGTCCCAAAAGAACTGTTTCCATTTCTTTCGTTCCCATTCTAATTCTATGGTAACTCGTGTGTGTGTAAAGACACTGCACACGCCTCCCGTGGGCCTCCTACTTCCTATCCCTTGGTAGTACAGCGAAGCCCCAGCGATTCCCTAGGCCTATTCTTTGTCCATGACGTGGTTCTTATACCACTATTTTAGTATATGGTTCGAAGTGCTCCTTAAGGCTCTACTGTATATTGTGCAACTTATTGTATGATAATTGAGTATCTTGTTATGTGCTTGTGCCTCCGACCTCAAAGAGTTCAGAGGGGTTGTGCTAGTAATAAATACATATAGATTTTATATATAACCTGTGGTGTCCTTTCATTTGGTATTAAAGGGGTTACATATGGTAAAACAGCTGGCTTCACATGCCCTCTTGAGTTTAGCCTAAGACTGCTTTGTCCATGCTACCACTAGGATAGCTGGTCTATAAGGTTGACTTTACAACCATCACCATGAGGGTTGTTTGGACTCATACAGGGTGCCCACTAGAATAGTGGACATCACATATCAGGCCAACTTCTCACAAACCCCCATTCCCTGTTCTTCTAAAGGAACTATTTGAATAGCACCCTTCTGTATAAGTGATAACACTTCTTGTCGAAGCAGAGTTAGATGGTCTGTAGACATTGGACGCTGTCTCGGAGGTATGTTTGGCGGTGTCGCTGTAATTTCTAGGCAGTAACCATGTTGGATAATCTGTCTTACCCACTTGTCTGTTGTAATAGAGTTCCAGACAGGCAGGAACTGTGTTATTCTGCCCCCTACAGGAGTGGTATGCTGTGGGGGGAGCAGAGGGAAGTCACTGCTTGGTGGTGGAAGAGGATCGAGTGTATTGTTACCGCGACCTCTTCCTTTGTTATGTTTTCCTCTATATCCTCCTCTAAAGTATCCTTTATTGGAGGAGGTTTGTGACTTAAAAGATGATGTAGTGTCTGCTCCAGTCTGCTTGGAGCCTCCTCTGTAGGAAGAGCGTCGAAAGGAACCTCTATTTGGTGTAGACTGTAAAGCTCCCATAGACTTAGCCGTGTCAGTGTCTTTTTTCATCTTTTCTAGTATGTTGTCTACTTCAGGACCAAATAATTTGTTTTGATTGAAAGAATGGTTTAAAATGGTAGTTTGCACCTCTTGTTTAAACCCTGAAATGCGTAGCCACGCATGTCTCCTAAGTATGACACAGGTGTTTATGGCTCTAGATGCTGTGTCAGCGGCATCTAGTGGACATTTTATTGAGGCATTAGATATTAGCTTGCCTTCTTGTACAAGGTCAGTTGCTTGATCCTTGTACTGATCTGGTAGATGTTGAAGTAGTTTTTCTAGTTGATCATAATGAGCCCTATCATACCGAGAGAGGAGGGCTTGTGTATTTGCTATACGCCACCTTTGCTGCTTGTGCAGCTCTTCTTTTCCCTGATGCATCAATTACCTTTGATTCTTTATCAGGTGGGGGCGCTTCTCCTGATGTTTGAGAAATAGCTCTTTCTCTAGCATTGGACACCATTAATGAATCTAGTGGAAGGTGTCCTTTAATATAGACTGGGTCTGTAGGTGCTGGTCTATATTTCTTTTCAATTCTAGGGTTTAAAATTCTCGTGCGTACAGGATCTTTAAAAACTTCTGGAGCATGCTTGACTACTCCCTTAATCATTGGAAGAATTTGAGCAGTCCTCTGATAGTGCTCAAAGGTGTATAAGAGAAAATCCTTTTCAATATCGTCAGAATGCATAGACACTCCATGGTAAACAGCAGCTCTGTTTAACAAATGACTAAAACTAATTGGGTCTTCTGGAGGGGAAGGCTTTGATGGGTATGAATGCGGTTCTGGAATGTCAGGCATATTCTGTGGATTTGGAAAATCATATATGGGTACCTCTGTTGGGTTTGAATAGTCCCATATACCCTCATCTATGTGGTATGAGCTAGACTCTTCCTCACACTCCCCTCCCTCTAAGTTATATTCATCATCATTTTGCTGTGAGGAATGTGATGATACTGGAGAATGTGCAGGAGATATCTGAGGTGATATGTGAGGAGGTATAGGAGAACTTTTGGCCTGCGCGCTCTTTTGCTGTAACTTCATTTTAACTGTGACTTTTAAAACTTATTTGCGCTGCTGGGCATCGCGTCTTAGAGCTGCTTGAGCTCGCTAATCCTGCTAATAATTGCGCTGCTTACTTAGTGTCGGCTCCGTAGGCCGGGGAATTGGACAGGCTTACCTGCATTATAATTGTTCTCCACCCGCATTCGGCGGGATACAGATAGATTAGCGGGTCCGACCTCCATCTTGGGTGGGGCTGAAGCCTGGGAGCACTTCGGGCGCCATCTTGCGAAGGGCAAGGGACGCAGGAGGCGGACTTCCGCTCGGTCTAATACCATAAAAAGGATGGTTGACCAAGCGCGCAGCGGAAGCGCGCAGCGGTAGCGCGCAGCGGGCGCGTCGTAAGCGCGCCGGAGGTGCGCCAGAGGTAAGCCCGTTTGCGACCGTTCGCGTAACGGGCACGCATAGGGCCGCTTCCTCTGGTCTTTCGCACTCCCCTCGCCTAGTTTATTCTCGGGCTGCCCTTTTGGAACTAAGACCGACTCAGGCGTCCCCGACGCAGAGGTCTACTGCTCTACTCCCGTCTCAATCTCTGTCTTGCGGACTGCTTAATGTTCGGTCGCTTTGCAAGCACCACACAGAGATTGCCTTCCTGATCGAATCCTCAGGGCTGGATGTGTTGTTTCTAACCGAAACTTGGACTCGGGAGGACTGTCTATTTGAACTGGGATTGGCTTGCCCCCTAGGCTTTAAAATCATTCACACCCCTCGGCTGAAGAACAGAGGTGGTGGAATTGGTATCATTTACAGAGAAACGCTGGGTCTCTTCCAGCTTAAAATTAGAGAGGTTTCGGGCTTCAAACTGATGGGGTTCTCTATTAAAGATCTGGAGAGAACATTGCTCACAGGCGTGCTATGCTATCGCCCACCGGGCCCTGTACCCTCCCTATCAGATTTCCTTGACCTGATATATGACCTATCTAACACTCACTCTAAGTTGTTGGTCCTGGGGGACTTCAACTTATGGCAGGGTGGTCCGCTGGATGGTGCGTTTACGACACTCTGCCAAGCTTTTGGCGACATTCAGTTGCAGTAATTGGTTCGATCAGCGACTCCTAGGGAGGTCATGTCTTGGATCTGATTTTCGCTGACGCCCAATCAGTTGTGGTCAACAATATCCTATGCCAATGCTGGACCGACCACGCACTGGTGGCTTTCTCCCTCTGCATAGGGGATTATTCCTCTGAGGCAGCCGGTGTAGGACTGTCGAAACTGGGTAGACCTTGGTCCCGTCTACTCAGCTCATCTTCACTGCCTTCTTTACTACCAGATAACTTCTGTCTGAGTAATTCGGTGGAGGAAAGTTATCTTACTCTGTGCCGGTCCATTACTAACACGCTAGACAAGGTTGTGCCCCTTCGTAAGTCTCGAGGTAGAGTGAACCGGGCGTTCCCCTGGTACACGGAAGAGCTACGGCAGCTGAAGTTTAGCTGCAAACGTGCTGAGAGAGCTTGGAGGAAGCAGTACTCTACCTCAGCAAGGGCCTAGTTCAAGCTCGCACTGCAGGGCTACAAGGCGCAGATTAAGCTGGCTAAGGCGGCTTTTCTGAAAGCCACCCTGAACCAGGCGCCTAATAAATCTCAAACCCTGTTTAAAATTGTCAGGGACTTGTCTCACCCCGTGGGTGTGGCCAACACGGTCCTTCCGTCGCAGGCCCTCTGCGACTCCCTGGCGGGTGCTTTTGAGGAGAAGACTGCAAAGATCTTAGATGGCTTAAAAAACTCTCTGCCCGCTGCTCTCGGTCTGGGAGCTCCGGTTAGCCCGCTCAGTCGACCCCGGCCGGTTGTTTCTAGCCCTGGCTTGGGAGCTCCGAACGGGTCACCCAGTCGACCCCAGCCGAGCGACCCAGTTCTCAGCTTGGTAGCTCCGGATACTTGTTCCAGTCGACCCCAACTAAGACTCTTTCCCTGTCCTTCTTTTGAGGAATTCTGCAGCTAGGCACATACAGTGTCCTCGGGCTCTCCGCTCGACCCACTGCCTCCCAAATTCTGGAAGGTTTTCCACGCAGAACTTTTTCAGCCTTTGTATTCCATCTGTCTCCAGTCTTTGGAGCTGGCATCTGTTCCCGAGTGCTGGAAGCTAGCAGTAGTGTCACCTCTGCTCAAGAAACCAACGTTGGACCCTGCCTGTCTTTCCAACTATAGGCCAATCTCCTTGCTCCCTTTTCCTATTAAGATCATGGAAAAATGGGTGACCCGCTCATTTTCAGGCTTCCTGGAGGATATCGGATGGTTCAATGAGGCACAGTTTGGCTTCCGTCCTGGGCACGGGACGGAGACCGCACTGGTAACCGTACTGGACACTTCGTTAGCGTGTGGTCGGGCAGCCTTTTTAGTGCTGCTCGACATGTCGGCCGCGTTCGACACGGTTTGCCATCGGACTCTTATCAGGAGACTAGAGGAGTGTGGGGTCACAGAGGGAGCAAGAGACTGGCTGATATCCTATCTTGGCAGCCGGCAACAGTTGGTCTCGCTCCCTCCATTCCGTTCCGTTCTGAGCCACGTAAAGAAGGGCAGGGGGTCCCACAGGGCTCGGCCATCAGCCCTATACTTTTTAATCTGTACCTCCGCCCCTTGGGCCAGCTCATAAAATCTTTTGGTGACTCTGCTTTTAATTATGCCGACGACACCCAGCTGGTCTTTTCTCTGGAAGGAAATGCGGTTCCGCTGGAGACATTTCATCGCTGTATGGCAGCCACAGCGGACTGGCTCCGGGCCAACTCCTTACAGTTTAACAGCACGAAGACGGAGGTGCTCTATTGCTCCATAGACCGGATCCCACGGGTACTTCCAGAGAACTTTTGGCCTGCCACCTTTCCCGAGCCAGTGTCGGCTGCGGAATCAGCTCGTAACTTGGGGGTGATCTTCGGCCCAAATTTACAGCTTGACATGCACGTCAATACAACCATTTCTACGTGCATGATGCTGCATAAAGTTCTGCCCCTTCTCCCCGCCCAGGCCAGGCCGGAAGTAGTTCGCAGTACCATACTAAGTCGTTTAGACTATTGTAATGCACTACTTCTGGAGGCCCCAAAAAACCTGTTGGGGAAGTTACAATGGCTGCAGAATATGGCCGCCAAGTTGGCTCTTTCCCGCCCTAGCTGTAGCTCTTCTACTCTAGCTTTAAGAGATCCACATTGGCTCCCGGTACACCTGCGGGTATTGTATAAAGCTGCGTGCCTGGTGTTTAAGGCAGTACATCAACAGGGTCCAGTACCCTTGCAGAATACGTTTGCCTGGTACTCTGCCTCGCGGCCCCTCCGCTCTTCTTCGGCACATCTGCTTGTAGTCCCGAGGTTTCAGAGAGTTAGGATGGGTGGCCGCTCATTTAGTGTTGCAGCGGCCAAACTCTGGAACTCCCTGCCACTCTCCTTGAGAAGCCACAGGGACTACTTTCCGTTCAGGAAAGCGTTAAAAACGTATCTTTTTCCCAGAAATGTTTGAGCAGTGAAAAGTGTGACCGCCCGAAGTTCAAGCGCCAGGATGCCCTTTGGGTGACAGGACTGCGCTATACAAGTACACCTACATACATACATATAGGAGGAGGAGGAAGAAGTATAGGAGAGGAAGGGTTGCACAGTCCTTCTTGGCAGGCACCACATGAGTGGGTGGTGCATCTGCTGGTCTCTTCTTGTGAAGTGTAGTGCCCACATGACCTATCTTTGGGTCTATATAGATCTTTTGTTGAGGATCTGGTGTAAAAAGTTCCTCCTCTTCAACAACCTTCCTGGGCTTTGATTTGTACGGCTCCGGTGGAGGTTGTGGTTTTTCTTTAGCATTGGGAGGTGTTGTAACGTCCCATGGCAAGGTTTTCGGTGCCGAAGGTGTTGTTTTCGGTTTTATAGGCATGTTCGAGGGTTTATTCACCTCAGAATCAGTCTTCGGCACCGAAGATGTGGAAGTGGACGGCTTCGGAGCCTGTGCTTCTTTCGGTTTGGTATCGACACGTCTTTATGTTTCGGTGCCGGTACGATTTTTGGGTTTCGGTACCGAAGGGTCTTTTGGCTTCGGTGCTGAGGTGTCTTTATGTTTCGGTGCCAACAGGAGATATTTACTCGGTGTCGAGGCACTAAAATGCTTTGTTGGTTTCTTCGGAGACGGGCTCGATGGTGGGGCTGTCGAAGTGGATTTTCGGTCTCGACTGGGCCCCTTGGGTGGAGTGCTGACCTTTGCCTTCGGTTTGGGCAGAGTATGTGGTGCAGGGGCAGTAGTACTCACGCGCTGACCCGATGGAATGGAGTCATCCGAGTGTCTGCCTCTGATACGATCTGGAGCTCCGGAGAGTCTTCTTCGGGAATGAGGGGAACCTCTTCGTCATAGATATCCTCCGGTGCTGGGGCTGATCTCCTCATTTCGTGTCGACGGGCCCTCCGATCCCGGATGGTTTTCGTCGATCGGAAGGACGCACAAGCCGTGCAGGTCGACTCGTCGTGTTCCGGCGATAGGCAGAGGTTACAGACCTCGTGGGGATCGCTATGTGGGAATTTTGCCTAGCATTTTGGGCATTTCTTGAACGGAGTTCTTTCCATGTGGTGTAGGCCGCACGGCGTCGATAGGTCTAACGGCCCACTTCGATGACCGGAATGGAAGTTATGTCGTCAAAAAGCCTGGTCTTCGATGTCGAAGGTAGTTTGTTGATGTTTGTGGAAGTTCTGCGCTTCGAAGTTGCTGAAAAATGTTTTTCTGGCCAGAGCAGAGAAACTTTCATCCGAACTCCGTGGCGGAAAAAACAATCTAAGGATGGAGTTGATGCCCATGCGCACTGTTGTCCAAGGGAGGAGTCACCTATATCATGACTACAAAGACTTCTTCCAAGACAACAACTGTGAGAAGTTGGCCTGATATATGATGCTCACTAGTTCTAGTGATCACCTTGTATCAGCCCAAACAACCCTTATGGTGATTGGTAGTAAGTCAACCTTATAGACCAGCTATCCTAATGGTAGCATGGATCAAGCAGTCTTAGGCTAAACTCTTTTGGCATGTGAAGCCAGCTGTTTTACCACATATAACCCCTTGAATACCAGATGAAAGGACACCACACAGGTTGTTATGAAAATAAACAATATATTTATTACTAACAAACACCTCTGAACTCTTTATGAGATCAGAGGGCTAAGCACATAACAATACTCTTCAGAAAAATACAGTAAGTTGCACAAATTACAATGGTGCCCTAGGGGCACAACAAACCATATACTAAGTAAATAGTATAAGTAGAACGATACAAGAAATGAGGATGCCCAGGGGATGTAGAATCGCTAGGCCTACACTACCCTAACCTTAGGTAAGGAGCAGGAGGCCCACGGGACGCGTGTGCAGTGTTAGAAGACACACGCAGGTTTCAATGGGCATGAACAAATTACGAAATAGGTAAGTAAAGAAAGTCCCGACTGGTTGAGAATGAAACTACAGGATACCTGGACACTAGGAGAGTCAATCTACGTATGAGCACTGAAATGCTTTCGTTACCTCACCCACGGGCTGCGGGTGCATAGGTGTGAAAGTGTGTCGGGTTTCCGCGTTGAAGTCAATGGAGCCTGGAAGAAAAGATGCTGCAGGCGATCAGGAGTATGATGTCCGGAGTGATCCAAGGGTGGATCAAGGAAGATGGAGACCTAAAAGCAGAGTGGACAATGTTCACAGTCACTAGCCAGTGACCGGTGTGGAACCAGGAAGGAACCAGATGATGTTGTCGCGATCAGGTGAAGAGGTGACGCTTGACTTTGCAGCCACGTGAATCAGGAGGTGTCTTCGACGACCAGGATGGAGGCACGAGCTGTCCCACGCAGGATCTTGCTGTCGGCGGTGTCTGTTCCGAGATCGGAGTCAACCGGCCTTGGCAAAGGCAACCCACGCGGTTCGTGAAGATGGCGTCTGGCGCGGACCAGGAGGGTCCGGGGTACTTCTCTTTTGGAAGGAAGCAAGGGCCAGTCTGGTGCAACCAGACCAGCGGTGTAGTTTTCAAAGTTCGTTGTCTAGGAAGCCACAAGCCAACCGGCAAGTGACCAGACAAGGCGTCGAGCAGTAACCAGGCAGAAGGGCCCAACGCAGATCTCGTGGAGGCTGGAGGGCTGGTCTTCGGTGCAGGAGCTGCTCGGGGCTGGGGCTTCTCAATCCCCAAAGCACTTTCTTGAGGGTGCCTCAGAGGTCGTGCTGGAAGAGAAGTGCAGTTTCTTCAAGATGGCCGGTCCCACGTGTCTCGTCGCACCCACGGATCTCAGCTGTGCTGCAGATAATGGAGGTCGGAGAGGTCTGGAAGTCCGGGTCTCGTCGGGCTCTGAAGTCTGGTTCCACCAGGAAGGACGACAAAGTGAACTTCTAGGACGCTTGATGGTGCCTGCAGATGCAGGGTGGTCACTCCTTGGCCACAAGGGAGATATCTTCAGACTTCTGTGGAGCAGAACGTCGAAGTCCAGAGTTTTTTCTTGTAAAGTTTTTCAGGATAATCTAATTTGGAATGGGACCAGCTCCTACCTTTATTCTGCTAAAGGGGGCTGTACTAGTGACTAGGTCCCTCAGGTTTCGCGCCAGAGCTGGGGCTAGAGTGCCCCAACAACTGGTTTGCACCGGGGTATGCACAGGGACACCTTGTGTGCCCCAGGCATGTCTCATTCCTTTCAGCCCTGCCTATCTGGATACACAAAGTCCTGTCTGGTGTGGTGCTGGCACCTCCCCAGGCAGGAAACCCTTTGTCCAGGCCCCCTCGCTGGAAGGACTCCCAGCAGCAGGAGGTCAGACTTGTATCTGTGGCAGCAGCATCCATTTTGTGATGCTGAGGCTCGGGTTAACTTTAACCGGGGTTCCAGTTACATACATGTCTTATCCCTCTAGAAGGGTGGAATGCTACCCCCGTCGCCAGAACTGGCGAGGGGGTAGTATTCCAAAGCATAGGACACCTTACACAACATGTTTCGATAATGCTATGCCAAAGTTAGCAATAACCGCGAGGATTATAATGCACTTAAGAGTATATGGTATAGCGTTATCATGGAACAGCTATAAGGACATGGTTCCGAAAGCTGCAGACAGGCTCAGCTCATGCTAGGGCACCATCTCACATAATTCCAAGCACTCTGCCTTCAGGATTGATAAGGCCTGCCATAGGAATGACTTATAGGAGTATATGTGTCCATTTTGAGGTTAGATATAGGTATACTATATCTACAGCAAAGGGTGATTACACCACCTTGCCCCAGCTGTGTTATCAGCCAGTTGTGTCTGTTTAGATGGCCAGCCAGGGGTGGCATAATACATGTTGCAGTCCCTGGCAGGCCTTGGTTGCACTTAGGCCCTGGGTACCTATGGTACACTGTACAAGGAATTACAAGAGTGACCCAATACCAATTGGTAAATGTACATGAGTGTCAATTTAGAGAGAGAACAGCTAGGCTGATTAGCAGGCCCACAGCCAGGGAAAGTCGTAAACCAGTGAAGCAAAAAGCAAGAATCTGGGGTGACCATAGGATTGCAGACCCTACTCTCCTACAACAACAACCTGCAATCATCCGAGCCCAACACCAGGTGGTAGTCTAACGCTAAGGTGTACAATCTGCAGCTCATATGCCTCGAACAAACTAATACAAGAATGTGCGCCCATTTTACTGAATTCAATCATACAACAGATGACGTATATAGGACAATCTTAGAGTCACACCCAACAATCAGAAAGAAGCATTGTTCTGAAAAGAGCAGCAATTATTTTTTAGGCTCTCTCGCCACATTGGAGGTTTGAACGACGATATCCCGTGGGTGGAATTAAACGGTATCTAACGCACAAGTTACTTACCTTCGGTAAGAAACAGTAGTTAGTATTAGATTCCTTACCTTAGAATATCCCCAGGCGTCAGACTGGATCCGGAAACTTTTGCGTAGCAGTACCCTTGCCCGTCGACGTCGGGCGCGGACATCAGTACTTATACACAACTTTTCCGCGCCAGAAACGCAGAGCCATGATAAAAACCAACACTGGTGCCATGAAACTAGGGCCCTGAAAGGGGATGACCGTAACCCTAGATATCAGTTCGCAAAACGGGGAGGATGGGTGGGCCGGTAAGGAATCTAATACCAACTACTGTTTCTTACAGATATACCGTTACCGAAGGTAAGTAACTTGTGCATCTGAAAGAAACAGGTTAGTATTAGATTCCTTACCTTAGAATAGATACCCCAGCAACCAATGATCACACCAGAAAGTCCTGGAGGACGGAACGGCCAAAGAAGCCAATACTCCGGACTTGGCTGTCCAGGCAGTAGTGTCTTGAGAACGTGTGCAGCGAGGCCCACGTAGCTGCCCGACAGATGTCCTGCAAGGGGACACCCCGGCTCAGGGCAGTAGTTGCCGCCGTGGCCAGAGTGGAATGGGCCCTCAGCCCAACAGGAGGCTCCTTCTTAGCCAAAAAGCAGCATGCCGTAATGCACAACACGACCCACAGAGAGATGGTCTGTTTGGGCACTGCCCGTCCCTTCTTAGCGCCCGCGTAACCAACAAAGAGTTGGTCATTCACCCGGAACTGGCATGTGCGATTTAGATAGTAGGAGAAAGCACGTTTTGGGTCCCGACGGTGGAGCCGCTCTTCCTCTTTAGAGGGATGCAGAGGCAGAAAGAAGGTGGGCCAGGTGATGGACTACCCGATGTGGAAGGCTGTGACTACCTTAGGCAGGAAAGAGGGTCTTGTCCGCAACACCTTGTCCGGATGGACAGAAAGGAAAGAAGGCTTGGAGGAAAGAGCCTGGAGCTCACTCACTCTCCTGGCAGTGATGATGGCAACCAGGAAAGCAGTCTGAAGCGTAAGACGACGGAGAGGACAGTTATGAAGCGGCTCAAAAGGAGCGCACATCAGGTAAGTCAGAACCAGGTTCATGTCCCACTGGGGCATTACGAAAGGGACACGGGGGAACATATGAGTGATGCCCTTCAAGAACCTATTTACAATCGGGGACTTGAACAAAGAAGGCTGATCAGGTAGCCTTAAGAAGGCGAAAAGGGCAGAAAGGTAGCCCCCGATAGTGCCCAGTGCAGAGCCCTGCTGGGCAAGATAAAGAAGGAAGAGGAGAACCTCAGAAAGGGGGCAGAGAGTGGATCCACAGCCTTTGCTGTGCACCATGTCACAAATCTGTTCCCCCTGCAGGAATATAATGACGTTGTGGAGGGTCGCCTGGCTGCCAGAATCACAGTACAAACTTCAGGAGGCAAGTCAAATGGCCTCAACTGCCTCAACTGCCGCCGCTCAATCTCCAAGCATGGAGGTGGAGACTGGACAGGTTCAGGTGGAGGACCGTCCCCTGCTGCTGGTTCCTCCTGAAGATGTAGACGAATTGGGGGAATCGACAGACATGCTGAGTAGCTCGGGATCTTCGTGCCCAGTCCGGAGCCACAAGGATGACTTGGGTCCGGTCGTGTCTGATCTTCAGCACTCTGAGCAGAAGTGGTATAGGCTGCAAATGCTACTTACCAGTATGCATCTGTTCTTGGCATGTAGGGCTGCTGACATTCATATCTGTGCATAGATCGCCGCCTAGTGTTGGGTCCGGATGATTGCACATTGTTGTCCTGGAAGAGTCTTCGAAGCATCACGAGATAGGTGGCTCCTCCCCTGGACTACAGTGCGCATGGGCATCGCCTCCATCCCCAGATTGTTTTTAGCCATTGGCAGAGATGGAGTGAAGTATGTGAGTGATGACCATGCTATGAGCATATATATATATATATATGAATGAATACTGCAGCTGCTACAGGCGCCGGGGAGGAGGGTGGGCGATATGAATGTCAGCAGCCCTACATGCCAAGAACAGATGCATACTGGTAAGTAGCATTTGCAGTTCGAGGCATGTGGGCTGCTAAATTCATATCTGTGCATAGAATACATATCAGTCCCTCCATTAGCGGCGGCCGCCCGTGCCAGCTGCAGCAGTCTGAAAAAGTGTTTTGAGAACAGCCTGACCAACAGCTGCCTGCTGTTTGGAGTGCACGTCTGCACAGTAATGTTTAGTGAAAGTATGTGTGGTAGACCATGTGGCTGCTCTACAAATATCTTCTAAGGGAATGTTACCTAGGAAAGCCATAGAGGCCCCCAACTTCCTGGTGGAGTGGGCTCTTGGTGGGATAGTGAGAGTGCGCTTAGCTTTAGCGTAACAGATTTGAATGCATTTCACGATCCACCTAGCGATCCCAGCTTTGGAGATAGCGTTTCCCTTGTGGTGAGTGGCAAAAGCAACGAAAAGCTGCTTGGTTTTGCGAAAATCTTTTGTTCTGTCCACGTAGGCTCTCTTAACGTCAAGGGTGTGGAGCATTCGCTCCGCCAGCGTCTCTGGGTTTTGGAAAAACACCGGCAACTCAATTGTTTGGTTTATATGGAATTGAGATACAACCTTGGGTAAGAATTTAGGGTTAGTGCGGAGCACAACCCTGTTAGCATGTACTTGGAAGAAAGGTTCTTGGATGGTGAGCGCCTGCAGCTCGCTAACCCTCCGTAGCGATGTAATTGCTACTAAGAACGCAACCTTCCAAGTCAGAAACTGAAGCTCACAAGAGTGCAGTGGCTCGAAGGGAGGACCCATCAGTCTTGTAAGAACCACATTGAGGTTCCATTCTGGAGCTGGTGGGGTCCTTGGTGGAATGACTCTTTTGAGTCCTTCCAGAAAGGCCTTGATAGCAGGGACCTTAAAGAGTGACAGGTGTTGCCTATTCTGGAGGTATGCTGCCATAGCAGACAGGTGAATGCAGATGGAAGAGTACGCCAAATTGCATTGATACAGGTGGAACAGGTAACAAATGATGTTTTGAATGGAAGCATCTAGCGGGTCAATATCGTGGTTAACACAGTAAATGACAAACCTCTCCCATTTAGCCGCATAACAAGCTCTAGTAGTGGGCTTCCTTGCCTCCCGAATGATGTTCATGCAATCGGGAGGAAGATTGAGGTAGCCAAACTCTAGGACTTCAGGAGCCAGATCGCCAGGTTGAGCTGCTGCGGATCTGGGTGCTGAATGTCGCCATGGCTCTGCGTCAGAAGGCTGGGAGTGAGATGAAGCCTTTGATGCGGTACCATGGAGAGTTCCAGAAACGTGGTGTACCACGGTTGGCGAGCCCACGTCGGAGCAACCAGGATGAGAGTCAGAGTGCTGCCTGAGCTTGCGTGCCACCAGCGGTATCAGAGGTACTGGGGGAAAAGCGTACGCAAATCTGCCTGACCAGTTCATCCACATCGCATTGCCCTGTGATTGCGGGTGTGGGAACCTGGCGGCGAAGCTTTGGCATTTTGCGTTCTCCTTTGTGGCGAACAGGTCTATCTCTGGATGACCCCACCTTTGGAAGTACGGTTGGAGTACTGATGGATGTATCTCCCACTCGTGCATCTGATGGCTGTGCCTGCTGAGCAGGTCCGCCATCTGGTTGTCCTTGCCCGGGAGATGCTCTGCCATGAGGAAGATGTTCCTCTGAATGGCCCACTTCCACATGCTCTGAGCCAGATGAGACAGCTGCGGAGAGTGTGTGCCTCCCTGCTTCTGAATGTAGTACATGGCCGTCATGTTGTCCGTCCGGATCAACACGACTTTGTTGCACAGATGTACTTTGAACGCCTTTAAGGCCATGAAGATTGCCATCAGTTCCAACACATTGATGTGCATCTTCCTCTGCTGTAGTGTCCATAGTCCCTGCACTGTGTAGTGGAGTACATGCGCTCCCCATCCCTGGAGAGAAGCGTCCGTTGTCAGGATAATCTGTGGCACAGGCTCTTGGAATGGTCGGCCCTTGCAAAGGTTTTGTGGATTCCACCAATGCAGAGAGTTGTATGCCCGACCGCTCACCAACACTAGGTCTGTCAGTTGCCCATGAGCCTGAGTCCACTGACGTGCTAGGCACTCCTGAAGCGGACGCATATGTAGTCTCGCGTGCGGGACAATGGAGATGCAGGAGGCCATCATGCCTATCAACTGCATGAACACTTTCGCTGGAAGCGAGTGTTGGGGTCTGAATCGTTGGATCAGCGTTTGGATACTGGCGATTCTCACTGAATTTGGCTGCGCAGTGGCTGCCAGAGTGTTGATTGTCGCGCCCAGATACTGTCGCACATGGGCGGGCTGGAGATGGGACTTTGGGTAGTTCAGAGAGAATCCCAGATCGTGCAGGAGATGAATGGTGCGGGACACGTGGTCGACGCACTGCTGTTCTGTTCTTGCTTGAATGAGCCAGTCGTCCAGGTAAGGGTAGACGTGGACGTTTTGGCGTCGGAGATGCGCCGCCACAGTCGCCAGGCACTTTGTAAACACCCTTGGCGCCGTGGTGACCCCGAACGGCAGAACCCTGAACTGGTAATGCTGGTCTTGAATCGTAAATCTGAGATACTTCCTGTGGGAAGGATGCAGGGGGATATGAAAATATGCATCTTTCAGATCCAGCGTAGCCAGGAAGTCCCCCTGTTGAAGCAGAGGGAGTACTTGCTGTAACGTGAGCATATGGAAGTGCTCCGAGAGAATGTACCAGTTGAGGGGCCTGAGGTCCAGGATGGGCCTGAGGGATCCGTCCTTTTTGGGGATTAGAAAATACAGGGAGTAAACCCCTGTTCCCCTTTCTTGCAATGGAACGAGCTCTATTGCCCCTTTTTGCAGCATGACTTGAACTTCCTGCTGCAACAAGTGCAAGTGCTCGCCGGACATAGGACGGCTCCTTGGGGGTATGTTTGGTGGAGTGGAAGTAAGTTCCAGACAGTAACCGTACTGGATAAGAGACTTGACCCACCTGTCCGTGGTGATGGATTTCCACGCAGGCAGGAACTGCTGGAGTCTCCCCCCGACCGGTGTTGTATGGTCGGGGGGCAGTGACAAGACGTCACTGCTTGTTGGCGGTGGTGGACCTGGAGCTGTTGTTTCCACGTCCCCTGCCCTTGACGTTGTTGCCTCTGTAGCCACCTCTACCTTTGTTGGTGTATGAGGTTTGGGTGTAACTTTTATAATACTGTGTGGACTGCGATGCCTGACCCCTTGAGGTGCCTCTGGAATTGGAGCGGCGAAAGGAACCACTCCGAAACTGCTGAGACTGGAGGGCTCACATAGACTTGGCAGTGTCTGTATCTTTTTTCATTTTTTCCAGTGTCGCATCCACCTCTGGGCCGAACAGGTGGTCAGGATTAACTGTTTGGTTCAGGATTGTTGTTTGTATATCCGGTTTGAACCCTGATATCCTAAGCAAGCATGCCTTCTAAGCAACACGCTAGTGTTGATGGCCCTGGAGGCTGTATCAGCCACGTCCAGCGCACATTTGATGGAAGCGTTTGTGATGAAATTTCCCTCCTGAATTAACATTTCTCCTGCCTCCTTGTACTGGTCAGGCAAGTGTTGCAGTAGTGATTTTAAGGTGTCATAATGAGCCCTATCGTAGCGTGCAAGTAGGGCCTGTGTGTTTGAGATTCGCCAAATATTAGCTGCCTGTGCAGCAATCCGTCTCCCTGAGGCCTCAAATATTTTAGACTCTTTGTCTGGGGGAGGAGCGTCACCAGTGGTCTGCGAGTTCGCCCTCTTCCGAGCGTTGGATACAACCAACGAGTCCAGTGGCAAGTGTCCCTTGATGTATGTTGGATCCGAGGGCGCTGCCTTATATTTCTTATCAATGCGAGGGTTGATGACACGCGCCCGGGTGGGCTCCTTGAAGACCTCCGTTGCGTGCTTCAGCACTCCCTTAAGCATTGGCAGTGTTTTGACTGACTTTTCAGCCACTGAGAAAGTGTCAAATAAAAAGTCCACATCCACAGGGTCTGAGTGCAGCTCGACATCGTGGTTAGCCGCAGCTCTCTCAATCAAAGCGTTGAAGGCTGCCGAGTCCTCCGTCGGTGAAGTCTTGGCCGCAAAAAGCTGCGGTTCCTGGCCCGACTGCGGGTCCTCTGGGTCGCCTCCGGCAGACCACGGTTCGTGCTCCTCCTTCGCATCCGAGTACGCCGGATAGTTGTACTCGACGTCCTCATCGTCAGCATCCCCTGCATTGGAACGCGTTGGCGAGTGTTCTAAGGCTTGTGGAGACATAGGCTCTATCGGGGCCGAAGTCCCCGCAGAGTCCCTCTTATTCTTGAGAGGAATCCGAAAATGTTCTAACACCGGCTCCGTGGTGATTTTCCTTTTGAGGAGAGACAGTTTCCCAGTATTGGCGTCAATGATGACCTCTCGACGCTCTTCTTCTGCAAGTGGCTGGAGCCGAAGCTTCGACACCACTAATGCCGCTTTGGGTGTTTATACCTCCTTCGAGGGCCCGCCTGCCCCATGCTTCGGAGCGAAAGCCTTCGGCGTCGACTTGGGCGGCAGGGTAAAGCGGATAGGCGTTTGTGCCTTCGCAGGCTTAGGCGTGTGCTTCGGCGCCACGTTGCCTGGTTCGGGAACCACAGCGTCCTTCCGGATCCGCTGCAGGGATTCCGCGACCTTTTTGGTTAAGGCTGGAGAGGGCTTGACTGGCTCGAGCGATCTTCCTGAGTCGGGAGTCGGTTCGACGAAAGGCACCTTCTTCGGAGCCGACACCTCACGTTCTTTGTCCCCGAGGGCCGGCGCCGGCTGAGCCTGGGCCGCGGCGTCGCCCTGACGCTTCTTCGGAGCAGTCTTCGGGTCATCGACCACGACCATCTTCGGCGCCGACGCAGCCGCGTCGGTCAACTTCGCCTTCGGCGTCGACCCCGAGGGCTTCGGGTCGGCCATTTTGGCGTGGCTCTTCAAGTCGGCCATCTTGAATTGTTTGGAAGTTGACGCCTCCAGAGCCTTCTGCACCAGCGCAACTTTCACTTTCGGTTTCGAAACCGAGGGAGTGGATCCCGATGGCTTCACTTTCGTTTTCTTTAACGGGAGTGGCGCCTCAGAAATGTCCGTCACCGGGCCCGGAGGCGGGGCTTTTGGACTAGTAACGAGGTCTTCGGTAAGGCCCGAAGGCGATCCCTCGACCTGGGCCGCATGAAGGGGGTTAACCCCTGAGTCTGTTTGGGGATGCTCCTCCTCCGAGCTATCCCCCACGGTGGCAATGGCCCTATCGTCGTCCCCTACCTCGTCGCCGGCTTCGTCAAAGTCCTCATCACCCGCGTCGTAGGCATCCCCCTCGGACGCGGGACTAGAGTCCGAAACTTGTATGGCGTCGTCGTCTTCAACAAATTCTTCGAAGATGTTGTCTGGTGGGGCGCCGGGGTAGCCGATAACTGGGCCTGGAGTCTAGCGGCCCGACGAATCTTGAGAGTTTTCTTGCACCGGAATTTCGAACATGCCATACATCTGTCTTCGTCATGGTCCGGTGACAAACATTTGTTGCACACTGGGTGCACGTCGAGGTGTGAATACTTGGAGGTACACACCGGGCACCTCTTGAACGGAGTTCGTTCCATAGCTGGAGCGTAGAGTAGGCCCGTCCGCGCCGAGAGCACGCGGATGGGTAGCAAGAGTTCGGAGCTGAGAGACAGACAAGAAACCCGAACGAAACGATACCAACGCTCAGCCTAAAGACCTTTTGGTCTCGAGTAGAAAAGTTGAACAACTATCGATTCCGACAGAGGGAACCGAAACACATCCGAACCCAATGGCGGAAAAAACCAATCTGGGGATGGAGGCGATGCCCATGCGCACTGTAGTCCAGGGGAGGAGCCACCTATCTCGTGATACTTCGAAGACTCTTCCAGGACAACAATGTGCAATCATCCGGACCCAACACTAGGCGGCGATCTATGCCCAGATATGAATTCAGCAGCCCACATGCCTCGAACGGAAACAGACCGCAACTCCACTTGCGACGAAAAGAGTCTCAGAGCGAGTGCCGCCTTGGAAATTCCAATGCAGAACTGATCACATTGCGCGTTCTCTTCGGTGGCGAATAGATCCAACCAAGGCTCTCCCCACTGCTGAAAGAGGCCTTCCGCCACGTCCGAGATCAGACGCCACTCGTGATCCATCATGCACCGGCGGCTGAGTTAGTCCGCCCTGGCGTTCAGGGAACCTGCCAGGTGTTGAACCACCAGGGTCACGCCCTGATGTTGCAGCCACTGCCAGAGGTGCAGAGCCTCCTGGCATAGGGTCCACGACCCCATCCCGCCCTGTTTGTTGGAGTACCACATGGCGGTGGTATTGTCCGTGAACACCTGCACTACACTCCACCGGACAGAGGGGAGTAATGCTTTAAGTGCAAGATGGATCGCCCGCAGCTCCGGAAGGTTGATGTGGATCCGGGACTCCGCCGGAGACCAGAGCCCTCTGATCTCTGCCTCTCCCATGTGGCCTCCCCAGCCCAGGAGGGACGCGTCCGTCACAACTATGTGCTCCGGTTGGGGTAGGGAGAGAGATCTGCCGCTGACCCAATCGCGGTCCGTGAGCCACCACTGCAAATGTCTTGCAGCGTCCTCCGAGATCAAAACATGGACGGACAAGTTGCCCTGATGCTGGGCCCACTGAAACTTCAGGTCCCACTGCAGAGCCCCATCCGCCAGCTGGCATGAGGCACCAGAAGGATGCAAGAGGCCATCAGCCCCAGAAGCCGCAGGGTTAACCTGACCGAGACTCAGGATAAAGGCTGAAAGATCGAAATCAGAGCCTGAATATCCCGAACCCGCTATTCAGGAGGATAAACCCGAAACTGCGCCGAGTTTAGAACCTCTCCGATGAAGAGGAGCTTCTGAGAGGGACACAGGTGTGACTTCGGCACATTGATGGAGAACCCCAGCAGGTGCAGGAGGTCAGCCGTAGTCTGGATGTGGCTGACTGTCTGGGGCGAGCCCGCCTTCATTAACCAGTCGTCGAGATAGGGGAAGACTGACACCCCTAATCTGCACAGATGAGCTGCGACCACCGCCATCACTTTCGTGAACACCCGAGGGGCACTGTTAAGGCCGAGGGGAGCGCGGTAAACTGAAAGTGCTCGTGGCCTACTGTGAACCGCAGGTAACACCTGTGTGCCGGCAGGACAGGGATGTGAAAATAAGTGTCCAGCAAGTCCAATGCTACCATCCAGTCTCCCAGGTCCAGGGCAGCTAAGACCTGAGCCAGTGTCAGCATCTTTAACTTCTCCTTCCGGAGGAAGCCTTTGACGTTCCGCAGGTCCAAAATAGGGCGTAGACCCGCTTTGCCCTTCTTGGGAAGTAGTGGGAGTAGCAACCACACCCTACTTCTGGCCCAGGAGCGCGCTCGATGGCCTCCTTAGCCAAGAGGGTCGTAAATTCCTCTCGCAGAAGATTCAAGTGATCCCCCAACACGCGGTAGTACTGCGGAGGTTTGGCTGGAGGGGCCATCTTGAAGGGGAGGGAGTAGCCCCTTTAGACGATTTGCAGCACCCACCTGTCCGACGTGATGGTACGCCAGTGGAGTAGGTGATGGCGAACCCTGCTTCCCACTGGCATCGAATGGGCATGAAATGCCGGATTAGGAAGGCTTAGAGGCAAATGCTGCAGGAGTGGATGTGGACTGACCCGGCACCGCCACGGCACTAACCACGTCCGCGACGGCATTGAGATTGGTTCTGCGGCCTGTGGCAGGCTGGACGTGTGGGGGCGCCCCTTCCTTGGCCACGAAAGGGGCGAAAAGCGGAAGTTTGCTGGCGTTGGCCTAGGCCCAAGGACTTGGCCGTAGCCCTTGTGTCCTAGAAACGCTCCAGCGCACTGTCCGCTTTGTCGACAAAGAGGCGACGGCCATCGAAGGGCATGTCCATGACCGTGGCCTGGACATCCCCTGAAAAGTTGGCGGACCTCAGCAAGGTGTGGCGGCGAACCACTACGGTCGTTGCAATTGCTCTACCCAGCGAGTCTGTGGTGTCAAGTCTACACCGGATCGAGTAGCGTGCTGCATCACGCCCTTTCGGCAGGGCTTGGGCGAGCCTTGTTCGGGCCTCCTCCGGGCACTGTGGCAGCACCTCCGCAACCGTATCCCACAGAGACTGGGTGTAACGGCCCAAAAGGCAGGCAGTGTTGACAGACCGCAGCCCCAAACTCAGGGAGGAGAACAGTTTTTTCCCAAAGTGATCATACCTTTTGGATTCCCGATCCGGAGGAGCGGTCGGGAATGCGGTCTGGGACATAGAGGCCTGGATCGCCAGGCTCTCGGGTGTGGGGTGAATGGACAGAAAGCAGGGGTCGCCCATAGCTGGGCGGTGGTGTCGGGCCACGTTCCGATCCACAGGGAGGCCTGTGGAGGGCTTGGACCAGGTGCCCTGCAGAACGTTGGAGAGGGCTTCGTTAAACAGCAGTAGAGGCTCCAAGGAGCTTGCCTGCGGTTTGAGCACCTCAGTGAGGAGGTTAGTCCTCGTGGCCACGGCAGGGAGCTCAAGAGCCAAGGCCTTGGCCGCCCTGTTCAACACAACGCTGTAAGCAGCCCCCTCCTCCGAAGCCACGGAGGGAGGAAAGACTAATCCAGTGTCGGGCGAAGTGTCCAGACCACTGGCCTCCCCCAGCTCTTCTGCCGAGTCCTGGCTCAACTGGCACTGCTGTGCCAGAGGGCCCTCAGACTCCTCCCAGTCCTCCTCGTCATCCATCTCCTGATAAGCAGGCAAAAATGATGGAGCCGGGTCGTAGGTGAAGGCCTCACCCACAGACGCCAGAGGCAGCGCCGATCAGACGCCGGACACGGACTGAAAATGGGGTAGACGTCGTCTGGGGATAGCGCAGGGAGCGACACCCTCGGAGTCGGCGCCAGCGGTGTCGTGAGGTCGACTGGCGACGACCCGGATCCAGGCTTGGATCCTGCGGGGCCCTGCAGTGTCGTGACCGGAGTCGACGACGGCGCCGGGGGCGAAACACCAGACGGCGCCAGAGCTGCCGGCCCGCTAGGGCTCGCAGTCGGACCCGCGGGGCACGAAGGTGCCTTGGCAGGTTCTGACAGAGGGAAGTGCGACATCATGACCGTGAGGAAAGCACTTATCTCATCTGGCGTCTCGTGCAGCCTAGGGACCGGCGGGTATGGAGCTTGACGCGGCGCCTGCGGCTCCGATGGAGCCGCGAGGGCGGTGTCGCCCGAACCCCTGGCCGTGTCGCGGGAGCGTCGGGGGGAGTCGGAAGAGCGAGGACGCCTCTTCTACTTCTTTTTCGAATGCCTCGACTTACCTGAGGACTTGGAGCCAGACGAGTGGTGGGGACTGAAGGAAGGTGGATATCTGACTATGGTTGCTCCCAACTCTTTGCCTGGTGTTTTGCTGGTTTTCGACTTAGTTGGCCTGGGATCCTGCTATTCAGGACCCCAGGCTTTCTGCTCTCTCTGTTAAAATGGACTCCATGTACCTTATGTACATAACTAATTGGATACTGAGTCACCTTATCAGCCCCTGTATAGTGCACCTTAGGTACCCAGGGCAAAGGTGAACTCAGGGCCTACCAGGGGCTGCAGCATGTATTATGCCACCCCTGGCTGGCCATCCAAATCTGACACAACTGGCTGATCAATCAGCTGGGGCAAGGTGGTGTAATCACCCTATATCTAACCCTAAAATGGACACATATTCTCCTATCAGTCACTCCTATGGCAGGCCTTATCAATCCTGAAGGCAGAGTGCTTGGAATTATGTGAGATGGTGCTCTAGCATGAGCTGAGCCTATCTGCAGCTTTCGGAACCAAGTCCTTTAGCTGTTTCCATGATAACGCTATACCATAAACTCTTAAGTGCATTATAATCCTCGCGGTTATTGCTAACTTTGGTATAGCATTATCAAAACAGGTCGAGTAAGGTGTCAGACGAATTGGAATACTACCCCCTCGCCAATTCTGGTGACGGGTGTAGCATTCCACCCTTCTGGAGGGACACACCATGTATGTAACTGTAAACCCCGATTAAAGTTAACTCGAGCCTCAGCATCACAAAATGGATGCTGCCACCACAGACACAAGTCTGACCTCCTGCTGCTGGGAGTCCTTCCAGCGAGGGAGGCTTGGACAAAGGGTTTCCTGCCTTGGGAGGTGCTAGCACTACCCCAGACAGGATTTTGTGTATTGGGTAGGACAGGGCTGAAAAGAATGACACAAGCCTGGGGCACACAAGGTGTCCCTGTGCATACACCGGTCTAAACCAGTTCCTGGGGCTCTCCAGCCCCAGTTCTGGCGCAAGACCGGACAAAGGATAGGGGGTGTAACCACCCCCGTTCCTGGTTCCACCCAGAGAAGGGACCTAGTCATAGTACAGCCCCCTTTAGCCGGATAAAGGTAGGAGCTGGTCCCATTCCAAATTGGATTATCCTGAACAACTTTACAAGAAGAAACTCTGGACTTCGACGTTCTGCTCCACAGAAGACTGAAGAATTTCCCTTGTGGGCAAGGAGTGTCCACCCTGCACAAGCAGGCACCATCAAGGGTCCAGCGGCCTCACTTTGTCGTCTTCCCTCGAGGATCCAGACTTCAGAGCCCGACGAGACCCGGATTCCCAGACCTCTTCGACCTCTACCTACATCTGCAGCACACATGAGATCCGTGGGTGCGACGAGACACGTGGGATCGGACAGCTTGAAAGAAACTGCACTTCGCTTCCAGCATGACTTCTGAGGTAACCTCGACGAAGTGCTTTGGGGATTGAGAAGCCCCAGCCCCGAGCAGCACCTGCACCGAAGATCAGCCCTCCAGCCTCCACGAGATCTGCGTGTGGCCCTTCTGCTTGCCTGCTGCTCGACGCCTTGTCTGGTCACTTGCCGGCTGGCTTGTGACCTCCTAGACGACGAACCTTGAAATCTTCACTGCTGGTCTGGTTGCTCCAGACTGGCCCTTGCTTCCCTGCAAAGGAGAAGCACCCCGGACCCTCCTGGTCTGCTCCAGAAGTCTTTTCCACTCACCGTGTGGGTTGCCTTTGCCAAGGCCTGTTGGCGCCGAATCCGGAACCAACACCGCCGACAGCGAGAGCCTGCGTGGGACAGCTGGTGCCTCCATCCTGGTCGAAGACACCTCCTGGTCCACGTGGCTGCAGAGTCAAGCATCCACTCTTCACCTGATCGCAACGACAGTATTGGTTCCTTCCTGGCTCCACTCCAGTCACTGGCTAGTGACTTTGAACATTGTCCCCTCTACTTTCAGGTCTTCAGCATCTCTGATCCACCCTTGGATCACACCGGACATCTTCCTCCTGCATCTTTTATTTCAGGCTCCATAGACTTCAAAGCAGAAACCAGACACGTCTTCGCACCTATGCACCCACGGGGTGAGGTAACACGAGCATTTCGGTGCTCAAGGGTAGATTGACTCTCCTAGTGTCCAGTTCCACAGTCGTTTTAGTCCTAACTAGTCAGGATTGTCCGTACTCACCTTTTTCTTGAACTGTACTGTCCATAGACGTTGTTACGCATCTCACGTGTGAGTTCACACTCTGCACACGTGTTCCGTGGGCCTCCTATTACTTACCTAAAGTTAGGATAGTGTAGTCCCAGCGATCCTACAGCCTCTGGACAGCTCCATTCCTTCTATCGACTTCCTTATACCCCCTTATACCCCTATGGTTTGTTGCGCCCCTAGGCCAACATTGTAAGTTGTGCAACTTAACGTATTTTTCCTAAGAGTCTTGTCATGTGCTTAGCCCTCTGATCTCATAAAGAGTTCAGAGGTGTTTGTTAGTTAATAAATATCTTGTTTATTTTCATAACTACCTGTGTGGTGTCCTTTCATTTGGTATTCAAGGGGTTATATGTGGTAAAACAGCTGGCTTCACATGCCAAAAGAGTTTAGCCTAAGACTGCTTTGTCCATGCTACCATTAGGATAGCTGGTCTATAAGGTTGACTTACAACCAATCACCATAAGGGTTGTTTGGACTGATACAAGGTGATCACTAGAATTAGTGAGCATCATATATCAGGCCAACTTCTCACATCAAGATCCCCCAGATGGGCTCCACACCATAGAGTGGAGCATACGTTACCACTCTGGCCACCAGAGAAGGAGGGTATAACTGCTTCCCTTGAGGCAAGTTGCTTGCAACAATCCATAATAGCAGCTCTGGTCCAGTGTCTGTGGAGATGGACCACCTCTTATAGAGCTCCTTTGTGTTGAAACCACTGCCCACGGAGGCACCACTGGAGGCAACTCATCTTCCAGCATGCATGGTTGACCAACAGTATGCAAGAAGCAAACAGACCGAGCAGATGCAAGACCTTCAGGACTGGAACCGCTGCTCCATTCTGAATAAGTGGAAGCATAGTCTGGATGTCTTGAATCCTCTGTAGAGGCGGAAAAGCTGGACTTTTACAGTAGTGTCCAGTACTGCACCAGGTGAGATTTGGGTACATTTATCAAAAACCCCAACTTGTATTGTTACTTGCAAATGATGCAGCACCATCTCTGGCGACTTTGCTTTAAACAGCCAGCCATCCAGATAGAGTAAAACAGGAATCCCCGACCTTTTGAGATGAGCTGCCACCACCGCCATCACCACCTTTGTGAAGACTTGCGGTGTGGAAGAAAGGCCCAAAGGTAGGACTGCAAACTGGCACCGTTGGCTCCACAGTGTGAAAATACACATCCTGTATATCTAGCAACACAATCCAGCTTTCCTTCTCCAGCGAAAGAACCTGAGCCAGGGTCAACATTTTGAATTTCTCCTGTTTGAAGTAAAAATTCTGAATTCTGAGGTCAAGGATCGGTCATGAAAGGCCATCCTTTTTGGGAATCCGAGAGTACTGAGTGTAGCACCTCTACCCATTTCCTGCTCCGGACCATCTCAAATGCACCCTTTTGCAGCAAAGACAGAACCTCCTGATGGAGAAGCAGACTATGCTCTTTTGAGCAAAAGCCTTGACTAGGGAGGGAAAGGAGAGGGGAACTCTCAGAAGGGTAGGGCATACCCATTCTCTTCGATGTTAAAAATCCAGAGATCTGTAGTAACAGACCTTGAATGCTGTAGAAAATGGGACACCCGTCCTCCCATAAGTATGTTCTAGGATGGTGGAACTAAAGCGGCTACCCTGCAACACCAGCTGGAGGGGCAGAAGATGAAGAGGAAACTTGCTGTTGTGCAGTAGCACACAGCCTACCTCTGCCCTTTCCCCTGTAGGGAAAGGGCAGAGGTTGGATTTGCCTGCTGCTGCCGGGCCCAAAAGGACAAGTTTATTCCAAAGTCGCAGAATTGCCCAAAGCTCCTGGTTTGAGACTGAAGTCCCAAAGACCTTGCTTTGGCTTCACTTTCCCCAGGACAAATCCAGCAACGTAGACTGGACATCAGGAGAGAAGCCCTAACCACACAACCATGCATGTCTCCTAGTAGCCCTGGCTACTGAATCTGCTGTGTCAGACCAGATTGTGTCAATTGGCAGGCAGCAGCTTGGGCATCCTACAACACATCTGAGAAATGCCCTTGTACCTCCTCGGGCAACTTTGGGACAACCTCCCAGGCTGAGTCCATGAGGGCATGGATATAGCGACCCAAAAAACAAGTGGCATTTGTAAAATTAAGGGCCATACTCCTTGACAAGAACACCTTCTTTGCTGATTGCTCTATGCACTTGGACTCCCTAAACACAGGTGTAGATGAGAAGGAACCTGCAGACAGCCTCAAAGAGCACGAAGCTTGGACCACCAAGCTTTACGGCAAAGGATGGGTACAAAGAAAATCAGGATCCACTCGAGCCATCTTGTACCACCTTCGCAACGGTCCAGGAAACAGCTGGAGTAGACATTGGCTTCTGCCAGACATCGAGAATGGGCTCTGTCAATGCCTCATTGAAGGGAAGTTAAGGTTCTGAAATAGAGGAAGGCGAACAGAG
This sequence comes from Lissotriton vulgaris, assembly GCF_964263255.1. Taxonomy (NCBI): domain Eukaryota; kingdom Metazoa; phylum Chordata; class Amphibia; order Caudata; family Salamandridae; genus Lissotriton; species Lissotriton vulgaris. The sequence continues at coordinate 191,497,729 of NC_141689.1, read as the reverse complement.
CACCTCTGTCAAAATATCAGACCCCCAACTCCGCTGTAGGATGAGGCAATTTCAAGAGGTCTCACGTCTTTCTGATTACAGCGTGATATGTGGTCACCTCCTGCGTCGGCAAGTCCTTTGCTGACCAAAGCTCCCAATCAGGAGAGGTGTCCATGCCACTAGCGTCCTGCAAAGCATCACAATCTGGGTCGGGATCTACAAGCTCTCCTTTCTCAGCCCTCCATGTTCCTCCTGGTACTCTTCTTCCGACAACAGTCTTTGCACCTCTCTCCGTGACCACCTCCTCGGAACCGGCGTTGGGGACGTCGGAGACTTCGGGATCGGCTTCAAAGGGAAGTCCCCAGGAGTTGAATCCAGTCAAGGTTGAGTCCGAGCCGGTTCGGAACCAGACGGCACCAGGATGAACCATCTAGAGGAGCCCGTCCCTTTAAAGACTGCAGCGGCGTTGAAAATCTCGGCGTCGGAAGAGGCCAACTCCCTCGAGCCAAGGCATGTACTGTGCCTGGGGAAAGTGAGGGAGCAAACCTCCCAGGGAATATGCCAACTGACCCATTGGGCCAACAGGCGCACCAGTAGGGTTTGCTGCTCTGGGGAGAAGCCAAACATCGCATTTATAAATGTGACTTATCTGATCCCAGAGCCGGGAAAGCAGGATACGTCAGATCTGGTACCACACGCTCCCGAGAAGTTAGAGGAGGCACTAAACTCAGCTCCTGTTATGGCGCCGGAGAGCCCAGAGCCAAAAGTGAAGTGGCTGACTTTAGCAACAGTGAAGGTGTTGCATCTCTCGGAGGTGGTGGAGTCATTGCTCTTGGAGCCGGAGGCTAGGCGGATTCACCTCCAGTGAAGGAGTCAGAGATCTCATCACTGAAATTAAGTCTGGGACTTGGGGACACAGACTTCGAAACATCTGTCGAAGAGTGATGCTGAGAACCATGGTGCTGTTTCTAGTGTGTGGAGTCAGACTTTAGGCGGGTCCCTGACCTCCTGCAACCCCTCTTCTGCTTTTTTGTCTTGCCCATGAATAATTTGACCTTATTCACCTTCAGCAATTTTGGATTCAAGCGCTTGCACGAATGTGGTGGTCCGATGAGAAACACCATAAACAAAATCTTCATGGGGGCCAGTGATGGACATCTGGCCCCACATTATCTGCATGACTTAAAAACAGACTTCCTCAGAGTAGTCACATTCGACAGCTACAAAGTTGAGACAATAGCAACAAAGAACATCCCAGAAATGGAGAGCCTGGGAAAAACCATTACATGGCAACGGCTTGGAAAAAAGGTATCTGACGTCAATTTTTTACTTATGGGTCGGATGATGTCAGGGGAAGAGCTTTTCCATTGTGACGTCCTCATCGACGTGGGAGAGCTGAGGAGAAAAGTTTCTGTGGAATGCTGCGCAATTGTGGGTAATTCAAAAGGTGAGGCATCCACAGGCAGATTTATCCATCAGAAATTAACAGTACAGAGAACACTTTCAAGATTGTGGCACAACTCAACTCATGGAATTCGGAGTGCTCAAATGAGTGCAGGAGAGGCCGTGGAGGGACAGGATCAATATTGCATCTTTTATGTCACTGTCCCAAACTCAACAGTTTCTGGGATCAGGTGCTAGATTACATTGAAGGGGTGTTTGATACCTCTAACCTTAGATTTCCAGTCTACATAATCCTTGGACTCCCTAAACCTCAGACAGTACCTCTATAATTCTCGTCGCGGGAAGCAAATGGCATTAGCTCTAGGTGCGGCACATCAAGCACATCACGGACAGGAGCGGCACATCAGGCACATAACTGACAGGAGCCCCCAGTACACTGCTTGGTTACATAAACTCTAGTCTTTTCAGGTTATGGACTGGGCTACCTTCATAGGTCTTCTATCAATTGGATTTAATGAAATGACTTACCCTACCTACTTGAGGCAACTTCGCGTTTGCCCACAACGGCTCCGCACTTGATTGCCTACCCCATCTATACACTTCGAGCCACCGACTCTATTACCCATTTAGTTTAGACATGACAATATCTTACCATCAACAACTTATCTACACCCTAGAATAAAGGTATTTGATAGGGTACCAATGAGCCAGTTTTAATCACTTTCTTCACTGCACTTTTTCCATCACTGTCTCCAGTCGCTGATTGTAGCACACACAGTCACCAACTTGATTTATTTTTATTTTGTTTGTCTTTCCCCCTCCCTATGCTCCATCCTGTGCGTGGCTACGCCAGGGTGTATCGTAAGCAGAGCCGATGATCAAGCATGTCCCACACATTTGTGTGTGAGTGAGGGCAGGTTTCAGAAACACAATTTGTGCCACTGCCTGTAAACCACTTCTTTCTCCTCTCTACCCCTTCTCGTGTTAGCATGTTGTATGAGGGGGTTTGGGGTAGATGAGTAGTTGACCCTCTCCCCTTTTCTTGTGTTAAGGAGAAATCTTCTTCAACAGCCAGTCGAAATAGGGGGAAGACTGGAACCCCTGATCTGCACAGATGAGCCGCGACCACCCCTATAGCTTTTGTGAACACCGGAGAGGCGCTAGTAAGGCCTAAGGGGAGCATGGTGAACAGAAAATGCTTGTGGCCTACTGTGAACCGTAGGTAACAACTGAGGCCTGGCATGATGGGAATTTGGAAGTCAGCGTCCTGCAAGTCCAACCCTACCATCCAGTCTCCATGGTCAAGGGCAGACAGGACCTGAGCCAATGTTAACATTTTGAACTAGTCTTTCTGAAGGAAGCAGTTGATGTCCCTGAGATCAAATATAGGACACAGGCCTTTGTCCTTCTTGGGCACCAGGGAGTAGAGGGAGTAACAACCACGGCCTACTTCTGGGACAGGGACTCGTTCAATAGCTCCCTTGGCCAAGAGAGCTGTAGCTTCCTGACGTAGAAGGGCCAAGTGTTCATCCGACATGCGATGGAGTGTAGGTGGCATGGAAGGAGGGGCAGTCTCGAAGGGGAGGGAGTAGCCTCTTCGGACTAACTGCTAAACCCACCTGCCCGACGTGATGATGTGTCAGTGGGGGAGGTGATGGCAGATCCTGTCGCCCACTGACAACTGAAAGGTCGAACTAGGAAGGCTTAGAGGCTGCTGCAGAGGGGGCTATGGGGAACTGGCCCACCCGCTGGACCCCGAACCCACAGCCTTGGGTCCCACATCCACGGCCGCGCAGAGGCTGGGTAGCTTGCGCTGGCCTGTGTCCCTGGGTGGAATGTAGTGAGGCACCTCTTCCTTAGCCAAGAAAGGGGCCAAAGGCAGACTGCACAGGACGAGAGGTGGCAGCGAGGCCCAAGGATCAAGCCGTAGCTCTAGAATCCTTAAAGTGCTTGAGCACACTTTCCACCTTCTCACCAAACAGGCGACGGCCATCAAAGAGTATGTCCAAAAGAGTCGATTGGACATCCACAGAAAAGCCAGAGGATCTCAGCTCGGTGCAGCGACTTAGGGGTACTGACGTAAAAATAATTCTACCAAGAGAGTCTGTGGTGTCCAGCCCACATCCGATGGAAAACTTTGTTGCGCCCCTCCCCTTCTTGACCGCATAGAGAATGTGTCCCGGGCCTTCTCTGGGCACTGTGACAGCACCTGTGCAACCGTGTCCCACAGAGAGTGGGTGTAATGGTTCCAAAAGACATGCAGTGTTCACCGACCGCATTCCTACGCTTGCGGAACAAAACCTTCTTCCCAAGATGGTCCAGCTTCTTGGATTCCCTATCTGGGGGAGCAGAAATGTTGAGGCTTGGACCACCATGCTCTCAGGGAAGGGTGTTGGGAAAGCAAAATTGGATTGCCTGGAGCCGGGCGGTGGTATCTGGTAATCATCCTATCCACAGGAGCCCCTGTGCTCGGCCTGGACCAAGTGCCCAGAAGGATGTCTGTGAGGGCCTCATTGAACGGCAGCAGGGGGTCCAAAGAGGCGCTGCTGGCTGAAGCACCTCAGTCAGGAGATTAGTGCAGACTGCTGCCGAAGGATGCTCAATGTAGGAAGGTAGATCCTGACTATGGTTGCACCCAACTTTTTGCCTTGTGCTTTAGCTGGTTTTTGACCCCAGGCCTACTGCTCTCTCTGTAAAGCACAAGTTACTACTTGTGTAACGATATATCTGTAAGAGACATTAGTTAGTGATAGATTCCTTACCTTAGAATATCCCCAGGCGTCAGACTGGATCCGGAAACTTTTGCGTAGCAATACCCCTGCGCGCTGGTAGGCGTCATCTGCGGCTCCGCGTCCGTCGTCGGCGTCGTGAGCGCCGGGATGACGTCGGAGTACTTAGACGGCGCCCATGCGCGCTGACGTCAGTTCTGATAACACAGCTTTTCCGCGCCAGATACGCAGAGCCATGATAGAACTAACACTGGTGCCATGAAACTAGGGCCCTGAAAGGGGATGACCTTAACCCTAGATATCGGTTCGCAGAACGGGGAGGATGGGTGGGTCGGTAAGGAATCTATCACTAACTAATGTCTCTTACAGATATATCGTTACACAAGTAGTAACTTGTGCATCTGAAAGAGACACGTTCGTGATAGATTCCTTACCTTAGAATAGATACCCCAGCAATACCAACCCCGGTGGTGGGTCTGCGAACCAATATCACACCAGAAAGTCCTGGAGGACGGAACGGCCAAAGAAGCCATCCCTCCGGACTTGACCATCCAGGCAGTAGTGTCTTGCAAACGTGTGCAGCGAGGCCCACGTAGCTGCCTGGCAAATGTCCTGCAGGGGGACACCGCGGCCCAGGGCGGTTGTCGTCGCCGTGGCCCGAGTGGAGTGAGCCCGCAATCCAGCTGGGGGCTCCTTCCTCGCCATGGAGTAACATGCTTGGATACACAGGATGATCCACCTAGAGATGGTCCTCTTGTGCACAGCCTTTCCCTTCTTCGCGCCCACGTAACCAACGAAGAGTTGGTCATCCACCCGGAATTGGCGTGTGCGATCTAGGTAGTAGGAGAGCGCACGTTTTGGATCCAGACGGTGGAGCCTCTCCTCCTCTTTCGAGGGATGCGGAGGCGGAAAGAAGGTGGGCAAAGTGATGGACTGCCCGATGTGGAAGGCCGTGACAACCTTGGGCAGAAAGGAAGGCCGTGTACGTAACACCACCTTATCAGGATGAACAGACAGGAAAGGTGGAGAAGAAGAAAGAGCCTGGAGCTCACTCACCCTCCTGGCAGAGGTGATGGCAACCAGGAATGCCGTCTTTAGAGTAAGGAGACGAAGAGGGCAGTTATGAAGTGGCTCAAAGGGAGCACACATCAGATAGGGGAGAACCAGATTCAAGTCCCACTGGGGCATCACGAAGGGAACAGGAGGGAACATGTGCGTGATGCCCTTCAGAAATCTACTTACAATAGGGGACTTGAATAAAGAAGGCTGATCTGGTAGCCTTAAGAAGGCTGATAGAGCAGAAAGGTACCCCTTAAGAGTGCCCAGAGCAGAGCCCTGCTGGGCAAGGGAAAGAAGAAAGAGCAGCACTTCCGAAAGGGGTGCAGAGAGAGGATCCACAGCCTTTGCTGTGCACCATGCCACAAATCTGTTCCACCGGCAGGCGTATACCGACTTTGTGGAGGGACGCCTGGCTGCCAGAATGATATCACAGACTTCGGGAGGCAAGTCAAATGGCCTCAACTGCCGCCGCTCAATCTCCAAGCTTGTAGGTGGAGACTGGACAGGTTCGGGTGCAGGACCGTCCCCTGCTGCTGCGACAGAAGGTCCTCCCGAAGAGGCAGACGAATCGGGGGATCGACTGACATGCTGAGTAGCTCGGGATACCAGTATCTTCGTGCCCAGTCCGGAGCCACAAGGATAACCTGGGCCCGGTCGCGCCTGATCTTCTTCAGCACTCTGGGCAGAAGTGGTATAGGCGGAAAGGCGTACAACAGACCGCAGCTCCACTCGCGACGAAAAGCGTCTCCGAGCGAGTGCCGCCTTGGAAATTCCAACGCGCAGAACTGATGACATTGCGCGTTCTCTTCTGTGGCGAATAGATCTAACCAAGGCTCTCCCCACTGCTGAAAGAGACCTTGCGCCACGTCCGAGTTCAGACGCCATTCGTGATCCATCATGCACCGACGGCTGAGTTCGTCCGCCCTGGCATTCAGAGAGCCTGCCAGGTGTTGAACCACCAGGGTCACGCCCTGATGTTCCAGCCATTGCCATAGGCGCAGAGCCTCCTGGCAAAGGGTCCACGACCCCACTCCGCCCTGTTTGTTGCAGTACCACATGGCGGTGGTGTTGTCGGTGAACACTTGCACTATGCTCCCCCTGACAGAGGGGAGGAATGCCTTCAGTGCAAGACGAATCGCCCTCCGCTCCAGAAGGTTGATATGGAGCCGGGACTCCGCCGGAGACCAGAGGCCTCTGATCTCCGCCTCTCCCATGTGGCCTCCCCAGCCCTGGAGGGACGCGTCCGTCACAACTACGTGCTCCGGCTGGGGTAGGGAGAGGGGTCTGCCACTGACCCAGTCGCGGTCCGTGAGCCACCACTGCAGTTGCCTCACAGTGCCCTCTGAGATCAGGACATGATCGGATAGGTTGCCCTGATGCTGGGCCCACTGAAACTTCAGGTCCCACTGCAGAGCCCGCATCCGCCACCTGGCGTGACGCACCAGAAGGATGCAGGAGGCCATCAGTCCCAGAAGCCGCAGCGTCAACCTGACCGAGACCCGGGATAACGGCTGGAAGATTGGAATCAGAGCCTGAATATCCCGAACCCGCTGTTCGGGTGGGTAAACCCGAAACTGCGCCGAGTCGAGAACCGCTCCGATGAAGAGGAGCTTTTGAGAGGGACACAGGTGTGACTTCGGCACATTGATGGAGAACCCCAGCAAGTGCAGGAGGTCGGCCGTAGTCTGGAGGTGGCTGACGACTGTCTGGGGCGAGCCCGCCTTCAACAACCAGTCGTCGAGGTAGGGGAAGACTGATACCCCCTGCCTGCGCAGATGGGCTGCGACCACCGCCATCACCTTCGTGAACACCCGTGGGGCGCTGGTAAGGCCGAAGGGGAGCACGGTAAACTGAAAGTGCTCTTGGCCTACCGTGAACCGCAGGTAACGCCGGTGGGCCGGCAAGACGGGGATGTGGAAATAGGCGTCCTGCAAGTCCAACGCTACCATCCAGTCTCCTGGGTCCAGGGCAGCCAGGACCTGAGCCAAAGTGAGCATCTTGAACTTCTCCGTCCGGAGGAAGCCGTTGACGTTCCGCAGATCCAAGATAGGGCGTAGGCCCCCTTTGCCCTTCGTGGGTACCAGAAAGTAGTGGGAGTAACAACCACGTCCTACTTCTGGCCCAGGAACGCGCTCGATGGCCCTCTTGGCCAAGAGGGCCGAAACCTCCTCTTGCAGAAGTTGCAAGTGATCCCCCGACACACGGTGGTATTGAGGTGGCATGGATGGAGGGGATGACTCAAAGGGGAGGGAGAAGCCCCTTCGGACAATTTGCAGCACCCACCTGTCCGAAGTGACTGTATGCCAGTGGGAGAGGTGATGGCGAACCCTGCCTCCCACAGGCGTCACATGGGCCTGAAAACTCGGAAGGTTTCGAGGCAGGGGCTGCTGAGGGAGGTGTGGCCCCGACCACCGCCACGGCGGTTTCCACGTCCGCCACCGCGTTGCTGAACATTCTGCGGCGCGTGGCTGACGGTACGTGGTGGGGCGCCCCTTCCGTGGCCACGAAAGGAGCGAAAGGCACCCGATTGCTGGCGTGGGGCCGTAAGGCCCAAGGACTTGGCCGTGGCCCTGGAGTCCTTGAAACGTTCCAGCGCATGGTCTGCCTTGTCGCCGAAGAGGCGACGGCCATCAAACGGCATGTCCAGGAGGGTGGCCTGGACATCGGCCGAGAAGTTGGCGGACCTCAACCAGGCGTGGCGTCGAACCGCCACCGTCGTTGCCATCGCCCTGCCCAGTGAGTCCGTAGTATCCAGCCCACACCGGATAGAAAAGCGTGCTGCATCTCTGCCGTCCGCCAGGGCTTGGCTGAGTTTAGCCTGGACCTCCTCCGGGCATCTAGGCAGCACCTCCGCAACCGTGTCCCACAGGGTGTGGGTGTAGCGGCCCAAGAGACAGGCGGTGTTCACAGACCGCAGCCCTAGGCTCACAGACGAGAAAACCTTCTTCCCGAACTGTTCATATCTCTTGGATTCCCTGTCGGGCAGGGCCGACGGGAATGCGTTTTGGGAGTTTGAGGACTGGATGACCAGACTCTCGGGGGTGGGATGGGTGGACAAAAAGCATGGGTCGCCCGGTGCCGGGCGGTAGCGTCTGGCCACGTTCCTGTCCACAGGGGGGCCTGTGGCGGGCTTGGACCAAGTGCCCAGAAGAACGTCACATAAGGCCTCATTGAACGGCAGGAGGGGCTCCGTTTGAGGACCTCAGTGAGGAGATTAGTCCTCACGGCCGCGACGGGGAGCTGAAGGTTTAGGGCCTTAGCTGCCTTCGTCAACACTACGCTGTAAGCAGAACCCGCCTCCGAAGCCACAGTCGGGGGCGACGTAAATCCAGTGTCTGGCGAGGTGTCAATACCACCGGCCTCCCCAAGCTCATATGTCCAGTCCTGATGTGACTGGCAATCACGTGCCAGAGGGTCCTCGGACCCCTCCCATTGCTCCTCGTCACCTGGCTCCTGGAGACCAGGATTAACAGCCAGGGCCTCCTCGTGGAGATAAAATTCTCCAAAGGCCGACGGAATCGGCGCCCAGCGGCGCCCCTCCGACTCCTGAGTAGGACCGTAGGGAACATTGGGGGCGGCAACCACATCGGCTGCCGGGGACGACACCTGAAGGGACGGCGCCGGCGAGGTCGTAAGGTCGACCGGCGAGGTCCCGGATCCGGAGCCGGATCCAGCGAGGTCGTGCGGCGCCGGGACCGAAGTCGCCAGCGGCGCCGGGGCCGAAGCACCCGACGTCGTCGGGGCCGAAGCGCCCGACCCGGAAGGACCTCCAGACGGAGCCGATCGGCCCGAAGGCGCCACGGGAACCGACTGGGGAGGGAGGGCCCTCATGGCCATGAGGTACCTCTCGACCTCCTCCTGCGACGCGCCGTGCCCAGGGACCCGAAGGTGTGGGGCATGCGGCGACGCTTGCGACTCCCGCGGAGCCGCGTGGGCGGTGTCGCCCGAGTCCCCGGCCGCATCGTGCGAGCGTCGGGGCGGGTCGGAGGATCGATGGTGTCGCTCCGACCTCTCATGCCTCTTACCTGAGGACTTGGAACCAGACGATCGGTGTCCACTCCCGGAACGTCGATGACTCCGACCTCGCGACCTGTCCCTCGACCTCCCGTGGGACCGGGACCGGGACCTGGAGCGGCGCGGGGCCGACTGCCTCAGCTCGAGACGCTTGCGGGACCGCTCCCGCCTAGCCTTCGACGTCAGGGCCCGGCAGTCGGAGCAGGATCGATCGTCGTGGTCGAGGCCTAAGCACTTCAGGCACCGGCGATGGGGGTCCGTGACCGACATGAGTCGGCCGCACTTCGAACAAGGCTTGAACCCGGGCATCCCTGGCACCGATAGTCGAGAAGTCGACTAAATAGAAGATCAAAAAGATCAAAAGTTTTCAGTCAAAAAGTGACTGGGGGTAGAGCTTCTTCCGGATCTGCGCTAGCTGGCGCGGAAAAAAGAAGAACTGACGTCAGCGCGCATGGGCGCCGTCTAAGTACTCCGACGACGTCATCCCGGCGCTCACGACGCCGACGACGGACGCGGAGCCGCAGACGACCCCTACCAGCGCGCAGGGGTATTGCTACGCAAAAGTTTCCGGATCCAGTCTGACGCCTGGGGATATTCTAAGGTAAGGAATCTATCACTAACGTGTCTCTTTCAGATATGGATTCCATGTACCTTAGGTACATATCTAATTAGATACTGAGTCACCTCATCAGCCCCTGTACGGTGTACCTTAGGTACCGAGGGCATAGGTGTACCCAGGGCCTACCAGGGGCTGCAGCATGTATTATGCCACCCCTGGCTGGCCATCTAAATCTGACACAACTGGCTGCACGACAGCTGGGGCAAGGTGGTGTAATCACCCTTTGCTTTAGATATAGTATACCTATATCTAACCCTAAAATGGACACATATATTCCTATCAGTCACTCCTATGGCAGACCTTAACAATCCTGAAGGCAGAGTGCGTGGAATTATGTGAGATGGTGCTCTGGCATGAGCTGAGCCCGTCTGCAGCTTGCGGAACCAAGTCCTAATAGCTGTTCTATGATAACGCGTACCATATACTCTTAAGTGCCTTATAATCCTCGCGGTTATTTGCCAACTCTGGTATCGCTTTATCAAAACATGTCGAGTAAGGTGTCATACGAATTGGAATACTAACCCCTCGCCAATTCTGGCGACGGGCTTAACATTCCACCCTTCTAGAGGGACACGACATGTATGTAACTGTGAACCCCGGTTAAAGTTAACTCGAGCCTCAGCATCACAAAATGGATGCTGCCACCACAGACACAAGTCTGACCCCCTGCAGCTGGGAGTCCTTCCAGCGAGGGGAGCTTGGACAAAGGGTTTCCTGTCAGGGGCGGTGCTAGCACCATCCCAGACAGGGTTTTGTGTATCCTAGGTAGGCAGGGCTGAATAGGAAGGTGACTGCAAGTGGCACCCCGGTGCTCCCTATGCATCTGCCGGCTTGAACCAGTTCCAGGGGCACACCAGCCCCTGAGCTGGGGAAAGTCCGGCATGGGAGAGGGGTGTAACCACCCCCTTCCTGGTCCCACCCATGGGCAGGACCTAGTCCCGTACCAGCCCCTTTCTTTAGAATAAAGGTGGGAGCGGGGACCCTTCCAAATTAGATCATCTTTGAATCCTGAAACTACTTTCTACGAAAGGAACTCTCAACTTCTTCTCAAGATTTCTCCCTTGTGACTAAGGAGTAGTCACCATGCAGCAGCAGGCACCAACTAAGTATCTTGCGGTTTGCTAAGACGTCCTTCCTCCGGAACCAGACCGACCAGCACGACGAGACCCGGACTCCCTGCCCTCTCTGACCTCTACCTGCCTCTACAGCACAGCTGCGAACCGTGGGTGCGACGAGACCAGTGGACCCAGCGACCATCAGAGCCAGCACGACACTGACCTAGCACGACCGCCGAGGGACCCTCGAGTGGGTGCATTGGGGTAAGAGAAGCCCCAACCCCAAGCAGCACGAGCACCGAAGACCAGCCCCCCAGCATCAACCAGATCTGCATGGGGCCCTTTTGCTTCTGTGTCGCTTGCCACGTTGTCCGGTCACTTGCCCGTTGGCTAGTGACCCTCTTGACGACGTCCTACGTTTATTTTGCCGCTGGTCTAGCTCCTCTGGACTGGCACTAGTCTCCTCCTGAAGGGGACCTTCCTCGGACCCTCCTGGTCCACCCAAGACGCCATTTTGTGTCGCCACGTGGGCTTGCCGTAGCCAAGGCTTGTTGCCTCCTTCACCGGTTCCAGCATTGCCTGCAGCAGACATCCGACGTGGGACAGCTCGCAGACCTCCAGCCTGGTCGACATCAGCGCCCCTGGTCCGTGCAGCAGCAGAATCCAGTGTCACCTCTTCGCCTGGCTGAGTGACCTCGTCCGGTGCCATCCTGGTGCCCACCTAATCACTGGCTAGTGATTCAGAACTTGGTCCCCTCTGCTTACAGGTACTCTTTTTCAGCTGATCCAGTCCTTGGATCAGCCCGGAACATCTTCACTGGTCGCCTGCCAGCAACTTCCACTTCAGGCTCCTGGTTCATCAACGAGGATTCCCGACGACACTTGAACCCTATGCAGCCGCAGCCCCTGGGCTAGGTAAACCGAGTACCCCGGGGCTCCAGCGTAGACCAACTCTCCAAGTGTCTAGATCCACTTTCGTTTTTGACCTACCTAGTCGGGTTCGCCCAAGAACACTAACTTTTGCATTTACTAGTATCCATAGACTTTGTCCCGCATCACGCGTGAGTTCCCACTCTGCACACGGCATTCCTAGACCTCCTGCTTCTAATCCAAGGGTTCAGCATTGTAGGCCTAGCGATTCCAAAGTCTCTGAGATTAGTACTTACCTGCTAGTAATTTCGCATTCCACTTTTGTAGTATATGGTTTTCCGTGCCCCTCGGGCATTTGCGTAAATTGTGCGACTTTCAGTATTTCTTTAAGAGTTTTGTATTGTACTTAGCGCCCTGTCCTCATAAAGAGTCCAGGGCTGTTGTGTTATAAATAAATATCCTTTTATTTTCATAACAACTTGTGTGGTGTCCTTTCACTTGGTGTTCAAGGGGGTATATGTGATGGTATAACAGCTGGCTTAACACGCCCTCTAGAGTTTAGTCTAAAGACTGCTCTTGTCCATGCTACTAGGATAGCTGGTCTATAAGGTTGACTTACAACCAATCATCAATAAGGGTCGTTTGGACTGATACATAGCGATCACTAGAATAGCGAACATTGCATATCAGGCCAACTTCTCACACTCAAGGCCTAGCCGCCCTGCACAACACCATCACTTTCTCCCCCTACCGTGGCCACAGTAGGGGAAGAAACCATACCAACTTCTGGGGAGGTATCCTGACCACTGGCCTCACCCAACTCCTTCCTTCAGGCCGGCTCCTCAAGCTGGTCTGCCAAAGGGTCAACAGACCCCTCCAAGTTCTCCTCACCCTCCGCTGGTTGCCACTCAGGGCGATAGGGAACGCTAGGGTAGAACAGTGGTACAAAACTACCAGTTGGTGCCTGTAACGGCGCCGTTTCAAAGACGAGGGGGAGGCTGCCGTCGATGCCGGCCGGGGACACAACCGGCGTAGGAGGTGGCAGAGGCTTCGCCAGAGCTATCGGTGCCAGAGGAGGCGTGATGAGGTTGACCGGTATCTATCTGCATTCATGGAACCCTGCGGCACTGGGGTTGAAGTTGCCGGCATCGAAGGCCTAGAGCCCCCAGCCAAGTCCACGGGGCAGGAAGGCAGCGGACTTGGCCTGCCCAAAGATGGAGCGGAGAGCTTCGTAAAATGCACAAAGCTGGGCAGGGGACGCTCCGGCACCCAGGAATGGAGGGAAGCTCGGAGCTGAAGGACGACTACCTTCCGCTTCTCATGTCAGGGGACAGACGGGGAGAAGTCGAAGAGCGACTGTGCTTCGCCTTCTTCTTGTTCTTTGACTTAACTGAAGTATTCGATGAGGAGTGATGGTGAGGACTCCGCGACCGGTCCCGGGACCTCCCTCTCGACAGGGACTCTAGTGGCACGGAGCTGACTGCCGGGCCCCCAGAAGCTTTCAGGACTGCTCCCGCAAAGACTTCGGGTTCATTGTCCGACTGTCGGAGCATGACTTCAGGTCGCAGTCATGGTTCAGGCACCAGAGGCACACTAAGTGTGGGTCCGTGACCGACATCAACTTGTGACCGGAGTCACATGGTTTGAAGTTGGTCCAACAATGGGACTGTACTACGTGCCCCAGGAGTCTAAACACTCGAAAAAGAGGTTGATAAAAGTAAAAAAAAGTGCTAGTCAAAAAGTGACTAAGGGTACCGCTCTCTCTGGATCTGCGCTGGCTGCCGCGGAAAAAGAAAGAACTGATGTCTCAGTAGATACTGCAACATCATTCAGCGATCACGACGCAAGCGCGGAGTCGACCAAAGCCAACTACTGAAGCGCAAGGGTACTGCTGAAGACAAATTTTCCGGAGCCAGTCCAACGCCTGGCGGTAATCCTAAGGTAAGGAATCTATAAATAATAGTCTCTTTCAGATACCACTTTTCTGCAGCATCAATAAAAAGAACTGATCCATAAATAGGATTTGGCGGACTATACAGCCCTTAAGGGCTATTGGAAAGGGGCGACCATTCGGTCCCCCCGAACGTATGGTGGAGTACCTCGATCCCCCCGGGAAGCCATCTTGGGCGGGAGGCGAGTCTCGGCTGGTATGCCCGAAGCGGCGTAGCCGGGGCGCGCCTTTTCCCGCCCTAGAGTGGGCTGGCCTAGACACCGACGCGGCCGGCCACGCCCTCGGAGGCAGGCGGGGGCGGGTTCACGCCCACCCTGAAGACGGATAAAAGGAGCGGAAGCCCAAGAAAGCATCCTCTTGTTCCTGTGCTCTGAAGCTGCACCTCCCCGCTGCACGTGAGCTCGAGACGGAACGAAGAGCCAATTTTGAGCGTTGTAATCTTTCTTTTGTCTTACAGATATCCCGTCTGAGAATGCCCAAGAAAGTCGGAAAGCGGGTCGGTACCGAGGAGATGCTCCGCATGCTCATGAAGGAGATAGCCGATCTGAAGAAAAAGGTCGAGGCTAAGGACGGGGAGGGAGGATCGAAGCGGCCTTTGCAGGGAACGATCCCCGGTGGAAAAAGCAAGAGGCCCAGAAGGGGAGCACTTGGGGGAGAGACCCCGGTTCCCGAAACTCTACGAGAGGAGCCAACCCCGGTGCCGAAAGAGGGGAATCCATTCCCTGTGGTGGTCACCCCCGTGAACAGGGAGGATATGCCCCCCGAGTTAGCGGCACAATTGGCAGCGTGGTTGGGAAACGATAGCGAGGGCGCCACGGCTGACGACGCCCGAGCAGTAATGAGGCAACTGCGTGAATCTAGGGAGGCTGCGAAGGCGCCATCTTCTATTCCCCCGCAGGTCCCGGCGGCTGGAAGTACACCAGGCCCAAGTTCGGCGACAAGCGCGGGGTCTACTTCAGGTAAGAGGCCTTTGCCGATTGTGGGGGAGGAGTCTGTACCTTCTCGAAAGGAGAAGATTGCCCAGCACGTCCCACAAGAAATCAAGGAACGATCTGGGCGGATAAATATGTAAACATGTTTTCATTGCTTACCGATCATTATGAGATCGAACATGTGAAGAGTCAGAAGGAGCTCATGCATCCGAGTGTTTGGCGCGCAAAAATGGCCGCCTTTAAGGTCGACGAGACCATTGGTACTTGGGGCAGAGCGTGGGGTATTTTTACTTCCATCATGGGTGAGCGCAGGCCCGAGTTGTTGACAGAGTTACCCATTTATCAGTCACGCATTATGGAGTATTCTGTGGCATATGGGGGCAACCAGTGGTTCTGCTATGACAATCTGTTTAGAAAAGCTAAAGAGCACAACCCATTGTTGTCTTGGGATTGTTACGACTCCGTGTCTTGGCAGAAAATGGAGAGTACAGGGATGTTGAAGGTTCCATTGGTAGGGAGTAACGGGGGGGAATCCCCCCGCCAAAACTCTGGGACACCCTTTCGGACGGGTGCAGGTAACGAGTACCACTCGAAGCCGAGTGGCAACACAGGTAAAAGGGGGATCTGTTGGAATTTTAACAGAGGCAAATGTACTAGGCCCCAGGGGTCATGCAAATTCAGACATGAGTGTGGGGGGTGCGGGCAGCCATCCCATCCTGAGTCCATGTGCAGAGCCAAAACGGGTGATAACGGTGGTAAGGGAGGCGCCAAACAGGTCTAATATAGTCCGAGGGGCGCCTTTACCGACCCCGATTGATACCATGGCAATGATTCCTTGGCTCAGCGAATACCCGGATCATGCTTCCGCTGGGGTGTTACGGAACGGGTTTTCATATGGTTTCCGCATCCCAGTGGGGGATTTTCAGGGGTTACCAAACTGTAAGAATCAAATGTCGGTCTTACAGCACACGGCGGTGGTGCAGGTAAAGATTGAGAAAGAGGTGACTCGAGGTCGTGTCGCCGGTCCATTCGATTTGCCACCGGTTGCTAACTTTGTGTGTTCTCCTCTAGGGGTGGTCCCCAAGAAGGACCCGGGTGAGTTTCGGCTGATACATAATTTGTCAGCCCCACGTGGTCTTTCCGTGAATGACGCGATAGACCCGGAAGTATGTTCGGTGCGGTACGCATCCTTCGATGAGGCCGTTGCCATGTTGAATCGCCTGGGGCCCGGGACGCTGATGGCCAAATCGGACATCGAGTCAGCGTTCCGGTTGCTCCCGGTACACCCAGACGATCAGCGTCTCCTTGGTTTTCAGTTTCAGGGTCGCTTTTACATGGACAGATGTATGCCAATGGGATGCTCGATTTCATGTGCCTATTTCGAGAAGTTCAGTTGTTTTCTGCAGTGGGTATTCATGAGGAAGACAGGTTTTCAGCATGTTATGCATTATCTCGATGACTTTCTGTTTTTGGGGGCGGCCGGGGATTCTGAGTGTGGACAGGCTTTACATGAATTTTGTGTCCTAATGGATCAATTCGGTGTGCCATTGGCGCCAGGTAAGACTGTGGGTCCCTCGACCTTGATCGAGTTTCTGGGGATCGAGCTCGACTCGGTGGAAGGTTGTTTTCGATTACCCAAGGAAAAAGTGTTAAAATTCAGATTTTCCCTTGAGAAATGTATTCGTGCAACGAAAGTTAACCTGCATCAGTTGCAACAGGTGGTGGGTCAGTTGAATTTTGCCCTAAGAATAATGCCAATGGCGCGCCCTTTTTCCCGCTCGATTGCACAATCCATGGTCGGCTTGAAGGAAAGACATCATCGCACAAGACTCTCGGCAGAGGTTCGCCAGGACATGCGCATTTGGATTGCATTCCTGGCGGATTTCAATGGTCGAATTGTCTGGAACAAACCAGCGGTGTCTTCCGAGGAGTTGGGGCTCTGGACAGACTCGGCGGGGAGTATGGGTTTTGGCGCCATATTGGGTACACAATGGTCGGCTCAAAAATGGCCGTCATGGTGGCATGAGTGCGGGTTGACGAGCAACATTGCTTTTCTCGAACTGTTCCCTATTCTGGTGGCTTTGAAAACATGGCCAGAAGGGTTTAGGGATCACTCTGTGGTGTTCTGGTCTGATAACATGACCGTGGTTGAGTGTATCAATAGTCAGGCAGCACGATGCAAATTGATTCTGAGATTTCTCAAGGAAATTGTGTTGTTATGCATGC
Source organism: Lissotriton vulgaris (assembly GCF_964263255.1). Lineage (NCBI taxonomy): Eukaryota > Metazoa > Chordata > Amphibia > Caudata > Salamandridae > Lissotriton > Lissotriton vulgaris. The sequence goes on along the minus strand of NC_141689.1, from coordinate 191,480,891 downwards.
AACTGAATGTACTGTTTAGGGCGCGACACGTGCCGGGGGTGATGAACCAAGCGGCTGATGCGCTTTCTCGTTTCCGTATGCAGGCCTTCTGGGGTTTTCTGCCCACAGCGGACCCGGTGGCGGCACCCTTTCCCGAAGCTCTCTGGTCTCTCGTGCCCCGAACTACAAAACCTCGTGGGAGAGAGTTTAGCACCCAGGACGAGGAAGGCATATGAAGGGGCGTTCCGTTCCTATTGGGCCTTTTTGGGTACTGACGGGGGGGAGTTTTGAGGTCAGGAAGAGTTTGTAGTGAAATTCCTGCTCTCTTTACATCAGGCAGGCAAGTCAGTAGCTACGGCCCAGAGGCATCGGGCCGCCATTTCCTTTATGGCAAGGGCTCATGGGATCCAGGACCCGACAGCGTCTTTCGTTGTGCAGAAAGCGCTACGTGGGTGGCAACGCCTTGAGGGTCGCAGAGTAGACGATAGGCACCCGATAGGTCTGGATAGGTTGGCCCTGTTATTGTCCGTGCTACCGGTAACATGTTCATCCCAGTACGAGGCAGTGTTGTTCCGAGCCGCATTTGCATTAGCATTCCATGGGGCTATGCGGGTAAGCGTATTAGTGGCAAAGAACAAGCAGGATACGATGGGGGGACTGTGCCGGGAACACATTCAGGTCAGGGAGGAGACAATGACGGTCTCGTTTGTCAGGTCCAAATCCGATCAGGGTGCAATCGGGGACTGCGTAATCATCCAGAGGATCCCCGGGTCTTCCATGTGCCCTGTTGTGTGCGTAGAGGAATATTTAGCGCAGAGGGTGGCAGCATGGGGGGGGACCTTGTTGAGACACGCTGACGCCACCCCACTGACGAGGTTTCAGTTTCAGCGGGTGCTTGCGATGTCGATTTCGGCCGCGGGCTTGAACCCCGGCGACTTTGGGACCCATTCCTTTCGGATAGGGGCTGCTACAGAGGCTACAGCCAGGGGTCTGAATGTTGAACAAGTAAAACGTGTGGGGCGTTGGTCCTCGAACTGTTATAAGAGGTATGTGCGGTTGCACATGTTGTGAAGCTGTAATGATGTACTCACGCTTCTTGTTTTTGTTTGGTTTTTCAGTTGCGCAAGCCTACGAGGCGGGGCGGACTGTGCAGTCGACCCGACACCGGGGGGCCAGCGGTCAGACATCACCGGCTGTGAAAAAAGAGGTGTGGGTCGTGGGCCACTCATACGTGAGGCGTGCCGCGGACATATTCAAAGCAGGTGACATGATTCACGTGGCCGGGGAATACGGGTACAGTGTGTCCTTCTACGGTAAGGGCGGGCTCTGTATTGACCAGTTTCAATCATTTATTGAGGGTTTGTTAGGGCGGACGAGGTCACCGCCGTCTGTAGTCATAGTACATCTTGGGGGCAATGATTTGGTGGCCACTGGTAGACGACTTCTTCTTGAGGCGATGCTTTCCACGGTAAGTTGGTTGGCGAGAAGAGTTCCAGGGTGCACGATCGCATGGTCCCATATGATCCCACGGAAAGTGTGGCGGGGGGCTATTTCTGTTTCTGCTCTGAATCATTCAGTAAGGAAGATTAATAATAAAGTGAGTAGATTGTTCCGTTCAAGTACACTGCATTCTATTTCGCATGGTTGTATTAAAGGGGACAGTATGTATTTGGGGGATGGTGTTCATTTGTCCCGGATAGGGAACGAGTTACTCATAGGAGACCTGATAGCCTGGCTAAAGACGTTATGACATGACCTTTAGGCAGGAGTGTTGTGGGGGGTCCGGATAGCCGGTCAACTATCCGGCCTGTGGCGGTAAGGTCATGATCGGTGAGCAGTAATTCGAAGATCCCTATGAGGGGGCGTCACCCATTACGGATGGGAGCGCGCGGGGGAGGTGGCCAATTGGCCCCTCAACGGGGAGGCGGCCCTGTCTAAGGAGAGGCCGCCGGAAGGAAAGGAAAGGTGGTCAAGGCCCCTTCCTGGATAGGAGGGGCTACGGCCCCTCCTGGGGAATTTCCCGGGGCCAGGACATCTGCGACGGCAGATGGGTAAGTTGTGTGGGGTGCGGGAGGGGGTTTACGCTACCTTTTAGACACCTCACACGAGTCCTCGAACGACCGTTAAATGGCGTCGAGTGTATTGGGGCCCCCGTCAAGTACAAAGGGAAATTGGTAGATGCACTTGAGGTACGCCTCTGTGCGGTCACTCCTCTCACAAGTGAGGGGGGTATTTCTGGTTTAGGGATCTGACACCGGTTACGACCTTGCCGTTGGCCCTTAACGTTAGGATGTACAATTTCAAGTCAAATGTTTTGTAGGATGTTAGTTCGGCTAGGAGAACCTTTGTATTAGAGATCTGTTAAGGTTAGCCAAACATCGTAATGTGGAAATGAAATTGTACATAATATGAAACTGTTATTTTAATGTTTTAATTTTGTTTCATATTTTAATAAATACGGCCGGGAAGGGTGACTCCCTTCCCGCCTTCCAAAAGTTCAAGAACGGTTTCCGGTTTCCCAATTCTTGGGGATTGTGTTGAGAGGGGGTGGCGGGTATCTCAGCCATATAGGTCAGCCCTGGTATACAATGGTCAATTCCCGTATGATAAAGTACTTAAATAGTTACGGTCAGGATGAAGTCTTATCAAAAATCTCCAAGCTTTGCTGGGAATAAATCCTTGTTAGTAAGAAGAGTGTGCTAGAGACGTTCGTCACAGGGGAGGACCTTAAAGCTCTTCTTACAACATGGGGCTCAACTGAAAGATGGTCCCCCTTCCCTTGTTAACAGGAATTGAGGGAATCTGCCTAGAAAGTGGGTTAGACTACTTCTGGAGAAACACTGCAAGCATTAGGTCAAGGTAATTTATTTCCCTACTTGTCCTAGTTACCAGACCCTAATTTTGCAATGAAATATGAAAACAACATTGGGGTGCAATCCCATCTTTCCTAGCCCTGTTTGGAACAACAAGGTACGGAGTAAAAATGGTTTTTGGACATGTTCTCTCTATGCAAAATGCTCTGTATGCCATATTTTGTTGGCTGTACCTGTTATAAGTTTGCTTGTGTTAAGATCTTAAGACCTTTCTTTTTTAAATATTAGATACACTCCAGGTGGGTACGGTGGCACTACTGTCCGAGATACGGATATCGATGTTGCAGTGGGAATTGCATGTTTAATACAGTCAATCAAGTAGAGTTTTTCAATTGAGATTAGGGCAATTGGTTTTTAGTGTTTGTGGTTTTAAGACACGATTTTGTATGTACATGTGTCCCTATGAATTTCCTTTTACTACTACTGTTGGGAAATTGTCCTAGGAAGTTCTAGAAGAATTTGTCATTACGAAGCAACACCTGACAAGAATATGCCTTTGTGATGAGCTTCTGAGGAAAATTGTTCTTTGACATCTAAGTTACATCATGATGCCAAACGTCCTTATGTTTTATTACAGAAACCCTCAGGTGACTGGAGATGAAACGGAGGGAGTTTGCTTAGCCCCAATGCAAGCTTGTCCCTTTACCCTCTTAAGAGTGCGTTTTGAACATCCTAAGTGTACAGGAGGAGCTTGTTTTACAACCTGAAGTGGCGTTTCAGTTCATCTACAGATTGGTTCCATTAGCAATTCTTGTAGGGATCCTCAAGCATGTGAAAAATGTTTTCCCTTGAGGTTTTCTAATCCTAATGGAATAAGAGTCCTCAGAGGCATCATTATCAAAACATCCTCAAATATTCAATAGAATCCATGGCAGCATATTACAACCACCTACATCATTAATTCTTTGTTATTTCATGTACGCAAAGCAGCATTCTAAGTCATGATCTTGAGGAAGGCACACATTTTACATACCAGAAGAAAAATCAGACTGAGTCAACGCTGTATGAGATGCATGGCAAAATCAAAACAGTGTATTTGAACTTCACTCACCTCTCCAGTGAGTACTTGTAGTTTATACTGGAAACTGAGAATGAAGTCTTACAGTTTAGTCTGTGATCAATACATTTGTTCAATGTCTTTTGTAGCCGTGACCCAGTCAAGATGTATCAATAGTCTAAGCTGAAGCTATAACATGCCATTTTTACATTGCCAAACAGGATCAAAGTTGGAGCACCGAAGTTTCGCTCTGAATACATTTTAGAAATAAAATAATCTGGATGCAGACGCACAGTGGGTTTCAGCTATGTGATCAGGAGTCATTCTCAGAAGTGAAAGTTAAATGCTTGAAGTGAACAACTTGTAACATTTAAACATTAGCAACACATCAAGGCATCTACAGCATGTTGCACACTGGTGCTTTTAGTTATGGCAGTATCGAGTCCCACTTATATCACACTTTCCCTGACAAAATGAAGGCCAGGTATAGTTCTTGAAGCCTATACTAATAGTGACACAACCAATGGCACTTTGAGCGGTGACCTGCTTGGTCATTATCGGAAAAGAGCAGCAACTACCTACAGAAGCACCATGTAATAATCCATAGTAGAATATCTTGAATATAGAGAGACAAAAAAGAAGAAGCTAAGCCACAGTTGTATCTGCACAAGGAAAAACCCATTACACACCAAGAACAAAATAGCATTTACAAGAACTCTCCTGTCTACATGGTTTGCTATAACACCTGAAATTGTGCAAGGCGTTATGATCACTTGGAAACCTGAACTAGCTCAGAAATGGATGCACAACTTAAACTACTGCGACCGGTAAAAGTGCAATACATGGGGTAACTTATGACTCATTCTGCAGAAGACCAGTTTAGGTAAAGTTGAACTCATGTTCTTTTCTCAAATTAATTCAAGTCAATGTTTGGAAGATCTCAAAGCAATTCTCCAAGAATGCAAATGCTACTTACCAGTATGCATCTGTTCTTGGCATGTAGGGCTGCTGACATTCATATCTGTGCATAGTCCGCCACCTAGTGTTGGGTCCGGATGATTGCACATTGTTGTCCTGGAAGAGTCTTCGAAGTATCACGAGATAGGTGGCTCCTCCCCTGGACTACAGTGCGCATGGGCATCGCCTCCATCCCCAGATTGTTTTTAGCCATAGGCAGAGATGGAGTGAAGAAGTGAGTGATGACCATGCTATGAGCATATGTGTGTATATGAATACATACTGCAGCTGCTACAGGCGCCGGGGAGGAGGGTGGGCGATATGAATGTCAGCAGCCCTACATGCCAAGAACAGATGCATACTGGTAAGTAGCATTTGCAGTTCGAGGCATGTGGGCTGCTGAATTCATATCTGTGCATAGAATACATAGCAGTCCCTCCATTAGCGGCGGCCGCCCGTGCCAGCTGCAGCAGTCTGAAAAAGCGTTTTTAGAACAGCCTGACCAACAGCTGCCTGTTGTTTTGAATGCACGTCTACGCAGTAGTGCTTGGTGAAAGTATGAGTGGTAGACCATGTGGCTGCTCTACAGATGTCTTCTAAGGGAATGTTACCTAAGAACGCCATAGAGGCCCCCAGCTTCCTAGTGGAGTGGGCCCTCGGTGGGATAGTGAGAGTGCGCTTAGCTTTAGCGTAGCATATCTGAATGCACTTTACTATCCATCTAGCTATTCCTGCTTTGGAGATTGCATTTCCCTTGTGTTGTGTGGCAAAAGCAACAAAGAGTTGTTTGGTTTTGCGGAAATCTTTTGTCCTGTCCACATAATACATCAAGGCTCTTTTTACATCAAGTGTGTGGAGCATCCGCTCCGCCAGCGTCTCTGGGTTTTGGAAGAACACCGGCAATTCAATTGTTTGGTTTATGTGAAACTGCGAGACCACTTTGGGTAAGAACTTAGGGTTAGTGCGGAGCACCACCCTGTTGGCATGTACCTGGAAGAAAGGTTCTTGGATGGTGAGCGCCTGCAGCTCGCTCACCCTCCGTAGCGATGTGATTGCTACCAAGAACGCCACCTTCCAGGTCAAAAACTGCAGCTCGCAAGAGTGTAGTGGCTCAAAGGGAGGACCCATCAGCCTTGTAAGAACCACATTGAGGTTCCATTCTGGAGCTGGTGGAGTCCTTGGTGGAATGACTCTTTTGAGCCCTTCCAGAAAAGCCTTGATAGCAGGGACCTTAAAGAGTGACAGGTGCTGTCTATTTTGGAGGTATGCTGCCATAGCCGACAGGTGAATGCGGATGGAAGAGTACGCTAGATTACACCGATACAGGTGAAAGAGGTAGCATATGATGTTGTGAATGGAAGCGTCTAGCGGGTCAATGCTGTGCTCCACGCAGTAGACGACAAACCTCTTCCATTTAGCCGCATAGCAAGCTCTAGTAGTGGGCTTTCTCGCCTCCCGAATGATGTCCATGCAGTCGGGAGGAAGATTGAGATAGCCGAACTCTAGGACCTCAGGAGCCAGATCGCCAGGTTGAGCTGTTGCGGATCTGGGTGCTGAATGTCGCCATGGCTCTGCGTCAAAAGGCTGGGAGTGAGATGAAGCCGTTGATGCGGTACCACGGAGAGTTCCAGAAACGTGGTGTACCATGGTTGGCGAGCCCACGTTGGAGCAACCAGGATGAGCGTCATCGAGTGTTGCCTGAGCTTGCGTGCCACCAGCGGTATCAGAGGCGCTGGGGGAAAAGCGTACGCAAATCTGCCTGACCAGTTCATCCACATCGCATTGCCCTGTGATTGGGGGTGTGGGAACCTGGCGGCGAAGCTTTGGCATTTTGCGTTCTCCTTTGTGGCGAACAGGTCTATCTCTGGATGACCCCACCTTTGGAAGTACGGTTGGAGTACTGATGGATGTAACTCCCACTCGTGCATCTGATGGCTGTGCCTGCTGAGCAGATCCGCCATCTGGTTGTCCTTGCCTGGGAGATGTTCTGCCATGAGGAAGATGTTCCTCTGAATGGCCCACTTCCACATGCTCTGAGCCAGATGAGACAGCTGTGGAGAGTGTGTCCCCCCTTGCTTCTGGATGTAGTACATGGCCGTCATGTTGTCCGTCCGGATCAACACGACCTTGTTGCACAGATGTACTTTGAACGCCTTTAAGGCCATGAAGATTGCCATCAGTTCCAACACGTTGATGTGCATCTTCCTCTGCTGAAGTGTCCATAGTCCCTGCACCGTGTAATGGAGTACATGCGCTCCCCATCCCTGGAGAGAGGCGTCCGTTGTCAGGATGATCTGTGGGACAAGCTCTTGGAATGGTCGGCCCTTGCAAAGGTTTTGTGGGTTCCACCAATGCAGAGAGTTGTACGCCCGACCGCTCACCAACACTAGGTCTGTCAGTTGCCCATGAGCCTGAGTCCACTGACGTGCCAGGCACTCCTGAAGCGGACCCATATGTAGTCTCGCGTGCGGGACAATGGAGATGCAGGAGGCCATCATGCCTATCAACTGCATGAACACCCTCGCTGGAAGCGAGGTCTGGGGTCTGAATCGTTGGATCAGCGCCTGGATACCGGCGATTCTCACTGAACTCGGCTGCGCAGTGGCCGCCAGAGTATCGATCGTCGCGCCCAGATACTGTCGCACGTGGGCGGGCTGGAGATGGGACTTTGGGTAGTTCAGAGAGAATCCCAGATCGTGCAGGAGGTGAATGGTGCGTGACACGTGGTCTACGCACTGCTGTTCCGTCTTTGCCTGAATAAGCCAGTCGTCTAGGTATGGGAAGACATGGACGTGCTGGCGACGGAGATGCGCTGCTACAGTCGCTAGGCATTTGGTGAAAACTCTCGGTGCCGTGGTGACCCCGAACGGCAGGACTCTGAACTGGTAATGCTGGTCTAAGATCTTGAATCTGAGATACTTCCTGTGTGAAGGATGCAGGGGAATATGGAAATATGCATCCTTCAGATCCAGCGTTGCTAGGAAGTCCCCCTGTTGAAGCAGGGGAAGCACCTGCTGCAATGTGAGCATATGGAAGTGCTCTGAGTTGATGTACCAATTCAGGGGCCTGAGGTCCAGGATCGGCCTGAGTGATCCGTCCTTTTTGGGGATTAGAAAATACAGGGAGTAAACCCCTGTTCCCCGTTCTTGCAATGGAACGAGCTCTATCGCCCCTTTTTGCAGCATGATTAGTACTTCTTGCTGCAACAAGGTCAAGTGCTCGCCGGACATAGCACGGCCTCTTGGTGGTATGTCCGGTGGATTGGACGTAAGTTCTAGACAGTACCCGTACTGGATAAGAGACCTCACCCACCTGTCCGTGGTGATGGACCTCCACGCCGGCAGGAACTGCTGTAGTCTCCCCCCGACAGGTGTTGTGTGATCGGGGGGAAGTGACAAGACGTCACTGCTTGTTGGAGGCGGTGGACCTGGAGGCGTTGTTTCCACGTCCTCTGCCCTTGATGTTATTGCCTCTGTAGCCACCCCTGCCCTTGTTGTTGTTATACGAGGACTGGGTGTTACCCTTGTAGTACTGCGTGGTCTGGGGTGCCTGGCCTCTTGAGGTGCCTCTTGAATTGGAGCGGCGAAAAGAACCACCCCGAAACTGCTGACTTTGTAAAGCCCCCATAGACTTGGCAGTTTCGGTATCTTTCTTCATTTTTTCTAGGGAGGCATCCACCTCAGGGCCGAACAGATGGTCAGGATTCACCGCCTGACCCAGTAATGTGGTTTGTATGTCGGGCTTGAACCCAGAAATTCGAAGCCAGGCATGGCGTCTGAGTAATACGCTTGTATTGATAGCCCTGGAGGCAGTGTCTGCTACATCTAGGGCACATTTAATGGATGCATTAGTAATGAGTTTACCCTCCTGAATGAGCATCTCCCCCGCCTCCTTGTATTGGTCAGGCAAATGTTGTAGGATGGCCTCTAACGTGTCATAATGGGCCCTATCATAACGGGCAAGCAGGGCTTGAGTGTTAGAGATCCTCCAGATGTTTGCTGCCTGTGCAGCAATGCGTTTGCCTGATGCCTCAAAGATCTTCGACTCTTTGTCTGGGGGAGGAGCATCACCAGTAGACTGCGAATTCGCCCTCTTCCGAGCGTTGGACACCACCAGGGAGTCCAATGGCAAATGTCCCTTAATATACGTGGGATCCGTGGGCGCCGCCTTATACTTCCTGTCGATGCGAGGATTGACCACCCGCGCCCGGGTGGGCTCCTTGAATACCTCCTGTGCATGCTTCAGCACCCCTTTGAGCATAGGTAGCGTCTTGACCTGCTTTTCGGCTACCGAGAAGGTGTCGACCAAGAAGTCCGCATCCACCGGGTCTGAGTGCAGTTCGACGTCATGGTTCGCTGCAGCTCTCTCTATTAATGCATTAAACGCCGCCGAGTCCTCCGTCGGGGACGTCTTCGTGGCGAAAAGATGAGTGTCCTGACCTGACTGCAGGTCGTCTGTGTCGCCTCCTGCCGTCCAGGGCACCTGCTCCTCGTCCGGATCCGAGTACGCAGGATAGTTGTACTCGTCATTCTCCTCGTCCACGTCAGGCACTGGGGAATGGGCCGGCGAGCGTTCCATGGCTTGTGGAGACAGAGGTTCCATCAGAGCCGAAGAGTCCGCAGAGTACTTTTTGCTCTTAAGTGGAATCCTAAAAGGTTCCAATGGCGGCTCCGACGTAATCTTCCGTTTGAGGAGCGACAATTTTCCGGTGTTGGCGTCGATCGTCACCTCTCGACGTTCCTCCACCGCGAGGGGTTGGAGCCGAAGCTTCGATACCACCAAGGCAGCCTTCGGCGTCAATACTTCCTGAGAATGTCCGCTCTGCGTAGGCGCGAAGGCCTTCGGCGCCGACTTGGGAGGAAGGGTAAAACGGATGGGCGGTTGTTCCTTGGCAGGCTTCGGCGTGGGCCTGGGCACGACAGTGTCCTGGCTGGGAACCACAGTGGACTGTCGGATCCGCTTCAAGGATTCTCCCACCTTCTTAGTAAGGGATGCCGAGGGCTGAACCGTCTCGAGCGACTCTTCGCCTCCGAGAGCCCGGTCGTCGTCAGGCCTCTTCTTCGGTGCCGACGCCCCCTGGCCTGTCGCACCGTCAGCGTGACGCTTCTTCGAAGCCGTCTTCGGGTCCGCAACACCTCTCGGCGCCGACGCAGCCGCGTCGGAAGTCTTCACCTTCGGTGCCGACCCAGAAGACTTCGGGTCGGCCATTTTTGCGCGGCTCTTGTGGTCGGCCATCTTGGCGTGGCTCTTCGAGTCGGCCATTTTGGGTTTCGTGGAAGTTGACGCCTCCAGAACCTTCTTCACCAACGCCAGTTTCGGTTTCGTTTTCGCATCTGAGGGTGCGGAACCGGTTGCCTTCACTTTCGTTTTCTTGCCAGAAATGTCCGTGACCGGGCCCGGAGGCGGGGACGTAGGACTTATAGTAAGATCTCGGGTAAGGCCCGAAGGCGATCCCTCGACCTGGGCCGTAGAACGGGGGGAAACCCCGGAGTCCGTTTGGGGATGCTCTTCCTCCGAGCTATCTCCCATCGCGGCACAAATCAGTTCGTCGTCCCCTACCTCACCGGAGACTTCGTCGCAGGCCTCCTCGTCCGCGTCGTAGGCCTCTTCCTCGGACGCGGGGCCAGAGTCCGACTCTTGCACGTCGGCCTCCTCCTCGATCGATTCCTGAACGATGTCATCAGGTGGGGGTGCCGAAGCCGACAACTGTGCCTGGAGTCGATTAGCCCGGCGAATCCTCAAAGTTTTCTTACTCCTAAACTTTGAACACGCCATGCAGGTGTCTTCACGGTGATCCGGTGACAAGCATGTGTTGCACACAGGGTGCACGTCGAGGTGCGAATATTTCGAGTGACATAGCGGACACTTCTTGAATGGAGTCCGCTCCATCGCAAATGCGGTAGTGTAGGCCCGTCCGCGTCGAAGCACGTGGAAGGGCAGTAGGAGATAGGAGCTGAGAGTCAGTAAGAGAACCCGAACGCAACAATACCGACGCCCAGCCTACAGACCTTTTGGTCTCAAGTGAAATCGAACAACTATCGGTTCCGAAGGAGGGAACCGAAAACACATCCGAACCCTATGGCGGAAAAAAACAATCTGGGGATGGAGGCGATGCCCATGCGCACTGTAGTCCAGGGGAGGAGCCACCTATCTCGTGATACTTCGAAGACTCTTCCAGGACAACAATGTGCAATCATCCGGACCCAACACTAGGTGGCGGACTATGCACAGATATGAATTCAGCAGCCCACATGCCTCGAACTGGTAGTTTATATGTGTATAGACAATGATCAATAAAAAGCCATTAGCAAAAAGAACTACATGGGTTATTTAACGTCAAGGCTACCAGAAATATCTGGTTGATATTCCATTTTGTTGTCAAAGATTCAGATACAGCCATGGCAAATCACTATTTCCAGTAAATGTAATACCTTAGGAAACATACAAAACTTTAAATGAATTCAATCAAGACTTCAGTAAACTGATGACAGCCATTGTATACCTGAAGATACCAAAGGAGGTGGCCGTGTAGTAGCAGGCGGCATCGACACACTGGAAACATTGAGTGCAAGGCTGGTGGTAGTGTTCAAACTGTTTGCTATGCTGACAGACGTAGAGGCACTGCTTGGAGATGTTGACGCAGTGCAAAAGGTTGCTGCAGGCTGAAGTGAAGTTGTGTTTTCAACAGTAGTGAGCTAGACAAAAGGGTACATTGGAACAGGTTAGTGAATCAAGTAATTTACTGTGATGTAAGCGGTACCTAAATGCAATACTAATACAGGATTTATCACATACTTACACAAGTAACATTAGCAAGCCTTAGATCAATGTTTCCTTTGTTCTTTGCAAACTTTCATGTTTAATCCACAATATTTTTTTCCTAGATTCCCTAACACCAGTGGGTGGTTAACCCCTTGCAAGCTGATGACGAACCCCAGCCGTCATGCACTACGGTGCTCGTGTGCTGATGACGGCTGGGGTTCGTCATGGCCCGCCCCTGTTCATTTGTTTACCGCACAGGGGCGGAAACGGGCCAGCAGTGAAGGGGTTAAAGGATAATGTTACTTACCCAGTAAGCATATGTTCTTGGCATGTAGAACTGTAGGTTTACATGCTTTGCATACTCCTGCCATCTAGTGTTGGGTCCGGATGCTTTAAAGTTGTTTTTCTTCAAAAAAGTCTTTCCTAGTCACGAGGTAAGGTGACTCCTGCTTTCAGTGACAGTGTGCATGGTCATCGACTCCATTGTTTGATTGTTTTCCCACAGGAGGGTGAGAGTGGATTAAGTATAGTGTAGAGTAGTCCATGCGTATGAATTGCAAATGCTACTTACCAGTATGCATCTGTTCTTGGCATGTAGGGCTGCTGACATTCATATCTGTGCATAGATCGCCACCTAGTGTTGGGTCCGGATGATTGCACATTGTTGTCCTGGAAGAGTCTTCGAAGTATCACGAGATAGGTGGCTCCTCCCCCGGACTACAGTGCGCATGGGCATCGCCTCCATCCCCAGATTGTTTTTAGCCATTGGCAGAGATGGAGTGAAGAATGTGAGTGATGACCATGCTATGAGCATATGTATGTATATGATAAAAATCTGCAGCTGCTACAGGCGCCGGGGAGGAGGGTGGGCGATATGAATGTCAGCAGCCCTACATGCCAAGAACAGATGCATACTGGTAAGTAGCATTTGCAGTTCGAGGCATGTGGGCTGCTGAATTCATATCTGTGCATAGAATACATAGCAGTCCCTCCATTAACGGCGGCCGCCCGTGCCAGCTGCAGCAGTCTTTTAGAACAGCCTGACCAACAGCTGCCTGCTGTTTGGAATGTACGTCTACACAGTAGTGTTTAGTGAAAGTATGTGTGATAGACCATGTGGCTGCTCTACAGATATCTTCTAAGGGAATGTTACCTAGGAAAGCCATAGAGGCCCCCAACTTCCTGGTGGAGTGGGCCCTTGGTGGGATAGTGAGAGTGCGTTTAGCTTTAGCGTAACAGATCTGGATGCACTTTACTATCCACCTAGCAATCCCCGCTTTGGAGATTGCGTTTCCCTTGTGGTGAGTAGCAAAAGCAACAAAAAGTTGTTTGGTTTTGCGGAAATCTTTTGTCCTGTCTACGTAATACATCAAGGCCCTCTTAACATCAAGGGTGTGGAGCATGCGCTCCGCCAGCGTCTCTGGGTTTTGGAAAAACACTGGCAATTCGATCGTCTGGTTAATGTGGAATTGTGATACCACCTTGGGCAGGAATTTAGGGTTAGTGCGGAGCACCACCCTGTTAGCATGTACCTGGAAGAAAGGTTCTTGGATGGTGAGCGCCTGCAGCTCGCTAACCCTCCTAAGCGATGTAATCGCTACTAAGAACGCAACCTTCCAAGTCAGAAACTGAAGCTCGCAAGAGTGCAGTGGCTCAAAGGGAGGACCCATCAGCCTTGTAAGAACCACATTGAGGTTCCATTCTGGAGCTGGTGGGGTCCTTGGTGGAATGACCCTTTTGAGTCCTTCCCGAAAGGCCTTGATAGCAGGGACCTTAAAGAGTGACAGGTGCTGCCTATTCTGGAGGTATGCTGCCATAGCAGACAGGTGAATACGGATGGAAGAGTACGCTAGATTGCATTGATACAGGTGGAAAAGGTAACAGATGATATTCTGAATGGAAGCATCTAGCGGGTCAATACTGTGGTTAGCACAGTAGATGACAAACCTCTTCCATTTAGCCGCATAACAAGCTCTAGTAGTGGGCTTCCTTGCCTCCCGAATGATGTCCATACAATCGGGGGGAAGATTGAGGTAGCCAAACTCTAGGACTTCAGGAGCCAGATCGCCAGGTTGAGCTGTTGCGGATCTGGGTGCTGAATGTCGCCATGGCTCTGCGTCAGAAGGCTGGGAGTGAGATGAAGCCTCTGATGCGGTACCACGGAGAGTTCCAGAAACGTGGTGTACCATGGTTGGCGAGCCCACGTCGGAGCAACCAGGATGAGCGTCATCGAGTGCTGCCGGAGCTTGCGTGCCACCAGCGGTATCAGAGGTGCTGGGGGAAAAGCGTACGCAAATCTGCCTGACCAGTTCATCCACATCGCATTGCCCTGTGATTGCGGGTGTGGGAACCTGGCGGCGAAGTTTCGGCATTTTGCGTTCTCCTTTGTGGCAAATAGGTCTATCTCTGGATGACCCCACCTTTGGAAGTACGGTTGGAGTACTGATGGATGTATCTCCCACTCGTGCATCTGATGGCTGTGCCTGCTGAGCAGATCCGCCATTTGATTGTCCTTGCCCGGGAGATGCTCTGCCATGAGGAAGATGTTCCTCTGAATGGCCCACTTCCACATGCTCTGAGCCAGATGAGACAGCTGTGGAGAGTGTGTGCCTCCCTGCTTCTGGATGTAGTACATGGCCGTCATGTTGTCCGTCCGGATCAACACGACCTTGTTGCACAGATGTACTTTGAACGCCTTTAAGGCCATGAAGATTGCCATCAGTTCCAACACATTGATGTGCATCTTCCTTTGCTGCAGTGTCCATAGTCCCTGCACCGTGTAGTGGAGTACATGCGCTCCCCAACCCTGGAGAGAAGCGTCCGTTGTCAGGACAATCTGTGGGACAGGCTCTTGGAATGGTCGGCCTTTGCAAAGGTTTTGTGGATTCCACCAATGCAGAGAGTTGTATGCCCGACCGCTCACCAACACTAGGTCTGTCAGTTGCCCACGAGCCTGAGTCCACTGACGTGCTAGGCACTCCTGAAGCGGACGCATGTGTAGTCTCGCGTGCGGGACAATGGAGATGCAGGAGGCCATCATGCCTATCAACTGCATGAACACCTTCGCTGGAAGAGAGTGCTGGGGTCTGAATCGTTGAATCAGCGCCTGGATACTGGCGATTCTCACTGAATTTGGCTGCGCAGTGGCTGCCAGAGTGTCGATTGTCGCGCCCAGATACTGTCGCATGTGGGCGGGATGGAGATGGGACTTGGGGTAGTTCAGAGAGAAACCCAGATCGTGCAGGAGATGAATGGTGCGTGACACATGGTCTACGCACTGTCGTTCCGTCCTTGCCTGAATGAGCCAGTCGTCCAGGTAAGGAAAGACGTGGACGTGCTGGCGACGGAGATGCGCCGCCACAGTCGCTAGGCACTTCGTGAATACCCTTGGTGCCGTGGTGACCCCGAACGGCAGGACCTTGAACTGGTAATGCTGGTCTAAGATCGTGAATCTGAGATACTTTCTGTGGGAAGGATGCAGGGGGATATGAAAATAGGCATCTTTCAGATCCAGCGTAGCCAGAAAATCCCCTTGCTGAAGCAGGGGAAGCACTTGCTGCAACGTGAGCATATGGAAGTGCTCCGAGAGTATGTACCAGTTTAGGGGCCTGAGGTCCAGGATGGGCCTGAGGGATCCGTCCTTCTTGGGAATCAGGAAATACAGGGAGTAAACCCCTGTTCCCCGCTCTTGCGAAGGAACGAGCTCTATTGCCCCTTTTTGCAGCATGACTAGAACTTCCTGCTGCATCAAGGTCAAATGCTCGCCTGACATAGGACGGCTTCTTGGGGGTATGTCCGGCGGAATGGAAGTAAGCTCTAGACAGTACCCGTACTGGATAAGGGACCTCACCCACCTGTCAGTGGTGATGTTCTTCCACGCCGGCAGGAACTGCTGGAGTCTCCCCCCAACCGGTGTTGTATGGTCGGGGGGCAGTGACAAGACGTCACTGCTTGTTGGTGGTGGTGGACCTGGAGCTATTGTTTCCACGTCCTCTGCCCTTGACATTATTGCCTCTGTAACCACCTCTACCCTTGTTGTTGTACGGGGTCTGGGTGTTACTTTTGTAATACTGCGTGGATTGGGATGCCTGCCCCCTTGTGGTGCCTCTGGAGTTTGAGCGGCGAAAGGAACCACTCCGAAACTGCTGACTTTGTAAAGCCCCCATTGATTTGGCAGTTTCCGTATCTTTTTTCATTTTTTCCAGGGTGGCATCCACCTCAGGTCCAAACAGGTGGTCAGGATTCACTGTTTGACTCAGTATCGTAGTTTGGATGTCGGGTTTGAACCCTGAAATTCGAAGCCAGGCATGGCGTCTAAGCAACACACTGGTGTTGATAGCCCTGGAGGCTGTTTCTGCCACGTCTAATGCACATTTGATGGATGCATTTGTAATGAGTTTGCCTTCCTGAATCAGCATCTCCCCTGCCTCCTTGTATTGGTCAGGTAAGTGTTACAGTATGGCCTCTAAGGTGTCATAATGGGCCCTATCATAACGTGCAAGCAGGGCTTGGGTGTTAGAAATTCTCCAGATATTAGCTGCCTGTGCAGCAATCCGTTTGCCTGAGGCCTCGAAGATCTTGGACTCTTTGTCTGGGGGAGGAGCGTCACCAGTAGTCTGAGAGTTCGCCCTCTTCCGAGCGTTGGAAACAACCAAGGAGTCTAATGGCAAGTGTCCCTTGATATAGGTAGGATCCGTCGGCGCCGCCTTATATTTCCTGTCGATTCGAGGGTTGACCACACGCGCCCGTGTGGGCTCCCTGAAAACTTCCGTTGCATGTTTAAGCACACCTTTGAGCATCGGCAGCGTTTTGACTGTCTTCTCAGCCACAGAGAAGGTGTCGAATAAGAAGTCCACATCCACGGGGTCCGAGTGCAGCTCGACGTCGTGGTTAGCCGCAGCTCGCTCGATCAGAGCATTAAAGGCCGCCGAGTCCTCCGTCGGGGACGTCTTGGCCGCAAAGAGTTGCGTGTCCTGACCCGATTGCGGGTCCTCCGTGTCGCCTCCGGCGGACCAAGGGGCACGCTCCTCCTCCGGATCCGAGTACGCCGGATAGGTGTACTCGGCATCGTCTTCGTCCACATCACCTGCGGGGGAATGCGTTGGCGAGAGTCCCAGGGCCTGTGGGGACACAGGTTCCACCAGAGTCGAAGAGTCCCTTTTGTTTTTGAGAGGGATCTTGAAATGCTCCAAGCCGGCTCCGTCGTGATCTTCCTCTTGAGGAGAGACAGTTTTCCGGTGTTGGCGTCGATGATTACCTCACGACGTTCTTCCTCAGCAAGCGGCTGGAGCCGAAGCTTCGACGCCACCAAGGTAGCTTTCGGCGTCAATACCTCCTTCGAGTGTCCGCCCTGTGTCGACGCGAAGGCCTTCGGCGCCGTCTTGGGTGGTAGGGTGAAACGAATAGGCGTTTGCCCCTTCGCAGGCTCAGGTGGGAGCTTAGGCGCCACAGCGTCCTGAGCGGGAACACTGTCCTTTCGGATCCGCTGCAGGGATTCCGCTACCTTCACCGTTAAGGCCGGAGAGGGCTTGACCGGTCCGACCGACCCCCCGTCGTCGAGAGCCTGATCGCCGGCAGCCACCTTCTTCGGAGCCGACGCCCCATGGCCATGAGCGTCGTCGCCCTGCCGCTTCCTCGGAGCCTCTTTCGGGTCCGCGACCCCTTTCGAAGCCGACGCAGACGCGTCGGACGATTTCGCCTTCGGCACCGACCCCGAGGGCTTCGGGTCGGCCATTTTGGCGTGGCTCTTAGAGTCGGCCATTTTGACTTTCTTGGAAGTTGACGCCTCCAGAACCTTCTTGACCATCTCAACTTTCGCTTTCGGTTTCGCATCCGAGGGTGCGGGACCAGTCGGCTTCACTTTCGTTTTCTTCGAAGTAAGCGATGGTTCACAAATGTCCGTGACCGGGCCCAAAGGCGGGGACGTAGGACTCATAGTTAGATCTTGGGTAAGGCCCGAAGGCGATCCCTCGACCTGGGCCGTATGAAGGGGACTAACCCCTGAGTCTGTTTGGGGATGCTCCTCCTCCGAGCTATCTCCCATCGTGGTAAAAGTCTGATCGTCGTCCCCTACCTCGTTGGTGACTTCGGCAAAGTTCTCCTCACCCGTGTCGTAGGTCTCCCCTTCGGATGCGGGATTAGAGTCCGAACCTTGCACGTCGTCTTCGTCCTCGACAGATTCTTGAAAAATGTCATCTGGTGGGGGCGCCGCAGCTGATAACTTAGCCTGGAGCCTATGGGCTCGACGAATCTTTAAAGTCTTCTTGCTCCGGAACTTCGAGCACGCCATGCAGGCGTCTTCGCGGTGATCCGGTGACAAGCAGGTATTGCACACTGGGTGCACATCGAGGTGTGAGTATTTAGAGTTACACACCGGGCACTTCTTAAACGGAGTCCGCTCCATAGCAAGAGTGTAGTGTAGGCCCGTCCGCGCCGAAAGCACGTGGAAGGGCAGCAAGAGATCGGGGCTGAGAGTCAGAAAGAAACCCGAACGCAACTATACCGACGCCCAGCCTAAAGACCTTTTGGTCTCGAGTAGAAGTTGAACAACTATCGGTTCCGACAGAGGGAACCGAAACACATCCGAACCCAATGGCGGAAAAAAACAATCTGGGGATGGAGGCGATGCCCATGCGCACTGTAGTCCAGGGGAGGAGCCACCTATCTCGTGATACTTCGAAGACTCTTCCAGGACAACAATGTGCAATCATCCGGACCCAACACTAGGTGGCGATCTATGCACAGATATGAATTCAGCAGCCCACATGCCTCAAACGTATAATGATGAACTGCAACAACTACAGGTACCCGGGGAGGGGTGGGTGCAAGTGAATCTACATGCCAATAGATGCTTACTGGGTAAGTAACAATCAGTTTGAGGCGTGAGTGCTGTAGATACACATGTTTTGCATAGACTACAAAGTAGTATACTCCCAAAGTGGTGGCTAACCTGTAGATGTAGCAGTTTTTTTAATAAGTGTTTTAAGTACTGCTTGGCCTACATTAGCTTGTGGACGTGCTAACACATTACACAATTGTGTTTGGTAAATGTGTGTGGGGTAGAAAATGTAGTTGCCATACATATGTCAGCTAGAGGAATGTTACCTAAAAAGGCCACAGAAGCCCCTATTTTGCGCGTGGAATGCGCACTAGGGGGTATAGTAAAGGTCTTATAGCTTTAGCGTAGCAAGTTTGAATGCATTTGATAATCCATCTTGCAATACCAGAATTAGAAATGGGATTGCCTTTCTGAGGTGGAGCAAATGCAACAAACAATTGTTTTGTTAAAGTCTGTTTTGTCCTATCTATATAGTACAATAAAGTCCTTTTTACATCAAGTGTGTGAAGATCACGTTTTGCTACAGAATCAGGTTGAGGAAAAAACACAGGTAACTCAACCGATTGGTTTATATGAAAAGCAGAAACTTTAGGAGGAATTTAGGGTTGGTGCGGAGAACTGATGTACGTTGTTACAACGCATGCTTTTAGCACGCATGCTGTAACAACGCGGTTTTTATAACGCATTCTTTTACAACGCATAATACAAAGGGGTGTTGGATAGTGAAAATTTTAATTTACTATTCCAACACCAGTCCCCGTTGACACTAGGGAAGGTGTTGGATAGTAAATTTAAAGTATTCCCTATCCTTGAGCGCCCCCCAGAGTCATGCGTTGTAATAGAATGCCATTTAAAAACCGCATTGTAATAGCACTGCGTGCTAAAAGTTGCGTCGTAAACGACGTTCCCCGCGGAGAACTACCCTGTTTTTGTATAACTGAAAGAAGTGTTCTTCCAAGAAGAATGCATGTAGCTCAAAAACTCTCCTTAATGATGTGATTGTGATGAGGAAAGCAACTTTCCATTAAAGAAGCTGCAAAGGGCATTTGTGAAATAATTCAAAAGGTGGACCCATGAGCCTCTTAAGGACAATGTTGACAATGCATACTGGGGCTGGAGGAATCCTTGGTGGTATTACTAGTTTCAAGCCTTTCTTGAAAGATTTGATTACTGGAACTCTGAATAATGACAAATGTTGCCTATTCTACAAATACGCAACTACGGCTGCTAGGTGCGAACAAATAGAAGTATAAGCTTGTCCAGTTTGCTCTAAGTGTACCAGGTACAGATAATGTTTTACTAAGTAAAATCTAGAAGATTGATTTGGTTATTGCAGTAGACAACAAATCTTTTCCACTTTGCTGTGTAGCAAGCTCTAGTGGTAGGCTTTCATGCATCTTTTAGAATACAGTCTGGTGGTAGATTTAAATAACCAAACTATGACTTCAGGAGCCAGATCGCTAAGTTCAGTTCTTTGGGATTTGGATGTCTAACTTATTCATGGTTCTCTGTGAGAAGGCTGGAGGTGAGGGGCAGCTTTTGATGTGGAACTAGTGACGGCTCCAGTAGGGTGTGGTACCATGGTTGACGGGACCATGTGGGAGCTACCTGAAATAGTGTGAGGGATGTTTGCATGAGCTTCCGAACCAGACACGGAATGAGTGGAGAGGTGGAAAAGTATAAGCAAATATTCCTGACCAGTTCATCCATAGGGCATTGCCCTTTGAGAGCGGGCGTGGGAACCTGGAGCTGAAGCTTGGGCCGTTTGTGGAGAATAAGTCCATATGTGGGAATCCCAATTGTTTCAAAGTATGGAATGAGAACTTTAAGATGAAGTTCCCCCTTGTGAATTTGTTATCTCCTTCTGCTGATGAGGTCGGCAATCTGAAGGTTTACTCCTAGGAGGAGCTCTACCAGAAGATAAATCTTGTGATGGATTGCCCATCCACAAATGGTTTGAGCAAGTTGTGACAGTTGGAAAGAGCGCGTTCCTCCCTGCTTTTGCGCATAATGCATTGCTGTCATGTTGTCTGTTCTGTCATGTTGTCTGTTTGGACTAGGTGAGTTTTGCCTATTAGCTGAATTTGAAAAGCATGGGGCCCTAGAAAAACGGCCAGAAGCTCTTGATAGTTTATATGGAGACTTTTGTGCTTGCAGCTCCACTGGCCTTGTATTGTGTAATTTTGGACATGGGCACCCCAACCTGTCAGATTCCTCTGCTGTGAGCACAATCTGTGGAATAGGGTAGATGAAAGGCCATCCCTTTGATCCATTTTGTGAGTTCCACCACTGCAGAGTGATGGGTATGACCGTCTCCCAACACTAGATCGGTTAATTGACCCTGTGACGGATTCCACTTACGTGCAAAGCACTCTTGTAGGGGACGTATGTGAAGTCTTGCATGGGGTACAATTGCGATGCAGACACCATCATTCCCAGAAGTTGTATGAACACTCTGGCTGGTAAGGCTTGGTTGGACTGAAACTGTAGTATCACAGACTGAATGTTGTGAATTGTGGCTACATTGGGAGCAGCTTGAGCTTTGAGTTTCTTGAGTGGCTCCTAGGTAAGACTGCATCTGCGAAGGATGCAGGTGAGATTTTTGTGCATTGACCGTAAAGCCCAGTTGATCAAGTAGGTCTATTGTCAATTGAGTATGTCGTAGATAGTTTGGTAAGTGGTCGCTTTGATGAGCCAGTCGTCTAGATAGGGAAAGATGTGAATATGTTGTCTCCTGAGATGAGACACGACTACTGCCAGACATATAACAAATACTCTGGGCGCTGTAGTCACTCCAAAGGGAAGTACTTTGAATTGGCAATCCTTGCCTGCTATCGCAAATCTGAGGTATTTGCGATGAGCTGGGTGAATTGGAACATGAAATAAGCTTCTTTTACTTCTAGAGTAGACATAAAATCTGCGTTCCGAAAAAGTGGAAGTACCTGCTGAAGGGTCACCATGTGAAAGAGTCTTGACAGTATATATTGGTTTAACTTTCCGGGATCCAGAATATGTCCGAGGGAACCGTCCTTTTGGGAATCAGAAAATACAGAGTAAATCCCTGAACTTTGGTACTGTACTGAAACCGATTCTATAGCTCCTTTCAGTAAAAGAGATTGTACTTCTTGTTCGAGAAATTGCAGGTGTTCTGGAGACAATTTGTGAGAGTGAGGTGGAATGTTTGGGGCATTGCTGGTAAGCTTCAGGCAATAACCATGTTGGACAATTCCAATCATTCATTTGCCTGTTATAGATTGCCAAATGGGGAGAAATTGTTGACGTTTCCACCCCCCCCCCCCGACAGGTGTGGTCTAGTGGGGGCGGGGATATTGGGTAAGTCACTGCTTATTAGGGGATGGAGGTGTGTTGCCCTTGCCCTTACCCCTACCCTCTGAGCTGTTCCCTCTAAACCCTCTTCGAAAAAAGCCTCTTGATGGAGGGGACTTATTAATACATTTGTAGGTGGAGGAATTCTGATCTGAGGGTGTGGTTTTGAACCCGCTCGGTAAAAGGAACAACAAAATGAGCCTCTGATTTGACCACTTCAGTGTCCTTTTTCATTTTTTCTAATGCCTTATTGACGTCCACACCAAAAAGATGTTTCTTATCAAATGGTGTGTTTAGAATGAATTGTTGGACCTCTGGTTTAAATCCGGAGATCCTTAACCAAGCATGTTTCCTAAGCAGAATGCTAGTGCTGACCTCTCTGGCTGAAGTATCAGCAGCATCTAGAGCACACCTTATGGAAGTATTGGAAATTAACTTTCCGTCATTTACCAAATCTTGCGCTTTTGTTTTATGCTCATCTGGGAGATATTGAAGTAATTGCTCCACTTCATCCCAGTGAGCCCAGTCATACCTGGCTAAAAGGTCCTGTGTATTTGCAATGCGCCAGTGATTGGCAGCTTGAGCAGCTATGCGCTTGCCAGAAGCGGCCATTAACTTGGACTCTTTATCTGGTGGAAGAGCTTCCCCTAATGTTTGGGAATTAGTCCACTTATGAGCATTGGACATTGCAAGTGAAACTAGTGGCAACTGGCCCTTTATAAATACTGTATATGTTGGGGAGACCTTATACTTCTTGTCAACTCTAGGAGTCGAGATGCGTGCACGCATGGGTTCTTTGAAAATGGCATCAGCGTGTCTCATCGTGCCCTTAAGCATATGAAATGTTTGTTACGACCTATGTGTGGATCCTAAGGTCTCAAACAAAAAACCCTCCTCTAATGATTCTTGGTGCAGTGCCACCCCATGATATTATGCAGCCCTGAAAATGAGCTCTTGATATTAAACATGGTCATCTGGAGGAGATGGATTAGCAAGGTAAAGGTCCAGGTCATTATCTGCAGGAGGATCAATTGTGTAATCCGCCCATGGATCTACTGGTAAATGTGTACCCCCCATCATCAATATCATTGTCATCATGATGAGATAGTATAGAATCCAGAGGTGTTATTTGCAAAGGATATGAAGGTGGAGGTGGATGAAAAGGACTGGTAGAAACAGACTTCTTTTTTGAAGGAATCTTATGAGTGTCCTCTTCAGGAAGCTTGCTTCTCTGAGGTAGTTTAGTATGAATATGACCTGTTTCAGGGTTGATAAACAGTCTTTTGCTTAGGATCTGTTTTCGGTGGAACAATGTCTGAATCCACATCTGGAGGGACATCTTTCGGCTCCGGCATTTTCAGTACCAACGTGGGCTGGCCTGTAGTACAGAAGATATCGGCTTCGAAGGCTGTTTGACTTTCAGCATGGAGGGTATAGGGTCTGAGACGGATTTGTGTTTCGAAACTGAGAGCTTTGGTTCCAAGGAGTATTTTTGCCGACTCTGTAACAAGCCGGAAGGTTTGACTGGATGTTTCGGAGCTGGGCCTTGAGGCGGGACTTCGGAAACGTCGTCTCAGTGCAGGTGCAGACCTTGGCCAGAAGGCAAAGGAGAAGCCGAAGCCTTGTGTTTTTATGGGCAATTTGGAGGGGCAAGGGGTCTTCCGTACTCGCGTCACCTTGTCCCTGCGGCAGTTTTTCGATGGTGAGGTTCATTTTGAGCTCCGAATCGGAGTCCTGCACGGAGGCTTCTTCCTCCTCTGCCACTGATGCACCATCATCTTCTTGAACTGATTTTTCACCGAAGATGTCTGAGTGTCTTTGGCGCTCTGACGATGCATCGCCCTAAGATGAGCGAGACGACCGCGAAGAGTGTTCTTCAATGGAAACGATCTGCAAGCATCTCAATCTTCTTGCTTGTGCTTCGGAGACAGGTACAAGTTACAACCTTTGTCTAAGTCAGTGCCTGGATACGCAGAGAAGTGGGAAATGCGTACAAAACAATACTGTTGAGGGTACAGAGGATTGCGCGTCGAGGGGAACCTGAAGAATGGTTTTGAACCGGAGCTCAACAATACACGCCCGACCCAGATAGCAAAATACCACCCAATCTAACAATGAGTCTATGACCATGCGCACTATAACCGAAAGGAGGAGTCACCTTACCTCATGACTAGGAGACTTCTTCGAAGAAAAACAACTTGCAAACAGCCAGACCTAACACTAGATGGCAGGAGTACGCAAAGCATGTGTATCTACAGCACACATGCCACAAACATGATGTTGCACCAACCATGGATACACATGGCCTCAGCCAGAAGCCTATTTGTGATCAAAAAATACACAGTAACTTTGGGCATGCCCAAAGTAGGTGCATAAATGTGGCTTCAGGGGCACCGCACTTCGAGCAGAGCTGCTTCTGTTCATGTCTATTTCGAGCAAAAGTCATACATCTGCAGTGTAGTATGATGGAATCAAGCAGTCTGAGCCTGGTATTTCCCATAATCTTTCATCAAACTGGTTACCTTGCCACATTTGAGGTGACTTCCTCTTCACAATCCTCATATTACTATTTACTGTTAGCTGCTGTTTCAAAATGTAACCCGAGTGCTCTGTATGTTTAAAATAGCCTCACTCCTATTTATGAAGGCTATTATAAGGGTTAGTTTGAGTGAGGTCATACTTGCTTTCGAGAACAAGCCCAATGTATCATTGGCACCTCAATGTGATATACTGGTTTGCAGGAATTGACCCTCTGTGATATTAAAAGTCATTAAGCCTCCTAGAATGTGTTAGTCTGTTATTGTTCATGACTCATACCAGCAATTGCCTACCTTCCAGTAGATTACAATGTCTACTGCTGCTTTGTGTCTTTATGAGAACGAATGACCATAGATCATCGCTTGCAGTTGAGGTGGGGGGGGGAGCGAGGGATCGATCCCTTCCTGGCGCTCAAATTCATTCATCCCCCATCTGGTTGCCTGCTGGTTGGACACTACATATCGTGTGGGGTGCAAATGGTGCTCCCGCCCCTTGGGCACAACAGAGGATCAAGAGACGCCCGAAGAACAAGTTACTTACCTTCGGTAACGCTTTTTCTGGTAGATACTATATCTGCCTGTGGATTCCTCACCTTGTGAATATCCCCCTTGCGTCAGCAACGTTCGGAAATTTTCTTCGTAGCACGCCGACGTGGGCGACGTCACAGGAGCACGGCATCGCGCGCGACTCCGTCTGACGTCACCGACCCCATAACAGGCCCACGCCGGCGTAATGACGTCAGTTCCGCCCTTTTTTCCGTGCCTTCGAGGCACACGGACGGACCAACGATAGCAAACATGCAGATATACAATGTACACAGTACATATAGAACTAAATCAATACAATAGTATTAAAACCATATATACAGAAAGACCAGGTATAGTAGAGTGGACAACGGGGAGGCGGGTGGGTCAGTGAGGAATCCACAGGCAGATATAGTATCTACCAGAAAAAGCGTTACCGAAGGTAAGTAACTTGTTCTTCTGATAGATACATCTGCCGTGTGGATTCCTCACCTTGTGAATAGATTCCCACAGCAGTCCCCACTCCCGGAGGAGGGTGTCCACTTTGCTACACCAGGAAGTCTTGGAGGACAGAGCGCGCAAAGTGTCCATCCCTCCTCACCTCGGTATCCAAGCAGTAATGCTTCGCGAAAGTGTGGAGGGAGGCCCAAGTCGCGGCCCTGCAAATATCCTCAACAGGTACACCCCTAGACAAAGCAGATGTTGCAGACTTGCTCTAGTTGAATGAGCTCTAATACCCTCAGGAGGGTCCTTACCCGCAAGGGAGTAGCAGATCTTGATGCACAGGATTATCCACCTGGAAAGAGTGCGCTTGTGCACCGCTCTGCCCTTCTTGCAGCCAGCAAAGCCAACAAACAGCTGGTCGTCCATCCGGAAGTCCTTAGTCCTGTCCAGATAGAAAGACACCGCCCTCTTAGGGTCCAGGCGATGCAGCCTCTCTTCCTCCTTAGACGGGTGAGGGGGAGGATAGAAGGTAGGAAGGGTAATGGACTGCCCAAGATGGAAAGGAGTCACCACCTTAGGCAGAAAAGCAGCCCTGGTCCTAAGAACCATCCTTTCAGCATGAATGGTCAGGAATGGGGGTTTGGAACTTAGAGCTTGAAGCTCACTTACCCTCCTTGCCGAGGTGATTGCAACGAGGAAGATAGTTTTAAAAGAGAGAAGCCTCAATGGACACTTGTGCAAGGGTTCGAAGGGAGAACCCTTTAAAAAGGTCAGCACAAGATTCAAATCCCAATAAGGAACAATAAAAGGAGTGGGAGGAAACATATTCATGAGACCCCTCAAGAATCTCAAAACCACCGGAGATTTAAAGAGAGAAGGCTGATCCGGCAAACATAGAAACGCTGATAAGGCCGAAAGATAACCCTTGACCGTGGCCACAGCCAAACCTTGCTGTGCCAGATAAAGGGCAAATTGTAAAATATTAGACAAATGAGCCTTCAAAGGGTCAATATCCCTCTCCCTGCACCAAGAAACAAATTTTGTCCACCTATAGGAGTAAACGGACTTAGTGGTGTCACGCCTGGCAGAGAGAATGACATCCACCACCTCGTGAGGGAGAGAAAAAGAACTCAAGTTGCCCCGTTCAATCTCCAGGCATGAAGGTGTAATGTCTGGAGGTGGGGGTGTAGAACCTGCCCCTCCATCTGAGAGAGGAGGTCTGCCCTGTGAGGGAGACGGAGTGGCGGGTGAGAGGATAGGTGGAGTAGGTCCGAATACCACACCCATCTTGGCCAATCCGGAGCAACCAATATGACTTGGGCCCGGTCTTGACGAATCTTCCTCAGAACCCAAGGAATCAAAGGTATGGGAGGAAACGCGTAAAGGAGTCGATCTCCCCAACTCAACTGAAACGCGTCCCCCAATGCTCCTTGCATCGGATACTGGAGACTGCAGAATGACAGGCAGTGAGCATTCTCGCGAGTGGCGAACAGGTCCACCGAGGAGTCCCCCACATCTGAAAGATGTCGTGAACAACCTCCGGGTGAAGCCTCCACTCGTGGTCGGCAGAGAACTGCCGACTGAGACTGTCTGCACGCACGTTCAGAACTCCGGCCAGATGATTTGCCACCAGACAAATCTGATGGTCCTGAACCCAGGACCAGAGACGCAGAGCCTCTCTGCAGAGACACTGCGACCCTACTCCTCCCTGCTTGTTGATATACCACATCGCAGTCGTGTTGTCCGTTAGGACTTGAACCGAACGACCGCGAAGGGAAGGGAGGAAGGCCTTGAGCGCCAAACGTATGGCCTTCAATTCCAGAAGGTTGATGTGAAACAACCTTTCTTCCGGAGACCAAAGACCCTTGACCTCCAGGTCTCCCAGATGAGCACCCCACCCGAGAGTGGATGCATCCGTTATTACTGTGGCCACTGATGGAGGCAGTTGAAAAGGCTTTCCTTGCGACAGATTGCCTTCCACGCCCCACCAAGACAGATCCGCTGCAGCTTCCCTGGAGATCTTCACTGACTCCCTGAGATCTCCGTTGTGCTGATACCACTGCCTGCGGAGGCACCACTGGAGCGCCCTCATGTGCCAGTGTGCATGACTGACCAACAGAATGCAAGAAGCCATCAGACCGAGCAGGCGAAGGACCTTCAGGACTGGAACAACCGCTCCATTGTAGAATTAAGGAATCATTTCCTGAATGTCGTGAATCCTTTGAGGTGGAGGGAATGCACGACATACAGAAGTGTCCAGTACCGCACCTATGAACAGGTTGCGCTGGGAGGGCACCAGGTGAGATTTGGGTACGTTTATCGAAAAACCCAACCTGTGGAACAACTGAGTTGTCTCCTGCAGATGATGGAGCACCATCTCCGGCGACTCTGCTTTGATCAGCCAGTCGTCTAGATAAGGGAATACAGGAATCCCTGACCTTCTGAGATGCGCAGCCACCACTGCCATCACCTTGGTGAAAACTCGAGGCGCAGTAGTAAGTCCAAACGGGAGGACCGCAAACTGGTAGTGCTGCGATCCCACCGTAAAACGGAGATACTTCCTGTGCGACTTCAGGATTGGGATGTGAAAATACGCATCCTGCAAGTCGATCGACACCATCCAGTCTTCTTCCATCAGCGCCAGAAGAACCTGAGCAAGGGTGAGCATTTTGAACTTCTCCTGTTTGAGATAGAGGTTCAAAATCCTGAGATCCAGAATCGGCCGAAGCCTGCCATCCTTCTTGGGAATCAAGAAATACCGGGAGTAGCACCCTTGACCCCTCCTCTCCTGCTCTGGAACCACCTCTATTGCACCCTTTCGAAACAGTGCCAGGACTTCCTCCTGCAGGAGAAGCAGGTGGTCCTCCGAACAATAACCTTGGCAAGGAGGGTAAATGGGAGGGAACTCCTGAAAAGGAAGTGCATACCCATTCTCTACGAGATTGAGAACCCAAAGATCTGATGTAACCGATTCCCAATCTCGTAGAAAGTGAGTAAGCCGACCCCCTACTGGCCCTACATGATCCAGAATGGTGGATCTAGGGCTGCTTTGCTGATGCGGGTGGGGGTTGGGCATTATTGGAGGAAGTGGAGGAAGAGGAGACTTGACGTCCACGTCCACGACCCCTCTGTCTACCTCTATAGGACCTATATAGAGGGTTCTGCTGCTGCTGCTGTTGTTGGCCCTGCTTGAAGGGACGAAAAGAAGATTTACCAAATCCCTTTAATTTTCTAGTCGTCGACCCTCTCATCTGCAGACCCAAAGATCTTGCAGTGGCACGGCTGTCCTTAAACCTCTCCAAGGCCACATCAGCCTTCTTTCCAAAGAGGCCAGTTCCTTCAAAGGGCAAGTCCAGCAATGTAGACTGCACATCCGCTGAGAAATCAGATGACTTTAACCATGCGGCTCTCCTGGTCGCAATGGATGAGCCCATAATTCTAGCAACAGAATCCACAGTGTCCATGCCACTTTGAATGACCATGCGGGCCGCAGCCTGAGTGTCAGAGATCACCTCATTAAAGTTTTTCTTATCCTCCTCAGGAAGTTTCGATGACAATTGCTTCACTGAATCCATCAGCGCGTGCACATATCTACCTAAAAGGCAAGTAGCATTTGATGACTTAAGAGCCATGCTCCCAGAAGAGAAAGTCTTCTTCGCAGACTGATCTAACTTCTTAGACTCTTTGTCAGCTGGCACTTGAGGAAAAGAGCCTGCAGCCCTATTAGAGCAAGCCGCCTGAACCACAAGACTTTCCGGAGATGGATGCGTAGAAAGAAATGCGGGGTCATCAGGAGCCACCCTATAGCGCCTTGCAATAACCCTTGAAACTGCAGGAGCAGACAACGGCCTCTTCCAAATCTCCTTAATTGGATCCGTCAAGGCATCAGTAAATGGCAGTGTAGGCTCCACAATCGAAGGAGAATGCAAGACTTCTGTGAGGATGTTGGGCTTGTACTCCACTGTGGGCAGCTTTAAGCTAAGAAGGTCAGCAGCCTTACTAATAACCACGTGATAGGGTGCCACGTCCCTTGATGGTGCATCAGAAGTCGAAGGCAGACCCCACTCGGGAGAGAGTTCCAGACCACTAGCATCCCGAAGCTCATCGAAATCGTCATCATGATCAGGAAGCTTGCCTTCTTCCACATCAGAACTTTCATCATCTTTTTGTTCAAGAAGACGCTGAGCTCTTCGCCTCGACCACTCCAAACGAATCGAAGTCGACGGATCCGGTAACGACTCCGACGGAGCCGGTTCTGACGTCGATCGAGGAGCCGGAGCAGGAGGACGAGAGTCATGAACAGGTGTGGTACCTCGATCTCGACTGCGAGGTCGATCCGGAGTCGGCGAAGCCGCATGCGGAGTCGAAGACCTCGGTGGAGCCGTACCGAGCCATGGTGAAAGAGGTGCCGGCAAGAAAGGCATAAATGGAGCAGGGGCGTACGACTGAGGAATACCCAGATTGTACGATAATGGACCCATGGGGCCACCAGGCGCTCCAGTGGGGTACATTGCCCTAGAATAAACTCCAAACATCGCATTGAGAAAATGCGAGGGATCCTGTCCAGGACCAGGAAAGGAAGGGTACGGACCTACCGGATGTTGCAATGGAGGCCGCCCAGACACATCCTCACCCTGACCTTCTGGGTTCACAGGAGTCTCCGCTGAAGCCGCGACATGAGGAGTCACCTCTTCTTCTACTTCATGCTCTGAGGAAACCGGCTCCGGGTCCGGCTCCGGCTCCGGAGAACCTTCCCTTGACAAAGCAGGCGAAGGAGAGACAAAGTCTTTACGATGTTTGTGAGACCTTCTCTTCGAGTCAGAGGATTCCTTCTCCGAATGATGTTTCGAACTGTGCTTCCTCCTCTTATGCTTTCTCCTCGAGGAGCTCGAAGCATGTCCGGAAGCCGACTTAGATCTAGACCTAGATCTTTCTCTGGACTTTGACTTCGCTTTAGACCTCGAGTCCTCTCCAGACCTTGAACCAGCTCTGGATCTCGACGCCGATCCCGACTTCGACCGAGACCTTTGCCTCGACTTCGATCTTCGAGACGTCGATCTCGAATGTCGTCCAGAGTCCCGTTTCACCTTCGCCAAAAGCAATTTTGCTTCACGCTCTCGAAGCGCCTTCGGATTCATTTTAAAACAGGAATCGCAGTTCTTGACGTCGTGACTCGAACCAAGACACCACAAACAATCCTTATGTGGGTCAGTGATGGACATCATGCGGGCACAAGACCTACATGGCTTAAAGCCTGTTTTCCTCGACGACATCTCCGGAGAAGAACCAAGTCGTAAGAGAGAAACGGTGACAACTATCAAACAGAAAGATACTAGGTATCGCTGAAGATCCCGAAAACCGTTAGCGTCGGAGACGCGGAAAAAAGGGAACTGACGTCATCACGCCGGCGTGGGCCTGTTATGGGGTCGGTGACGTCAGACGGAGTCGCGCGCGATGCCGTGCTCCTGTGACGTCGCCCACGTCGGCGTGCTACGAAGAAAATTTCCGAACGTTGCTGACGCAAGGGGGATATTCACAAGGTGAGGAATCCACACGGCAGATGTATCTATCAGAATCGGCCATCACCCACATTGGATAGGAAGAGGGGGGAGAACTGACTCCCTTTGGTGGGCTCCCCTTGCTTGCGGTGTTGTTCAGCTCTCTCCTGGGGGGGCCCCCTCAGTGGATGTGGCCCTAGATTGAACTTCTTATCTACCGCTTAGGAGCAGCTCTGCCCAGTGGGTCTCTAGTGGACTGCAGGCATACCTGGGGGGACCACCTTGCTTGGTGAGCACCCTCCTTTCAGTTTTGGGGTCTTTCGCTGTGACCTGCTGTGGGGGAGGGATCCCGTTCTAGTTTTTTGCGGTTCACCCTGACTGTGGAGCACGGTGCCTCCAACCTGCGCATCCCGGACATAGTTCTGTCACGTAAGAGAGAATACTTTGACGCCCTTGTTGGACATCGGGTGCCCTCCTGACCGAATCCCAGGATGACCTGATCACGTAAAGGACAAGACACCAACTCTGCGTTTCTCGCCACTCTGCCACTACACCTCACGGGCTGGCTTCTTTCAATCGCTGGGCTCACGGTCCCCATTGATCAATCAGACATGCTTCCTAAAAATA
The DNA here is from genome assembly GCF_964263255.1 of Lissotriton vulgaris. Taxonomy (NCBI): domain Eukaryota; kingdom Metazoa; phylum Chordata; class Amphibia; order Caudata; family Salamandridae; genus Lissotriton; species Lissotriton vulgaris. Next base: position 191,449,527 of record NC_141689.1, on the reverse strand, counting down.
TAGCCAATAAAGACACTGAATCTGTCAGGGCTCGTGACAATCGGTTTACGTCCCTCTTGTCTAAAACAAATGCTCAGTTGCAGGAGGATCCTAACTCTTCAGCTACGACATCAGAGAAGTCCAGCTCAGAGGTGCCAATTATCAAGGCATTCATGGCATCTCTTCTACAGAAAATAAAAGATGACATCTGTTCTCTCAAACTGGACTGCAGGACATAAGTCGGGAGGTCACGGTGATCGGTGGAAGGGTCGACGATCTTGAACACACCATGGACACTAGAGTACAGGACCACACAAATCTCTGGAGGAGAATGATGGAAACAGAAGAGCAAAATATTACCCTACAGTTGAAGCAAGAAGATCTTGAAAATCTCAGCAGGCGAAACAACCTGCGCATAGGGGGGCTCCATTGGGAGCGGAGGGAAAGGACACTTTGGCATACACAGCAGAACTCTTACAAGCCATTAGAGAGAATGAAGAAGCTTCACCGCCTATGCTTGACCGAGGCCACCGGGTCTTTGCCCCACGCAATCGGTCTGACTTCATTCCAGACATTCTTACTAGAGTCCATTACTTTGCAGACAAGGAAGCCATTTTGGAAAAGGTGCAAGGAATTAAGGCAGTTTCATACAATGACCTCTCGATTTAAATCTTCTAAGACTTGGCGCCCGCTACGCTTCAACAGAGCAAAGATTTTAAGCCAGTCACGAATAAGTTGAGAGACCTCAATAGCAAGTATCAGTGGGACATCCCTCCGCCCTGATGTTTACCTGGGAGGGCAAACAGCGAGTCCTTCGTTCACTAAGGGACGCAAAACAGCTTTTACAACTCCCTTTGGCGTCAGAGGGAGAGGACCGGTCTTCACAGCGAGAACATCGAGATGGGCCTCTCCGTCCGATATGGTCCACAGTTATGCCTCCTAGATCCAAAAACCGCATGCAGGAACTTGAATCTTCCCAAGTTAAGCAAGACATCATTAGCCACATTTGTTATTTAAGTGGCTCTTCTTCTCCAGCTCGATGGCCAAACCATAAGGAATACAATACCCTGGCTGTGCTAGCTCTTGGACCTGCTTTTGAGACCCTTACCTCTAGTCTTTGATTGTGTGAGGCTCTAGTTCTTGGACATAAAGTCTGGATTTCTCCTGGTGCCGGCTGAAGCACTGCATATATCTGACGGTAACAAGCAGATCTCTTGCAGAGTAACTGTGCCGCCAGAAAATGTCATCTCCAATATTGCAGCAGGTTTCCTTGGGGATGGCCCAGCAGATGGAGCAAATATTGCTGTCCCCAACATTGCCACAGGATGGTGGTGGCGACGGCCCACAAACCTTTGTGTGACTGCCACCACCCCTCCCTCAAAGTCTATTAGGAGAGTGAATTTCAGGAATGGCCAGTCTGCGTGACACTGGGCTTGTTGATAGACTGACATGGTTTGGCACAGTTGGCCAGCTGTTGAATTTTCTATTTACTTTTCTTTCCCAACATATTGTTTTTTGTCCTTGGATGCGCTGTTCCTATGGGCCGGGGGATGAGAGTAACTGGGTGTGTTTTGCTGGGAATTACTTGGTCATGTCCTGCTAGTTTGGAGCCCTATAATGGCCCTATAATGGCCCTCTAATCTTACTGATTGGACGTGAGGCTTGGAGGAGGGGACGCAGGCTTATGGTCTTATTGTGAGGGCTGCGAGGGACACATTTTCCTTTTGGAAGTATTATGACTAACCTTATTAAGTTTCTTTCCCTAAATGTAAAGGGGCTGAACGCCCCTAACAAGAGGCGTCAGGTGTGGCGCTATCTACTCCACCAAGACCCTGATTTCATTTTCAAGCAAGAGACTCACTTGCTTCTGTTATTCGACTTATGTCCCACCCCAAATACCCCACTCAATATTGGGCCTGCTCCACTTCTAAAACCAGGGAGGTGGGGTTGCCCTTTAAAAAAAAAACCTGATTGGCATGCGATGAATCAAAGTTACGACAGACTAAGGTGGAAGGTTTATTAAAGCACACATGCCTTGGTGTAGGTGGTCTTACACCTTTGTCAACATAGATGCTCATTATCAAATTCAGGATGCTTTTCTACGTCTAAACCTCAGGGAACACCTGCAGGCAGTTGTAGGAAACTGGCTCTATATATACTACACCAAAGTGAGGTATAGTGTGTATAGCGTCCAGGTGATCCCAGAGGAGGGCAGAGGTTAAAGTTGGATAGAACCTTACTCTCTATTTGTGGTAGAGTGGTTGAGCAGTAAGGCAGTATCAGAGGACAGTGTTAAGCATTTGATGTACACACCCAGTCAGCAAATGAATTCACACACTCAAGGACTGAACTTTAGACCAATTGTTTTTGTATGAAAAATATACGGTTTTATTTTAGAACCAAGCCAGCCTGGCCCAGGAAAGCATTAAATACTTTACAGTAATAAGTTGCTGAATGTGAACAGTTTGAAAATGCAATAGGAATTGTACTTTGTTTGATTTACAGGGGATTCAGTAGTTTGCAATACTTCGCAAATCCAGTACATTGGAATGAATAGGCTTTTTTCGTAAATTACAAGTAAGTTACTTTTTACGTTACTTTTCATACTCAGTGCCGGATACCTGGATTTAGCACTAGGACATTTCCTTCAAAAAGGTAAGTAAATATGTATTGGTTATTCGTGCGATTTTTAAAGACTATTTTTAGATTTCAAAACTCCACACTTAAAAACTTTTTGAAAGAAAATTGTCAATGTTATCCTATGGAGGAAAAGTAGGTTATTGGTTCAAAGCAAAGTAATCAACTGTGGGAGTTAAGGTTCAGGGGTTAGACTCCGGAGTCCCCCAGGGTCAGTGATGCACTCTGGTAACACCCTCAGCAGCACAAGGGCAGCCAGGTTCAGAGTGTTGAGGCCCAATGTTATGCTATGAAGGATAGGGGGCTCCGGTTGGTGGCAGCAAGCAAGCCAGCTACATGGCTGTGGGAGCAAAGCTCCGGGGTTTAGCATAAGGCATTTGGGGTTACAGGTCAGCACAAAAGATGCACCCTCAGCAGCACTGGGGCGGCCCGTTGCAGAGTGATGTTTTGGCGTTGGGCATCCTGTTTGCTATAGAGAGACTCCGGTCGAAAGAAACACTGCAGGCTCGGGGACGAAGATCTTCTGGGTGCGGCGACCACTTAGAGGGGTACGTTGGGATGTCTTGGGTTGGTTAGGCACCGTTGGTTGGGGCACACAAGGATGTGGGGCGTAGGGTGCAGGGATGCCTTTTGGCGTCGGAAAGTCTTACCCGCTCTTGGTCGTGGTAGAGAGGATCCTCTGAATTGAAGCTGCAGGAGTAGGCTGGGATCTTGAGGCTGGTCTGGGGTCTTCGAATTTCGGGTCACGATCGCCGGCGAGACCTCCTTGTCGTGTATTTCTACTCAAGCTCAGGCGGGTGCAGAGTTGGCTGGCTTCGCGGTGTCTGGCCAGAGCCAGAGGTTGCAGTTGAAGAAATTCGGTGTTCACTGGAGAAGCAGTCTTTGGAAGTGAAGGCAGGCAGGTCCTCCGGGGGTTTAGAGGTTGCTGGCTGCAGGACACACCGGGATTTTGCAGGAGTAGGTTCGAGGGGGGACAGGCCGGTAGGGCTGGCGCCAAGTCAATGGGTGTCGTCCTCTTGTTTGCTTTGCGTGGCTCTTCAGGTCTCATCTTCTTTCTTGTCGTTTCTGGATCTGAGCAAGCAAAGTTCAGGGGTGCCCCTAAATACTAGATTTAGGGGCGTTACAGGTGGGTAAAAAGTAGGGACCAACGGGTCCCTTCCTTCCCTGAGATGGGTACACCCACCATTATGCTACCATCCAGTTGAGGGGGGGGGGGGGGGGGGTGATTGGCGGCGGAATGGATGTGCCTGTCCCTGGTTGGCTTAGTCCCCCCATCTTCAAGATGCCGTGGACAGAGTTGTGCTTCATCCCGCCTCCCTCACCTGGGGTGGAGTTGGCAGAGTTGGGCACACTTCTCTTCGTCACTTGCTTTTCCAGCCGGTTCTCCAGCCAAAAATGGGGGTCAGAAGCAGCAAGTGGCCTGGGGAAGCTCAAAAAGGCGGCAAGCCTTTGAAGCTTCCCCTTAGTGAACCCTGCCCATCCTGGGGAGGAGGCTTGGCACCTCGTCCCAGGATGTGCATTGTTTCAGGCCCCCGAGGGCAGCAGGCTCTTGACCCAGGGTCCCAGAAACATGCCTGGTGGTGGCAGCTGAAAGCCTGGACACTAGAGGTGGGTTCGTTTTCAGGGTGCATCTCGAAGATGCCTGATGTGTGCATTTTTTATTAAATCCCACACTGGCATCAGTGTGGGTTCAATGTGCTGAGAAGTTTGATACCAAACATTTCAGTTTTCAGTGTAGCCATTCTGATGCTGTGGTGTTTGTAATGACAAACTACCAGCACCATATACGATTAATGGCAGCTCTGCACTTACAATGTCTAAGAATGGACTTCGACACTGTAGGGGTACAGGGCTCATGCACCTGTACCCTCACCACTAGTATAGTGCACCCAACTAGAGGAGAGACTGATCTATGCCAGGGCAGTGGGTTGTAGGCATGGCACACAGGGATGTGCGCATGTCAACTCTTCACTTTGTTCTGCACCAAAACACGCTGCCTGCAAAGGCAGTTTGTGAGTGTGGTGGTACAGGACCTCTAAGGGTGGCACAATAAGTGCTCCAGCCCTTAGAGGCCGTCTCTGGTCACAGTGCCCTGGGTACCTGTGGTACCATTAACCAGGGGCTGACCTGCAGCCAGAGATACCAATTGGGTTTAGTTTTGGGGAAAGAACGAAGACTCTGGGAACCTGATTGGGTTTCTGTTGCAGTAACCCCCCCACTTTTTGCCAGACTACTGATGCACTTTTAATTGGTATGCCCTGTGTCTCTGCCACTTTCCAACAGCAGTTACAACTCCAATCATTCTCAGGGGGATTTCACCCCTTGAGGTCCTCCAGGTTCCTGTGGATGTGGCAGATATCCGAAAAGAGATTGAGGCCTTCTTTCTTGCTAATAACCTCACTGACACCTCTGAGGACACTAGATGGGATGCCTTTAAAGCTACCATTTGGGGGGTCATCACGTCTATATCGATCGCCAGGACGGAGAGGCTCGACTAGTTGAAACCACTCTTTCTAGAGATATTAAAATCTTAGAACGTAAGTATCACCAACAACCATGCCTCCGCAATAAGTGGCTCCTTGCTGAACTTAGAGGCCAATTGCGCTTGCACCGTGCCAACAAGGCTGAGAGACTCATACTCACTCTTGAGTAGAAATTCTAAAAGGGGGGGATAAGGTCTGGAAGTGTCTGGCACGGCGACTACGAGCGCAAACCGCAAGAGCTCACATCGCTAAACTCAGATGCTCAGATGGCACATGGGCTATTTCGGTGGCAGATAAAGGCCTGGAATTAGAGAATTTCTACAGGGCTCTTTATGAAATGGTCCTTGTTCTCCCGAAGCGGTTACTGCTTTTCTTAATTCTTACCCTTGGGATCCTATTGATGCCCACTTTACGAAACTGCTGGAAGACCCCATTACTTGAAGAAATTGCTATGGCTCTGAAACAGCTCCCAATCGGTAAAACCCAGGATCCTGATGGGTTGCCAGTCATTTTTTACCAGGCCTTTTACCCGCAGCTTCGAGACCAATTGCTCCATCTTTTTAATAGTTTCACAGATATCGCGGGTCTTACCCCAACAATGTCTGAAGCAGAAGTGGTACTCATCCCTAAGCCAGCTAAATACCATTCCCCACACACGTCATACCACCCTATCACTTTATTAAGCACCAGCGTCAAGATCTACACAAAAATCCTACCAAATCGCCTTGAGCCTCACCATCCGGGTCTCATTGATCCCAATAAAGTGGGGTTTACCTGCCATCGTCAGGGAGTAGACAATGTCAGCCGAATAGCCCATCTTGTCGAAAAAGCATGGTACAGAAATATTCCTGCCTGTCTGCTGTCCCTCGATGCGAAGAAAGCATTCGATCGAGTGGACTGGGAATTTCTTAAAGCAGTCTTACGGAAGGTGGGGTTGGGACCAGGGATGGTCTCCAAACTGATGGCGCCTACCCACTCTCCTAACCAAAACTATCTGAGTAGGAGTTAAGAAATCGGTTTTTGTTTCCACCTTCAGCACCTCCTCACAGCAGTAAGGTGTACTGTTTTAAAGTATTGGAAGATTCTTAACTCAGGAATCTGAAGGTGGAAAACCCGCTGTTTTCCTTTAGAAGCCAAAATTCGAAAGACCTCCTGATACATACAAAACAACGGACACCACAAAGCGCAGGGAACCCTATCACTTCTACTGGGCTCCCACCTGTTGTAGGTCACTTCAGGTGTGAATCATGCAGTATTTGTCACCTGACCTCAAACACCAAAAGTGTTGATATTGGACTACCGACCCCATGGGAACAAAGAAAACATACCAGTTGTAACTCACAGGGCCTGATTTATCTTATCACTTGCCCGTGTAGTAAACAATACGTGGGGATGACTAATAGGAAAGTGAGGACCCGCATCACTAAACACCGCAGCACTATTAGATGTGGCAGATCTAATACGCGTTTAACAACTCATTTTAAGGATGCAGGTCATTCGGAAGGGGATCTCAGGTGGACACTTATTGAAAAGCATATCCTCAAGGCTCTGATACAAATAGGGCTCTATTTGTGCATGAGCAGAAGTGAGTGTTTCGCCTTAAGAGCCACCTGTATGGCTTCAACGACGACATCCCCTGGTACTCACTGAGTAAATGATTTTGTTACCATAGCGTGCTCACATGGGTTGATAATACTGATTAATAGTTATGTAGCCCCTCTAGACGCACGCATTATGAATGATGAGGTCAAGACTTTCTGAATAAATAGCGTATAGACCCTATTAGCCCAGCGTGTACATCTCTCCTTTACATGACAATAAATACCCTGAACTTCGGTTATAATAAACCAAATATTCTGTGTTCCAAGAATTCATTTAATGGGAAATGAGTATTATCTGTGGGACACTGGTTAATAATTGATCAGTACTATGCCCCCGCTTATGGACCTTTTGGGTGAGGTACAAAATTCAATAACTACCGTTTTGGCTCGTGTTTCATACTAGACTAAATATCCACACTTTCTACGACAATAATGAACTTACATGGTTTGAGGATATCCAATGGCACATAGATTAAATACATTAGCCATTTTAACGGCAGGGCAGGGTGCACAGGCACCTAGAACCCTGGGTAATGTGGCGTGACTTTAGCTAAAAAAAAAAAAAACATTTCCCAGCATGCCATGGAGGCGGCGCTCACAAGCACGAGACGTCGGTGACGTCATGACGAGTTTTGTGTTGCGCCGCCACCCCCCCTGCATTACTTATACCCTGGTGACATCAGGCTCGTTCATCGCCGCGGCGTATCAGAGGGGCATTACTTGTGTTGGAAAGTGGAGTGGTGTGGCTCCCTGGTTAGAGGCCGCAGACCCGGAAGCAGAGGACTGCCCGGGACCAGGGTTCAATTCCCAACGCGGCAGGGTCGTGGACCAGTGTCAGCGGACTCGATAATTCTTGCTTCGGTGCCTACTCTAACCAGGGATCACACTCTGCAACTCTGGGCATTAGCTTGCCTCATCTCCACAACGGCCCCCCCCCCATACACCGGGGATGCCTGGCTTCACCTTGGAGATACCCAGCAGGGATCATCTCACAGGGAAAGCCAGGACGGGTTCCCCAGTGGTCTACAGCACTGGGACGCCCCATTGCTGGGGTAGCCATGCGCTTTACAAGACAACCTAACATAACATAACAAAGTCTCTTCGGAACAGTAAGGGGCCATACACTAAGGATTGGCTAGAGAGAGTGTGGGTCACGAAACACCCCTCCCCTTTTCAAGGGGAGAATGAAACCAGAAGGAGACGCGTGACTGACATGCGGATCGTTAGAACGTGTAATGTGATGGGTTTGTGTGGGCTGAATGACAGCTCTGCCTTGACATATAATACAATGAGCGGTTACCACATACGGCCTTCATGCATCTTTTGTCCATATGACGTTATGATATGAAAATTCGGGGAGGTGGACTGGTGCTTGGGACTGTTTAAGTGTGGACATGTTAGAAAAAGGACCACGCTTACACTTTTATCTAACATATTCTCCATACAAATTAAGATACTGTTAGAGATATACTGCTTCCCCCAAATATGGGGGTAAATTACAAATATATGTCTCTTTGCTTTAATGTATCTAAACCTAGGATGTGTTCTTTGGGACTCCTCCCTCCAAGCGCCAGGTCAAGTGATTGTGTGCAATAAACTGAGTTTTCACTTGAGATTGTATATAACTTTGGCATATGAACCATGATCACGGCGAGTATAGAGTACACCACTGGTGTTAGGATGTAACTTTTATACGTGGGGGACTGACACAAAAACTCCCATTGATACTTAGACTGGGTGTTTTGATATTTTGGGACTTATCTGCACACGGGATGTTTTAACATATGGAATTATTGGTTCTATGATTATGATTTAATGAATTACCCTACTGGGGCCTGAATTACTGCATAATTTCTTTGAGGGACCGTTTGCAAGGCATCTAATACATTTAGATTGTTCAGATGTGAACAGTAAGCAACTACGTTAGGTGTCCAGAAGTATGAATTTTGTTAATTTTGTTCACAGTTGTGTCACCGTGTTGGCGGAGTTCCCTCCACATAGCCTTTTACTGATGGGCAAGAGTGACCTATACCCCCGTTAACATCTAATTAAGGTAAGGGTAGTATTATATTAGACTGGGACAGGAAGACGTCCTGATGAAGACCTAGGTGACCCATTATCTTGGGCAAGTAGAGGTCGAAACATGTTGACTACAGCAGTAAAGGAGAGGCGCTAGGGGGTCCTAATACCCTACCCTAGCACCACCATCCACTCATTTTTAATCCTGACCTTGGAACCTACTAATAAAGTTTAAATTTGGTATCCAGGAGCAGTTTTAACCATTCCCTACTGCATTTTATGTCTTTCACTGTACTCAGTCTTAAGTTGTTGGTTTTTGTTTGTGAACACTGTTGTCACTTACAGTTATATGTTACACGTTGTCCTTGCATTTTGTGTTCCCCCACCCTATGCTCCGCCCGGAGTGTGGCTACACCCAGGCGTTGTAGCAGACCCGATGATGAAGCATGTCACACACATTGTGTGTGAGTGAGGGCAGTATTTCACCACTCATGAGTGTGCCATTGTTTGTACACTCGTGATTAATTTATGTTTGTTTTCTCCACCCCTTGTACGTGTATAGCCTACCCACTATCCACATTTGTTTCAATGGACGTCTTACTGTCCCTATTCCCCATCTACCAAGTGGAAGGAAGTTATAGCTAGAGCGGGTACTGAACGATAATATAACAAAAGGAATACCTAATTGTGTCTTGAATATAGACATGTGTGAAATAGACACTCGATAAGATCCCAAAAAGCAAAATAGAGATTAGTATATATCCTTTATTATGAATAGTTTATTTAGATTATTTTTTACTTGTTTTGATTCATACACAATCGATACAAAAATAACTAATACAATGACATAATAGTGCATTTGAAAACCAAAAAGCTCACTAACAAGTGAATAAATGTATACACCATAGACAGATATGTATAACTTATGTGATAGTCGAGAACGTTGACTTAGGCTGTGCGGCAGATGTCTTACAACACGCGTTTCGGCATACATGCCTTCATCAGGTAGCCGTCCACTATTCACAGTGGCGATGGAACGCTCAGATATAATGTGGTTTCTGCTTCAGAGACAATTCAAGGTAATTGTGATGGAGCTCTGTAGATTCACATGAAGATAATATTCGTAAATTGATATCAAAATAGCTCGTATATTGTTCGTTTTTGGAACAACGAGCTGCAGGCTCATATATATACACACGATGCAGATAAAGATATAAGGCACTCTTCGAGTGCAGGCTTGAATATGATGAAGGAGCCAGATTTCGGGGTGTAAAACTAGGAATAACCAGGGAGATTGTGGGAAGTCAAATGTAATGGTCTAAATCACAGATGTTTCTAACGCAACCGATTTGTAGTGGCCATCAAGTAGTGTCTGATACAAATGGAGGCTGCCGCTCTGGTCTGCTTGGAAGATTTCTTCTTTCAGCGTTTTGGAAAGACGAGGCGGACGACCTTCCGTGCACGAAATACTGGCTCCCGATGGGCTCTGCAGGGTTCCCCATCTACCGCAGCACCAGACAGGGTGCCTGCTTTCCCCTTTATTATTTGCCCTAGTGGTGGAACGCCGGGCCATCGCCATTCGTCAAGATACACAGGGTATCCCCATGGGTGGCTATGAACATAAAGCCTCCGTCTTCGCTGACCACCTCCTTCTCTATCCTACCACCTACATCCCTCCCTGCCGTGGCTTCTCTTCTGAGGTCCTTTGTAGGGGCATCGGGATACCGGATCAATCTTGCTAAGTCCCATGCCCTTAATCTTACTCTCAAGGCCTCAGAGGTCCAGGAATTGCAAAACCTGATCCCGGTACAGTGGACTGACAAATTGATTCAGTACTTGGGCCTAGACTTGACCCCTACATTCTCGACATGGACCTTGTCCAACTGGCCTAGATGTAGGAATGCCATTCGGGAGGAATTGCCCAATGGAAGAGCCTCCCCTCGGATAATTAGGACGCATCAAAACCATTGAAATGTCTCTTCTTCCTAAAAGATTATACCTCTTTCAAACCCTTCCCACTCCAATACCAGTGTCTGATATTCTTGCCCTACAACGTGACTTTACCAATTTTCTGTCGGCGAAATCTCGACCACGCTTCTCTAATAAGATCTCGATGCTGCCTCGTGACTGGGGTGGGTTAGCCTGCCCCAACCTCCTGGACTACTACTGGGCTTGTCACCTCCGGTATATATCGGGTATATATCGAGTAGGTGGTTTGCGAGAGCGAAAAACACTGGTTCCACTTGGATCGAGCGGTATCCTGCAGACCCCTGTGGGACTTGGTATGGCTTCCGCGAGGAGCGCACCCCATTGCGCCTACATAGCCACCCCTAGAAGGACAGTATTCGAGATCTGGGTTAAGTTGGCGATACCCAGGGGCCTAAATACATTTCCCTCCCCTAACGCATCTATAGCTAGTAATCCCATGTTCCCTCCTGCACTGCAAACTCAGGCATTTAGTGCATGGGCAGAGGGTGAATGCCAGGTTACTCAGGACCTACCTGCACTACCTGCCCTGGTCCGACGCAGCAGGTAGTGCTGTTGAGCGGAGGGCGTGGAAGGTTTGCCCGCAGTTCAGTTTCTTTTCAGGGCCAGGTCAGTAGTCTAGTCGAGGAAGGAGGGGGGCTACAAAGTACGGCCTGTGAGAGAGTCTGTCACTCCAGTTTGGCAAACAGTTCGATGATTTTAATATTTTAAAACTTGGATACGTGCCTCTGCACCTTTATTTTAGCTGATCATTATTTGGGGCGCTCTCACCTCCCTGCTCCCTGGGCTCCTGCCGCCTCCGGGGGGGGGGGGGGGGGGGGGGGGGGCTGCTTTTTTCTCTTTGGCTGCAGGTGCTCTGTCTTCACTCCTTCCTGCCTGGTCCGACGTAGTGTTGTTGAGCAGTGGAAGGTTTGAGCCGCACTTCCGCTTTCTTTTCGGGGCCAGGTCAGCGGTCTAGTCGAGTGAGGCTACAAATTGCACACGCCTGGGCGGGGGCGCGCTGCCAAAGGCAAGCCCGTCTGCAACCAGCCGGGACCCAGGGCCAGGACCCCTGCCCGGATGGGAGCAGTTTGTAGGTACTTCTCTGAGCAACTCACTTCTTTATGCCCTCCTATTACGGAGCAGTGTAAACATAGCATTCGGGCAGGGAACCGGTGGCATAAGTGCAGCCACTGCCCTTTCATGTCTGTGACAGGCCTGGAAACCAGAGAGCATGGACGACTCCTGAACTGCTCTTTGATCAACTGCAGATCCCTGCGGAAACAAACTTGAAATACATTATTATTTGAGGGATGCCCAGCCGGATGTATTATTCCTCACAGAGACCTGGCTTAATAAGGACTCGACTCATGATATTCTTGAAGCCCTTCCTCAGTAATGCACAAGTTACTTACCTTCTGTAGGAGAGTAGGGTCTGCTTCCCATCGTCACCCCCACTTTTTGCTTTTGCTTTACTGGTTTTCGACTTAGATGTGGCTGTGGGCCTGCTAATCAGACCCACAGCCCAGATGCACACTCTCTAAATTCACCATGTTCTCTAGGTACATCCACAATTTGGAATTGGTTCACCTTGTCAGCCTCTGTAGAAGTGTACCATAGGTACTCAGGGCATAGGTGTAACCAAGGCCATCCAGGGGCTGCAGCATGTATTATGCCACCCCTGGCTGGCCACTCAAATAGACACAACTGGCTGAGACAAGGTTGTGTAACCACCCCTTGCTTAGGTGTAGTTTCCTATACCTACTTACATATAGACACATAGTAACCTATAAGTCACTCCTATTGGCAGGCCTTAACAATCCTGAAGGCAGAGTGCTTGGTTATGTGCGAGATGGTGCTCTAGCATGAGCTGAGCCTGTCGGCAGCTTTCGGAACCATGTCCTTATTGCTGTTCTATGATATTGCCATACCCTATACTTTTAAGTGCATTATAATCCTCGAGGTTAATGCTAACTTTGGTTTGGCTTTATCAAAACATGTCGTGTAAGGTGTCATACACTTTGGAATACTACCCCCCTCGCCAATTCTGGCGACGGGGGTAGCATTCCACCCTTCTAGAGAAGAAGACATGTTAGTTCTGACTATCCCGGTTAAAGTTAACCAGAGCCCCAGCATCACAAAATGGATGCTGCTGCCACAGACACAAGTCTGACCTCCTGCTGCTGGGAGTCCTTCCAGTCACGGAGGTTTGGACAATAGGTTTCCTGATTGGGGAGGTGCGAGCACCACCCCAGACAGGAGGATGTGTATTGGGACAGGGAGGGCTGAATAGATTGAGATACTGCCTGAGGCCCACTAGGTGCTTCATGCATAGCCCAGTTCAAACCGGTTGCTGGGGCACTCCAGCCCCAGCTCTGGCGCGAAATTGGACAAAGGAAAGGGGTTGTAACCACACCCCTTCCTGGTCCCACCCTTAGGTGGGACCTAGTGAGCAAACCAGCCCCCTTTAGTTGTATAAAGGTAGGCGCTGACTCGGAATCGACAAAAGACGAAACTCTGGACCCTTCGACATTCATCCAAGCTGAAGACTGAAGAATCTCCCTTGTGGCCAAAGATTGACCACCCTGGGAAACCAGGCACCATCCAGCAACTCAACAGCTTGCTTTGTCCCCGTTCCCGCCGGAACCCGAGCACAGAGCCTGACAAGACCTCGCCTCCTGGATCCCTCTGACCCCACTGCACGACTCCAGCACAGCTGAGCCCCGTGGAAGGCGTCAGGACCCGTGGGAGCAGGTACCTTGAAAAGTCGACAACTTGCTAACAGCGCAGCTCCTGAGGCCTCCTCGAAGCTGTGCCCTGGGGACTGAGATACCCTGACACCAAGCTCCACCTGCATCGAAGACCAGCCCTCCACACTCCACGAGATCTGCGTGGGGCCCTTCTGCCTGTGTTCTGCTAGACACGTTGTCCGGTTGCTGGCCCGTTGGCTAGTAGCCCCTGGCGACGATCCTTTGTGAAAATCCACCACTGGTCTGGTTGCTCCAGACTGGCCCTTGCTTCCCTGCAAAGGTGAAGTACCTCAGACCCTCCTGGTCTGCACCAGAAGCTCTTTGTGTATCATGCGTGTTTGCCTTTGCTTAGGCTTGTTGGCTCTGATCTTGAAGCCGACCCCTCCATCTGCGAGAACCTTCGTGGGACAGCTATTCTCCAGCACCTGGTCGTCCTCAACGCCTCCTGGTCCACGTGGCTGCAACTCCAAGCTTCACTCCAGCACCTGGTTCCACCCGGTCACTGATTAGTGACCTAGACTCTGTCCCCTCTGCTTGCAGGTCCTCTTCCACTCCGATCCATCCTTGGATCCACCCGGACACCTTCCTCCCGGTCGCCTGCAGCATCTTCTTCCAAGGCTTCATAGGAAACAACGAGAAAACCAGACACACCGACACCTATGCACCCGCAGCCCGTGGGTGAGGTAACGTGAGTACTTCGGTGCTCCTGTAGGGATTGACTATCCTAGTGTCCAGTTTTGCTAGTTGTGTAATCCTACTTAGACCGGAGGTGTCCTAAAACTTCATTTACTTACCTTTCTACGTTCCTATTGACTTTCTATTGACCCTCGCGTGAGAGTACCGACTCTGCACGCGCCGCCTGTGGGCCTCCTACTCCTAACCTAAGGGTCAGATAGTGTAGCCCCAGCGATTTCCCTAGGCCCTCACCTTTTCCCAAGTCGTGGTTCTTATACCACTTACTTAGTATATGGTTTGACGCGCCCCTAGGGCCTAACTGTATATTGTGCTATTTAAAGTATTTCTAGGTGTAACTTGTTATGTGCGTTTGCCTCTGATCTCAAAGATTTCAGAGGAGTGTGTTAGTAAATAAATACATATGTATTTTATATATATATCCTGTGTGATGTCCTTTCATTTGATATTCAAGGGGTTACATATGGTAAAACAGCTGGCTTTACACGCCCTCAAGAGTCTTTTAGCCTAAGACTGTTCAGTCCACGCTACCTCTAGGATAGCTGGTCTATAAGGTTGACTTTACAACCATCACCATAAGGGTTGTTTGGACTGGTGCAAGGTGTTCACTAGAATACTGAACATCATATACCAGGCCAACTTCTCACACCTTTGGTAACGATATATCTGTAAGAAACAGTAGTTGGTATTAGATTCCTTACCTTAGAATATCCCCAGGCGTCAGACTGGATCCGGAAACTTTTGCGTAGCAGTACCCTTGCGCGTCGGTAGGCGTCGCCAGCGGCTCCGCGTCAGTCGATGGCGTCGTGGGGGCCGGGATGACGTCCCCGGAGTACTTAGACGCCGCCCTCGAGCGCTGACGTCAGTTCTTATACTTTGCTTTTTCCACGCCAGAAACAGAGCCATGATAAATACCAATACTGGAGCCATAAAATTAGGGCCCTGAAAGGGTATGACCTTAACCAGAGATATCGGTTCGCAGAACGGGGAGGATGGGTGGGGTGGTAAGGAATCTAATACTAAGTACCGTTTCTTACAGATATATCGTTACCGAAGGTAACTTGTGCATCTGAAAGAAACAGGTTAGTATTCGATTCCTTACCTTAGAATAGATACCCCAGCAATACCAACCCCTGTGGTGGGTCTGCGAACCAATGGTCACACCAGAAAGTCCTGGAGAACGGAATGGCCAAAGAAGCCATCTCTCCGGACTTGGCTGCCCAGGCAGTAGTGTCTTGCGAACATGTACAGTGAGGCCCACGTAGCTGCTTGACAGATGTCCTGCATGGGGACTCCCCGACCCAGGGCAGTAGTAGTCGCCGTAGCCCGTGGGGAATGAGCACGAAGCCCCACAGGAGGCTCCTTTCGAGCCAAAGAGTAACAAGCCTTGATGCACAAGACGACCCATCGAGAAATGGTTCGTTTGTGCACCTCCCGTCCCTTCTTAGCGCCCACGTAACCAACAAAGCATTGGTCATCCACCCAGAACTGTCGTGTGCGATCCGGATAGAAGGAGAGCGCACGTTTCTGGTCCAAATGGTGGAGCCTCTCTTCCTCTTTCGAGGGATGCGGAGGCAGTGTTGTGAATGCATCTAGGACCCTAATTAAATATTCCTGATTCATGCCCTTATGCGGTTATGATAAATAATGTCCTAATGAAGGCATACGAATCTTACCCATATTCAGTACAGGCCACGTAGCCCAAATACGACAAGGCTACTTCCTTAGATTCCTAGAGAGCACAACGAGATCTTTCGACACACCAAACCTTCAGCAACCTGGGAATTCCCCATGTCTTTGTTTTGATTTGTCATTGAACTCCTGCGAGCACTAAAGGAACAGTCAGTTCTTAGTGACCTCTTTTATTGAAGTGTTATGTCCAAGCTTACGTCAAACACGGCACCTTCCAGGTATAAATATACCAACACTTGCCTTAAGCAAAGAAACGGTGGTGTGATCGGTGGTGTGGAGCAGAGCGGCTATCTACTTAGCCGAAGCTCAGCTGATGCGAGAGCCGAAGGAAGCCGCCCCTCCCCATTGACACACTGGAGAAGCTGCCTTTTCTCACGCCGAAATCCAGCTCTGGTGTTTTCCGGTCACCCTTGCGGGTTATTGGGAGATCGAGTCCTGAGAAACGAGATACAAGACATCCTTCATTCTATAACCAAGGTATGGAGCTGATTCAAACCTTAGAGAGAATTCTTGATTCAGATTCTTGGCAAAAAACCCAACTCAACTGTACGCATTTTACTTCATGGTAAGTATTGCAATTGTGGCAATTCATTTCTCTTGCATGAGAAAGAAGACTGCTCAATAAAATAACATCTTTTATTGAAAACGCCCGTCTCTCTATTTTTCTGCACCCTGGTGAAATTAAGCATGCACGATTGACTGAGTGAAATAGCGGTCTATTGTTTTCACACTACTCTGGAGATACACTCCTTATTCTGGGGGAGCAAAGTTGTCATGTTATATGGTTGTCAGAAGCGAATCCCTTCTTGTCTAAATCAGGGAAGTTAACCCCTCCCTATTCATTCGAGAAAGTTTCTAGTGACCTCTGAGCTAGCTGGCAAAACTAATTAAGTCCAACATAGTCAGTAGAGACCTAGATGACCTCAGTCCTACGGCAACACTGCTCTTTATGTTATTCCAATGCAGGGAGCCTATTGGGAATATAGGAACTACACTACAGCAGAAAGAAGGTGGGCAAAGTGATGGACTGCCCGATGTGGAAGGCTGTGACTACCTTGGGCAGGAAAGAGGGTCGCGTCCGCAACACAACTTTGTCCGGATGGACTGAAAGGAAAGGAGGCTAAGAAGAAAGGGCCTGGAGCTCACTCACTCTCCTAGCAGAGGTGATGGCAACCAGGAAAGCAGTCTTCAGAGTAAGGAGGTGAAGAGGACAGTTATGAAGTGGCTCAAAGGGAGGGCACATCAGAAAAGTTAGAACAAGGTTCAAGTCCAACTGAGGCATCACGAAAGGAACTGGAGGAAACATATGAGTGATGCCCTTCAAAAACCTATTTACAACTGGGGACTTTAACAAGGAGGGCGGATCAGTGAGCCTTAAGAAGGCGGAAATGGCAGAAAGGTAGCCATTTAGAGTGCTCAGAGCAGAGCCCTGCTGGGCAAGAGAAAGAAGAAAGAGGAAAACCTCTGAAATAGGGGCAGATAGGGGATCCACAGCGTTTGCTGTGCACCATGCTACACATTTTTTCCACCTGCAGGCGTATACCGATTTTGTGGAGGGCCGCCTGGCTGCCAGAATGACATTACAGACTTCGGGAGGCAAGTCAAATGGCCTCAACTGCCGCCGCTCAATCTCCAAGTGGAGCCTGGACAGGTTCGGGTCAAGGACCGTCCCCTGATGCTGCGACAAAAGGTCGTCCTGAAGGGGAAGACGAATCGGGGGATCGACAGACATGCCGAGTAGCTCGGGATACCAGAACCTCCGTGCCCAGTCCGGAGCCACAAGGATGACTTGGGCCCCGTCGCGCCTGATCTTCTTCAGCACTCTGGGCAGAAGTGGTATAGGCGGAAAGGCGTACAACAGACCGCAACTCCACTCGCGACGAAAAGCGTCTCCGAGCGAGCGCCGCCTTGGAAATTCCAACGCGCAGAACTTATGACATTGCGCGTTCTCTTCTGTGGCGAATAGATCTAACCAAGGCTCTGCCCACTGCTAAAAGAGGCCTTGCGCCACGTCCGAATTCAGACGCCATTCGTAATCCATCATGCACCGACGGCTGTGTTAGTCTGCCCTGGCGTTCAGGGAACCTGCCAGGTGTTGAACCACCAGGGTCACATCATGATGTTCCTGCCACTGCCAGAGGCGCAGAGCCTCTTGGCATAGGGTCGACGACCCCACCCTGCCCTGTTTGTTGCAGTACCACATGGCAATGGTGTTGTCCGTGAACAGCTGTACTACACTCCCCCGGAGAGAGGGGAGGAATGCCTTCAGTGCAAGCCGGATCGCCCGCAGCTCCAGAAGGTTAATGAGGAGCCTGAGACCAGAGGCCTCTGATCTCCGCCTCTCCCATGTGGCCTCGCCAGCCCTGGAGGGACGCATCTGTACGAGAGTAGGGTCTGCAATCCTATGGTCACCCCAGATTTTTGCTTTTTGCTTCACCGGTTTACGACTTTCCCTGGCTGTGGGCCTGCTAATCATACCCACAGCCTAGCTGTTCTCTCTCTAAATTGACATTAATGTACCTTAGGTGCATTTACCAATTGGTATTGGGTCACTCTTGTAAGTCCTTGTACAGTGTACCATAGGTACCCAGGGCATAAGGGAACCCACGGCCTACCAGGGGCTGCAACCTGTATTATGCCACCCCTGGCTTGCCATCCAAACTGACACAACTGGCTGATCAATCAGCTGGGGCAAGGTGGTGTAATCACCCTTTGCTTTAGATATAGTATACCTATATCTAAACCCACAATGGACACATATATCCTATAAGTCACTCCTATGGCAGGCCTTAACAATCCTGGTGGCAGAGTGCTTGGAATTATGTAAGATAGTGCTCTGGCATCAGCTGAGCCCGTCTACAGCTTTCGGAACCAAGTCCTTTAGCTGTTTCCATGATAACGCAAAACCATATACTCTTAAGTGCATTATAACCTTGCGGTTATTGCTAACTTTGGCATAGCATTATCAAAACATGTCGAGTAAGGTGTCATACGAATTGGAATACTACCCCCTCGCCAATTCTGGCGACGGGGGTAGCATTCCACCCTTCTAGAGGGACACGACATGTACCGAACTGTGAACCCCGGTTAAAGTTAACTCGAGCCTCAGCATCACAAAATGGATGCTGCCACCACAGACACAAGTCTGACCTCCTGCTGCTGGGAGTCCTTCCAGTGAGGGAGGCTTGGCAAAGGGTTTCCTGCCTTGGGAGGTGCTAGCACCACCCGAGACAGGATTTTGTGCATTGGGTAGGACAGGGCTGAAAGGAATGAGACATGCCTGGGGCACACAAGGTGTCCCTGTGCATACACCGGTCTAAACCAGTTCCAGCCCCAGCTCTGGCGCAAGACCGGACAAAGGATAGGGGGTGTAATCACCCCCCTCCTGGTCCCACCCATAGGAGGGACCTAGTGATAGTACTGCCCCCT
Source organism: Lissotriton vulgaris (assembly GCF_964263255.1). Taxonomy (NCBI): domain Eukaryota; kingdom Metazoa; phylum Chordata; class Amphibia; order Caudata; family Salamandridae; genus Lissotriton; species Lissotriton vulgaris. The sequence goes on along the minus strand of NC_141689.1, from coordinate 191,430,279 downwards.
TTAGCAGGAAAAAGGTAGGAGCTGGTCCCATTCCAGATTAGATTAATCCTAAACTGAAATTCTGCAAGAAGAAACTCTGGATTTCGACTTTCTACAAAGAAGACTGAAGAAATCTTTGTGGGCAATGAGTGTCCACCCTGCACAAGCAGGCACCATCAGCGTCCAGCGGCTTCACTTTGTCGTCTTCCCTCAAGGATCCAGACTTTAGAGCCCGACGAGACCCTGATTCCCAGACCTTTCCAACCTCTACCTACATCTGCAGCACAGCTGAGATCCGTGGGTGCGACGAGACACGTGAGACCGGCCATCTTGGAGAAACTGCACTACGCTTCCAGCACGACTTCTGAGGTATCCTCGACCAAGTGCTTTGGGGACTGAGAAGCTCAAGCCCCGAGCAGCTCCTGCACCGAAGACCAGCCCTCCGGCATCCACGAGATCTGCGTGGGGCCCTTCTGCCTGTTTGCTGCTCGACGCGTTGTCTGGTCACTTGCCGGCTGGCTAGTGGCCTCCTAGACGACGATCCACGACATCAACACCGCTGGTCTGGTTGCTCCAGACTGACCCTTGCTTCCTTCCAAAAGAGGCACCCCGGACCCTCCTGGTCCTCACCAGACGTCTTTTCCACTCACCGCGTGGGTTGCCTTTGCCAATGCCTGTTGACTCCAAATCTGGATCCGACACCGCCGACAGCGAGAGCCTGCGTGGGACAGCTCGTGCCTCCATCTTGGTCGTCGAAGACACCACCTGGTCCACGTGTCTGCAGAGTCAAGCGTCCACTCTTCACCTTATCACGCCTCTGGTTCCACTCCAGTCACTGGCTAGTGACTGTGAACATTGTCCCCTCTGCTTTCAGGTCTTCAGCATCTGTGATCCCCCCTTGGATCACACCGGACATCTTCCTCCTGGTCGCCTGCAGCATCTTTTCTTTCAGGCTCCATAGACTTCAACGCAGAAACCCGACACGACTTCGCACCTATGCACCCGCAGCCCGTGGGTGAGGTAACAAGAGCATTTCGGTGCTCAAGGGTAGATTGACTCTCCTAGTGTCCAGTGTCACAGTCGTTTTAGCCCTATCTAGTCAGGATTGTCCGTACTCACTTTTTTCTTGTACTGTACTGTCCATAGACGTTGTTACGCATCTCGCGTGTGAGTTCACACTCTGCACACACGTTTTGTGGGCCTCCTATTACTTACCTAGTTAGGATAGTGTAGTCCCAGCGATCCTACAGCCTCTGGACAGCTCCATTCCTTTAATCGACTTCCTTATACCATTTACTTAGTATATGGTTTGCTGCGCCCCTAGGGCAACATTGTAACTTGTGCAACTTAACATATTTTTCTTAAGAGTCTTGGTATGTGCTTTTGCCTCTGACCTCAAAGAGTTCAGAGGAGTGTGTTAGTGAATAAATACATATATATTTTATATATATCCTGTGTGGTGTCCTTTCATTTGGTATTCAAGGGGTTATATGTGGCAAGACAGCTGGCTTCACATGCCAAAAGAGTTTAGCCTAAGACTGCTTTGTCTATGCTACCATTAGGATAGCTGGTCTATAAGGTTGACTTACAACCAATCACCATAAGGGTTGTTTGGACTGATACAAGGTTATCACCTCCGCCTCTCCCATGTGGCCTCCCCGGCCCTGGAGGGACGCATCCGTCACAACTACGTGCTCCGGTTGGGGTAGGGCGAGGGATCTGCCGCTGACCCAATCGCGGTCCGTGAGCCACGACTGCAACTGTGTTGCAGGTCTCTCCGAGATCAAGACATGGTCGGACAAGTTGCCCTGATGCTGGGCCCACTGAAACTTCAGGTCCCACTGCAGAGCCCGCATCCGCCACCTGGCGTGATTCACCAGAAGGATGCAGGAGGCCATCAGCCCCAGGAGCCGCAGCGTCAACCTGACCGAAACTCAGGATAATTGCTGAAAAATCGAAATCATAGCCTGAATATCCCGAAACCGCTGTTCGGAAGGATAAACCCGAAACTGTGCAGAGTCTAGAACCGCTCCAATGAAGAGGAGCTTCTGAGAGGGACACAGGTGTGACTTCGGCACATTGATGGAGAATCCCAGCAGGTGCAGGAGGTCGGCCGTAGTCTGGAGGTGGCTGACGACTGTCTGAAGCTAGCCCGCCTTCAACATTGAGTCGTCGAGATAGGGGGAAGACTGACACCCCTAATCTGCGCAGATGAACTGCGACCACCGCCATCACTTTCGTGAACACCCGTGGGGCTCTGGTAAGGCCGAAGGCGAGCACGGTAAACTGAAAGTGCTCGTGGTCTACCGTGAACCGCAGGTAGCGCCGGTGGGCCGGCAGGACGGGGATGTGGAAATAAGCGTCCTGCAAGTCCAAGGCCACCATCCAGTCTCCCGGGTCCAGGGCAGCTAAGACCTGAGCCAGTGTCAGCATCTTGAACCTCTCCTTCCGGAGAAAGCTGTTGACTTTCCGCCGGTTCAAGATAGGGCGTAGGCCCCCTTTGCCCTTCTTGGGAATCAGAAAGTAGTGGGAGTAACAACCACACCCTACTTCTGGCCCAGGAACGCGCTTGATGGCCCCCTTGGCCAAGAGGGCCGTAACTTCCTCTCGCAGAAGATTCAAGTGATCCCCCAACACGCGGTGGTACTGCAGTGGCATGGCTGGAGGGGTCTCCTCGAAGGGGAGGGAGTAGCCCCTTCGGACAATTTGCAGCACCCACCTGTCCGATGTGATGTTGCTCCAGTGGAGGAGGTGATGGCGAACCCTGCCCCCCCACTGGCGTCACGTGGGCCTGAAAGCTCAGACTAGGAGGGCTTTGAGGCGGATGCAGCGGGAGTGGATGTGGACTGGCCTCGCCGCTGTCCCCGGCACCGCCACGGCGGATACTACGTCCGCCACTGCGCTGGATGTTAGTCTGCAGCCCGTGGCTGGCAGGACATGTGGGGGCACCCCTTCCATGGCCACGAAAGGAGCGAAAGACAACAGGTTACTGGCGCGGGCTGACAGGCCCAAGGACTTGGCCGTAGCCCTGGAGTCCTTAAAGTGCTCAAACGCACTGTCTGCCTTGTTGCCAAAAAGGCAACAGCCATCAAACGGCATGTCCATAAGGGTGTTATGGACATCAGCTGAAAAGTTGGCGGACCTCAGCCAGGCGTGGCGACGAATCGCCACCGTCGTTGTAATCGCTCTACCTAGCGAGTCAGTTGTATCCAGCCCACATCGGATGGAGTACCGTGCCGCATCTCGACCCTACACAAGGGCTTGGGCGAGTTTAGTCCGGGCCTCCTCCGGACATTGTGGCAGCACGTCTGCGACCGTGTTCCACAGAGAGTGGGTATAATGGCCCAAGAGGCACGCAGTGTTAACGGACCGCAACCCCAAACTCAGGGAGGAGAACATATTTTTGCCATACTGTTCGTACCTCTTGGATTCCCGATTGGGGGGAGCCGTCGGGAATGCGGTCTGGGAGTTGGAGGCCTGGATGACCAGACTCTCGAGAAGGGGGAGGGGGGGTTCGGGGGGGAGGGGGACAGAAGGCAATGGTCGCCCGGAGCCGGGCGGTGGCGTCTGGCCATGTTCCTGTCTACAGGGGGACATGTAGCGAGCCTGGACCAGGTGCCCAAAAGAATGTCAGACAAGGCCTTATTAAACTGCAACAGATGCTCCGAAGAGCTTGCTTGCGGTTTGAGGACCTCAGTGAGGAGGTTAGTCCTCATGGCCGCGACAGGGAGTTCAAAGGATAAGGCCTTGGCTGCCCGCGTCAACACCACACTATAGGCAGCTCCCTCCTCAGAAGGCACTGCAGGAGGGGAGATAAAACCAGTGTCTGGCGAGGTGTCCAGACCACTGGCGCCCCCTAGCTCACCTGCCCAGTCCTGATAAGGCTGGCACTCACGTGCCAGAGGGTCCTCAGACCCCTCCCAATACGCCTCACCATCCATCTCCTGGTACTCAGGGTCAAATGACGGGGCCGGGTCATAGAAGTAGAAATCTCCCATCGGCGTTGGGAGCGGCGTCGAGCGACGCCGCACCGGCGCCGGACCCAGATCGAGGGGAGGACCGGGGACAACATCGTCCTGGGACGGCGCCGGGGGCAACACCCTGGGGGCAGGCGAGGTCGACCAGCGACGACCCGGATCCGACGGGGCCCTGTGGTATCGAGACCAAAGTCGCCGACGGCGCCGGGGCCGAAGCACCCGGCCCGCTTGGGCTCCCAGTCGGGCCGCTTGGCCTGAAGGCTCCGCTGAACCAGACGGAGGAGTGAGCGACCTCATGGCCGTGAGGAACGCCTTGATCTCCTCCGGTGTCGCGTGCTGCCCAGGGACCGGCGGGTATGGAGCAGGCTGCGATACCTGCAGCTCCGGCAGAGCCGCGTGGGCGGTGTCGCCCGAACCCCCGGCCTTGTCGCGTGGGAGTCGGAAGAGCGATGTCGCCTCTGACTTCTTCTGCCTCTTACCTGAGGACTTGGAGCTCGAGGAGTGGTGACGATCCTCCGAGCTGTGATGACTCCGGCCCCGCGACCAATCCCTCGACCTCCTTCCGGACCGGGACCTCAACGGCACGGGGCCGACTGCGGGAGCTCGAGGCCTAGCCTTCGACATCATGGCCCGGCAGTCGGGGCACGACTTGTCATCGTGGTCGGGCCCCAGGCAATAAAGACACCGGCGATGGGGGTCGTAACGAACATCAGTTGGTTGCAGTCGACGCAGGGTTTAAACCTGGCCATCCCTACCGGCACCGTCAGAGTCGTTCGACTTTGAAAAATGATCAAAAATGATCCAAAAAGTTTAGTCGAAAAGTGAGTAAAGGTACCACTGTTCCCGGATCGGCGCTTGCTGGCGTGTAAAAAATAGGAACTGACGTCAGCGCGCGAGGGCGGCGTCTAAGTACTCCGGCGAAGTCCTCCTGGCGCCCACGACGGAGCCGCACACAACGCCTACCGACGCACAAGGGTACTGCTATGCAAAAGTTTCCGGATCCAGTCTGACGCCTGGGGGTATTCTAAGGTAAGGAATCTAATACTAACCTGTTTCTTTCAGATATGGTATTATCAGAGATGATCGAATGACCAATAGGTGCGGAGGAATTGCCATTATATACAGGCTATCTATTCAGTGCACCTTAGAGCCTACAGAGATTGAGGAGTGTGAAGCAGGGTTTTTCCTCATCATGGCACCTCTAAATTGCCGTATAAAGAGGCTCCTGATTTATCGTCCTCCAGGGCCCCATATGCGCTTTGCGCCTAGCTTGATTGAGCGAATAATGCAACCCGCTTTACGTTATGCCAAATTTCTATTAGTTGGTGATCTGAATTTGCATTTTGAGGATCCATCTAATAATGGCGCACATGAGGTCTGTCAGGCATTAGCAGACCTTCATTTGACGCCTAAAACTGAACTTCCCACCCACCAACTTGGCCATTTACTCGACCTGATATTTGCCAACTGGGATGCCTTACAAAAATCGAACCTCCGATACTGGTGGCATGGTCTGATCACTTTGTGGTCCCCTTTGAGATTATGTTGTCTGATGTGACACCGAAAATAGGTACCACAAAACTGCTGAGGAAATGGGCTAAGTTTTCTACTCCGAGCTTTAACATGGCCCTACAAAAGGGTCGGCCGCATAGGGGCAATGATATTGTGTCCGCATGCGAGGCACTTAATAAACGCATCCTCCAGGCACTGGATAGTACGGCCCCTTGGTCTTCAAGTGCACCAGGTAGACAGCTTAAAGCCGCTCCTTGGTTTAGCAATGAACTCAGAATTGCTAATCAGCCTTTAAGCGCTTTGGGAGAGCTTGGAGGAGGAACTTCGAAGTATTTGTACAAATCTACCCTAAAAAAATATCATGCTATGATCAGTAACAGGATTGAGTCAGCTGGGAACTCTTCAAAAGAACTTTTTACCAACTTCAAAGAGATCACGTCGTTAGCAAGAGTAACCGCTCCGGATACTGGCTAAGTCGACTCTTGTAACAGGATAGCGGATTTCTTCGCTGAGGTGAAACAGATCTACTCCACTTTCCCTGATTCAGCACAACATGGAGGCGTTAGCAGTAACGGAGTACCCAGGATACCAGAGGCACAATGCCTCAGTGATTTTGTAATCCCTAGTAGGGACATACTTAAAGAAGTAGCCCTTGGGATTAAGTCCGGTTCAGCTAGGGATCCGGCCTCCCCTAAGATCTTTAGTGGGAGTTTAGCTGTCTTAGAGCCCTACCTCAGACATCTTCTTGAGCTCTCGTTCTCATCTGGAGCGGTCCCTTCAAGATGGCTATGGTCATTACCATAAAAAAAGAAACCGAACATGGGTAATCTTCGGCCCATCTCCCTCCTGCCTTACTTTGCAAAAATAGCAGAGAAGGTGGTAAATATTCAATTGACAGAGCATATTATTCACCACAACCTTCTTCACCCTACACAATCAGGCTTCCACGCCACTTATACTCTTGCCTACTGAAACTATCCGTAGACATGTAAATGCGGGAGAGATGGTTGCTCTAGTCCTGTTAGATCTCAGGGCCGCATTTGACACTGTTGCCCATCACACGCTACTACAGCGCCTTCGGGAAGGAGGTATGGTTGGGAGGGCGATCGAATGGTTAAGTACCTTCTTGTTTGGCCATATTTGTCAGGGGTCAAAGAAACCTTTCCTCTCAAAAAGCGTCAATCTGGACCAGAGGGTCCCACAGGGCTCAAAACTCAGGCCGACTCTCTTTAATCTTTACATCGCCCCTTTGGCAGAGATTGTAGGGAGGTTTGGAGTCAGTTTAGTGTCTTATGCTGACGATACACAACTTGTGGTGACACTTAAGACTCTGGGGAGGCAGCTTTAAACTTCTCAATGTGTCTTCAAGAGTTGGCGTCCTGGATGGCCTTACATTGCCTTAAACTTAATGGCAATAAAACAGAGGTTCTAGTGATAGGTAAGGCCCCCTCAATCTGGTCCTCTGCTTGGTGGCCGCAAACCTTGGGGAAAACTCCATCACCTAAGGACCAGGGAAAAAACCTGGGGATGTGGCTGGACACAAAACTGTCCTTTGAAACTCACAAGAGGCGAGTGACCGGAAACTGTGTTGGGGTCCTGCGCACTTTCCAGAAGACCTTAGACATACTCCCAGAATCAGCTAGAAAAACAATGGTCCACGCCCTTGTGACATCTCGTTGGGATTACGGGAAAGTGAGGCTCAATGATTAAAGCGGCAGACCCTGATGCAGAGGTCTAGCCCAGGACCAGGGTTCAATTCCCTCCCTCGGCGGGTCTTGGGCTCAAAATTCCACGGACCTGATAATTCTCGCCTCAGTGCCTATTCCAATCATGGAGTCCAGCACTGCAACTCTGGGCAATAGCTTGCTTAATCTCCACAACAGCCCCCACAACGCTAAGGATGCCTGGCCTCCACCTTGGGGGTGCCCAGGAGTGGACGCCTCACAGGGAAAGCCAGGATGAGTTCCACAGCGGTATTCGTACAAGCGCCTTGAGACCCTTACGGGTGAGTAGTGCGCTATACAAGTATCAATTTACATTTACAAAGTCCTGTATCTAGGAGCTAATATTAAATGTGTTCTGAGAATTCAGCGCATCCAGAATGAGGCTGCGCGTCTCGTCTTAATGTTCTCGAGGAGAGCCTCATCTTGCCTGCATTGGCTTCCGGTGAGAGAATGCGTCCTGTTTAAAGCTATGTGTGTTAGCCATCGCATTCTGCAGAAGAGGGGCCCCTCTTATCTGCATGATCTTCCCACCCTGTATGTTCCCACGTGGGGATTAAGATCTAGTGGGACGAGTCAGGCCAGCATCCCGATCATTAGAAGAGCAAGGATTGGTGGGTGCTCCTTCAGCTTTTTAGCGGCCTCTCATTGGAATAAGCTCCCGATTGGGCTCCGGCTGGAATCATCGGAGACCATCTTTCGGAAAAAGCGCAAGACGTGGCTTTTCCCATCTGGTAACACTTCTGTTTGACAATTCTGTGTCTTATCCTTTGCCTGAATCGGGCTCTTGTCGCAGCACGGGGACGCACTAGCTAGTAGAGCCATGCGCATTATAAATTTGATTTGATGATGATGATGATGACTTATTTTCAGGGCGATGAACTCCTTATGTTTGATCAATGTAAAACTTTTCATCTCACAGAGGTGACATGTATGCAATATGACCAGAAACATCACTGGCGTAGCCCCCAGACTTACACCCAAGGAGCTACCAGGCAACTTGCTGCCTTTGAATCCTTGGTTCATAAATTTGCAGGATCGAAGGGTCCGATTTCTAATATAGATAAAGTCTCATTGCATTCTTAGTGGCCCATGCCCCAAGGGCATCAAGACGCAGTGGGCTTCAGACCTGGAAGAGGATATACCTCCAGAGGGGTGGGAGTCAGCAATTAAGTTATTGAAGCGGTGGTATTACACCCCATCCCGCTTACACCAAAAATGTTCCCAAACTCTCCCGACCTGCTGGAGGTGTCAGGGAGATAGAAGAGACTTAATTCACATTTAGTTGTCATGCCCGAGCCTCACAATGTTTTGGAAGGAGGTCCTCAGTCATATCAAAGAGGTAGTGGGATTCCTTATTCCCTCCTCCCGGTCAGTCACGCTGTTGGGCATCAAACCCTTAACACTAACTGCTATGACATACACAGACTGGCCTTGATTCTCTACTTGTTAGGAACCACCAGACAGTCCATAGCCTCATTTTGGAAGAAGCTGCAGCCCCCCCCCCCCCCCCCTTCCCACACACACTCTATAGCCACATGGTTTCTTCGGTTTTGGAATGTTCAGACCTCAAATTGCTTACCGCTCGCATCAATCATACAGATACAAGATTTACACTTGGCAGCCACTTATACACTATTTCACCATGACCAGGCACTCCAAGATGGTCCCCCCGGGACTACGTGCCTTGCAGCTGTTGCTCTTCACTCTCTCCTTGCAACAGGTCTTTTGTTTGAATAATTGGGGATTGAGTAAGGCAAGTATTGTTCTCCTCTAACCTGGTATATTCCACAATGAAAGACTTGGGGATATATTGCATGGGATTATCACGCTGTTATACCATGTAACATGGAATGTGGGCTTATTTGGTGCTTTCCTTACAGGGACATAGGTCCTCAATTTGTTGTGGCTTTTGTTGTCTGTTCTATATTCCATAAACAGAATTTACAATAAAACATAATGAAATCCAATGGAATGAGAAGTAAGAGATGCACAGAGGTGGCTGCAGTCTGTTTCAGGGGTTCACCTTCAGGGTTCAAAGTTGTAGTGGGCGGCCAAGCGGGCATCCGAAATGGCCGCATAGTCGCTCGGCTCCGCTAGCCCTTTCGCCCCACACATACATCCTGACACTTATCCTGAGCTACGAAGGTGTATTTCAACAGAGAAAAGGAGAACGATCACTTACCGTCTGCTTCTGGGGCTCCAGCGTGCGGTGGACCCGGAGAACTGCCCCAGATTGCTTTGCGGCCTCTGTGGTGATGAGACCGGGGCGTTGCCTTAGACGTGCAGCCGGCCGCGACTGCGACAACAACGGCAGCTGACAGCAGTGAGGAGTCGGTCGGAGCGGGCCGTTGACTTGTGGGGCCGCAGATGGCAGCGATGGCCCGGTCCTCTTGCCGGTGAGCCTTGAGGGGCTGCGCGGCGAAGCAGGGTCGGTGGGGGCGCATGACTCCTGATATCCTCCCCAATCTTTCTGCCCGGGCATAACCAAGGATTGCCCCCGAAATAGGCGGGCTGCTCCCGGGGAGCGGCAGGGATTTGTTTAGCCCTTTGGTGACTCTCCCCCGGGAAGCCCGCCTCACAGTTTTGAGTCCCGGTTGTGCATCCTGTAGCTCCCTGGATTGGGGCCTGGTCCCCGAGGCGAGATGCAGTGGGAAGGGGCCGCCCTGACTAAGATGGCGGCTGGCACCCTCCTCTACGGATCATGTTCAGGTCAGAAGGCACCCACACGGATGGAGTCGGGATGCTGGTGGCGTACACGGGAGCCCACATCCAAGGACGTATTGGCTGCCCTAACGATTTTGCACAAGACCCTTATCGGTAATGCCCAGGACCTGGGTAGAAGAATGGCCGCCATTGTTGTTTTGCCGTCCCTAGTGGCCACGGAGCGATCCCAACGGAGTGCCGATGTGCCCTCAACTATGCCCACAGGGAGAGTCCCAGCTCCGCCTGGTTACCGGGAGCAGCCGAAAGACCCGGTGCCTGTGTCTGCTCTGGCTGACATGGTTGTACACATGAGTGTTTCTTCGGGGCACATGTTCAATTGGCGGCTGAGGACACAACATCATTTTCCTTATTGGTATGCCCCGGCGAAGTCGTGGCGTTTGCCGGACTGTGTGACTCTCCTTTCTTGGATGGTGCTATTGTGTGTAGACTTCGGGAAGTTCCCGGGGTCACCATCGACACTACCGGATTTCCGCTGGATATACTCGGTTGGGTTTGGGATGCTGTACATTTCTGTGGCGACACTCCGGCTTGACCCGCCCGGATCGTTTGGACCCCCCAAACTGCGCTGTGAACTGATTAACAAGTGGACATCTGGAGGTTCCATTGCTAGACAAGGCCAGGGATGATGTAGTCTAGAGTCTAGTGGCCTTATTGTTGACTGACGGTGCACTGGGAATATTTGACCGGGATTCCATTGCTGTTGTGGCCGATGCTTGATGTTCTCCATTGATATTCTACCTTGCTTTTGAGATTTTCCTGTGTGTAGGGGTGAAGGGCGGGGTCGGGCAGCGAAACCAAAGGGCCCTCCTCCGCTTATACTTTTTCTTCTCGCTCTCTTTTTGATATTTCGGGTCTCTTATAGGGCGACGGGGGGGGGGGGGGGGGGGGGGGGAAGGGGGGGGGGGGGGGGAGGGGGAGTTAGGCCATGGCCTTCTGCGGGTGTGCAGGGTGGGGGGATGGTGTTTGCTCGATATTTGTTTCTATGGCCCTCTAGTCTTTTTTCTCTTTTAAGTGTTGTCATCATTCATGATTCCTGCAGTATGTTTTGTCTCGAGGGGTGGGGTTTGGACTAGCTATGTACCGGGTTTGTGCCTGCATTTCTCCTGATTTGTGTATCTTACCCCAGATGCTTCATTCGTATCTGTACTATTAGTGGATATCCTGATTCGCGCGTAGTATTGTAGGACCATATATGACTGTTCGGCACCTTCTTTTTGAAAATGAACCTTTCAAATCCTGACTTCAAACCTACATGTCTTACTACAAATTCTGTATTGGCATTTCTGTGACCCTGGTTTTCGAGCTGCTATAACTTCTCACATTGCTTGCTGTACTCCTGCTCTGATTAGCGGCCGGCCGGGTAGGTTGTAGGCCCATACTTGTAACTGCTTGGGATACTAATAAAGGTTCCCCAAAAAAAAAAAATTGTAGTGGGCCAAAGTCCAAAGTACGACCTGTAGTTCTTCGAGAACTGCCCGGGTTCTGCCAGGAGAAGGGTGCTGGTGAGGTTGGTAGCTGGCGAGCTACGGAAAAGGGGGGCCACCCAAAAACAGGCTACACAGGGGGAAAGTCAGAGAGCTCCAGAACAGGGTCTTGGCTCGCAAGAGGGCACAGCCAGTTTGTTGGGACCTGATTGGTTGGGTCAGCTGGGCGTGCAGAGATGCTCCTCATGGTCCGGAACATACAGCTGACAGGGGCAGAATGCCAACATACCTTGATGGCTGTGTGGTCCTAGTGCAGTGGAATCAGGACTGGACTCTCACTGTTGGTGCTCGGCGCAGGGCGTCCAGTACCCTGGGGGTTGGTGCTGCATGGCTCCGGTTGTTCCTGGTGTCTTCACAGTAAGTGGGGACTGATCTGACCTTCCAGAGCACGAGTACCTTCTCTTCGTCATCTGCAGCTTCAGTCGGGCTCGAAAGCTGCAAGGCGTTGGACGGCATTCTGTTTGTCGGTGCCTGTGGACGGTATGGTGAGTAGCTCCGCTAGTCCAAAGGGAGTCAGCAGGCGATTTCAGATGTGCTGGCAGGCTACCCAAGGCTTTGGTAGTTCTTCAACTTGGAGGACGAGTCACTCTGTTGAGACTGTCGAGAGAAGGTGGAGGGCAGGCAGGGTTTCGGTGGAGGGCAGGCAGGGTTTCATGCCTAAAGTCCACAGTTCTGCTGCAGTTTCTCCACAGGCAGTGACTCATCTTCGTCTTTTTCTTGATCCATCAAATGCGAGAAGTTGGTTTTAGGGGTGCCACCTAAATAGTCAATTTAGGGACGTTTAAGGGGAGTGACCAGTAGTAGCCAATAGATACCCTCTATATAAATAGAGCTTCCTGTGGGAAGTGGGCACATTCCTCGCCCTAGAATGCTAACTCTGTTCAAAACAAGATGTAGGAATCTGAAAAGTGGGGTCCACATAAGCTGGCCTGCACTAGGAGTGGTGCCGACTCAATGTGGGCACACTTCCTAATCTCACTAATTTTCCCTACCTGTCTTGCTGCCAAAAGTGAAAGCAGGACAGAAGGGGTGCGCATCTCCACTATTTGGAGAGGCCTGGGTCGCTTAAAGGCGTCAAGGCTTCTGAAGCTTCCCACCCTGGAATGCACATCCTGCATGAAGGAGGTGTGAATACCTCTGCCTGAGCAGGCTTTGTTCCTGGCCTCCAAAAGCAAAGGCTCTCACCTCAGGAAGTCAGAAACCAGTCTATGGTGGCTGGTTGGTCAAGACCAGACAGTCAACAAACTAGTTGTCATAGGTTTTCAGGGGGCATCTGGCCGTACTGCTTAACAGATCCTCCACTTGCATTACTGTGGGTCTGTAAAGCACAAGTTACTTCTTGTGTAACGATATATCTGTAAGAGACATTAGTTAGTGATAGATTCCTTGCCTTAGAATATCCCCAGGCGTCAGACTGGATACGGAAATTTTTGCGTAGCAGTACCCATGCGCGTCGGTAGGCGTCGTCCGCGGCTCTGCGTGCGTCGTCGGCGCCGTGATGACGTCGTCTGAGTACTTAGACGCCGCCTCCGCGCGCGGACGCCAGTTCTTATACACAGCTTTTCCGCGCCAGAAACGCAGAACCATGATAAAAACCAACACTGGTGCCATGAAACTAGGGCCTTGAAAGGGGATGACCTTAACCCTAGATATCGGTTCTTAGCACAGGGAGGATAGGTGGGTCGGTAAGGAATCTATCACTAACTAATGTCTTTTATAGATATATTGTTACACAAATAGTAACTTGTGCATCTGAAAGAGACAGGTTAGTGATAGATTCCTTACCTTAGAATAGATACAGCAGCAATACCAACCCCGGTGGTGGGTCTGTGAACCAATAATCACACCAGAAAGTCCTGGAGGACGGAACGGCCAAAGAAGCCATCCCTCCGGACTTGGCTGTCCAGGCAGTAGTGTCTCGCGAACGTGTGCAGTGAGGCCCACGTAGCTGCCTGACAAATGTCCTGCAAGGAGACTCCTCGGCCTAGTGCAGTAGTAGTCGCCGTGGGCAGAGTGGAATGAGCCCTCAGCCCAACAGGAGGTTCCTTTTTAGCCAAAGAGTAGCACGCCTGGATGCACAACACGATCCACCGAGAGATGGGCCACTTGTGCACCGCCCGTCCCAACTGGCTGGTAACACAACTGGGGCAAGGTGGTGTAATCACCCTTTGCTGTAGATATAGTATACCTATATCTAACCCCAAAATGGACACATATACTCCTATAAGTCACTCCTATGGCAGGCCTTATCAATCATGAAGGCAGAGTGCTTGGAATTATGTGAGATGGTGCTCTAGCATGAGCTGAGCCTGTTAACCGCTAGGACGCTTAATGGTGTCTGCTTGTGCAGGGTGGTCACTCCTTGGCCACAAGGGAGATATCTTCAGTCTTCTGTGGAGCAGAACGTCGAAGTCCAGAGTTTCTTCTTGTGGAGTTGTTCAGGATAATCTAATTTGGAATGGGACCAGCTCCTACCTTTATTCTGCTAAAGGGGGCTGTACTAGCGACTATGTCCCTCCCATGGGTGGGACCAGGAAGGGGGGTGGTTACACCACATATCCTTTGTCCGGTTTCGCGCCGGGGCTGGAGTGCCCCAGCAACTGGTTTGAACCGGGGTATGCACAGGGACACCTTGTGTGCCCCAGGCATGTCTCATTCCTTTCAGCCCTGCCTATCTGGATACACAAAGTCCTGTCTGGGGTGGTGCTGGCACCTCCCCAGGCAGGAAGCCCTTTGTCCAGGCCTCTCTTGCTAGAAGGACTCCCAGCAGCAGGAGGTCAGACTTGTGTCTGTGGCAGCAGCATCCATTTTGTGATGCTGAGGCTCGGGTTAACTTTAACCGGGGTACTAGTTCTGTACATGTCGTGTCTCTCTAAAAGGGTGGAATGCTACCCCCTTCGCCAGAACAGGCGAGGGGGTAGTATTCCAAATCGTATGACACCTTACTAGACATGTTTTGATAATGCCAAACCAAAGTTAGCAATAACCGCGAGGATTATAATGCACTTAAGAGTATATGGTATGGCACTATCATGGAAACAGCTAAAGGACATGGTTCCGAAAGCTGCAGACAGGCTCAGCTCATGCTAGAGCACCATCTCACATATTTCCAATCACTCTGCCTTCAGGATTGATAAGGCCTGCCATAGGAGTGACTTATAGGAATATATGTGTCCATTTAGGGTTAGATATAGGTATACTATATCTAAAGCAAAGGGTGATTACACCACCTTGCCCCAGCTGTGTTACCAGCCAGTTGTGTCTGTTTAGATGGCCAGCCAGGGGTGGCATAATACATGCTGCAGCCCCTGGTAGGCCTTGGGTGCACTTATGTCCTGGGTACCTATCATACACTGTACAAGGACTTACTAGAGTGACCCAATAACAATTGGTAAATGCACCTTAAGTACTTGTGTGTCAATTTAGAGAGAGAACAGCTAGGCTGTGGGTCTGATTAGCAGGCCCACAGTCAGGGAAAGTTGTAAACCAGTGAAGCAAAAAGCAAAAATCTGGAGTGACCATAGGATTGCAGACCCTACTCTCCTCTACACTCGTGGTCTACCGTGAACCCCAGGTAACGCCGGTGAGCCGGCAGGACGGGGGATGTGTAAATAAGCGTCCTGCAAGTCCAATGCTACCATCCAGTCTCCCGGGTCCAGGGCAGCTAAGACCTGAGCCAGTGTTAGCATCTTGAACTTCTCCTTCCGGAGGAAGCCGTTGACACTCTGCAGGTCCAAGATCGGTTGTAGGCCTCCTTTGCCCTTCTTGGGAACCAGAAAGTAGTGGGAGTAGCAACCACACCCTACTTCTGGCCCAGGAACGGGCTCGATGGCGCCCTTGGCCAAGAGGGCCGTAACTTCCTCTCGCAGAAGATTCAAGTGATCCCCCGACACGAGGTGGTACTGCGGTGGCATGGCTGGAGGGGTCACCTCGAAGGGGAGGGAGTAACCCCTTCAGACGATTTGCAGCACCCACCTGTCCGTGACAGTGCGCCAGTGGAGGAGGTGATGGTGAACCCTGCCCCCCACTGGTATCACATGGGCCTAAAAGCTCGGACTAGGAGGGCTTGAGGCGGATGATGCGTGGGTGGATGTGGACTGGCCTCACCGTTGTCCCCGGACACCGCCACGGCGGTTACCACGTCTGCCACCGCGCTGGATGTTAGTCTGCGGCTCGTGGCTGGCAGGACGTGTGGGGGCGCCCCTTACATGGCCACGAAAGGAGCGAAAGGCAGCAGTTTGCTGGCGCGGGGCAGACAGGCCCAAGGACTTGGCCCTAGCCCTGGAGTCCTTAAAGCGCTCAAGCTTTGTCTTGTCGCCAAAGAGGCAACAAGTTGATTTCAGAGTGTTGATTTCTGAGGCACACTTAATTTCATGTTGATGCGTCAGCGTTTTAAGCTGTTTGTTATTTAGAAACTGAAATTGCTCACTGACACGCACTCACCGATAGGCTGTCGGACAGGAAATACTCGCCGCCTACACTTCCGCCGAGGCGGTTAGCGGTCCAGTTGAGGGTGGGAGGGCCTATTTAGCCCTCTCGTCACCTCGAGCGTGCAGCGAAGCGCCGGAGAGGCGCCAGAGAGAAGCCCGTCTGTGCCCGTCCGTGACAGGACGGGGCCAGGGGCCTAGGGCCAGGATGGTGATCCCTGCACCAGTAAGTGATAACATTATGCACAAGATATCATACACTGCTGCCGCACTACGCCATGTACAAACATCCATTTGTGGAGACTGTGTGTGCAACCAAGTTCAATTTCTAGAAGGCCCCTTCTCATGTAAAAATTGCCGCTTTCAGAGTATGAATGCACCGCTCCGGCTGGAGCAATTAGTTACGCCCGCTTCCCCTGCCCCTATCAACACTGGTTCCCGTAATAAATGCCTTCTATGTAACATTAGATCACTGCCTAAACATCACATGCAGATATGGGATCTTATCTCGGAGGCTGAACCTGACCTATGTTTCTTTACTGAAACTTGGTTAAAACCCCACACTGCACCTACTATTACCTTGGGAATACCGGTGGGATACAAAATTATCTGTCAGGACAGACCCATAAAAAAGGGAGGTGGCCTTGCCATCGTGCATAAAGACAATATCATGGTCTCCACTCTCGAGCAATATTGCTCAGCAGAGATGGAGAGGTTGGTTTTTAAAATCAGTACCTCGCCTAAATGTTTTATGAACGGTGCTTTGGTCTATCGGCCTCCTGGACCTATGAACAATTTTTCCAACACTTTGATGGAATTATTGGCCCCCCATGTTAATGTCGAGAAAGACTTTTTATTATTGGGTGATTTTAATATACACGCAGAGCTAAAGTAGGAAAAAGAGACCCAGGATTTCCTAAATGATCTCTTTTCATTGGGATTTTTGCTACGTAATAAAGGACCCACCCATAGGGCCGGACATACTCTGGACCTCATCTTGTCCAGGATCCTTGGAGTTGAGTGTTCTGCCCCTATTGCAAATCTATGGACGGACCATTTTACTATAGAATTTTATATCCCTGAGATAGGACCAACTCCCAAGAGATCTATTCAGATCCCCATGAAACGGAGACAATGGCACAAGATAACCAATGAACCTTTTAGGGATGCCTTCTCTATCCAAGATTATGCCACAACCAATAACATTGATGCAGCGCTAGAGCGATATGAAAAGGCAGTAACCATTGCCATTGAGCACATAGCTCCTATGAAAACCTTTAAGACCCGCCCAACGAAAAATCAGGAGGTGTGGTTTTCAGAGGACCTGAGATCTATGAAGCGTAGAACAAGAAAATTAGAGAAAACCTGGCGTACATCTCATCTGGAGTCAGATAAATTGGAGTATCAGAGGGCATTAAAATCATATCACAAAGCTATTCGAACAGCTCGTAAACATCATATTACCTCACAGTTAGAGGCGGTAGGAAATGCGCCGAGGATGCTTTACCAAATACTGAACTCCTTCCTGAAGCCGGCAGCATGTGAGAGTGTTGACACTTCATCTCAACAACTTTGTAATGATATTTCCTGCTTCTTTACGAACAAGATTGAAACCATCTATGAGAAGATTCATGCCTCCATTGCTTCCATTGGACAGGTTGCTCTTCCCACTGTTGTCTCAGCGAGTAAAAAGATCATTGCTTCCACTCTGTCGAACTTTTCTAACATCACCCTGGCTGAAGTGGAGGGACTCATTACAACTATAAAGAATGGGAGTTCTATGGACCAGCTTCCACCGAGAGTGATGGTTTCAGTGAGGAGCATATTAGCACCAGAAATACAAAGTTTGGTCAACCTCTCCTTGGACACAGGCTGTGTCCCACTGGAGTGGAAGAGAGCCCAAGTGCGACCCATCCGCAAGAACACCGCCACTGCATGGGCTGACATGACCAATCTGAGACCCATTTCCCTTTTACCATTCATGGGAAAGCTCATAGAAAAGCACGTCAATAAGCACTTGTCCAATCACCTGGAACATACTGGTGCCCTAGATCGGTCTCAGTCGGGCTTTAGACCAAAATACAGCACGGAAACAGCGTTGCTGTCGATTACCGATGATCTACGCATGCTTCAGGACAAAGGAACATCAGCTGTCCTGGTGCTGCTAGATTTATCGGCAGCTTTTGACACCATCTCACATGAGATTTTGGTCGAGCGTCTGACTGGGAGTGGACTAGGGGGCATGGCACTGGCTTGGCTAAAGAGCTTTCTTTCGGATCGGACCCAATGTGTCACCATGGGCGATTTCCGATCCGAGGAGACCAGGATTACTAAGGGGGTGCCACAGGGCTCCTGTTTGAGCCCTACATTATTCAACATCTATGTGGCCCCCCTGGCTAATATCCTGAGAGCCTTTGGTTTTTGCCCAGTGTCATATGCTGACGATACCCAGCTGCTCTTTCCCTTTGACCATCTTACTCCAGAGGTATTACATACTTTCTCTGAGGGGATGAGAGCAGTTTCCCAGTGGATGTCTTTGAATATGTTGCAGTGCAATGTTTCAAAGACAGAGGTTATGCTTTTCGGTGAGGCTAAGATCTGCTGGGCTCCTGACTGGTGGCCTTTAGATCTAGGCCCAGTCCCCGAGCCTAAGCAGATAGTCAAGAGCCTAGGGGTACGTCTGGAACAAGAACTCAGCTTGAAGCAGCATGTTACCAACATTGTTGGATCTTGCTTTCGGACCATTGGATTGCTGCGCAGAGTTTTTCCATTGCTTCCAGACACCATCAGAAAGACCCTGGTCCAGGCGTTAGTTATCAGCCATCTCGACTATTGTAATGGTCTCTTGCTGTCAGCTAATGAGGAGGATCTGGATAGGTTACAGGTTGTGCAGAACACCGCAGCCAGGTTGGTTCTAAATGCCCCTCCGAGAACACCTTCAAATCCTCTACTTGCCAGGCTTTATTGGCTTTCCATCCGTCAGAGAGTTGTTTTTAAGATCTGTTGTACGGTCCACAAAGGACTTCATGGTTTGGGTCCCTCCTATCTGGCAGACAAGTTTGTGCCGTATGTTCCTTCTCGTGCTCTACGGTTCAGTGACCAAATGCTTCTCACGATTCCTAGGATCAAGCGGGTAAGGCAAGGGGGTAAGGCTCTGTCTGTGAGGGGACCGAGGATATGGAATGGTCTCCCTCTCCAGCTTAGGCAGCTTGAAAACCACCTGGCCTTCAGAAAAAAGCTGAAGACATTCTTGTTCCAGGTCTAACCACACAGTTTAAGAACTAGATTGGAGCCAGGGAATTCGATCTCCTGCAGGTTCAGCAGTCAGATAGCGCGGAGATACTCCCTTGGGAGTCTATTCAAGCGCTCTACAGACCAGCAAAATAAATAAATAAATAAATAAACAGCATGTCTAGAAGGGTGATTTGGACATCAGCCTGAAAAGTTGGCGGACCTCAGACAGGCATGGCGACGAATCGCCACCGTCGTTGCCATCGCCCTGCCTAGCGAGTCCGTTGTATCCAGCCCACACCGGATGAAGTACCGTGCCGCATCTCGACCCTCCGCAAGGGCTTGGGAGAGTTTAGTCCGGGCCTCCTCCGGACATTGTGGCAGCACGTCCGCGACCGTGTCCCACAGAGAGTGGGTATAACGGCCCAAGAGGCATGCAGTGTTAACTGACCGCAACCCCAAACTCAGTGAGGAGAACATCTTCTTACCATACTGTTCGTACCTCTTGGATTCCCGATCGGGGGGAACCGTCGGGAATGCGGTCTGGGAGTTAGAGGCCTGTATGACCAGGCTCTTCGGAGTGGGGTGGGTGGACAGGAAGCAAGGGCCGCCCGGAGCCGGGAGGTGGCGTCTGACAACATTCCCATCTACAGGGGGGCCTGTAGCGGGCCTGGACCAAGTGCCCAGAAGAACGTCAGACAAGGCCTCATTAAACGGCATTAGAGGCTCTGAAGAGCTTGCTTGCGGTTTAAGGACCTCAGTGAGGAGGTTAGTCCTGACTGCCGCTACAGGGAGTTCAAGGGACAAGGTCTTGGCCGCCCGCGTCAACACCACACTATAGGCAGCCCACTCCTCCGTAGCCACGGTAGGAGGGGAGACAAAACCAGTGTCTGGCGAAGTGTCAAACCACTGGCATCCCCTAGCTCACCTGCCAATCACTGATAAGACCGACACTCACGTGCCAGAGGGTCCTCAGACCCCTCCCAATCCGCCTCCCTACCCATCTCCTGGTACTCAGGGTCAAATGATGGGGCCAGATCATAGAAGAAGAATTCGTCTCTTGACGTTGAATGCGGCGACGAGCGGTGCCGCTCCGGCGTCGGAACCAGGTCGAGGGTGGGACCGGGGACGTCGTCGCCTGGGGACGGCGACACCCTAGGGGCCGGCGGGGTCGTAAGGTCGACCAGCAGCGACCCGGATCCGGAACCGGATCCAGTGGGGCCCGGCGGCGTCGGGACCGAAGCACCCGGCCCGCTTGGGCTCCCAGTCGGGATCCCGGGGCCCGAAGGCGCTGCGGAACCAGACAGGAGTGAGCGACCTCATGGCCACGAGGAAGGCATTGTTCTCCACCGGCGTCGCGTTCTGCCCAGGGACCAGCGGGTACGGAGCAGGCGGTGGAGCCGCGTGGGCGGTGTCGCCTGAATGCCCGGCCGGGTCGGGCGGGTCAGAAAAGCGGTGTCGCTTCTTCGACTTCTTGTGCCTCTTACCTGAGGACTTGGAGCCGGAGGAGTGGTGTCGACTCTCCGAGCTGTGATGACTTCGGCCCCGCGACCGGTCCCTCGACCTCCTTCCGGACCGGGACCTCGAATGGCGCGGGCAAACTGACGGAGCTCGAGGCGCTTGCGGGACAGCTCCAGCCTAGCCTTTGACGTCAAGGCCCGGCAGTCGGGGAACGACTTGTCATCCTGGTCAGGCCCCAGGCAATGTAGACACCGGCGATGGGGGTCGGTAACCGACATCAGTCGGCTGCAGTCGACACAGGGCTTGAACCCGGGCATCCCTACCGGCACAGTCAGAGGCGTTCGACTTCGAAAAAAGATCAAAAATGATCGAAAAAGTTGTGTCAAAAATTGACTAAGGGTACCACTTTTTCCGGATCGGCGCTTGCTGGTGCGGAGAAAAGAAGAACTGGCGTCAGCGCGCAAGGGCGGCGTCTAAGTACTCCGGCGACGTCATCCCGGTGCCAACGACACCGATGACGGACGCGGAGCCCCAGACAACGCCTACCGACGCGCAAGAGTACTGCTACGCAAAAGTTTCCAGATCCAGTCTGACACCTGGGGATATTCGAAGGTAAGGAATCTAATACTAACCTGTTTCTTTCATACCTAGTCACCGCGAAAAGCCTCTCCTCCCCGCTCCAGCTGCAGGGCAGCCGGGCGCCGTCTCCACCCCTCCCCTGGGGCACGACCTCCCTCTGCCTTTCTCACCTCTACCAGATAGAGGCAGGCATTTCACATTCTGTTGAAACACGCAAAAAGGTCTAAAGCACAAACTTGGTTATTTTCTCAAACAGCAGTTTCTGAACACACAGTGACAAAACCATCTACCCAATAAGATGTGTTACGATGCTGTGAGTCCAGACATACCAAACCTCACTGTTCCATTTCCAATTCTTGGAAACTAGGCTAATAATACTAAACCGAGCTTCCCCTATTCTGTCCTATGGGTAGGATGGCCTTTCACCAGGGAAAATTAAATGGAGCATTTTCCACTGTCAGATGCCAGCACCCACACTGGCATAGGTCCTTCCTTTTTCCTACACTGCACCATGACTAGGAGTTACACAGGACGTCCCCATGTGTATGCAAAAGGGAAAGTAAGGCCTGGAAAGTGGTAGCACTTGTCAGGACAACATGCTAATTTTCCACAATGCTCGCAGGCCCTACACTGATGCCCTGTGTTCCCTCTCTGCCCATTTCTTCAGTACTTGCTCTGGCGCACACAGTGCACATCACTTGGGGATCTTGCTAGTAAGCCAAACATACCAATCAGAGACAACCAAACACCACTAATACTTATACAGGGAACATCTGTACTAGCAAACTGATTAGCAGTGGCAAGTACCTACAGCATCTAACTTCACTGCTCTGTCAGGAAAACGGTCTAGGGGAAAGCAAAAAGTGTAAGTGAACTTTAGCCAACAAGGCCAAGTCCAACAGTGGCCATGCAATTTCCCTTCCTTAGTAGGGCGATTATACATTGTAGAGTTGTCATTTTGAAGTGTTGAGTTTGTATGAACTTCTGTTTAAGTAACGGTCTAGTATCGATTCAGTGTTAAGTCTGGTTTTGGAACTAGGAAGTATGCAGAGAAGAAACGGTCTACACTAGCAGGACTATTTCTATGACTCTTTTAATGAGTTCTTTCATTTCCTTTCTCACCCTCTTAATGGTCTTCTCCTGGGGTGAACCCGAGGTGGTAACTGTGTTTAATTATGTTGAGTATTCAGTTTTTTTAGGTTACTGGCCACCATGCCATCTCCTTCGGTTTCCCTCAAAAGGGCTGTCTAGTGGAGTGTTGCCATTATTTGTATAAGGGTTTGTGTGCAATTTGTTGGCTGCAGCCCTGTTGGTGTTGCGGTGGGGTAGGTGGGATTTGTAGGAAAGTGGGTTTCTGTTGCAGTACCCCCCACTTGTATCCTGACTGTGATGCAACTTTGACTGAATGTGCACTGGGTTCCCGTTAACCAGGTTCCCAGTGCCTGTGTTTTTTCCCTAAACCAAAAAGCCATATTAGCAGTGAAGACTCCAGACAACAACGTACCTGGCCCCAGCCTTCCCAGCCTGTCTGCAGCCCACGAAGAAACCTGTGCCAAAAAGTGACAAGTCATGCGGGCCCTGTACCTCCAGAACCATCGAAGGGATGCCTGCCTTCTCTCAAGACCAAGAACTCCAGAGGACAGCAGCCCTGTCCACAAAGAAACCAACAACCAAGAGCTCTAACAATCCAAAATTGGACATCCAGAACAATCAGTCTTCTTGTTGTTTAGTAGCCTTTATTTAAAAAATTCAAAATCGATTCGTACAAAACTCCCAGCACACGACTTGCCGATACGTGTTGTGTCTTTT
The DNA here is from genome assembly GCF_964263255.1 of Lissotriton vulgaris. NCBI lineage: Eukaryota > Metazoa > Chordata > Amphibia > Caudata > Salamandridae > Lissotriton > Lissotriton vulgaris. Next base: position 191,407,372 of record NC_141689.1, on the reverse strand, counting down.
TCAAAGACTTATTCAAGGCACAAATGTATGTATCATAGGAAACGGGTATCATAGGAAACAAGTCAAGCTTGTAATAAAAACGTTCGAGATCACCAACTTGTCACTAAGGTCTCACAGGTGAGTTCCAATTAATATAGTCCTGATGTGTAAATGACACCACGGTAGTCTCTAGGCAATCTTGTACTCAATTGTGTAGTTCAGTTGCCCGTAGAATCGATATAACTTCTACATGAGGAACAACTCCATTTCATTCTTACGATCAGAGTAAAAGAACTTTGTACGCCAACTCTCATTTCAATGTGGCAATAATCCTGTTGGTGCGGTCACCATTGAGGAACAATAGAATTAGGGAAGACTCTTAAAAGTATCCACTGCACCGCCTTCTATATGCCCTGCACCATTATCTGTGGTCCAACCTTAGTTACGGAAGGGAGGAGGCGCGTTTTCATTGTGGGCGGCGCTTGAACGGAGGTCTCAAATTATTATTGCCACATTGAAATAAGAGTTGTCATACAAAGTTATTTCACTCTTATAACACAATAATGTATCCCTGTACCCTTATTTCTTTTCACTTAAAAAACAAAGTCTGAGTAACAGCATACCTAAATCAAAAACTAAATTGGTTAATGAAACAAATGGAATATATATATATATATATATATATATATATATATATATATATATATATATATATATATATATATATATATATATATATATATATATATATATATATGCAGCTCTAATTCCTCAACCCCTCGGCGAAGAAACAGCACTCAAAAACCAGACTGGTGCTAGTACTTTGTTTTATTATTCAAAGCAGAGCAAAACAGACGCGTTTCGGCTACAAGCCTTCCTCGGTGTCAATCGAGCCTAGCAGGTGAGCCATACATATACTGTGAGTTGTGTTGTAAACATAGAAGATGGACCACAGCCATAGCGCATCTATGGGGGCCATCTTTGAGTGGAGTTTTGGTGTTTGTGTTGCCGTGGATCGGCATGTCACCCTCCTAAAGAAATGCTTTTTGAGGGTTTATATGGTCTCACAGATATAAATAATATTTTGGATAATTACTAAACAATCTAGATTGTCAGAAAATTTGTTTGTCAAATAGACACAAATATATTGCCGTGGATCGGCTAGGTACCCTCGTACATAGGCTCTAACGAGGGTCATACCTATATAGACCATATAAGCTGTCATAATAACTCCATGTTACATCCTTGGTTAGATACCTTTTTGCATAACCATATGCAATGTTTACAAAACATCAACATTAACAATGCTGTACATCTATGGGAGTTTTTTGTCTGTCTAGGAATTGGTGTGAAAAAAAAAAAAAAAATATATATATATATATATATATATATATATATGTATATATATATATATATATATATATATATATATATATATATATATACATATATATATACATATATATATATACATACATATACATATATATATATATATATATATATATATATACATATATATATACATATATATATATACATACATATACATATATATATACATATATATATATATATATATATATATATATATATATACATATACATATATATATATATATATATACATATACATATATATATATATATATACATATACATATACATATACGTTGCTACTGCCTAAACCCCCAGAGAGGGAAGCAACCCCTAATACTAACAGACTTATAACAACCTACAGCCAACAACATCGCAAAATAAAATCCATTATCAGCAAACATTGGCCAGTCTTAAAAACTGATCCTGTACTGCGCGATATTATACCTGAAAAACCTGTGGTTACATTCAGGCGCGCGTTCAGCATGCGCAGCAAATTGTCAAGACCCAGCCCTGAATTACCAATTGCTGATCAGAGGTTTGGGAGGAAGGGCTTCCACAAATGTTCATCCTGTCGGGCGTGCAAGTTTGGACAGAATACCACTCATTACCGCACTCCATTTTCTGACCACAATTTTCCTATCAAAGGCAATTACAACTGCCGTACGGAGTTTGCGGTATACGTCCTAACTTGCACATGTGGCCTACGTTATGTGGGCAGTACCGGCGCACAGGTGCATGTGAGGATACTACAGCACCTAAGAGCAATAGTTAACCACGATGCAGCATATCCAGTGGCGCGTCATTTTAATAACAAACACAATAGGGATTTATCATGTCTCACCTATTATGTTATTGACGCAGTGGCTACCCCGAGGCGTGGGGGAGACCGCGACAAACTATTGCGCCGGTTAGAAACGCAATATATAATCAAGCTCGACAGCAAGCAACCTAACGGGTTGAATGCTACGGAGGACCTGCACAATTTTCTGTAGGAATATCCAGTTTCGCACTAAAATCTGCATTAAAATGTATATAGGGACCATAACGTGAGCACGTTAAATATAAATGTAAATATTGCGCGTGTATGTATATATATATGAAATTCTGATATAACAACACCTATTTTTAGGTATTCTGTAATCCTGTTTCTGTTAGGGTTTAACTGCCTTGGTTTTTCAAGCAGTTTAGTTTTTTAAACAAACACATGAAACTTTAGTTATATGTATTTTGGGTGATTAATTTGCACTGGTAATTTATTCAGCACTTTTTTAGGGATACACACTAGTTTCGATGTAATAATTTCCTGTATAAACTTGATTGGGATATATAATTAATGTAGAGAAGTGCATATATAGCCATATACAGGAATTCGAATCTATGTTATATGTATATATTATATCATATTTGGGTGTTGTTCTTTGGTATACAGTTTTTAGTCACTTGTATAACGATCTTAAGCATCAGTTAGCAGTGTCAATGCCATGAATTACGAGATTCATTTTGGATTGTGCCGATTTGCTTTTATAGTCGATGAGACAGATTCTGTTGTATGCATTATGTACTTCATTACCCATGTTTGAATCAACCGTCAATATTGGTTCAACAGCGCATTTATGCGGTCATACTTTTTTAAGTCTGTAAAATGTATGGGACAATTACTTAATCAATAGCGCATTTCCATATGTGCATTAATAGGGTCTCTGTGGACTAAAACATATGCGCATTCAAGCGGGTATATGTGTACGACAATTCTTGTAAATATGAACTATGCATGGACTTCAGATGTTACAATGTACGTCTCCTAGTTATAAAATTATGCGCATTCAAGCGGATATTTTTAAGCAATTCTTGTATATATGTATATTGCATTAGCTCAACAAAATTATTTTCGTAGCAATGTAATAATACCAATGCACAAACTTGCATAATTGGGCGCTGCACCTTTAATAGATCTGATGTTACAAATGTTTTAACACGTGACTCACGTTTGGAGGTGGGACCTGATGGGTGTGTCCACACTGCTTAATGATTTAAAAAGTTTCCACTTTGTGCAATGAGGTGTGTGATCAAGACTACGCCAGTAGTCGAAACGTTGCATTTGGAAGGCACAGGAACCAAATAAAACATCTTGCCTGGAACAACGTGGGGTCTGTCTCTTCATTCGCCGCTGGGCTGTGGAAGTGTGAAGATTCTGTGCTGATATATATATATATATATATACACACACACACACACACATTTCTGACTATCTAATGAATGTGTGGACATTTCCCTGTTGGGGAACACTACTACCTGTTTGCATCTACGTCAACAACCAAGAGCTCCACTGCCCTGCTGAACTGCACGACCCGACCTCCGGACCCACATCAGCACTAAACACATGGCTTTCGAGGGGGCCACAGTACCGAAGCTGCTCTTTTGAAATCTACAGAAGAGATACAGACTTTTCTAGATCTTGGTGGCAAGGCTGCCCTGATCCTGTGGGATCTCTCTGCAGAATTTGATACGGTCCATCACGTTTTGTTGATGGACCGGCTGCAGGAGATTGGTGTACAAGGTTCGGCTTGGAGACTCTTATGATAATTTTTGTCAAACCTGAGTCAGCAGATGGCGTTGGAGGAATTTGTATCTAAACCTTTTTCATTACCATGTGGGGTCCCGCAGGGGTCCTCACTGAGTCCGACACTATTCAATATTTATGTCTCCTCTCTGGCGCCCCTTATTCAGTCATTTGGGTTTAGTCTGACCAGTTATGCAGATGCAGATGATACCCAAATCGTGGTTTCTCTTTTTCCAGCTGAGTCAAAAAGTACGGCAATTCGTTTCAAAGATTGTATGAATGCAGTGGGGACATGGATGGCCCAAAACTGTCTTAAGTTAAACTCCAGTAAGACGGAGGTGGTATGTTTTGGGAATGATCCCAATTTCTGGACTCCAGAATGGTGGCCAGACACCCTGGGCCCTCTTTCCGCAACCAATAGGAAGGTTAAAAACCTTGGTGTGTGGATAGATCAGAAGCTCAATTTCAAAAACCAGGTTAATTCAGTGGCTTCTGCTAAGTCTTTCGCTCTTAGGTCCTGCAAGAAAATGTTGCCTTTGTTACCGATTAAATGTTGTAAAACACTGATCACAGCTCTCACTATGTCGAGGCTGGACTACTGTAATAGTCTGTACTTTAATATTCAGGAAGGTTTAATGCAGAAGTTGCAACTCTTGCAGAATGAAGCTGCTAGATTGGTGTTGGGCATCCCTAAATTTGCTACAATAGCGAAAGATTCTAAGACTACACTGGCTGCCAGTTAGGAAGCGTACCATGTTCAAGGCGATGTGTCTGGTCCATAAGGCACTCTACGAGCAGGGTCGGCCTATTTAAAAGAACGACTGTACTGTTACACAGCAAATAGATTACTACGTTAATCTGATGCTAAACTGGTTTGTGTGCCGTTTGTTAAAAAGGCCACTTGGGGTGGAAAAAGCTTTGTGGCAAATGCAGACAAAGCTTAGAGGTATATCGAGCCTTATGGCCTTTCGAAAAGCTTTAAAAACCTGGCTGTTTACTGATTAGTTTACTAATTAGTATGTCACCGGTTTGACCATCAGGCAGGATTTCACATAGCGCCAGGATACCCACGGGTAACAGTAGCTCTCAACAAATGCTATAAATAAATAAATCACATCCAGGACCCCCATCACTGTGCGCTCTCCCTAAATTGGACGACAGTAAGTGCTAATTGGTAACTGTAGCCTTCTAAGGATCTAGTATATTGTAATGAGGTGCAAAGGGCATAGGTTCACCTGGGGCTTCCCATCTGCTGCAGTCATGGGCTGCAGCATAAATTTTGCCACTCATGAGACACCACTCAAACTGTGACTACAGACCTGTCATACGAGTTACTTACCTTCAGTAATGATGTATCTGTAGAGAAGTTTCTTGCCGCAGATTCCTTAACGTAGAATTATCCCCAGGCGTGAGACTGGAACCAGACTTTTTTTGCCACAGCATCCCTGCGTGCCGAGGGATTACATTACGCGACTCCGCGCAGGGGTCGTCCGCATACGTGACGCCAGCGAGGTCACATACGTTTTTCTATCTCTCTCAAGGCAAATCTTCGAAGTAAAATATTAAAACCCACATGAAGCTATCATACCTGCCCAGCAGAGCAGCGACACTGGCACACTTCATCGCCATTTTGCACACCCCACAGCTTTTCCTGCATAGAGTGCAGACACTTGCCCTCTTTATCACGAGGATCCACAGAAGAGATGGAGTAGAAAGCTTGCTCTTGGCAGCTGATACAGTAAGGTCAAGGATCTGACCGGAAAAGGAATATGCTACTTACCAGTATGCATCTGTTCTTGGCATAGAGGGCTGCAGAGGGGTACATTATTAATAGATCGCCATCTGGTGTTGGGCTCGGATGATTGCACTTGTTTTTCTCATGGAGATGACTTTTGTAGTCACGAGGCTGGTGACTCCTCCCTTGGGTGATAGTGCGCATGGGCATCGGCTCCATCCTTAGATTGTTTTGCCATAGTAGGGTTAGATGGAGTAGTATGATAAAATACTGAAAGAGATGCCCATGTAAGTATCTAAATAAGATAATGTTGGAACAGACACAGGTTTCTGGGGAGGCAGGGAGGGCATGTACCACTCTGCAGCCCTCTATGCCAAGAACAGATGCATACTGGTAAGTAGCATATTCCGTTTGAGGCATATGGGCTGCAGATGGTACATTATGAATAGATTACACAGCAGTTACCTCCCTAGCGGTGGTCACCAGTGTCTGTTGCAACAGTCTGAAACTAAGCTTTTAATACAGCCTGGCCCACATTTGCTTGTTGTCTTGCCTGCACGTCAACACAGTAGTGTTTCGTGAAGGTATGCAGTGTAGACCAAGTTGCTACTTTGCATATGTCATCTAGGGGAATGTTCCCTAAGAATGCCATAGATGCCCCTAGTTTGCGTGTAGAATGAGCTCTAGGGGAACAGATCGTGTTCTTTTTGCCTTTATGTAACATATCTGTATACATTTTACAATCCACCTGGCAATACCTGCTTTAGATATAGGGTTGCCTTTATGTGTTGGGGAAAACGTTACAAATAGTTTAGTTTTTCTGAAAGTTTGTGTTCTTTCTATGTAATATAATATTGCCCTTTTGACATTAGTGTATGTAGGGCCCTCTCGGCTACCGTCTGTGGCTTTGGAAAAAAGACTGGTAGTTCCACTGGCTGATTGATGTGGAATGCTGAAATTACTTTAGGCAAGAACTTTGGGTGCATTTTTAAGAAAGAATTTCCACCATACATGAATAATATGCATTAGAAACATGAGAAACAACACCAAAGATTGTTTAGAAACTGTTTTAATGCTCAGATAGCAGTACAGTAGAAATTCTTATAACTCACTGAAAGCATAGAAAGCTCCCAGGCTGCATTGCAAACACAGTCTAAAAAGACTGAAAAGCTAACCTGTAGCTGTATGTAATACAAACAACTGACACCGTGCCTTTAAGGCACTCATGACCCCCTGTATCCCATCATGCCTCAGGGGTGACAGTTAGGTCAGTTGTTCTTTTCGGAGACTAAAAACAAGTAACAAATAGGTTAACAATATCTCCTTATTAAAGAATGTCCTTTGCCCGGGGAGGCGGGAGGGTTGCTAATGACTTTGATGAGGATACCCCTGGAAGAGAACTAGGATTACAGGTAAGTAACTAATTCTTCTCTTCCATGGGATGCTCATCAATAGTCATAAGCATTAGAAGAGAATAGCAAGCCTCTCCTCATCCCTGCGGGGAAAGGAATAACAAGACAGTAATCTCATCAACAAGTCTGAGCAGGCCATAGGCTACCCAAACAGATTTCTCAAGGAGGCTTGCCCTACTTGAGTATCGGCCCTGGAATCAGATTCTAGACAGTAATGCCTCGTAAAGGTATGAACTGATTTCCAGGTTGCAGCCTTGCATTTTTCTGACATATGAATGTCATGCAAGAAAGCCACTATGGCCGCTTTCCCTCTGGTAAAATGCGCTTTGGGTGATACCAATAAAGGCTTGCTTGCAAGCTGTTAGGACAATTTAATGCAGGAGACAATCCATCTGGAGATGGACCTCTTGGCCGCTGGAAAGCCTGTTCTCATTGAACCATAGTTCACAAACAGCTGATCCGACTTCCTGATTCCCTTGGTTTTTTCCAAATAGAACTTGAGCACTCTCTTTAAATCCAAGGAGTGCAATGACCGCTCTGCTGGGGTCGCTGGATTTGGAAAAAATGAAGTGAGGGAAATGGACTGATTTATATGAAAATCAGAAACCACCTTAGGCAAGAAAGATGGATGAGCCCTCAGGACTACTCTATTGTGATGGAAAACAGTATATGGTTCCTTCGCACAGAGCGCTTGTAACTCGCTTACTCTGCGCGCTGACGTAATCGCCACTAAAAAGGCTGCTTTCCAAGAGAGATGTTGCAAAGAGGCCTTGTGGATGGGTTCGAAAGGAGGTGACATTAACATGGATAGAACCAGGTGTGAGCAGTTGGCCTGATATTCAGTGCTCACTATTCTAGTGATCAGTATGTATCAGTCCAAACAACCCTTATGGTGATTGGTTGTAAGTCAACCTTATAGACCAGCTATCCTAGTAGAATGGATACGAGCAGTCTTCGGGCTAAACTGTAGAGGGCGTGATAAGCCAGCTGTTCTACCATCACATATACCCCTTGAACACCAAGTGAAAGGACACCACACAAGTGTTATGAAAATAAACAGTGTATTTATTTAGATCACAACAGCCCTGTACTCTTTATGAGGACAGGGTACTAAGCACACAACAAAACTTACGAAAATACTTTAAGTTGCACAATTTACACAAATGCCCGAGGGGCACGGAAAACCATATACTATGAAAGTGGAATGCGAAATTACTAGCAGGTAAGTACTGGACTAATAGGCTTTGGAATCGCTAGGACTACGTTACTGAACCTTCAGATTACTAGTAGGAGGCCTAGGGGGCTCGGGTGCAGAGTGTGCACTCTCACGCGGGATGCGGGACAAAGTCTATGGGAGCTAGTAAAAGCAAAGTTAGTGTTCTCGGGCGAACCCGACTAGGTAAGTCGAAAACGACAGTGGATCTGGACCCTTGGATAGTGAGGCTATGCTGGGGCACCGAAATGCCGAAGTTACCTAGCCCAGGGGCTGCGGCTGCATAGGTCTGAAAAAACGTCGTGAATCCTCGTTGACGAACCAGGAGCCTAAAAAGAAGTTGCTGGCAGGCGACCAGTGAAGATTGTTCGATGGATCCAAGCCTGGATCGAAGATGGATGACACCTGAAAGCAGAGGGGACCAAGTTCTTAATGACTAGCCAGTGATTGTGTGGGCACCAGGATGGCACCGGGCGAAGTCACCTGGACCAGGTGAGTGGGCGACGCTGGGCTCTGCAGTCTCACGGACCAGGAGGCGTTGTCGGCGACCAGGATGGAGGTGCGAGCTGTCCCACGATGGTTGATGCAGTCGACGTCGCTGGACCCAGGACTGGGGCAACAAGTCTTGGCAAATTCAAGCCCACGCGGTGGACCTAAAATGGCGTCTGGAGTGGACCAGGAGGGTCCGGGGTGCTCCTCTTTTGGAAGGGAGCAAGGGCCAGTCTGGAGCAACCAGACTAGCAGTGGTGATGTCGTCGGGAAGGCCACAAGCCAGCGGGCTAGTAGCCAGACAACGCGGTGAGCAGCCAAAAAGCAGAAGGGCCCACGCAGATCTCGTGGATGCTGGGGGGCTGGTCTTCGGTGCTGGAGCTGCTCAGGGTCGGGGCTTCTCGGACCCCAAAGCACTCACCAGAGGATCCCTCGGTGGTCGTGCTGGATAGAAGTCGTGCAGTTCTGATGATGGCCGGTCCCTCGAGGTCTCGTCGCACCTACGGTTCTCACCTTAGCTGTAGAGGTAGGTAGAGATCAGAGGTGCCAGGGACGCCGGGTCTCGTCGAGCTGGTCAGTCGGATTCCGGAGGAAGGACGTGCAGCAAACCGCAGAGTTCTTAGATAGTGCCTGCGGGTGCAGGGTGACTACTCCTTAGCCACAAGGGAGAAATCTTGAGAAGAAGTCGAGAGTTCCTTTCGTAGAAAGTAGTTTCTTGATTCAAAGATAATCTAATTTGGAAGGGTCCCCGCTCCTGCCTTTATCCTAAAGAAAGGGGTGGGTACACGACTAGGTCCTGCCCTAGGGGTGGGACCAGGAAGGGGGGTGGTTACACCCCTCTCCCATGCCGGACTTTCCCCAGGCCAGGGGCTGGTGTGCCCCTGGAACTGGTTCTAGCCGGCAGATGCGTAGTGAGCACCGGGGTGCCACTTGCAGTCACCTTCCTGTAAAGCCCTACCTACCCAGGATACACAAAACCCTGTCTGGGATGGTGCTAGCACCGCCCCTGACAGGAAACCCTTTGTCCAAGCTCCCCTCGCTGGAAGGACTCCCAGCTGCAGGGGGTCAGACTCGTGTCTGTGGTGGCAGCATCCATTTTGTGATGCTGAGGCTTTAGTTAACTTTAACCGGGGTTCACAGTTACATACATGTCGTGTCCCTCTAGAAGGGTGGAATGCTAACCCCGTCGCCAGAATTGGCGAGGGGTTAGTATTCCAATTCGTATGACACCTTACTCGACATGTTTTGATAAAGCGATACCAAAGATAGCATTTAACCACGAGGATTATAATGCACCTAAGAGTATATGGTATGCGGTATCATGGAACAGCTATTAGGACTTCGTTCCGCAAGCTGCAAACGGGCTCAGCTCATGCCAGAGCACCATCTCACACGATTCCAAGTACTCTGCCTTCAGGATTGTCAAGGCCTGCCATAGGAGTGACTGATAGGAATCTGTGTGTCAATTTTTAGTGTTAGATATAGGTATACTATATCTAAAGCCAAGGGTGATTTCACCACCTTGCCCCAGCTGTCGTGCAGCCAGTTGTGTCAGATTTAGATGGCCATCCAGGGGTGGCATAATACACGCTTCAGCCCCTGGTAGGCCCTGGGTTCACCTATGCCCTGAGTTACAGGGTCTGATAAGGTGGCCCAGTACCAATTGGATAATGCACCTAAGGTACACGTGTCAATTTAGTGAGAGAACAGCTAGGCTGTGGGTCTGATTAGCAGGTCCACAGCCAGAGAAAGTCGTAAACCAGTGAAACAAAAGCAAAAAAATCTGGGTGATCATAGGATTGCAGACCCTACTCTCCTACATCAGGTTCAATTCCCAAGGAGGAGAAGGATTTCGCACAGGGGGATAGACTTTTTTCAACCCCTGGAGGAAGTCCTTAACCACCGGAACCTGAAAGAAAGAAATCCGATTAGGCGATTTCCTGTATGCTACTATAGCTGACAGATGCACTCTAATGGAAGCATATTTCAATCCAGACGTTGCCAAGGAAAGGAGGTATGGCAGAATTACCTCCTCCTGCCCTTTTTTTTTTTGGGGGGGTTCAAAACTGCTTTATTGTGCAAGATGAATCATAATACACAGCTTTTTGCGCCTACAACTCGGAGGCCGGCAGCAGAATGAGGTGACCATAACACAGCCTCGTGGCCGGCATCCCTGAGGCCCGGCGGCGCAGCACATCTGTGAGTGAGGATGTTAACACAGCCGGTGTTGTGGGGCAAAGGAAGGATGAGCAGCAGCAGAATAGTGTTTTTGTTGTTTTTTCTTTTTGTTTTGTTCATGTTCGTAACAGTTAACAGAAAACCCCAACAGTACAGAAACTAAGAGGCAGTTCACGTCCGTTCGAAAGGAGAATAGGTAGACAGCCGGTGTGGCAACCCAGGCAGGCAGAGGCGGGCAAGGCGCAATATCCGCTGCTCACTTAGTGCAACAACTAAACATCAATGCCATAGGTAGCGATGCGTGTGGTGGCACGGAGTGTTAAGTAATAGAAAGAGTGCCAGTATGTGTCGGATGTGGCGTAAGGGAATCCCCGAGTGGCAGAGGGGAGAGATAGGCAACATGAGGAGGTAGGTCCATGATGTCGGGTACCGCGTGGGGCCCGGTGAGTAGGTCAAATCCCTGTGGCCAGAGGGTAAGAGGTCCCGGTGAGGACCGCCCAAAAGGAGATGTGGATGCGTGAGTGGGAACAATGGTCGGGTCCAAACGTTAAACTGTAACAGGGTGGTCCACAGGCGGATCCACGTCATCGGGTCGTGCAAGCACATAGCTCACTAGTGGATCCCAGATGTCGCGGGGCCGACTCGAGATGGGCAATAACTCAGCGAATGTAGTATGTTGTTCTTGACAGTGGGTCAAGTCCGCCAGCAAGTCCTTAAATTTGGGCGCCCTGCCTCGACCCCAGCGGCATGCCACACGCCTCTTGGCCAAGAGTAGTGCAGTATCAATGAATTTTCAGCAAGATCTAGGGATCTGCAAGGTATACCCGAGAAGTGTCACCAATGGATCCATGGGCACCGTTTCCCCCGTCATCTCTGTGACGACTTCTGTCACCTGCTGCCAGTAGCACGCTACCTGTAGGCACTCCCATGCCAAATGCAGAAAGTCTGCATGTTCGGCGCGGCAGCGCTCGCAGCGATCATCATCCGCCAGGCCAAATCTGCGTTTCCTCGCCGGCGTATAGTACACCCGCTGTAGGAATTTATAATGTATGATTTTCATTCTGCTACTAGCAGAGATGCGGGAGGTGAGCGCACAGCAATAGTGCCACTGCTCGTCGGTAATGTCAGTGACCAGTTCAGTAGTCCAGCGCGCCCGAGCATTAGATTCCGGCATCGGAGCTGCGCCCCTGAGCTGGCGGTAAAGGCCGGAGACCAGATGGGCCCAGTCTTCTGAGCACAACAGGAAATGAAGCGGAGGTAGGACCTCGGGTTTGTCGGGAAAGTCAGGCAGGATGTCCCTCATCCCAGCTCGCAGACGTATATAATAAAAAAGCTCAAGCGGGGTGTGGCTATTTGTCGCAAAAAAAGTTCAGCCGATTTAAAATGACAGTTAGCGAACCAGTCACCCCAGCAGGTGATATGAATCCTTGCACAAAGGTTGCGGAATCCCTGTTACCACAAAAGGGTGAGATTAGGATGATAGGTAAGCGGCAATCTGGGCAAGTAGGGTAGGTGGAATGACAAGCCCTTGGCTATACGGCGCTACGCGTCCAATGTGCATGAGACCGAAGTATTCGGCGTGGTTATGGATGATTCAGGGCAGTAAAGCAACCCATTGAGCGGGAGAGGATGCATTATCCAGTCCTCTACCGCAATATGTGGCATGAAAGGCGTAGGAGCCATCCAGTGGTAGGCGAAGTGTGCCTGCGCGCACTGATAATATGCCTCAAAATCAGGGACATCAAAACCTCCCTTGTCATAGGGAAGGGTTAGCGTGGACCATTTGAGCCGGGGGCTCTTGCCTCCCCAGAATAGCCTGCGCAACTCCATCTTCAGGGTTTTGAAGAAGAAAGCGCCGAGGAAATAGGGAATGTTGAGGAAGAGGTAGAGAAAACGGGGGAGGATTACCATTTTTATGAGGGATGCCCTTCCAGCCATGGAAAGCAGCAGGGTGATCCAGCGATCCACAGAAGCGGTCAGTTTAGGGATCGCCACTCCATAGTTGGACCGTAATGTCTCGTCCCTATCCCGGGAGATGCGGATCCCCAGGTACCAGAGAGCGGTCCGGCACCACTCCAGTGGATAGTCAAGAGGAAAGTCAGTTATTGCTTCCTTTAAAGGGAAGAATTGCGACTTGGACCAGTTGATATGCACACCTGACATCCCGCCGAACGTAACAAATTCCCTGAGTAGGGGATTGAGGTGTGTCTCAGGGTGCTTAACATATAGCGTGATGTCATCCGCATATAGAGACACATCTATTTGACGCTGTAAGTATTGCACCGCCCCGTCGCAGTGTAGTTGACGCAGGCGACAGGCAAGAGGTTCAACTGCTATGGCAAATAAAAGGGGAGAAAGTGGGCAACCCTGTCGCGTGCCCCTGGTAATTGCAATAGGTTGCGACAGGCGACCATTAATCAACACCCTCGCCGTGGGGCGAGTATAGAGTAGGCGGACCCAGGATATAAACAATTTTGGGAACCCCATGCTAGCCAGAACCGAGAACAGGTAAGGCCATTCGACTGAGTCGAAAGCCTTGGATGCGTCAAGGAAAACGGCTGCAACAGGCATGTCGGGATGAACTGTGCGGAGCAGAGAGAACAGAGCACGGAGGTTGTGGGAAGTGGACCGGCCAGCCACAAAACCAGACTTATCGGGCAGCACAATTCTATTCATCAGCAGCGACAGTCTGGTGGCCAGTACTTTAGCAAGTATTTTGACATCGCAGTTTAAGAGGGAGAGTGGGCGGTAAGAGTTGCAGGAGCTGGGATCTTTATCGGGCTTCAGGAGAGAGGTGATCACCATCTCGCGCATGGAGCAGGGAAGTGCACCGTCACAGAGTGATTCCGAATATACCTCTCGAAGGACAGGGGCCATGATATCAATGTACGCTTTATAAAACTCTTCAGGGCTGTCAAATGAGCATGAGGAACATGGTCGGTGGAACGGTGATAATTCCGACCCGGTCCTAATCGGGTGTTCACGCAGGGCGTGGGTAAATATGGAAATACGTCTGGGTCAATGTTGAAAACAATGAAAAACGGCGGGTAATGCCGTGAGTGGAGTAAAAGTTCTTGTGGGTCACATCTGGGGTTCGATGTCATACAGGTCTGGTTTGGAAGCAGGTCTCGCCGGGTATGGTGTCTTCACCATACCCAGACCTATTTCCATATTTAACCACGCCCTGCGTGAACACCAGATTAGGACCGGGTCGGAATTATCACCGTTCCACCAACCACGTTCCTCATGCTCATTTGACAGCCCTGAAGAGTCACTGGTTAACTCCCTGCTTGACGAAACACGTGTCGGCTGGTTTCATGTTCTAAAGAAAATATATTGCAAAAAATTAAAAAACGACACAAAAAGAACACATCCGTGGTACTTCTTTTTCAACATTTGTTGGTGATGATTGATATCAAATTAAATTGTTGTGTGCATTGGCTTTCTGCTTACAAGTAACCACAGGGAAGGATCTTCGACATCCCTGTTCCTCAGAGTTTAGGGTTTTTCTCTGACCCACTTGCACCAACTCCAAACAGACATAGCCTTCAACTCATCCACTACCTGTTGAGCGCCATAGTACTTCTGAAAACAAACAAACCCACCGCAGAACCTCTAATATTTCCGGGCTTGCCAGTGTTTACCACGGAACTTAGCCTCCCTGGCAGCCTCCTCCTCATACCTCGACAATGCCTCTCTGAAAGCAGCATGCGGCTCGGATCCAGTCTCAGTCACCATACGGAGTTCCAGAGCCCGCAACTCCTTCTCTAATGAGCTAATCGTGTGGAGGATGTCGCGCAGAACACCATGGCTCTTGGAGATGCAATACCCCCTAATAGTCACCTTAAATGCTTCCCAAATGTGTTCAACTGAGCCCTTGTTTCTGGGGAAAAAGGCTGCTATCTCCTCCCCCAGTTCAGTGCGAAACAGATTGTCCAACAGTATTTCGGGGCGGAGTCTCCAGTGTGGGCTTGGGCTGTCCCACTCAGGTGTACGGAAGCGGAGCATGACGGGACTGTGATCAGAGTATGTCCTCGGCAGATGTACTACTCTCACCAGTTCCGTAGCTATACCCCTGGTGATCAGAAAGTAGTCTCTTGCAACATGGCAACCTGGACGTGATGTCTATCAAGATAGGCAATGACATTGCGACACTTTTTTGCATCATTCAAACCCCGGACATTCCAGGACAAGCAAGTCAATTGTGAGTTGGCATTTAGAGCAGCCATAGATAGTTCAACAACAAGCACGATAGCACCAGCCTAGGCAATGAGATGAGGCCTGCCCCGCCCCACCAACATCGGTGCACACACCAGAATAGAGTCAGTGCATATAGTCCAGTCGATGAATGCCTCCTCATAGAACCCACCCCCCCTCCCACCCCAGCATCCCAATCATGCCAGCAGCCATTAAACCCCACCCAGCACCCCTCCCCTCCCCCCACCCCTTCCCTCCCAACCTTCGCAACAACAACAAAAACATCAGCAGTCTTAAGGGGAACACCCAGTAGGGGTATAGCATAGAGTACGCACAGCCACTTCTCGGACCATAGCTCCAGTACTGTACCGTCCTCGGTGGAGACTAGGGCCAAGAGAGTGGTCCTTGGTTTACATTACCACAGGAGTGATGAGTCCGTGCAGGTCCAACGTGCGTAGTCATCCCAGTGTCTGCGCTCTTAGCAATAGAGAGAGTTTAAACAGTGCAGGTGATGCGGCTAGTGCAGATGATGTAAGTAATCAATGCTCGTGTGGCGCCGGAGACAGATCCCAGTCCTCTCGTTCCTCTGCGGCATCGTGGTCCTCCCTGCGTGCTCTCCGGAGCGATTTCAGAAAATCCTCCACTTTCTGCGGGTTTGTGAAGAACCGTTGCTTTCCCTGGTGTGTGACCCACAGTTTCGCTGGGTATAGGAGCGTATAGTCCACCTGGGCTTCTTGCAGCTTCTTTACTGGGAGAAATTTGCGCGTTCCTCCGGCACCAGTGGTGTGAAATCCGGGTATATGGAGAAAGTGACGCCATTGTACTGCAATGTCCGTTGAGACCGGGCCGCCCTCAACGCAGTGTCGCGGTCCCGGTAGTTCAATAGTTTAGCAATAATTGGCCGCGGTGGAAGTCCAGGCTTGGGCATGGGCGCCAAGGATCGGTGTGCTCTTTCCACTATGAATTGGGGAGAAAAGGCATCCTCCACAATCGAGCCTTTAAGCAGTTTTTCGATATGTAATTCCATCCTGCCCGCGTCTGTGGATTCCGGCACATTAGTGACACGTATGTTGTTCCGGCGACTGCGGGCTTCCAAGCCCTTGTTTTTAGCTGCTATGACCCTGAGCAGATTGTCCAGTTGCGTCGTGTGAGTCGAGGTGGCATCCGTGTTGTCAGAGATGCGCTATTCCGCAGCCGTCAGCCTCTCCTCATGACGATGCACCTTATGCACCAAGGCGTCCAGTCGAGCAGTGACTCCATCGACCTTTTCGACGGCAGTAGCAAACCCCTGCCTCATCTCCAGAAACAGGTTGTGCAGGTCAATGTCTTTAGCAGGGGACGTGATGGCCTTCGGGGCTGCTGCGCTGGGCCCTGGATCCGCTGGTGCCGATTTCGCGCCTTTCTTGGCGCCATCGAAACTGAGCTTCGCCTGGCGGTTATCCGGCCGCACCATGGTGGCAACAGGTCGCGGCACTTGAGTGCCGTGCAGCGTATCAGCGCTATGGGCCCAGGAATCAAGCGAGCTAATGCAAAAGCAATTCGTATGCGCAGCTCGAACAGGTAAGTTGCGATGTAGCAATCGCCGGATTCGGTGGTTCAGCTGTGGACCAGTAGATGTCCAGCGGGAGGTCGCGGGCACCCGGCTCTCCTCGCACTCTCCAGGTGCTCCAGTGACGAGGGGTGATAATGCCCAGGCAGCAGCGGCGCTATAGCTTCCCCGCGGGGCAGGCAGGCCGTGGATGCAGTCAAGTAAGTCCGGAGACCTTAAACACTAGACCCAAGGGAAGGCAGAGTCCAGTACAGAGAAGGCGCCAACCTGGATCCCACCGCGATCAGGCAGAGCCCAGAGCCCATCCACGTATCACAATAGCAGGGGGTAGAACCAGATCAAGCAGCTCGGGGGACACGGCCCTGTTCTCAGCAATTCCTAGGACTGAACAAATGGGCAGGAGCACCCCCGGCCCGAACGCACAAAGCCCGGTTGTCTCAGAGGCATAGTCTGGTGTAGGGGCCCCTCCCACGGCGGGGCCCAGGCGCGACCTCCGCTGTCCGGTCCAGGCACCCCCCGGTTCGCACCCCCCCGCCGAGAGTATCGGCTTGATGAGGGTCACTCTGGGCGCTCGGGGGTCGTCCTGCCCCACGGCGCGTCTCCGGGTGCGGGTATCGGCTCACCTGCGGCACCGGAGATCAGCAGCAGCAGGCGGGGGGGGGGGGGTCCACGCATGGGAGGGGGCGACAGCCACTCGTCCCTGCCCGAGTCTCCACACAGTATCCGTTCCGACTCCACCCGAGCTCGCGGCCTACCTCCTCGTGGCCGTCCCCGGAGTCGCGCAGGTTGCAGCAGCCGGCTCTCTCCGCTCGCCGGCTCCAGGGCAATCACCGGTGGATTTTGAAACACCGATAACTCTGGCTCCGGACCTCGCAGCGGCCCCAGACTTGGGTCGAGTGCAGGACACAGCCCCCACAGCAGGCGAGGGGGAAATCCGGCGATTTGGCACCCCGTGGCGAAGGATAGTTGAAGGATAGCTGACCAAGGAGCGGGAGCTCCGTGCATAAGCAGCCATTCCGCTTGTGCCCCCTCTAGTGCCCCACCTCCTCCTGCCCTTTAGTAGGATCTAGGTGATGATCCCTACACCATATGTAAAACCTTTTCCACTTGAACGCATAGGACGATCTCGTGGAAGGTCTCATAGCCTCCTTTAAAATGTGCATACATTCGGGAGGCAGGTTCAGATGCCCATATTGCAGGACCTCAGGTGCCAAGCTGTTAGGTTCAGTGATGGGAGGTTGCAGTATTCTCCCGTTCATCTTCTCAACAGGTCAGGCCTGCAAGGAAGTCGTCTGTGTGGACACACAGACAGATGCAGAAGATCCGGGTACCACCACTGCCAAGGCCAATCCGGAGCTACCAAGATCATCTCCATGTCTGACCTGAGGAGCTTGGAGACTACCTTCGGAATCAGAGCCAGGGGAGGAAACGCGTAAGCAAATGTTCCCGACCAATCCATCAGGAGAGCATTCCCCTGCGCCCCTGGCCGGTGGAATCTTGACGCTAAGGCGTGGCATTTTGCGTTTTCTTCGTCTGCAAACAAGTCTATGGCTGGACGACCCCAACAACGAAAAAGCTCTTCTACCACTTGGTCGTTTAGCACCCAGTTTGGCTGATCTTCGAAGTGCCTGCTGAGTGCGTCTGCTTTAACGCTCAATTCGCCTGGAAGGTGCACCGCCACTACTGAGAGGCCTCGAGAGAGAAGCCAGTGCCA
This sequence comes from Lissotriton vulgaris, assembly GCF_964263255.1. Taxonomy (NCBI): domain Eukaryota; kingdom Metazoa; phylum Chordata; class Amphibia; order Caudata; family Salamandridae; genus Lissotriton; species Lissotriton vulgaris. The sequence continues at coordinate 191,388,966 of NC_141689.1, read as the reverse complement.
GATGGTTTGAGCCTCCCGGGAGAGTGGGCGTGACCGCGTGCCTCCTTGTTTGTTCAGATAGAACATGGTGGTGTTATTGTCCGTCTGAACTAGGACTGAGTTGGACTCGATTGCTGGAAGAAAAGCTTTGAGAGCTAGAAACACCGCTCCGAGCTCCAGCATGTTGATGTGGTACGTCTGCTCCTGCGCAGACCACTGACCCTGAATCTGAAGGGGACCCATGCGCGCTCCCCAGCCTTGCAGAGAGGCATCCGTCACTATAGACTGGGACGGTAGAGGTTGGTGAAAAGGCACTCCCACCAGCACATTCCTCGTCCGAGTCCACCATTTGATGGCATCCTTCGTTGCTTGGGAAAGAGTGATGCGATCTTCCCAACGCCCTGTCGCTTGGTCCCACTGGTCTTCGAGAGCCTGTTGCAGAGGCCGCATTCTCAGCCTGGCGTTTGGGATGAGAAAAATGCAGGACGCCATGGAACCCAGCAGGGATGCTACCTGTCGGACTGTTGGAAACCGAGACTCTAGTAGAATCCCACATTTGTGTCTCATGGAAAAAAGTCTCTCCTCCGAAGGAAACGCTTTTCCCAATTTTGTGTCCAGAACGGAGCCTAGGTAGTGGATGGACTGTGTCGGCCGCTGGACTGACTTCTCCAGATTTACATGGAGACCGAGCCTGTGCAACTGGTGCAGGCAAAGTTGCAGATCGTGTGCTACCCATACCGGAGATGGCCCCTTTAGGAGCCAGTCGTCCAGGTACGGATAGATGAAGAGTCCCTTTTTGTGAAGAAAAGCCGCCACCACTGCCATGTTTTTGGTGAAGACTCGTGGTATGGACTTGAGTCCGAAGGGTAGCACTTTGTACTGGTAGTGTTGGTTTCCTACGAAAACCTCAAGTACTTGCCGTAGTGCAATCGGAATGGGAAAGTACGCATCTTGCAGATCCACCGAACACATCCAATCTCCGGCTTGAAGATGTGGGCATATTTGGTTAAGAGCTAACATGCAGAATTTTTTTTTGACAATGACTGTTTAGGAGACGCAGATCGAGTATGGGTCTGAACTTTGTGAGAAGTTGGCCTGATACATAGTGTTCACTATTCTAGTTAGCACTTTGCATCAGTCCAAACAACCCTTATTGATGATTGGTTGTAAGTCAACCTTATAGACCAGCTATCCTAGTAGCATGGATACGAGCAGTCTTCGGGCTAAACTTAGAGGGCGTGTTAAGCCAGCTGTTATACCATCACATATACCCCTTGAACACCAAGTGAAATGACACCACACAAGTGTTATGAAAATAGACAGTGAATTTATTTAGATCACAACAGCCCTGTACTCTTTAGGAGGACAGGGTACTAAGCACACAACAAAACTCTTACGAAAATACTTTAAGTTGCACAATTTACACAAATGCCCGAGGGGCACGAAAAACCATATACTCTAAAAGTGGAATGCGAAATTACTAGCAGGTAAGTACTGGACTAATAGGCTTTGGAATCGCTAGGACTACGTTACTGAACCTTCAGATTACTAGTAGGAGGCCTAGGGGACTCGGGTGCAGAGTGTGCACTCTCACGCGGGATGCGAGACAAAGTCTATGGAGGCTAGTAAAAGCAAAGTTAGTGTTCTCGGGCGAACCCGACTAGTTAGGCTGAAAACGAAAGTGGATCTGGACCCTTGGATAGTGAGGCTATGCTGGGGCACCGAAATGCTGAAGTTACCTAGCCCAGGGGCTGCGGCTGCATAGGTCTGGAAAGAAGTCGGGAATCCTCGTTGCAGTCTATGGAGCCTGAAAGAAGAAGTTGCTGGCAGGCGACCAGTGAAGATTGTTCGGTGGATCCAAGCCTGGATCGAAGATGGAAGACACCTGTAAGCAGAGGGGACCAAGTTCTGAATCACTAGCCAGTGATTAGATGGGCACCAGGATGGCACCGGATGGAGTCACCTCGACCAGGTGACTGGGCGACGCTGGGCTCTGCAGTCTCACGGACCAGGAGGCGTTGTCGGCGACCAGGATGGAGGTGCGAGCTGTCCCACGATGGTTGCTGCTGTCGACGTCGCTGGACCCAGGATTGGGGCAACAAGTCTTGGCAAATTCAAGCCCACGCGGTGGACCTAAAATGGCGTCTGGAGTGGACCAGGAGGGTCCGGGGTGCGGGCTAGTAGCCAGACAACGCGGTGAGCAGCCAAAAAGCAGAAGGGCCCCACGCAGATCTCGTGGATGCTGGGGGGCTGGTCTTCGGTGCTGGAGCTGCTCAGGGTCGGGGCTTCTCGGACCCCAAAGCACTCACCAGAGGATCCCTCGGCGGTCGTGCTGGATAGAAGTCGTGCAGTTCTGATGATGGCCGGTCCCTCGAGGTCTCGTCGCACCTACGGTTCTTAGCTTAGCTGTAGAGGTAGGTAGAGGTCAGAGGTGCCAGGGAAGCCGGGTCTCGTCGTGCTGGTCGATCGGATTCCGGAGGAAGGACGTGCAGCAAACCGCAGTGTTCTTAGATGGTGCCTGCGGGTGCAGGGTGACTACTCCTTAGTCACAAGGGAGAAATCTTGAGAAGAGTCGAGAGTTCCTTTCGTGGAAAGTAGTTTCTTGATTCAAAGATTATCTAATTTGGAAGGGTCCCCGCTCCTGCCTTTATCCTAAAGAAAGGGGTGGGTACGCGACTAGGTCCTGCCCTAGGGGTGGGACCAGAAAGGGGGGTGGTTACACCCCTCTCCCATGCCGGACTTTCCCCAGCTCAGGGGCTGGTGTGCCCCTGGAACTGGTGCTAGCCGGCAGACGCGTAGTGAGCACCGGGGTGCCACTTGCAGTCACCTTCCTGTAAAGCCCTGCCTACCCAGGATACACAAAACCCTGTCTGGGATGGTGCTAGCACCGACCCTGACAGGAAACCCTTTGTCCAAGCTCCCCTCGCTGGGGGTCAGACTTGTGTCTGTGGTGGCAGCATCCATTTTGTGATGCTGAGGCTTGAGTTAACTTTAACCGGGGTTCACAGTTATATACATGTCGTGTCCCTCTAGAAGGGTGGAATGCTAACCCCGTCACCAGAATTGGCGAGGGGGAAAGATAGCATACATAGCGATACCAAAGATAGCATATAACCGCGAGGATTATAATGCACTTAAGAGTATATGGTACGCGTTCTCATGGAACAGCTATTAGGACTTGGTTCCGCAAGCTGGAAACGGGCTCAGCTCATGCCAGAGCACCATCTCACACGATTCCAAGCACTCTGCCTTTAGGATTGTCAAGGCCTGCCATAGGAGTGACTGATAGGAATCTGTGTGTCCATTTTAGGGTTAGATATAGGTATACTATATCTAAAGCAAAGGGTGATTACACCACCTTGCCCCAGCTGTCGTGCAGCCAGTTGTGTCAGATTTAGATGGCCAGCCAGGGGTGCCTGAGTTACAGGGTCTGATAAGGTGGCCCAGTACCAATTGGTAAATGCACCTAGGGTACACGTTGTAATTTAGTTGTAATTTAGTGAGAGAACAGCTAGGCTGTGGGTCTGATTAGCAGGCCCACAGCCAGAGAAAGTCGTAAACCAGTGAAACAAAAGCAAAAAAATCTGGGTGATCATAGGATTGCAGACCTTACTCTCCTACAAACTTGTCCTGAACTTTTTTGGGGACAAGAACGTATCTGGAGTAAACTCCCTTTCCACTTTGAGAGGGGGGGGAACTTCCTCTATAGCTCTTTTTTGTAGCAGGATTTTCACCTCTCTCCTGAGCAAGCTTTGCTGGTGAGGGCAAGAGTTCTTTGGAGGAATGTTCTTTGGAAGCGCACGGAAACGTAGCATGTATCCATTGCGCAGTATATTCAGCACCCACCGATCCCTTGAGATTCTGACCCACTCTGCCAGGTGTTGTGAAGCACTTCCTCCCACTGGAGTTGGCAACGGCGCCAGAGAAAGCCACTGCTCAGGCCTTTCCTCCTCTCGTGGTGGTAGAGGACTGCTGGTGACCTCCTCTACCTCTGTTGCTTTTGCCTCGAAACTGGGATTTTCCCTGGTTCTTATTTTGGGACCACTGAGGGGTTTGAACCCTCTGTTGAGACCCTTTTCCCTTGCTGGTCTTAAAACGGCGATTGAACTCTTTTTCTTCTCCAAACCCACCGCTTTTACCGTATCCAGCTCTGTCTTCATACGAGTCATCTCTTCGTCAGCATGTTCTCCGAAGAGAGAGGACCCCGAAAAAGGAAGATTTAGGATGCGTTGTTGAGCATCCGGCTTCAGCCCTGTGAGGCGCAACCAAGCTGACCTCCTGGCACAAACTCCATGTGAGTAGGAATGTGCCGCAAGCACTGCACCGTCCGCTGATGTGCTTATCAACTGGTTCGCCACCAGACATCCTTCCGTCATTGTTTCTTCGAAGTCCTTCTAGTCCTCTTTTGGTAGCTTGGACTTGAACCTTTCCATGGAGTCCCATAAGGCTCTATCGTATCTACCCAACAGTGCGGCCGCACTGAAGACCTTCAGCGTGGAGGCAGCTGAATTGCAAACCTTGCGACTGTGAGAAGTTGGCCTGATATATAGGGCTCACTATTCTAGTGATCACTGTGTATCATACCAAACGACCCTTATTGATGATTGGTTGTAAGTCAACCTTATAGACCAGCTATCCTGGTAGCATGGACAAGAGCAGTCTTTAGGCTAAACTCTAGAGGGCGTGTTAAGCCAGCTGTTATACCATCACATATACCCCTTGAACACCAAGTGAAAGGACACCACAAAAGTTGTTATGAAAATAAAGGATATTTATTCATAACAAGTCTACCCTGAACTCTTTATGAGTCAGGGAGCTAAGCACAATACAAAACTCTTAGAAAATACTTCAAGTTGCACAATTTACACAAATGCCCGAGGGGCACGAAAAACCATATACACTAAAAGTGGAATGCGAAATACTAGCAGGTAAGTAACAAGATCCAGAGGCTTCAGGATCGCTAGGACTACACTACAGAACCCTAAGGTTAGGAGCAGGAGGCCTAGGGAGATCGGGTGCAGAGTGTGCACTCTCACGCGGGATGCGGGACAAAGTCTATGGAGGATAGTATTTCTAAAGTCACTGTTTTCGGACGAATCCGACTAGATAGACTTAAAACGAAAAAGGATCTGGACACTTAGATAGTGAACCTATGTTGGAGCACCGGAATACTCAGGTTACCTAGCCCAGGGGCCGCGGCTGCATAGGGTTCAAAAGACGTCGGGAATCCTCGTTACAGTCTATGGAGCCTGAAAGAAGAAGTTGCTGGCAGGCGACCAGTGAAGATGTTCGGAGTGATCCAAGCCTGGATCGATGATGGAGATGACCTCAAAGCAGAGGGGACTCAGTTCTTAATCACTAGCCAGTGATTGTGTGGGCACCAGGATGGCACCGGATGAAGTCACCTCGACCAGGTGAGTGGGCGACGCTGGACTCTGCTGTCCCTCGGACCAGGCGGCGTTGTCGGCGACCAGGCTGGAGGTGCGAGCTGTCCCACGAAGGTGTCTGCTGTCGGCGATGCTGGAACCAGGATTGGAGCAACAAGACTTGGCAAAGGCAAGCCAGGCGGTGGAGTCAAGATGGCGTCTGGAGTGGACCAGGAGGGTCCGGGGTGCTCCTCTCTTGGAAGGGAGCAGGGGCCAGTCTGGAGCAACCAGATCAGCGGTGAAATCGTCGTGGTACGTCGTCAGGAGGGCCACTAGCCAGCAGGCAAGTGACCGGACAAAATGGTGAGCAGCAAAGAGCAGAAGGGCCCCACGCAGATCTGGTGGATGCTGGGGGGCTGGACTTCGGTGCTGGAGCTGCTCAGGGTTAGGGCTTCTCAAACCCCAAAGCACTCACTCGAGGATACCTCGGCGGTCGTGCTGGTTAAGCGTCGTGCAGTTTTGAAGATGGCCGGTCCCTCAGGTCTCGTCACACCCACATCTCTCAGCTGGGCTGATGATGCAGGTATAGGTCAGAGATGCCAGGGAATAAGGGTCTCGTCAAGCTGGGCAGTCTTGTTCCGGAGGATGGACTTACAGCAAACCGCGATGCTTAGATGGTGCCTGCGGGTGCAGGGTGGCTACTCCTTAGCCACAAGGGAGAGTCTTCAGAAAAAGTCAAGAGTTCCTTTCGTGGAAAGTAGTTCAAGATTCAGAATTATCTAATTTGGGAAGGGGGCCCGCTCCTACCTTTATTCTAAGAAAAGGGGCTGGCACGCGACTAGGTCCTGCCCATGGGTGGGACCAGGAGGGGGGTGGTTACACCCCTCTCCCTTGTCTGGACTTTCCCCAGCTCAGGGGCTGGTGTGCCACTGGGACTGGTTTAAGCCGGCATATGCACAGTGAGCACCGGGGTGCCACTTGCAGTCACCTTCCTCTCAGCCCTGCCTACCTGGGATACACAAAACCCTGTCTGGGATGGTGCTAGCACCGCCCCTGACAGGAAACCCTTTGTCCAAGCTCTCCTCGCTAGAAGGACTCCCAGCAGCAGGAGGTCAGACTTGTGTCTGTGGTGGCAGCATCCATTTTGTGATGCTGAAGCTCGAGTTAGCTTTAACCGGGGATCACAGTTACATACATGTCGTGTCCCTCTAGAAGGGTGGAATGCTAACCTCGTTGCCAGAATTGGCGAGGGGTTAGTATTCCAATTCGTATGACACCTTACTTGACATGTTTTGATAAAGCGATACTAAAGTTGGCAAATAACCGCGAGGATTATAATGCACTTAAGATTATATGGTACGCGTTATCATGGAACAGCTATTAGGACTTGGTTCCGCAAGCTGCAAACGGGCTCAGCTCATGCCAGAGCACCATCTCACATAATTCCACGCACTCTGCCTTCAGGATTGATAAGGCCTGCAATAGGAGTGACTGATAGGAATACATGTGTCCATTTCAGGGTTAGATATAGGAATACTATATCTAAAGCAAAGGGTGATTACACCACCTTGCCCCAGCTGTCGTGCAGCCAGTTGTGTCAGATTTGGATGGCCAGCCAGGGGTGGCATAATACATGCTGCAGCCCCTGGTAGGCCCTGGGTACACCTATGCCCTGGATACCTAAGGTATACTGCACAGGGACTGATAAGGTGGCCCAGTACCAATTGGTAGATTCACCTAAGGTACATGTGTGTCAATTTAGAGAGAGAACAGCTAGGCTGTGGGTCTGATTAGCAGGCCCACAGCCAGGGAAAGTCGTAAATCAGTGAAGCAAAAAGCAAAAATCTGGGGTGATCATAGGATTGCAGACCCTACTCTCCTACAGCGACCCCACGAGTCTTGTGATTTTCTGTCTTTATCTGGTGGTACTGAAGAGGAAGCAGCAACTGCATGCGTCTTGCAGCTGCCAATATCACAGAGTCTGCTGGAGGGTCAGATTTTACAAAAACTGGGTCGGAGGAAGCTGGTTTGTACTTCTGTATGCAGGCCGGCACCGCTTTGATGGTTGCTGGAGTTAGAAAAACGTCCTTGACAGGATCCATAATCCCCGGGACTAAAGGCAGCAGCGGGCGAGAGACAGATTTTTTGTGCAAAGTTTCAAAAATTACTGTCGTAGCCACCTGGGGGACAGACATTTTAATGCTCAGCTTCTGAGCTCCACTTTGTAGGACATCTAGATAAGTGCCAATGTAATCCACTGGAGAGGATCTAGAAACAGGACTATCCATCAGCGTGGGAGAGTAATCCCTCTTAGAAAACCTTGTAGAGGAAGTAGATGAAGAAGACGGAGTTCTACGACGCCTACGGTGAGCACCGTGCCTCCACTCCCGTGAACTTCTTGGGTGTTCTTCCCTTCTAGGAGAACGAGATCTGACCGGATCTTTTCTTCTGGGTGAACGAGATCTGACCGGATCCTCTCTTCTGGGAGAACGAGATCTAACCGGATCTTCTTTTCTGGGAGAGCGGGATCTGGTTGGCCTTCTCACAGGCGATTTGCTTGCCTGGCGCCTGGGAGGACTGCGTCTGTCCACTTCCTCCACCAGCATCTGGAGAGGAGATCTGTGCTGAGGACTGACATACTCGCGCATACATTTGGCAGCCCCTGACTCTCGCCAATGCTCCAATGACTTGTACCATCTAGGTGACAGTCGGACCTCCGCAGCCGAAGGATCTGGCTGACGCACAGGAGATCTGCGGACAGGACTTCTGGATCTTGAGGATGTTGTCGAGGAGCCAGACGACTGACGTGGAATGACGAGAAGCTGACTCCGTAACCATGATCACAGAGTTCCTCGACGACGATCGAGCTCTTTCTGAATGCCTCGACGTTGAGCGTTCTGGCGTTGAATGCCTTTCTCTCGACGTCGAATACCTCTGAGGAGTCGGCGGGACCATCAATCTCGACGTCGAATGTCTCGACGGCGATCGATGCGAGGATCTACGGTCTCTCAACGCCGAACGGCGGTGAGCAGCAGACGGCGGAGCCTCCCTCGACGTCGAACGGCGATGACCAGCCGTCGACGGAGCCCTCTCTCTCTCGACGTCTAATGTCTGTGCGACGACGGCGGAGGGGGCGATCGATCTTTGGTTGTCGACGGCGGAGGGGTCTTGGTCCTCGACGCCGAACGTTGTTTCTTAGACGACGGCGGAGGGGTCACACTTCGACGCCGGTCGTCGCCTGGATGATGACGGCAGGGGAGTGACATCCTTCGACGCCGATTGTCGCCGGGTTGACTACGACGGAGGGGCCTTGGATCTCGACGCCGACCGTCACCTGGTTGACGGTGGCGGAGTCACATTTCTCGACGCCGAACATCGCCCGGTTGACGACGGCGGAGGAGTGACCTCCCTCAACGCCGATCGTCGCCGGGTTGACGACGGCGGATGGGATTTCAAAGACGGAACTGTATTCTTCAACGCCGTACCTGGTCTTTTCGACGGCGAGCCCGCCGTCGACGGTAGTTTTGAAGATAAATGAACCACCGGTGGTTCTTTCCTCAGCACCAAGCCCAACGCTGAAGCTGAAGGGTGTGAAAACTTCTCTTTTGAAGATGCTCTAGCCTTCTTGGAGCCCTTCTTCACCGGAGACCTTCCTCTGGATGACCTGTGAGCCAGGCCATAAATGCGAATCCTCTCCCTGTCCTTGAGAGTTCTTCCTGACAGGAGCTCGCAGTGAGGACAGGTGCCTGGATCATGTTCCTCCGGCAGACACAGGATACAAACGTCATGGTTGTCTGATTTTGCCTTCTTGTTGCCACAAGAAGGACATTTGTCAAAAAGTGAAGGCATTCTCAGCTGAAAATGTTCACTAAACCGACTTAAAAAGACAGTTTCTTACTTGACTAGATGTAAAATGTCAAAGTAAGTAAAAAAGTTGTTTCAAATGAAGTAATTTTCTGTCAGAAAACAGAAATTAGTGGAGCTGTGTAACCAGGAACCTTCCTGAAGGAGCCGGAAAGAACAACTGGCCTAACTGTCACCCCTGAGGCATGATGGGATACAGGGGGTCATGAGTGCCTTAAACGCACGGTGTCAGTTGTTTGTATTACATATAGCTACAGGTTAGCTTTTCAGTCTTTTTAGACTGTGTGTTTGCAATGCAGCCTGGGAGCTTTCTATGCTTTCAGTGAGTTATAAGAATTTCTACTGTACTGCTATTTGAGCATTAAAACAGTTTCTAAACAATCTTTGGTGGTGTTTCTCCGGTTTCTAATGCATATTATTCATGTATGGTGGAAATTCTTCACAGCATATTTCAGCTCTGATGTTATTTGGCTGCTATATATATATATATATATATATATATATATATATATATATATATATATATATATATATATATATATATGGGGCACATAATATAGTGTTTCCGGGGTCCCGCGCATGGGCGGGAATATTCTAATGCTTATGACTATTGATGAGGGTCCCCTGGAATAGAAGAAATGGTTCAAATTCTTCACAGCATATTTCAGCTCTGATGTTATTTGGCTGCTATTATATATATATATATATATATATATATATATATATATATATATATATATATATATATATATATATATATATATATATATATATGGGGCACATAATATAGTGTTTCCGGGGTCCCGCGCATGGGCGGGAATATTCTAATGCTTATGACTATTGATGAGGGTCCCCTGGAATAGAAGAAATGGTTCTTGTATTGTTAATGCCTGTAACTCACTCACTCTCCTGAGGGAGGTAATGGCTATAAGGAAGGCCACCTTCCATGTCAGAAATTGTATTTCACACCTATGCATAGGTTCAAAAGGTGGCCCCATTAGTCTGGTGAGTACTATGTTGAGGTTCCAGACTGGAGAAGGTGGTAGTCTTGGTGGAATAACTCTTTTGAGGCCTTCCATGAAAGCCTTAATTGCGGGTACCCTAAACAGGGATAGATGTTGCCTGTTTTGCAGGTATGCTGCTATAGCTGCAAGATGTATTCTAATGGAGGTGTAAGCAAGGTTACATTGCTGTAAGTGTAGTAAGTAGCAAATAATATTTTGTGTAGATGTGTCCAGAGGGTTGCTGTTGTTACTGTTACAGTATACAGCAAACCTTTTCCACTTTGCTGCATAGCAGGCTCTGGTGGTGGGACGTCTTGCTTGCTTAATAATTTCCATACAGTTTGGAGGTAAATTGAAGTATCCAAATTCTAAGACCTCAGGAGCCAGATCACTAGGTTCAGTTGTTTGGGATCTGGGTGCATTATTTCTCCATGGTTCTGTGTAAGGTGCATGGGTGAGATTCTTAATTTTTGGTGTGGCACCTGTGAGAGTTGTAGGAGTGTGGTGAACCACGGCTGCCGTGCCCACATGGGTGCTACCAGTATCATGGTCATTGAATGTTGTTGCAGTTTTCAAACCACTAATGGAATTAGTGGGCAAGGGGGAAAAGCGTATGCAAATTTGTTGGACCAATTTATCCATAATTCATTGCCCTGCGACAGGTGGTGTGGGTACCTGGATGCGAAACTTTGGCATTTTGCGTTCTGATGAGTGGCAAAGAGATCTATCTCCGGTTGTCCCCATCTTTGGAAGAATGGCTGCAGTATTTGGTTGTGCAGTTCCCATTTGTGTATTTGTTCTGACTCTCTGCTTAAGATGTCTGCTATCTGATTTTAAACTCCTGGAAGGTGTTCGGCTAACAGATAGATGTTTTGAGGAATGGCCCATCTCCAAATTTCCTGCGCTAGTCTGGATAGTTGGAGAGAGTGTGTGTCCCCCCCCCCCCCCTGTTTTTGAATATAATACATTGCTGTCATGTTGTCTGTTCTGACCAGGACTGCTTTGTTGAGAATATGCATTTGAAAAGCTTTTAATGCTAGAAACACTGCTAGTAGTTCTAGATGATTTATGTGCAGTCGTTTGTGCTGTACACTCCATCTCCCTTGTACTGTGTATCTCTCCATATGAGCTCCCCATCCGGTGAGCAATGCATCCGCTGTTAGTACCACTTGTGGAATTGGTTCTAGGAACGACCGCCCTTTGGAAATGTTTGTTGTATTCCACCACTTCAGAGAGCGATGCGTGCGGTCGTCTACCAACACCAGATCTGTAATCTGACCTTGAGCCAGATTCCACTGTGTTGCTAGACATTTTTGAAGCGGACACATTTGTAGTCTGGCATATGGGATTAACAGTATGCAAGAGGACATCATTCCTAATAACTGCATGAACACTCGAGCTGCTAATGAGTGTTGCGGTTGAAATCTTTGATTTTGGGTGAGCAATGTTTGAATCCTGACTGGATTGGGGTATACTATGGCTTTTTCTGTATTTATAGTAGCCCCTAGATATTGTTTAACCTTGTTTGGTTGCAGGTGGAATTTTGTGTAGTTCACCGTTAACCCTAGCTGGTGCAGCAGTTGAATTGTCTTTTGTGTGTTTTGAAGACATTCCTCTTGTGACGTGGCCTTTATTAGCCAGTCGTCCAAGTAAGGGAAGACATGTATTTGCTGTCTTCTTAGGTGTGCTGCAACCACTGCTAGGCATTTTGTGAACACCCTTGGTGCTGTTGTGACTCCAAACGGAAGGACCTTGAATTGATAATGTCGTCCTATTATAAATCTGAGGTCTTTTCTGTGAGCTTTGTGAATTGGGATATGAAAGTAGGCGTCTTTTAGATCCAGTATAGAAAGAAAGTCCACTTTCTTTAGTAAAGGAAGTACCTGTTGGAGCGTGATCATGTGGAAACGATCCGAATTTATGTATGCATTGAGAGATCTGAGGTCTAGTATAGGCCTTAGAGATCCGGCTTTTTTGGGAATTAGAAAGTGTAGAGAGTATATACTCCTGTTCCTTGTTGATGTTGTGGAACCTCCTCTATCGCATGCTTTTGTAGCAGCGATAGTACCTCCTGTTTTAATAATGTCAGATGATCTTGACTCATTGGACGCTGTCTGGGGGGGATGTTTGGTGGGGTAGCAGTGAGTTCTAGGCAATAACCATGTTGGATAATTTGGCTCACCCACCTGTCTGATGAGTTTTCCCAGACAGGTAGGAACTGTGATAGGCGTCCCCCGACCGGTGTTGCATGGTCTGGGGGGAGCTGTATGAAGTTACTGTTTTGCGGTAAAAGAGTTGCGTTTGTTGTTGTTTCTGCGCCCTCTACCCTTGTTGTTGTTACCTCTGTAACTGCCTCTAGAATTACCTTTAGGTGATGTTGGTGTAAAAGAGGTTGATTGCTGGGTTGTGCCTGTATTTTTTGATCCGCCTCTATAGGTGGACATACGAAAGGAACCTCTCTGAGATGGCTGTTGCAATGCTCCCATTGACTTAGCCCTTTCTGTGTCCTTTTTCATTTTCTCCATCTGTGCTTGAGCCGAAGAGTGCTTTCCCATCAAAAGGCTGGTTCAATAAAGAAGTTTGTACCTCCTGTTTGAACCCTGAGACCCTGACCCATGCATGTCTTCTTAACACGATACTGGTGTTTATAGATCTTGCCGCAGTGTCTGCTGCGTCTAAGGCGCACTTAATGGAAGTGTTGGTTATTATCTTCCCTTCTTGTATCAGCTGCTCTACCCTTTTTTTGCTGTTCCTTAGGGTGATGTGTAATGAGTTTCTCTAACTCATCATAATGAGCTCTATCATAGCGTGCAAGTAGCGCTTGAGTATTTGCTATGCGCCAGCTTTTTGCTGCTTGAGATGCTACTCTCTTGCCAGATGCATCTATTAACTTGGACTCCTTGTCAGGAGGAGGAGCTTCGCCTGTTAGTGAGTTCACCCTCTTACGAGCATTTGAGACTACTAACGAGTCCAGAGGTATTTGGCCCTTAATAAATACTGGGTCTTTTGGGGCTGCCTTATACTTTTTGTCAATTCTTGGGTTTAACACCCTAGCCATCACAGCAGCTTTAAATATATCTGATGTGTGAGTGAGGTGACCCTTAAGCATTGGTAGGGTCCCTGAAGATTTTTGTGCAGTAGGTAGTGTTTCTAAAAGGAAATCTTCTATCTGAGGTTCCGTATGTAAATCTACCTTGTGTATTTTGCTGCCCTATTAATTGTGCAAAACCCGAATTATCAGGGGGAGAGGGTTTTGAGGGATACAGGTCAGGGTCATTATCATTATCTGTCACTGCATCATAATCTTCCCATGGGTCTGTGTCTTCTGGGAAAGTATTATCATCCCCAGGAAGGTCCCCATCCCCTGTGTCACTTTCTACATCTGTTTGAGGTGTAGATGGGCGTGGTGTAAAAGGTTGAGGGATAGCTGGCAGAGTATGAGGAAGAGGAGAAGAGGGTGTGTCCATATGCTGTGGAGAAAGGGGAGGAGTTGTATTTGTCCCCATTGTTCTCTTTTTAGGAGGAGGCGCTTCCCCCTCCAACGGTTGAGTCTTCCTCTTTTTAGGTGGTTTTGTCACCACCGTGCCAGTTTGTGGATCAATGAACAAAGTCTTTTGTTTTGGATCTGTCTCTTGCTCCTGTGTCAGTACCGAAGCCTTTGGGTCCGATAGGTGCTTTTGCTTCTGCGTCTCGGTGTTGTGTTTTCGGCACCGAGAGTTTGCTCGAGTCCGATTTTTTCGGTGTCGAGGGAGTCTTTGACGTCGAAGCATGTTTCGGGTTCGACATGGAATGTTTCGACTTGGAGCTCTCTTTGGTATGGAGCTTCCGTGTCGATGTCGACCGTTTCTCAGATCTGACATAGTGGGAGACCAATTGTTTCGGTTTCGTTGCCGAGCCAGAAGGCTGGGCGTCGGAAACTTTTTTCGGTTGTCTGATCGGGCTCGAAGGCGGGGTCGACACCAATCGGGGTCGGTTTTTTGGCAAAGGTACGTCGTCACTCACGGTTTGATGAACGTCTACTTCTTCGACATCAGACTCGTCCGCTTCTGACCCAGATACGTCCTCATCTTCTTCCTCCTTGGAGTGTTCGACCTCAAACAGTTTTGGGATTGCATCTGACTCCATCCTCGACATCTCGTGTCTTCGGGCTCGACGGTTTCTAATCGTCGACTTGGAGGAGAAAGCCGCACAGGCTTCACAATCCCTGGATTCGTGGTCAGGTGACAAACAGAGGTTGCACACCTCGTGTAGGTCCTTGTGTGGGAATTTAGCACCACACGTTGGACATTTCTTGAATGGAGTCCTTTCCATGGACTCCGGGCTGGACTACGTCGAAATAGGCCTCCCGGTCCCGTCGACGTAGAGTTAGAAATCTTCGGTGTTGACGTCGAAGCGCGTCGAAATGGGAATGAACTTGCGCTCGATAAACAATACCGTTGAATTGGAAAGGGAATACACGCCGAAATATAACTTTTTCTCAAAGTCGATCCGCAGCGCTTCGATCCTCATCCGAACCCGATGGCGGAAAAAAACTATCCAAGGATGGAGCCGATGCCCATGCGCACTATCACCCAAGGGAGGAGTCACCAGACTCGTGACTACAAAAGACTTATCCAAAAGAAAAACAAGTGCAATCATCCGAGCCCAACACCAGATGGCGATCTATTCATAATGTACCATCTGCAGCCCATATGCCTCGAAAATAAAGATTCTTACACACGAGGTCGATTATTTGTGTCAGGAAGACGGAAGTAAAAATAATTCCACTGCAAGTGGAGTCGTCTGGATGATGAGCGTTGATGCTTAAATATAACTAATACCATAGACATGGAAGAAGAAGGAATAACCTTGCTTGCCCTGTTATCACAACCTCATTCCAGAAATCTGTAGTAGTCTTAAAGATAATGGAGTAGGATCTTCTCTCTAGCCCTTAAAGTATGTCTGGAAATCTACTGGCAGAAAGAACAATATTTGGAAGGCATACAATGGTCAGAGCATGAGGATCTGATGATGCCAATTTCTGCCACACTGAAAGAGATGGTATTTGTTGGGAAAAAAATATTTCCAGCCTGAAAATGACAAATACTTAAAACCTCAAAAGGCATTGAGTAAACACCTTTAATGGATATTTGGAACATTGGAAATGCCAAACTGTGTGTGCACATTTTGTGCTACCAGGAGCCAGAAAAAAGATTTGGTACTACAATTTGATAGATTAAGATGGGATACTGGTCAGAATAAGATCTTTTAAGGTGTACTGTCAATGTTCCAGATTTACATAGCTGCCACCTACCTTGCTTCACAGTTTTTCATTCATTTTCTGTGAAAAAGGTTTAGGAATGAGGTTCATTGCTTATCTTTTACAGACAATTGTCAATGGGTTGCTTAAGACATTTGTAATTGGAAAACATGGGTTTTTCAAAGAAAAGTGAAAAATGATCTTATGGCATATTCATATCCCACAAATGGGCAAGATTATTCAGTGCGTCTATTCAAGGACGATCACCCAAAGGAGAACTGAGTAATCATGATACTCCCTTCTAGAATCATACCAGAAATCGTTTTACAAGCCAAGAAGTGAGGCTGAGGCAGGAGGAACAAAGTAGAAAGTGTGTGATATGGAAATGGATCCGAAAGAAGGTCATTGAAGCTTGTATACAGATATTGATATTTGGATTCATACTTTCTATTTTAGCATATTAATGTATCCCTGTACCCTTTTTTCTTTTCACTTAAAAAAACAAAGTCTCAGTAACAGCATACCTAAATCAAAAACTAAATTGGTTAATTAAACAAAATGGAGTCAAGAGACTTGATAGAAACTAAAAGCAACAAAAGAGAAAAAATATGTTTCTACAGCTTTAAGCACTAAGGCCTAAACCTCAACACCACAAATTCAGCAATTAACTAAAGACCCACATCTTGAAAGAGCAATTCTTTGATCGTCATGTTAATGCAGACCATTCACAGATCTTCCCATCCCAGTTTAAAACAAGAAATCCATTGCCACTCACCATCATACATAATCCTCCCGAAACAAGTCTCAACTCCTGCTGATTGTACACTGCTTTCTTACTCACCGGCTAGGTTCAAACTATTAATATACTGAGACAAGTACATACAAGCAACGTGTCTAATGAATAAACCTAGTATATTATGTCAGATTATGGGGAAGATTTATCTAAAAGGATTGCAATCAAAGTCAGAACATGCCTAATGAGTAGCAATGGCTCACAGGGTTAACTCCAGTTTCATATTGGAATAAAGTCATAGGTGAATGTTTCATTGAAACATAAGAACTTTGTTCAAATGGTGAAGACATCAGTTTTGCAGACAATTACATAATATGGTTGTGAACTAAGAAGGTTGTTATTATGCCCATTAGTACATCTCTTTGAACAGGCCATATTTAAGTATACATACCGAGGTCTTATGTACCCTGTTTTAGAAAGTCTATTACAACAAAGTGAATGCTTAAATGCTATAAAGATCATTATGTTAAAGACATTCTGAGAGTGAAATATTCGTTTATAAGCCCTCCATTACATATTATAACAGGAGATCCAATCTGTACTTACTGACAGTGAAGTGCTTGAAGAAAGTGCTGAGGCAGACGAAAGGCTGTTCTGGTGGTTAGACAATGGACTGTCATGAAAAAGAGTTGAAATGAGTTTAGTGTGTCATCCAAACATCTTTTATAGCCTTGTGTTTATGCAATGTCTATATATGTACACAATGAAAAGACATACGTAAAATAAATTATAATTATATATGTATGAATAACTGTCAAACAATCAGCATTTTTATAGTGCAGCACAATCACCCCTAGGGGTATCTGGGTGCTTTGTATTGAATAAGCGACCATAGTTCTAGATTAATATCAGTTTCTGCTGAACATGACTTTAATTTGCTTATCTTTGCTTAAGTTTGGTAAATCTGAATGAAATATGGTACATGATTCATCCAGATAAGTTTCAGAGAGTTTGGAGCAGGTCTATTTGTTTAGGAGTCAGGCAGATGGGGCAGGCGGGATACACAGAGAGGGTGGAACAAAAGCTGAACTTCAACTCTCAAAGAAAATGTAGCTTTCATCTACAGCAAGGACTGCTGGGTGGTTTTATACCAAATTTGGAATTTAACTATACATATATATAAAATAATGGCTCTGAGTGGTACTGCGCATATCTATTTAGTAATTTTTAGATACTAGGGCTACAAAAGGTTAGGTGTGCTTCAAAGGATTGATCAGCCGGGGAAATTTGATTATCTTGTATTTTAATTAGCAATCCCTGCAGGCAACCGTATTGTGCACGGTCCATGACTTGGATGTGAAGGGTTGGATGTGCTGAGGGTTTAGCACCTGCAGAGTAGCCAGTGCTACACTGTAGCTAAAGGCCACGAAACACATAACTCCCCCTATAAATGAACTGCTCATGGCCTCTTGCATAATGTAACAGATGACATAAATAAGGACATTGATGAGGTCACCGGTGACCGGTGACACTACTTTCCACTGTACACACAAGAACAGAATCGCTCCTTTCTTTGGCATATTTCATTTTACGGAGTGTTGTTACGTCCTTATATTTATTAGTATACATTTTGTGTGGTAATTATTAGTGTATTTGGTGAGTTATGGTTTTCCTTGAGGGTGCGGTTACAGTTTGCGTAGCTAACTTAAACTGGCAAAATCACAGGGTTTTTGCTATTATTTTTATACTATAATTTGACCGTAGCTGTTCAAGTGAATTTCGAAGGGAAATTTAGTGTTTAAAAAAAATAATCTATTGATGTGTTATAAGAAACTTTAGCGTAATTTTAACAAAAACTTCATAAATACTTATTTTGAAAATTTCACTTACCCTTTAACGATTTGCTCATAGCATGTAATGCCATAGATTCACATGCTCTGCATTCTTCAGCCATCTAGTGCTGGGCCCAGATGGTTACACTTATTTTTTCTATGAAGTGTGAGTCACAAGAGCTGTTGTGATTCCACCCTTGGGCCACAATGTCAGCAAACTGGCTTCACCTCAGATTGTGCTCTGATAAGCAAGCAGATACTGTATGTGGAGTGCAGTGTCAAAGATAAGAGTGCTCTGTTCACAGTAAAGGAAGAAAAAAGGGCATAGAAAAATCTATGTTTATCACTGGCTTCCGGGAGGAGGGTGAGCACTTGTAAATCTACAGCACAACACTTTACAAACAGGTGGATACATGGTAGCATTTTCTGCTCATAGAACCTGTGGCTGTAGACAAACATGCTCAGAATACACTATAAAGGAGTGCTTCTCCAAAGCAGTGACTAACAAGTGTAGGAAGGTGGATACCGGACTATGGTTTCCCCCAACTTTTTTGCCTAGTGTTTAGCTGGTTTTCGACTTAGTTGGCCTGGGATCCTGCTATTCATGACCCCAGGCTCTCTCTGTAAAATGGACTCCATGTACTGCAGGTACATACCAAATTGGATATCGGGTCACCCTTGTGAGTCCCTGTATAGTGCACCATAGGTACCCAGGGCATAGGTGCACCCAAGGCCTACCAGGGGCTGCAGCATATATTATGCCACCCCTGGCTGGCCACCTAAATTGACACAACTGCCTGATCTCTCAGCTTGGGCAAGGTTGTGTAATCACCCCTTGCTTAGGTATAGTATTCCTATACCTACCTTATATATAGACACATAGTAACCTATAAGTCACTCCTATGGCAGGCCTTAACAATCCTGGAGGCAGAGTGCTTGGTTATGTGTGAGATTGTGCTCTAGCATGAGGTGAGCCTGTCTGCAGCTTTCGGAACCATGTCCTTATAGCTGTTCTATGATATTGCCATACCATATACTCTTAAGTGCATTATAATCCTCGTGGTCAATGTTAACTTGGGTTTGGCTTTATCAAAACATGTCGTGTAAGGTGTCATACACTTTGGAATACTACCCCCTCGCCAATTCTGGCGATGGGGGTAGCATTCCACCCTTCTAGAGGGAGAAGACATGTTGAAACTACTGTACCCGGTTAAAGTTAACCAGAGCCCCAGCATCACAAAATGGATGCTGCTGTCACAGACACAAGTCTGACCTCCTGCTGCTGGGAGTCCTTCCAGTCACGGAGGTTTGGAAAATAGGTTTCCTGCTTGGGGAGGTGCGAGCACCACCCCAGACAGGAGGATGTGTATTGGGACAGGGAGGGCTGAATAGAAACAGACACTGCCTGGAGCACTCTAGGTGCTCCATGCATACCCCAGTTCAAACCGGTTGCTGGGGCACTCCAGCCCCAGCTCTGGGGCAAAACTGGACAAAGGAAAGGGGGTGTAACCACCCCCTTCCTGGTCCCACCCATAGGAGGGACCTAGTGAGCAAACGAGCCCCCTTTAGTTGTATAAAGGTAGGAGCTGACCGAGGAGACTTTAGATTAATCCTGGAATCGACTTGAAACGAAACTCTGGACCCTTCAACATTCACCTGAGCTGAAGTGCAAATGCTACTTACCAGTATGCATCTGTTCTTGGCATGTAGGGCTGCTGACATTCATATCTGTGCATAGTCCGCCACCTAGTGTTGGGTCCGGATGATTGCACATTGTTGTCCTGGAAGAGTCTTCGAAGTATCACGAGATAGGTGGCTCCTCCCCTGGACTACAGTGCGCATGGGCATCGCCTCCATCCCCAGATTGTTTTTAGCCATAGGCAGAGATGGAGTGAAGAAGTGAGTGATGACCATGCTATGAGCATATGTGTGTATATGAATACATACTGCAGCTGCTACAGGCGCCGGGGAGGAGGGTGGGCGATATGAATGTCAGCAGCCCTACATGCCAAGAACAGATGCATACTGGTAAGTAGCATTTGCAGTTCGAGGCATGTGGGCTGCTGAATTCATATCTGTGCATAGAATACATAGCAGTCCCTCCATTAGCGGCGGCCGCCCGTGCCAGCTGCAGCAGTCTGAAAAAGAGTTTTTAGAACAGCCTGACCAACAGCTGCCTGTTGTTTTGAATGCACGTCTACGCAGTAGTGCTTGGTGAAAGTATGAGTGGTAGACCATGTGGCTGCTCTACAGATGTCTTCTAAGGGAATGTTACCTAAGAACGCCATAGAGGCCCCCAGCTTTCTAGTGGAGTGGGCCCTCGGTGGGATAGTGAGAGTGCGCTTAGCTTTAGCGTAGCATATCTGAATGCACTTTACTATCCATCTAGCTATTCCTGCTTTGGAGATTGCATTTCCCTTGTGTTGTGTGGCAAAAGCAACAAAGAGTTGTTTGGTTTTGCGGAAATCTTTTGTCCTGTCCACATAATACATCAAGGCTCTTTTTACATCAAGTGTGTGGAGCATCCGCTCCGCCAGCGTCTCTGGGTTTTGGAAGAACACCGGCAATTCAATTGTTTGGTTTATGTGAAACTGCGAGACCACTTTGGGTAAGAACTTAGGGTTAGTGCGGAGCACCACCCTGTTGGCATGTACCTGGAAGAAAGGTTCTTGGATGGTGAGCGCCTGCAGCTCGCTCACTCTCCGTAGCGATGTGATTGCTACCAAGAACGCCACCTTCCAGGTCAAAAACTGCAGCTCGCAAGAGTGTAGTGGCTCAAAGGGAGGACCCATCAGTCTTGTAAGAACCACATTGAGGTTCCATTCTGGAGCTGGTGGAGTCCTTGGTGGAATGACTCTTTTGAGCCCTTCCAGAAAAGCCTTGATAGCAGGGACCTTAAAGAGTGACAGGTGTTGTCTATTTTGGAGGTATGCTGCCATAGCCGACAGGTGAATGCGGATGGAAGAGTACGCTAGATTACACCGATACAGGTGAAAGAGGTAGCATATGATGTTGTGAATGGAAGCGTCTAGCGGGTCAATGCTGTGCTCCACGCAGTAGACGACAAACCTCTTCCATTTAGCCGCATAGCAAGCTCTCGTGGTGGGCTTTCTCGCCTCCCGAATGATGTCCATGCAGTCGGGAGGAAGATTGAGATAGCCGAACTCTAGGACCTCAGGAGCCAGATCGCCAGGTTGAGCTGTTGCGGATCTGGGTGCTGAATGTCGCCATGGCTCTGCGTCAAAAGGCTGGGAGTGAGATGAAGCCGTTGATGCGGTACCACGGAGAGTTCCAGAAACGTGGTGTACCATGGTTGGCGAGCCCACGTTGGAGCAACCAGGATGAGCGTCATCGAGTGTTGCCTGAGCTTGCGTGCCACCAGCGGTATCAGAGGCGCTGGGGGAAAAGCGTACGCAAATCTGCCTGACCAGTTCATCCACATCGCATTGCCCTGTGATTGGGGGTGTGGGAACCTGGCGGCGAAGCTTTGGCATTTTGCGTTCTCCTTTGTGGCGAACAGGTCTATCTCTGGATGACCCCACCTTTGGAAGTACGGTTGGAGTACTGATGGATGTAACTCCCACTCGTGCATCTGATGGCTGTGCCTGCTGAGCAGATCCGCCATCTGGTTGTCCTTGCCTGGGAGATGTTCTGCCATGAGGAAGATGTTCCTCTGAATGGCCCACTTCCACATGCTCTGAGCCAGATGACAGCTGTGGAGAGTGTGTCCCCCCTTGCTTCTGGATGTAGTACATGGCCGTCATGTTGTCCGTCCGGATCAACACGACCTTGTTGCACAGATGTACTTTGAACGCCTTTAAGGCCATGAAGATTGCCATCAGTTCTAACACATTGATGTGCATCTTCCTCTGCTGAAGTGTCCACAGTCCCTGCACCGTGTAATGGAGTACATGCGCTCCCCATCCCTGGAGAGAGGCGTCCGTTGTCAGGATGATCTGTGGGACAGGCTCTTGGAATGGTCGGCCCTTGCAAAGGTTTTGTGGGTTCCACCAATGCAGAGAGTTGTACGCCCGACCGCTCACCAACACTAGGTCTGTCAGTTGCCCATGAGCCTGAGTCCACTGACGTGCCAGGCACTCCTGAAGCGGACGCATATGTAGTCTCGCGTGCGGGACAATGGAGATGCAGGAGGCCATCATGCCTATCAACTGCATGAACACCCTCGCTGGAAGCGAGGTCTGGGGTCTGAATCGTTGGATCAGCGCCTGGATACCGGCGATTCTCACTGAACTCGGCTGCGCAGTGGCCGCCAGAGTATTGATCGTTGCGCCCAGATACTGTCGCACGTGGGCGGGCTGGAGATGGGACTTTGGGTAGTTCAGAGAGAATCCCAGATCGTGCAGGAGGTGAATGGTGCGTGACACGTGGTCTACGCACTGTTGTTCCGTCTTTGCCTGAATAAGCCAGTCGTCTAGATATGGGAAGACATGGACGTGCTGGCGACGGAGATGCGCTGCTACAGTCGCTAGGCATTTGGTGAAAACTCTTGGTGCCGTGGTGACCCCGAACGGCAGGACTCTGAACTGGTAATGCTGGTCTAAGATCTTGAATCTGAGATACCTCCTGTGGGAAGGATGCAGGGGAATATGGAAATATGCATCCTTCAGATCCAGCGTTGCTAGGAAGTCCCCCTGTTGAAGCAGGGGGAGCACCTGCTGCAATGTGAGCATATGGAAGTGCTCTGAGTTGATGTACCTGTTCAGGGGCCTGAGGTCCAGGATCGGCCTGAGTGATCCGTCCTTTTTGGGGATTAGAAAATACAGGGAGTAGACCCCTGTTCCCCGTTCTTGCAATGGAACGAGCTCTATCGCCCCTTTTTGCAGCATGATTAGTACTTCTTGCTGCAACAAGGTCAAGTGCTCGTCGGACATAGCACGGCCTCTTGGTGGTATGTCCGGTGGATTGGACGTAAGTTCTAGACAGTACCCGTACTGGATAAGAGACCTCACCCACCTGTCCGTGGTGATGGATCTCCACGCCGGCAGGAACTGCTGTAGTCTCCCCCCGACAGGTGTTGTGTGATCGGGGGGAAGTGACAAGACGTCACTGCTTGTTGGAGGCGGTGGACCTGGAGGCGTTGTTTCCACGTCCTCTGCCCTTGATGTTATTGCCTCTGTAGCCACCCCTGCCCTTGTTGTTGTTATACGAGGACTGGGTGTTCCCCTTGTAGTACTGCGTGGTCTGGGGTGCCTGGCCTCTTGAGGTGCCTCTTGAATTGGAGCGGCGAAAAGAACCACCCCGAAACTGCTGACTTTGTAAAGCCCCCATAGATTTGGCTGTTTCGGTATCTTTCTTCATTTTTTCTAGTGAGGCATCCACCTCAGGGCCGAACAGATGGTCCGGATTCACCGCCTGACCCAGTAATGTGGTTTGTATGTCGGGCTTGAACCCAGAAATTCGAAGCCAGGCATGGCGTCTGAGTAATACGCTTGTATTGATAGCCCTGGAGGCAGTGTCTGCTACATCTAGGGCACATTTAATGGATGCATTAGTAATGAGTTTACCCTCCTGAATGAGCATCTCCCCCGCCTCCTTGTATTGGTCAGGCAAATGTTGTAGGATGGCCTCTAACGTGTCATAATGGGCCCTATCATAACGGGCAAGCAGGGCTTGAGTGTTAGAGATCCTCCAGATGTTTGCTGCCTGTGCAGCAATGCGTTTGCCTGATGCCTCAAAGATCTTCGACTCTTTGTCTGGGGGAGGAGCATCACCAGTAGACTGCGAATTCGCCCTCTTCCGAGCGTTGGACACCACCAGGGAGTCCAATGGCAAATGTCCCTTAATATACGTGGGATCCGTGGGCGCCGCCTTATACTTCCTGTCGATGCGAGGATTGACCACCCGCGCCCGGGTGGGCTCCTTGAATACCTCCTGTGCATGCTTCAGCACCCCATTGAGCATAGGTAGCGTCTTGACCTGCTTTTCGGCTACCGAGAAGGTGTCGACCAAGAAGTCCGCATCCACAGGGTCTGAGTGCAGTTCGACGTCATGGTTCGCTGCGGCTCTCTCTATTAATGCATTAAACGCCGCCGAGTCCTCCGTCGGGGACGTCTTCGCGGCGAAAAGATGAGTGTCCTGACTGCAGGTCGTCGGCGTCGCCTCCTGCCGTCCAGGGCACCTGCACCTCGTCCGGATCCGAGTACGCAGGATAGTTGTACTCGTCATTCTCCTCGTCCACATCAGGCACTGGGGAATGGGCCGGCGAGCGTTCTATGTCTTGTGGAGACAGAGGTTCGATCAGAGCCGAAGAGTCCGCAGAGTACTTCTTGCTCTTAAGTGGAATCCTAAAAGGTTCCAATGGCGGCTCCGACGTAATCTTCCGTTTGAGGAGCGACAATTTTCCAGTGTTGGCGTCGATTGTCACCTCTCGACGTTCCTCCACCGCGAGGGGCTGGAGCCGAAGCTTCGATACCACCAAGGCTGCCTTCGGCGTCAATACGTCCTGAGAATGTCCGCTCTGCTTAGGCGCGAAGGCCTTCGGCGCCGACTTGGGAGGAAGGGTAAAACGGATGGCCGTTAGTTCCTTAGCAGGCTTCGGCGTGGGCCTAGGCACGACAGTGTCCTGGCTGGGAACCACAGTGGACTGTCGGATCCGCTTCAAGGACTCTCCCACCTTCTTAGTAAGGGATGCCGAGGGCTGAACAGTCTCGAGCGACTCTTCGCCTCCGAGAGCCCGGTCGTCGTCAGGCCTCTTCTTCGGTGCCGACGCCCCCTGGCCTGTCGCACCGTCAGCTTGACGCTTCTTCGAAGTCGTCTTCGGGTCCGCAACCCCTCTCGGCGCCGACGCAGCCGCGTCGGAAGTCTTCACCTTCGGCGCCGACCCAGAAGACTTCGGCTCGGCCATTTTGGCGCGGCTCTTGTGGTCGGCCATCTTGGCGTGGCTCTTCGAGTCGGCCATTTTGGGTTTCGTGGAAGTTGACGCCTCCAGAACCTTCTTCACCAACGCCAGTTTCGGTTTCGTTTTCGCATCCGAGGGTGCGGAACCGGTTGCCTTCACTTTCGTTTTCTTGCCAGAAATGTCCGTGACCGGGCCCGGAGGCGGGGACGTAGGACTTATAGTAAGATCTCGGGTAAGGCCCGAAGGCGATCCCTCGACCTGGGCCGTATAACGGGGGGAAACCCCGGAGTCCGTTTGGGGATGCTCTTCCTCTGAGCTATCTCCCATCGCTGCACAAATCAGTTCGTCGTCCCCTACCTCACCGGAGACTTCGTCGCAGGCCTCCTCGTCCGCGTCGTAGGCCTCTTCCTCGGACGCGGGGGCAGAGTCCGACTCTTGCACGTCGGCCTCCTCCTCGATGGATTCCTGAAAGATGTCATCAGGTGGGGGTGCCGAAGCCGACAACTGTGCCTGGAGTCGATTAGCCCGGCGAATCCTCAAAGTTTTCTTACTCCTAAACTTTGAACACGCCATGCAGGTGTCTTCACGGTGATCCGGTGACAAGCATGTGTTGCACACAGGGTGCACGTCGAGGTGCGAATATTTCGAGTGACATAGCGGACACTTCTTGAATGGAGTCCGCTCCATCGCAAATGCGGTAGTGTAGGCCCGTCCGCGTCGAAGCACGTGGAAGGGCAGTAGGAGATAGGAGCTGAGAGTCAGTAAGAGAACCCGAACGCAACTATACCGACGCCCAGCCTAAAGACCTTTTGGTCTCAAGTGAAATCGAACAACTATCGGTTCCGAAGGAGGGAACCGAAAACACATCCGAACCCTATGGCGGAAAAAAACAATCTGGGGATGGAGGCGATGCCCATGCGCACTGTAGTCCAGGGGAGGAGCCACCTATCTCGTGATACTTCGAAGACTCTTCCAGGACAACAATGTGCAATCATCCGGACCCAACACTAGGTGGCGGACTATGCACAGATATGAATTCAGCAGCCCACATGCCTCGAACACTGAAGAATCTCCCTTGTGGCCAAGGAGTGACCACCCTGGGCAACCAGGCACCATCCAGCCACTCGACGACTTGCTTTGTCCCCGTTCCCGCCGGAACCTGAGCACAGAGCCTGACAAGACCTCGACTCTCTGACCTCTCTGACCCCACTTCACGACTCCAGCACAGCTGAGCCCTGTGGAAGGCGTCGGAACCCGTGGAACCAGGCAACTTGGAAAGTCTCCAACTTGCTGACAGCGCAGCTCCTGAGGCCTCCTCGAAGCTGTGCACTGGGACTGAGACACCCAGACACCGAGCTCCACCTGCACCGAAGACCAGCCCTCCACACTCCATGAGATCTGCGTGGGGCCCTTCTGCTTGTGTTCTGCTCGACGCGTTGTCCGGTTGCTGGCCTGTTGGCTAGTAGCCCTGTGGCAACGATCCCCTTGAACATCCATCGCTGGTCTGCTTGCTCCAGACTGGCCCTTGCTTCCCTGCAAAGGTGAAGTACATCAGACCCTCTTGGTCTGCACCAAAAGCCTTTTGTGTATCCTGCGTGGGTTGCCTTTGCTTAGGCTTGTTGGCTCCAATCTTGAAGCAGATAACCCACATCTGCGAGAACCTTCGTGGGACAGCTCCTCCCCAGCACCAGGTCGTCCTCGACGCCTCCTGGTCCGCGTGGCTGCAACAAGCAGCTTCACGACAGCACCTGATTTCTCCTCGACGTCTGGTTCCTTCCTGGTTCCACCCGGTCACTGGCTAGTGACCTAGACTCTGTCCCCTCTGCTTTCAGGTCTTCTTCATCCTGGATCCACCCGGACATCTTCTTCCTGGTCGCCTGCAGCATCTTTTCTCCAAGGCTCCATGAGCTTCAACGGCGAAACCCGACACATCTTCACACCTATGATCCCGCTTCCTGTGGGTGAGGTAACGCGAGCAATTCGGTGCTCCTGTAGGGATTGACTATCCTAGTGTCCAGATTTGCTAGTTGCATCTTCCTAGTTAGACCGGACGTGTCCTAAATCCTTCTTTACTTACCTTTTAAGTTCCCATTGACTTTCTATTGACTCTCGCGTGAGTGTACTGACACTGCATGCGCCGCCTGTGGGACTCCTACTCCTAACCTAAGGGTCAGATAGTGTAGCCCCAGCGATTCCCTAGGTCCTAGGCCTCTTCCTTTCCCAAGTTGTGGTTCTTATACCACTTACTTAGTATATGGTTTTACGCGCCCCTAGGGCCTAACTGTAAATTGTGCTATTTAAAGTATTTCGAAGTATAACTGGTTATGTGCTTTTGCCTCTGACCTCAAAGAGTACAGAGGAGTGTGTTAGTGAATAAATACATATATATTTTATATATATCCTGTGTGGTGTCCTTTCATTTGGTATTCAGGGGTTACATTTGGTAAAACAGCTGGCTTTACACACCCTCAAGAGTCTTTTAGCCTAAGACTGTTCTGTCCACGCTACCTCTAGGATAGCTGGTCTATAAGGTTGACTTTACAACCATCACCATAAGGGTTGTTTGGACTGGTGCAAGGTGTTCACTAGAATAGTGAACATCATATACCAGGCCAACTTCTCACAACAAGCAGATGATGCAGATATCTAAATGTGGACAGCTTTAACAACTAATATATATGGACAAGCTAGACCATCTACACAATGTTTGGTTAAGGTGTGAGGCATTAACCGAGAAGCAGCCTTGGAGATATCAGTTAAAAGGTTTATTACCAAAAAAGACAAGAATGATTCTTTTCATGGGCAACGAGTGGGCTCTAGTTTCCATGGGGAGTGTACGCTTGGCCTCAGCATAGCAAGTTTGGATGCACTTCACTATCCATCACACAATACTGGCTTTCGAGATGGCATGACCTCTATAGGGTTTGGCAAAAACAAGAAAGTTTAATGGACTCTCTAAAAGGTTTAGTTCGGTCAAAAAGGTACTTTCCTACGGTAATGCCTTTTCTGGTAGAGACCATCTAGCAACAGATTCCTTGCATATGAATATAACCCATACGTCTAGACTAGATCAGAAAATCTTGAGCACTACCTCATCGTGTCGGAAGGTTCCGGGTTGGCATCATCGGCTGTGCCTGATGTGACGTGTACGGTGCCTATATAGGCGCCAAAACAGCAAAAAAACATCAGTTTCTTTTTGTGATATTTCCATGCCAGAAGCACAGGGCCATGTTGGAAAGTTGACAGACCAATGTGAAGACACTAGGACTAAGGACCTAAGAGGGGAGGATGGACCGGTCGGTAAGGAATCTGCGGCTAGAGAGGCTTTACCATGTTAGGCTTTACTGAAAGTAAATAGCTTGTTTATTTCATAGACTTCGAGCCGCAGATTCCTTAGAAAAGATACCCAAGCTAATTTCTCTTTGGAGGAGGGCCTGCAAACTGGTTAGGACCAGGAAGTCCTATAGCACCAGAAAGCCTAAGTGCCCATTTAAGCAGATCAGCCTGTCAAGGCAGAAGTGTTTAGAAAAAGTATGGCAAGAAGACCACGTAGCAGCCCAAAAGATGACGGGCCTTCACAAGCTACTGCAGTGGTCGCAGCCTCTGCTCTATTGGAATGAGCTTGCAAGCCCTCAGGGTCTTGTTATTTAGTCATTGCATTGCAGAATTTAATGAAGAGCATAATCCATCTGGAGATGGTCAATTTCTGCGTGTTTTCTGACGTGTGCCACTGTCGAGGCATGTAGAGCCAAAACGGTCCTCGGGCTGAGAACTGGAGCCTGTTTCCTTACAGGTACTAAAAACACCTCCTCCTCCTCACGGTCAGAGGCCTCTGAAAAGATGGGTTGCAGACTCTCCCTTGCTTGACCTGCTAGAATGCCATACTTCTCCCTCAGAATGAGGTAGGTCTTCAGACCCAAAAATGTCTGAGGTCTCTAATGACACTTGTCTCAGCATTGTGCAGTAAACCTGTTTTTGCTCTCTTTGGTTTTCTTGCAGTGGAAGGCTTTGCAAGCATCACAGGCCTCCTTGTGGTCTGAGGAAAGGGACCGATTACAAACCTCATTCTGATCACTGCAGTGGCATTTGGCATTCCACCTAGGATAGAGATAGAAGGGGTACGTTCCTTTCCTTAGGGGCATTCTCTGAGAAATGACAGAGAAGATACAAAGTTCTTCAAGGACTAAGAACTAAATGAGTGGTGCATCAAAAGCAAACAGTCGGTGACTTTTGGGTCCAAGATCCTTGGGTTTCGAGAAGATACTCTAGTAAGTGCAATATTGTTGTCATATGCAGGAAACCAGCTTTTTAAGCAGTGTACCAAAAGCACAAGTTACTACTTGTTTAATGATATATCTGTAAGAGACATTAGTTAGTGATAGATTCCTTACCTTAGAATAATCCCCAGGCGTCAGATTGGATCTGGAAAGTTTTGCTTAGCAGTACCCCTGCGCGTCAGTAGGTGGCGTCGTGGGGTTGCGCGTCTGTCACTGGCGCTGTGAGCATCGAGATGACGTCACAGAGACTATTCTGGCGCCACCCATGTGTGCAGACGTCAGTTCTGTACACGACTTTCCGCACTGAAACAGAGCCATGCAAGATACTGACCATTGGTGCACAAAACTAGGGCCCTGAAAGGGGAGAAACGTAACCCTAGGAATCAGTTCGCAGAACGGGGAGGATGGTTGACGCGATAAGGAATCTATCCCTAACTAATGTCTCTTACAGATATATTGTTACACAAGTAGTAACTTGTGCATCTGAAAGACACGTTATTTTTTTTAGAAGAGTTTTTATTGGCATTTCATGAAATAATACAGTAATCTAGCAGATTCATCAATAAACATAAACCAAAACAGACCATCCCACTACTGCATTCATCGTCCAATCGGATATACAACATTAATTTACATTTGATGCCTGTGTACAGTTATCACAACAACAAAGGAATAGCTATGCGGTGTAGCAGTCTTTGAGGTGCGTTAGTCAACAGTGTGGCTGCTCAGATAATCCGTTAAATACATCCAATAGTCCTTAGGTCTGGACCTAGCCGGCAGTTCTTCTTCGAATGTCTTCAATGTGTCCTGGCAATGAGACATATCACTCAACCATTGTTTGACCGATGGCACATTTTTACTGTCCCAACATATGGAGATTCTGCGTTTAGCCAAGAATAAGGCCACCGTGCAGAATTTACGTTTTGAAGCCTTTACTCCCTCCAGTAGCCCTAGGAGACACCCACGAATAGTACATTCAATATTCATGTTTACCATTTCAGACAGTGTAGTCATGACATCCACCCAGTAAGCCTGTATTTTCGCACAGTACCATGCTAAGTGAATAAAGTCAGCCTGGCTGGAGCCACATCTTTTGCATCGTGCCTCCACACGCAAACCATACTTGTGTAACTGTACAGGAGTGTAGTATATTTGGTGGAGATACTTAAAATGTATGATTCGCAAATTGCCATTAGGTGTAAGCATTTTAGTCAGTGTGCAAGCAGTCTCCCAGTCTTTCTCCGTAATTGGAGACTCTAGCACCATGTTCCATCTTTCCTGTGCTTTGGTTGCCTTACAGCCTATTTCAGCTTGTGACATCGTGTACAGACGTGAGACCAAGTGTGTGGTGTTGTGCGAAGTCAGGATGTGTTTTAGTGTGTCTAGTGACATTAGGGAAGTCAGGGTAAAGTTTTTTGATCGCTTCCCGTAACCTGTGCAAAGTAAACTTGAATAACAGAATTTTGTATGTATGCTAAGTCAAGCTCTGTTAGGAATACACCATTGCAATATAAGTCTCCCATTGTAACCAGTCCCACTTGTCTCAGGAGTCCCATTCCTACATCTTCGCCCGTTACCGAGAAGCTGGGGTGGTGGTGTAATGGTAAAGATGGCGCGTAGAGTGGCAGTTTGTGTGCAAGTTGACCTAGTTGTCGCCATGCTGCATTGGTAGTATCAATAGTGTTTATGTCTTTGTTGTGTAGCGGTGGCCTGTTATGCGTGATAACAGCGTCCAGAGGCACTGGCAGAGCGTCACCACCTTCGACAGCTGCGTGGGTCAGGTACGGAATTTTATGGTACCAGAAGGCTGCAAATTGGGCTTGGGCACATAAGTAGTATAGCAAGAAGTCGGGTACTCCCCATCCTCCTTTGGAATAAGGTAATGTCAGTGTAGCTGAGGTAATTCGAGCCCGTTTACCCACCCATATTAGTTTCAAAACCATCGTTGTTATTCGCTTGAAGACTTCCCTGGGTGTTTGAATGGGAATGTTACTGAATAGGTATAAGAGTTTGGGAAGTATTACCATTTTTACTATCGCTATCCGGTCAGCCAGCGATAAGGGGAGCTGTATCCATCTTTTAACTTTGTCCTCCAGTGCGTAGATGACCCTGCCGTAATTCGTTCTTATGACTACTTCCAGGTCTCTGTGAAACCATATCCCTAAGTAGCATATAGGATCTGTCTGCCACTCCAATGGGTATTCGATCGCGGGTGGCAGGGTGGGATCTGTTAGAGGGAAGACTGATGATTTTTCCCAGTTTATCCGGAGTCCCGAATGTCCCCAGAATTTAATGTAGGTACGCAATAGTGGATCAAGGTTACGCTCAGAATCACGGACGTATAGCAACATGTCGTCTGCATAATGTGAAATGTGTAGGGGTCTACTCGGGAACTGAAGCGCCAAGTGATGGTGTTTCTGCCTCACTGTGCATGCTAGAGGTTCCAAGGCCAGGGCAAATAATAAGGGGGACAGTAGGCAACCCTGCCGTGCCCCACATTCTATGCTAAATGCCTCCGAGACATAGCCGTTTATTTTGACTCTCGCTAGGGGTCGCGTGTACAGTAACTGTACCCATTGAATAAACATTGAGGGAAAGCCCATTCTATGAAGTATTGTGGTTAGGTAGGACCATTCTATTGAGTCAAATGCTTTAGCGGCATCCAGCATAATCGCCACTGCTTTTGTGTTCGGGATCAGATAGTAAGAGACAGCAAACAGCGTCCTAGTGTTGTGTGCGGTAGCCCTGGATGGTATAAAACCGGATTGGTCCGGGAGGACCAGGCTTGTCATAAGAGGCTGCAGCCGTGTAGCGAGTATTTTAGCGAGGATCTTCGAATCAACATTCAACAAAGACAGAGGACGATATGAGTTGCAACACTCAGGGTCTTTGTCTGGTTTAAGAAGCGCTATAATCACTGCTTCACGCAATGTGGGCGGTAGCAAGTCACGTCAAGTCAAGTCAATAAATTTATATAGCGCGCTACATACCCAGAGGGTCTCAAGGCGCTTGAAGAAGGGTGGGGAATTACTTGTCGAATATCCACGTTTTAAGTTGCTTTCTGAATGCTAGGTGGTTCTGAGTAAGGCGAAGGTGAGTGGGAAGTGAGTTCCAGGTTTTAGCTGCCAGGTAGGAGAAGGATCTACCTCCCATGGTAGTTTTGTTGATGCGAGGTACAGTGGCAAGGGCTTGGTTGGAGGATCGTAGCTGGCGGGAGGGGGTGTAGAAGGACAGTCGTGTGTTGAGGCATTCGGGTCCGATTTCGTAGAGTGCTTTGTGTGCGTGGGTTAGGAGGCGGAAAGTAATTCTCTTATTGACGGGGAGCCAGTGGAGGTTTTTCAGGTGATCAGAGATGTGTTCTTTACGCGGGATGTCTAATATGAGCCTGGCTGAAGCGTTCTGGATGCGTTGGAGTTTTTTCGGGAGTTTTGCGGTGGTACCGGCGGAGAGGGTGTTTCCGTAGTCCAGGCGGCTCGTGACCAGTGCGTGGGGAACCGTTTTTCTAGTTTTTTTGAGCATGCGAAGAATGTTGAAGCAAGATGAAGAAACGGCGTTGACTTGTCTGTTCATCGAGAGTGAGGAATCCAGGATGACGCCCAGGTTCCGTGCGTGGTCCGTCGGGATGGGTGCTTTTCCAAGGGCCTCTGGCCACCAAGAGTCATCCCAGGCGGAGGGGGAGGTGCCTAGGATGAGGACTTCTGTTTTGTCTGAGTTCAGTTTGACGGCTGTGCTTCATCCATTCGGCTACTTCTTTCATTCCTTCGTGCAGGTTGGTTTTGGCAGTGTTAGGGTCTCTGGTGAGTGATAGGATCAGTTGAGTGTCATCGGCGTAGGAGATGATGTTGAGGTTGTGTTGGCGTGCGATGACCGCGAGGGGGCTCATGTACACGTTGAAGAGGGTGGGGCTGAGTGAAGATCCTTGTGGTACGCCGCAGATGACTTCAGTGGCCTCTGACTTGAATGGTGGAAGTCGGACTCTCTGGGTTCTTCCGGTGAGGAACGAGGTGATCCATTCCAAAGCTTTTCCTTGGATTCCGACGTTTCTGAGGCGCTGTAAAAGGGTGCTGTGACAGACTGTGTCGAAGGCTGCAGAGAGGTCGAGGAGGATGAGGGCGACTGTGTCTCCATTGTCCAGTAGAGTTCGAATGTCGTCTGTTGCTGCGATGAGGGCGGTTTCAGTGCTGTGTTTGGCTCGGAAGCCGGACTGTGAGGAGTCGAGGTATTTGTTGGTTTCGAGGAAGTCGGCGAGCTGGTTGTTGACCGCTTTCTCGATGACTTTGGCCGGGAATGGAAGGAGTGAGATAGGGCGGTAGTTTTTGAGTTCGGTGGGGTCAGCTGTGGGTTTCTTCAGGAGGGCGCTGAGTTCGGCATGTTTCCAGCTTTCCGGGAAGGTTGCGGAGTTGAGGGAGCAGTTGATGACGTCTCGGAGGTGCGGAGCTATAATGGAGTCTGCTTTGTTAAAGATGTGGTGAGGGCATGGGTCTGTGGGGGATCCTGAGTGGATAGAGCTCATCAGACGTCATATGCTGCGTCTAACATTGCTACGATGTAGGGCGCTAATATGTCTCTATATGCTTTGTAGAACTCGCACGGGAGCCCATCTGGGCCCGGGCCTTGCCATTAGGTAACGATTGGATCACTGCTGATACTTCTTCCACAGTAATTGGGAGTGATAGATATGCTCCCTGATAGTCTGATAGCCACGCGATGGCAACGTCTTCCAAGTAGCGAAGCGTTTCCACTGGCGTAGCGACCGGCCGTGATTTATATAAGTTACTATAGTTTCGAACAAAGGTCTGCATAATAGCCAGTGGGTCCGTGTATGTAGTCCCCTCGTCATCCCGAATCTGTACTACAGTTTGGGTTTTGTGGCCTTCACATATTTTGGACGCTAGTGCCCGACCTGGGCGACCCCCCTCTCCGCATGCTCTAGCGCACTTATAAAGGTATTTAATCTCGTTTAGAGCAAAAGATTGATGTTCGGTTAGTGTTTGCCGGATTTCACTAAGTACAGACCGGTTTTGTGTTCTCTCATATTGGTGTTCTAATGCACTAAGTGTAGACTCGCAACTTTGCAACTGCGCTCTAATGTCCCGTAGGATCCCTACTGTTGTGCTTATGCAGACTCCGCGTATCGTTGCTTTAAACGGCTCCCATAAAAGACCTACATCCTCTGTGGATTGTTGATTTAGGCGAAAATATTCTACTATGGCCTCCTCATTAGAGTCCTTTGGAAAGGAGGAGGAGCTAGAGTTAGAGCGTGAGCGTGGCAAAGCAGCCAAGCCAAGCAGGAGGTGCGGCGAGAGGAACAAAGCCAAGCAGAGTGTGCACGGCGCGCTTGCCGGTGGTACTTCTTCCGGGAGCCGGTAGCCGGGGGGCCCAGCAGGCGTTAGGTGTGAGGAGGACGTACCACACCGCTTCATCATCTTCCCGGTAAAAGAGGTGAGACCGGCATTGTGCACCCGGCATTGTGCATGGGAGGGGCAGAGACGCGAGTGCGGCTGCCGATAGAGGCGGCTGCGAAGTAAGAGCCTGGGGCGTTGACCGGAAGGCAGTCCAACTAGGTCCGACTAGCCCACGGCCCCCCGCGAGCTCCGCTCGTCGCTCGTCCCTCCGAGAGCCTCTCTTAAAGCCTCCCACCTCTCACCACCTCTACCTCTAGCACCAGCAGCTTGTGAGGGAAACAGGCTTTCACACTGCCCTGTTATACCCCACCTCCTTCAAGGCCTTGACTTCCTCAGCTTAAGCCCAAGGCGCAGCCAGGAGTCTGGAACCCCTCTAACCGTCTAACCCCCAAACATGCGGCACAGGGGTTATACTGGCCTAGGCTGACTGCAAGTGCCCCAATGAGTGCTCGAAGGCGTGTATTGGAGCCGAAGACTTGATCCAGGGGAAGAAGAGCACAGGAGTCCACAGAAGCTGATAGGAAAAGGCGGGGGAAAAGAGAAAAGCGAAGGAAGCCCGTGCCCCAGGCCAGGCCTTACCCGGTGGCTCACAGTCCGACGAGGGCAGTCAAACTAGGGAAACTAGGGAGATGAGATCGGGGAGAGTCAGACAGACCCCATCTCAGAAACCCAAGAGCGACAAGCTGAATAAGAAAAAAAAAAACCAGGATGTAGCAATAGAAGCAGCAAGCCGTGCAAGTACACAAAAAAGTCCTCTAATATCGCCGATAACAACAATGTTTAGAAATGTAAAGGAAGGCGCCACAGGGAAGCCAGCGCCGATTGACAGATTACTATTGTTTAAGGATCCAGGTGCAGCCATTTATTCAACAACAGCAGGGATCCCAGGTCTTATGACCCCTTTAGCCCCCCAGACTCTTTTTTCGTCAGGGAATGGGATAAACAAGATACAAAACAAAGTGGGACAAAAACCTGACCGTACCATTATACAGTGGCTTTTACGAAAACAAAGCTTGGAAGAGGAAAAGTACGGTCTGACGGCACCTAAAATGGAAGAGTTGGCGCATGGTACAGCCACAGGATCAGGTCTCAAAGAGGGCTCAAGCCTGAGCCTGGACTCCATGCAGGCACACGCTTGTAGGATAAATAAGGAGGGCACCATACCTAATACCATGGAAGACAACACAGATAAAATAATCCCAACGAATCACCTGAACCATCACCTGAACGAACCATACAACAGGCTTAGCTATCCCTGATCAAAGGGCCTTAAGCTTCAGCGAAAAATCATACTCGCCAACAACAATACTCAAAATAGCCAAAAGGGATCATACATCATCCACTCCGAAGCAAGTAACAAACAGGGTTAGATCAACAAGGCTTCACATAGTCGCTCAAGTACACCAGCAGGACCAAGAAGATCAGGAAGGTTTAGACAATATCCGCCCTACTGGAAGAATTTCTTTAACAACTGAAGAAATCATGCAAACAATTGGGTTCGAAATGCCTGCCCAAGCAGGAAATCATTATGCTACCGCCGAAAACAATACAACACCACAAGAAACCCCCCAGGGAACTAAAGTTACTTTGAGACACATCAACAATAACTGTAGTAGAGACGCGTGCGACGAAGCACACAAATATAACCAAGAGCTTGGCACTAAAATGACCGAAAACTCAAAACAGCAGCCTAAACAAGGAGAAACAATCAGTAATCAAAGTGTCTTCTCGGAAACATCCAAAGCTTAATTAAATACATTACAGACATCAATAGTAGCATTTAACATGCAAAACGATAAGATGGACATTCAAATTGACCTGATGAACATTATAGCAACACAAATAGCCGGGAATAATTCTAAACTGGAGAACTTGAATACATTTATTTCAAGCGCTCAGGCAAAATACTCAGTCCAGTGCGCATGCATCCCAATAATAGACAAACTAAGCTTGTTGCCCACACTACTTGAGCAGATAATCCAAATTAACAAATCCTCCTTGGGTGTGAAAGAAACAATGAAAGAAAAGGATTTGACTCAAGCAAAAATAGAAAACAACCAAGTCCTTTTAAGCCCAGAACATCGCAACGATAAAATAAAAGATAAACAGACAATCGGAAAAAATTAAGCACCAAAGAACGAAAATGATCACGCAAACAAAAAAAACGTGACAGAAAAGCAAGGAACAAATTGACCCTATCTATAGATCAGCACACAACAAAGATCTATCCAATGTTCAAATTACCAGAGATCCGTAATACTAGAGCAGTCTAGGTGAACTCGTCAGGCGATCTTACTGCCAGTATTACCAGCTTACAATCAGAACCAATGGATAAACAGGTAGAAGGTAAGGGTGATAATAAACAAGGTCCAAACAAAATGATCACCCGAGCAGGGGACCTCACCGGATCCCAACAAACAGCAAAGAACTGTGCCTCAAAAAATCTACAGAACAAAACCAAAGGGCAATGCATAGAAACTATCATGGAAGACATGAGAAGTCTGGACCAACCACGTGCAACGACCAGTAATCGGCCAGCTCAGATCAGCCCGGAGGAAAAGGGTCCTCGGAACAAACTTGCAAGTAAACAAGGACAACACAAAACAGAATCGGACCAAGGTATTAAAAGAGTTCGGCCAGATGGACGGCAAGGAACAAGAAATCTTCTGTATAACCAAGAAATCCCTAATATGGGGAACCAAAAGTGCGGTGACAGCACGAAAGACGACCAGAAAACGGTCACCCCTCGGCACCAAATACCCAGTCTAAGTGGAATCAACCGGCTGGTGGAAAACCAAATGGAACCCCAACCGAAACAGTGAGTAGGCACATCCTTAAGAAATACAGCACAGGAAGCAGGAACCTTTACCAGTCCAAGACGACGGGTAGATAGCCTTCAGGACTATCCCACAGCAATGGACTTCAAGCCCCAGTTGGTCAACATAAATGTGGAAATTACAAATGACACAAAACAAATTACAGTACAAAAAAAAGGACGAAAACAATGCCACAGACAGGCCACCATAACGCCTTAACAAAACGGCAACTGCTGTTAATCCCCGAATACGATTCAAAGGGGCACCACGACATATTGAACAGGGGGAACATACTGAAGCTAACAGCAAACATTCCAGTGTTAAAATATCTAACCACAGTGAATCTACTGGCAGTGGAATTCATAGGAATGGAACATCAAAAGAGTAAGGAGCAAGCACTGACCACCTGGCTTACTGAAGACGACGGACAAAACATTATGGATGCAAAGGGGCAATTTGAAGCTTGGGTAATTAAATTGCAACAACTAACCACACCCCGCTATCCTGGCCCTCTAAATAATATTCGTGCCACCAGCAAAGGAATAGGTCAAAGGCGAAGCGAAAATACAGCAAACACTCAAACCTTCCTTAAAGGAGCAATTGGTGGCAGTTATTCTACAACACAGAAAGAGGGACCACAGTACGATTGGGCCAATGAACGGACAGGGCCAATGACAATTGGGGTTGGCTACCAAATGTGCTAACTTCGAACACAACCCACTGACCAACGGGAAACAATCTAGCGTCTCAAGGCGGCATGAGCAACATACAGATGCTCTTGTGGAACATCGCTGGGGCAAAAAAATGGCTGGAGAGCGGAGAGCTTCCCAAAAAATGGGGAAACTACAATATAATAGCTCTGCAAGAAACTTGGGCACTTAAAGCCCTCCCCCTGGCAAACTACATCCATTACATAGTTCCAGCAACCAAGACTAAAACCTTTGGTCGTCCAAAAGGGGGCTAGGCAGTATACATCTCAGCCGAGTTAAAGATTGAAGGCGAACAATTGGCCTCAGTAGGACCAAATATACAATTGATTAAATTGACATTAGGCCCTGCTAGCAGAACAAAAATCGTCCTCCTGATTAACTCATACACGCATCTTATGGCTAGAAAAAAATTGGCCCTCAACAAACAACTGGAGTGGTGTGGCTCACTGGTTAGAGGCGGCAGACCCGAGAACAGTGAACGGCCCGGGACCAGGGTTCGATTCCCGACGCGGCAGGGTCTCGGACCAGGATCAGCGGACTCGATAATTCTCGCATCGGTGCCTACTCCAACCAGAGATCACACTCGGCAACTCTGGGCATTAGCTTGCCTCATCTCCACAACGCCCCCTCACAAACGCCGGGGATGCCTGGTTTCACATTGGAGACTCCCAGGAGGGACTATCTCACAGGGAAAGCCAGGACGGGTTCTCCAGTGGTCTATAGCGCTACGAGGCATGTGGTGCGGGTAGAAGTGCGCTTTATAAGACACACACAATTTCAATTTCAACTTCAACTGATTGATGCCATTTCTAACATCCGGTGCACCTTCCCCTTGTGGGACTTGATACTCACAGGGGATTTTAACTCAATCTAATTTACACTCCGGATGAGGACGAATTAACATCAGCAGACAACATATTTTGGTCGGTCCCACATCAATATCAGCCAACGTGGCCTAAAGTCGATCACGTAAGCCAGGGCTTGGTACAATCTATAGAGTTTCTTGGGCTGAGAATTCTAAACGGTAGAACTCCATTTGACTTCCCCCCCAAAGTTTACATTCCATGGGGGGAAGACAAGGTAAAGACTGGACTACACAGCAATCTCAGTATCGCTGATACCATCTCTATCGCACTTTTCGATAGAATTCACAACCAGGAGTGACCACTCATACCAATTGATACACTAAAGGTAAAAAATTGCCAAGCACCAGGAAAATGCAATATTGGAAGGTAACAGACACAGTGGATCTAAAGCGTTTAAAATAGTCAAACGACACGATTGAAACTCTACAGCTAAAATTAAAAAAGATGTTAATTACTAACAAAACTGGAGCCCAGGACAAACTTCAAGCATTGGAAAACTTCACGGTAGAGTTAAGAACATTAATGCCGTCAGGGCACAAGCATACAAATAAGCAAAGACAAATAAATGATCGGGAAAAAAATCACAACGGTAGCCCTGCGAACCATGAAGCGTAAACTTAAAAAAACAATAAGGATGCTAAAAAGAACATATCTGACACTGCTGCATGGGACAGGCTAAGGCAGCTAGGGAAATGTTACAAATAAGGCCTTTAGGAAGAAAAAAGAAAGTCTGACGACAAATTCTGGGCCGAACTTCTCTGTTCAAAGAAATCCAACTGAAAACAGTTTTGGACAATCATAAACAACTTAACCGATCAATAACAGTGTTATCGTCAAATATACAAGAATCTGATTGGGTGGAATCTCTATCTAGGAAGTTTGGGGAAGATGCACACCAAGAACCAATCATGGGTAACATCCACGATCTAGCCGTATTAAATGGCATGCGCACTGGGCATGTAGAAATCACACACCCAGAAAAGGATGTGACTCAAGAAAGAAAAGTGCTACCAAACGTTGTCACAAACCCAATGCAGGAAATGGTCTCCCTGACATCGGCACCAAGGTATTCGTCCCCTTCTAGCGAAGGAGTCAGATGCATAATTAAGAAAGGCAGAATCGACGGTGCGCCAGGCCCCAACGGTATCCCCCAAGCAATTTTCAAATACGATACTCCGTTTTGGAGTAAACATCCTTTTGAGTTATATCAAGAAATAGAGAACTTAAACACCATACGAGTAAACTGGCAAGGTTCAATTCTTACCACGATATTCAAAGGAGGAGACAGAGCAAACCCGGCGCACTACAGACTGATAGCTCTGCTGGACGTAGAGGCCAAATATTATGCCTCACTGGTCCTAGAAGAGCTAAAGGAGTGGTCTGATGACCTTAACCTCATTCCGACAACCAGACGGGCTTCAGACAAGGCCTCGGAACAAACACGAACATTCTAGCACTATCGCTAATTACAAACAAGTATAAGCAGAGGAAACTGCAACTTTACCTCTGCTTTGTAGATCTAAAAGCAGCCTTTGACAGTGCTGATCGTCACCGGTTGTGGAAAAAGCTACGAGCCTGGGACATCCCTGAAAGGCTTTTAAAAGGCATCCTGCTATTCTATTTTAATACGTGGCTAAAGATCAAGATAGGTGACGGATCCAGACTCTCAAGGAAGCTGACTACCACCAGAGGCTTAAAGCGAGGGTGTGTTCTGGCCCCTCATCTTTTTAACTTGTTCTAATCTGATCTCTCTCAAAAGGCTGGACAGTACAAACTCCTACCCACCGAAGCTTGGTGAACTAAGGCTCTCACACCTGTCATACGCGGATGCCGTGATTCTAATGAGCCAAACAAAGATCGGCCTCCAAAGATGCCTTAATGAAATGATAGTGTATATCTCAGAAAATAAACTTGAAATAAACACAGCCAAAACGAAAACTATGGTGATCGGGACAAAACTGCAAAGACAGAGACAATCTGGCTTAATGGAATACAACTAGAGGAGGTAAAAAAGTATAAATACTTAGGCCTCTACATCGACAATTCTAGAAATTTTAAGGAGCACAAATGCTACATGTCTCATAGATCAAGTGCCCTAACA
Organism: Lissotriton vulgaris; assembly: GCF_964263255.1. NCBI lineage: Eukaryota > Metazoa > Chordata > Amphibia > Caudata > Salamandridae > Lissotriton > Lissotriton vulgaris. Next base: position 191,347,915 of record NC_141689.1, on the reverse strand, counting down.
TTTGCCTTTAGCCTACTTGCTAAAAGGCTGAGGGGCCCCTCCTACAAACCATTGCTCGCCGTAATGAAGGAAAAAATTCTGCAAACTTTAACTTATTCTAGCGCAGCCTTCCATGGCGAGGATGGAGAGCTTTTAAACCAACTAATAGCTTCCATCTATAAAAAAGTATTCCAGACTCAAAAGTCAGCTTCTCCAGACCAGGTTCGCCTAGAATTCGGCATAACAAACGAAGAGGTTGGCAGAATGTACGCAACGGTGAAAACCTGGTACGACTTCAAGTTAAAATAGCTGCATCAATAATCAACGAGGCACTCTGGACTAAACTAAACGAGGACAAAAATTCTCCTTTCAACCGATACCTTTTCAAATCCCTGTCGACCACGCACACAACGGAAATATGGAACAAAAATCTGCCGTACCAATTGTTCAAACATGCAGTAAACAAAGCATCAACACTCCATTCATTGATCCTGGATAGAAACATCTTAAGATCAAGGTTGCACGCCTGGATGGTGATAATCCACTACAAGACTCTTGCACCAGCAGCCTATCTCAGCGAAACTTATTCAATTAACGTAAAAAAACAATAAATGACAATACCCTGGCTGAGCAGCCGGCTTGGTTGCATACAGGCCCTAAATCCTGCCGGTTGTGCAATCATTTCAAAGAAGATTTAATTCATGTAATTTGCACATGTAAAAAATTACAGGCGGTACGAGCAATTTTGTTAAAAACAAGCTTCAACGAATGAGGAATCAGATCCTGCAGAGCTGCGATAATGGCGTGTCTAAACCCCTCAGACCCTCGATTGCATGGCAGACTGATCAAATTTCTCAAAGTGCTTAAAAAGCTTTGCTAAAAGGGTTGAAAACTCTACAAATTGGGTCTCACGCCTGCAGTGAACTTTTATAAACATTTCCTTTTTTTTTACTCATCTTGTTTTTTCCTTTTAGAAACTCCATGACAAAGATTTTTAAACCTCGCTGCTTTTAACTGCTTATTGTAACATCGTGTGTACTCATTAATTTTTTTGGTTACTTGTTTTAAATTGTTATGCTTTTAATTAACTAAACAATAAACATTACTTACTTACTTACTATGGTGTCTGCATAGACTGAGTCTGTGAGGGCGGTTGAATTGAACCTCCAGCTGAAGGGCGGTGGTGTGTAATTAGGGATTTGAAGGGACAATTTTACGGGATTATGGTCCGAAAGAGTTTTAGGCATGTGTGCTATGTTCCGGGTCCACAATAGCATTTCCTCCGAGCCTATCCAATAATCAATGCTCGACCAGCTGCCATGTGCCGCCGATGTGTGTGTTGCTTCACTGACGCCTGGGTTACGCGCCCTCCATATGTCTTAGAGTTGCAGTTCCAACATAATATCCCGCAATTTTGCCCTTGCCTGTTTATGCGGCTCCGTCGTGATACCTGACCGATCCAGGCTATCATCCAAGGCAATATTCATGTCACCGCCTCAAAGTAAAATCTGATCAGGTTCAGCGTTTAAATGTTGCCAGAGCTCGTGGTAGAAATCTGGCGCGTCTGTGTTTGGGACATACGTGTTAAGAATTATCAGTCGTTGACCCCGTAGTGTCCCTTTAAGTATGACATATCGGCCATTTGTGTCTAGTATCATCGTGTTGATTTTAAAATTTGGCTCTTTTTTCACTAATATTGAGACCCCCCTGGAGTAGGAATAGTATTTAGAGATATGAATAGATTCCGCCCAGCGCCTGCCCACCTGTGTATGTGAGTGCGGAGCTTCGTGCGGTTCCTGCAGTAGTGCTATATCTATGTGCCATCTGTCTAGACCTGCAAATATTTGCCGTATTTTCTTCAGGTTGGCATAACCCCTTCTGTTCCATGTGAGGAGGTTCAAAGTCTGTTTACTTAGTGAGGACGTTGCCATGAGAGTCGAAAGTGTGAATCATGGACGCTACCTTTCTTGTCCAGCTGACAACTCCTTGTAGTGTGTGAAGTACATCACAGACAGGCAAAGAATATAAGACGGCTAGTATACTCGCTTTGGATTTCAGCAATGTATCTCAAGCAATTTGGTCCAGTAACTAAATCAATTTCCCATTCTACCCACCCCCCTCCCACAACAGCAGCCCAATCCTGCTGATGCCATATCCCAGTTAAACAACCCAACTGCATCGAACTTTCGTGGGGATCACCCATAGGGGGGTCCGAATGGACTACACATCTCCATCCAACCTAATGGATGTGGACGGACGAAAATATCCATCAACAACTCTTACATTAGTCTAGACACACATCTCAGTGAAACGTCTCGCATAAGATGTCTAACAACAAGCAATTTAAAGTCCATAGTGTTACAAGCCCCAAACAACTATAAAAGGTAGTGCCAGTATATCAGATTCGCAGTACTTTACTTATGGTAGCTTAAGAGTTAGCCCCACTAGAATCAGAGCTGTCTGTGCCCAAAAGCCACATATAATATTCCGGGTCTGCTACAGCTCCCACTTTGATAAGGGCAGTGTCGCAGGCATTTATCAGTAACAATGTCTGGAAGGGGGCGGGACGTGTCTTGACAGCAATCCAGCCATAGCGCAGCAATAAACACCAGGGAAGTGTACCACAAGTCTCTGCTGAGTTGTGCGTAATGCACTCTGAATGATTACTACATACTTGCTGGAGTTCAACAGATATGACTACTGGACATCGCTGCCCACCGCCGCGCCGGTTAATGCATGGGGAAACTGTGCCCTGCATAATGCTAGTGTGTGGCTATAGCCGCCTGTCGCACAAGATACTACTTGTGTAACGATATATCTGTAAGAGACATTAGTTAGTGATAGATTCCTTACCTTAGAATATCCCCAGGCGTCAGACTGGATCCGGAAATATTTGCGTAGCAATACCCCTGCGCGCTGGTAGGCGTCGTCTGCGGCTCCGCGTCCGTCGTCGGCGTCGTGAGCGCCGGGATGACGTCGTCGGAGTATTTAGACGGCGCCCATGCGCGCTGACGTCAGTTCTGATAACACAGCTTTTCCGCGCCAGATACGCAGAGCCATGATAGAACTAACACTGGTGCCATGAAACTAGGGCCCTGAAAGGGGATGACCTTAACCCTAAATATCGGTTCGCAGAACGGGGAGGATGGGTGGGCGGTAAGGAATCTATCACTAACTAATGTCTCTTACAGATATATCGTTACACAAGTAGTAACTTGTGCATCTGAAAGAGACACGTTAGTGATAGATTCCTTACCTTAGAATAGATACCCCAGCAATACCAACCCCGGTGGTGGGTCTGCGAACCAATATCACACCAGAATGTCCTGGAGGACGGAACGGCCAAAGAAGCCATCCCTCCGGACTTGACTGTCCAGGCAGTAGTGTCTTGCGAACGTGTGCAGCGAGGCCCACGTGGCTGCCTGACAGATGTCCTGCAGGGGGACACCGTGGCCCAGGGCAGTTGTCGTTGCCGTGGCCAGAGTGGAGTGAGCCCGCAATCCAGCCGGGGGCTCCTTCCTCGCCATGGAGTAACATGCTTGGATACACAAGATGATCCACCTGGAGATGGTCCTCTTGTGAACAGCCTTACCCTTCTTCGCGCCCACGTAACCAACGAAGAGTTGGTCATCCACCCGGAATTGGCGTGTGCGATCTAGGTAGAAGGAGAGCGCACGTTTTGGATCCAGACGGTGGAGCCTCTCCTCCTCTTTCGAGGGATGCGGAGGCGGAAAGAAGGTGGGCAAAGTGATGGACTGCCCGATGTGGAAGGCCGTGACAACCTTGGGCAGAAAGGAAGGTCGTGTACGCAACACCACCTTATCAGGATGAACAGACAGGAAAGGTGGAGAAGACGAAAGAGCCTGGAGCTCACTCACCCTCCTGGCAGAGGTGATGGCAACCAGGAAGGCCGTCTTCAGAGTAAGGAGACGGAGAGGACAGTTATGGAGTGGCTCAAAGGGAGCACACATCAGGTAGGTGAGAACCAGATTCAAGTCCCACTGGGGCATCACGAAGGGAACAGGAGGAAACATGTGCGTGATGCCCTTCAGAAATCTACTCACAATAGGGGACTTGAATAAAGAAGGCTGATCTGGTAGCCTCAAGAAGGCTGAAAGAGCAGAAAGGTACCCTTTAAGAGTGCCCAGAGCAGAGCCCTGCTGGGCAAGGGAAAGAAGAAAGAGCAGCACTTCCGAAAGGGGTGCAGAGAGGGGATCCACAGCCTTTGCTGCGCACCATGCCACAAATTTGTTCCACCGGCAGGCGTATACCGATTTAGTGGAGGGACGCCTGGCTGCCAGAATGATGTCACAGACTTCGGGAGGCAAGTCAAATGGCCTCAACTGCCGCCGCTCAATCTCCAAGCTTGTAGGTGGAGACTGGACAGGTTCGGGTGCAGGACCGTCCCCTGCTGCTGCGACAGAAGGTCCTCCCGAAGAGGCAGACGAATCGGGGGATCGACTGACATGCTGAGTAGCTCGGGATACCAGTATCTTCGTGCCCAGTCCGGAGCCACAAGGACGACCTGGGCCCGGTCGCGCCTGATCTTCTTCAGCACTCTGGGCAGAAGTGGTATAGGCGGAAAGGCGTACAACAGACCGCAGCTCCACTCGCGACGAAAAGCGTCTCCGAGCGAGTGCCGCCTTGGAAACTCCAACGCGCAGAACTGCTGACATTGCGCGTTCTCTTCTGTGGCGAATAGATCTAACCAAGGCTCTCCCCACTGTCGAAAGAGACCTTGCGCCACGTCCGAGTTCAGACGCCATTCGTGATCCATCATGCACCGGCGGCTGAGTTCGTCCGCCCTGGCATTCAGAGATCCTGCCAGGTGTTGAACCACCAGGGTCACGCCCTGATGTTCCAGCCACTGCCAGAGGCGCAGAGCCTCCTGGCAAAGGGTCCACGACCCCACACCGCCCTGTTTGTTGCAGTACCACATGGCGGTGGTGTTGTCGGTGAACACTTGCACCATGCTCCCCCTGACAGAGGGGAGGAATGCCTTCAGTGCAAGACGAATCGCCCGCAGCTCCAGAAGGTTGATGTGGAGCCGGGACTCCGCCGGAGACCAGAGGCCTCTGATCTCCGCCTCTCCCATGTGGCCCCCCCAGCCCTGGAGGGACGCGTCCGTCACAACTACGTGCTCCGGCTGGGGTAGGGAGAGGGGTCTGCCACTGACCCATTCGCGGTCCGTGAGCCACCACTGCAGTTGTGTCGCAGTGCCCTCCGAGATCAGGACATGATCGGACAGGTTGCCCTGATGCTGGGCCCACTGAAACTTCAGGTCCCACTGCAGAGCCCGCATCCGCCACCTGGCGTGACGCACCAGAAGGATGCAGGAGGCCATCAGTCCCAGAAGCCGCAGCGTCAACCTGACCGAGACCCGGGATAACGGTCTGAAGACAGGAATCAGAGCTTGAATATCCAGGACCCGCTGCTCGGGTGGGTAAACCCGAAACTGCGCCGAGTCGAGAACCGCTCCGATGAAAAGGAGCTTCTGAGAGGGACACAGGTGTGACTTCGGCACATTGATGGAGAACCCCAGCAAGTGCAGGAGGTCGGCCGTAGTCTGGAGGTGGCTGACGACTGTCTGGGGCGAGCCCGCCTTCAACAACCAGTCGTCGAGGTAGGGGAAGACCGATACCCCCTGCCTGCGCAGATGGGCTGCGACCACCGCCATCACCTTCGTGAACACCCGTGGGGCGCTGGTAAGGCCGAAGGGGAGCACGGTAAACTGAAAGTGCTCTAGGCCTACCGTGAACCGTAGGTAACGCCGGTGGGCCGGCAGGACGGGGATGTGGAAATAGGCGTCCTGCAAGTCCAACGCTACCATCCAGTCTCCTGGGTCCAGGGCAGCCAGGACCTGAGCCAAAGTGAGCATCTTGAACTTCTCCGTCCGGAGGAAGCCGTTGACGTTCCGCAGATCCAAGATAGGGCGTAGGCCCCCTTTGCCCTTCTTGGGCACCAGAAAGTAGTGGGAGTAGCAACCACGTCCTACTTCTGGCCCAGGAACGCGCTCGATGGCCCTCTTGGCCAAGAGGGCCAAAACCTCCTCTTGCAGAAGTTGCAAGTGATCCCCCGACACACGGTGGTATTGAGGTGGCATGGATGGAGGGGAAGACTCGAAGGGGAGGGAGAAACCCCTTCGGACAATTTGCAGCACCCACCTGTCCGAAGTGACTGTATGCCAGTGGGAGAGGTGATGGCGAACCCTGCCTCCCACAGGCGTCACATGGGCCTGAAAACTCGGACTAGGAAGGTTTAGAGGCGGGGGCTGCTGAGGGAGGTGTGGACTGGCCTCGCCGTTGGCCCCGACCACCGCCACGGCGGTTCCCACGGCCGCCACCGCGTTGCTGAGTATTCTGCGGTGCGTGGCTGACGGTCCGTGGTGGGGCGCCCCTTCCGTGGCCACGAAAGGAGCGAAAGGCACCCGATTGCTGGCGTGGGGCCGTAAGGCCCAAGGACTTGGCCGTGGCCCTGGAGTCCTTGAAACGTTCCAGCGCATGGTCTGCCTTGTCGCCGAAGAGGCGACGGCCATCAAACGGCATGTCCAGGAGGGTGGCCTGGACATCGGCCGAGAAGTTGGCGGACCTCAACCAGGCGTGGCGTCGAACCGCCACCGTCGTTGCCATCGCCCTGCCCAGTGAGTCCGTGGTATCCAGCCCACACCGGATAGAAAAACGTGCCGCATCTCGGCCGTCCGCAAGGGTTTGGCTGAGTTTAGCCCTGACCTCCTCAGGGCATTGTGGCAGCACCTCTGCAACCGTGTCCCACAGGGTGTGGGTGTAGCGGCCCAAGAGACAGTTGGTATTCACAGACCGTAGCCCCAGGCTCACAGACGAGAAGACCTTCATCCCGAACTGCTCATATCTCTTGGATTCCCTGTCGGGCGGGGCCGACGGGAATGCGGATTGGGAGTTAGAGGCCTGGATGACCAGGCTCTCGGGGGTGGGATGGGTGGACAAAAAGCATGGGTCGCCCGGCGCCGGGCGGTAGCGTCTGGCCACGTTCCTGTCCACAGGGGGGCCTGTGGCGGGCTTGGACCAAGTGCCCAGCAGAACGTCACACAAGGCCTCATTGAACGGCAGAAGGGGCTCCGTGGAACCGGACTGCGGTTTGAGGACCTCAGTGAGGAGATTAGTCCTCACGGCCGCGACGGGGAGCTGAAGGTTTAAGGCCTTAGCTGCCTTCGTCAACACTACGCTGTAAGCAGAACCCGCCTCCGAAGCCACAGTCGGGGGCGACGTAAATCCAGTGTCTGGCGAGGTGTCAATACCACTGGCCTCCCCAAGCTCATATGTCCAGTCCTGATGCGACTGGCAATCACGTGCCAAAGGGTCCTCGGACCCCTCCCATTGCTCCTCGTCACCTGGCTCCTGGAGACCAGGGTGAACAGCCAGGGCCTCCTCGTGGAGATAGAATTCTCCGAAGGCCGACGGAATCGGCGCCCAGCGGCGCCCCTCCGACACCTGAGTAGGACCGTAGGAAGCATTGGGGTCGGCAACCACATCGGCTGCCGGGGACGACACCTGAAGGGACGGCGCCGGCGAGGTCGTAAGGTCGACCGGCGAGGTCCCGGATCCGGAGCCGGATCCAGCGAGGTCGCGCGGCGCCGGGACCAAAGTCGCCAGCGGCGCCGGGCCCGAAGCACCCGACGGCGTCGGGGCCGAAGCGCCCGACCCGGAAGGACCTCCAGACGGAACCGATCGGCCCGAAGGCGCCACGGGAACCGACTGAGGAGGGAGGGCCCTCATGGCCATGAGGTACCTCTCGACCTCCTCCTGCGACGCGCCGTGCCCAGGGACCCGAAGGTGTGGGGCAGGCGGCGACGCCTGCGACTCCCGCGGAGCCGCGTGGGCGGTGTCGCCCGAGTCCCCGGCCGCATCGAGCGAGCGTCGGGGCGGGTCGGAGGATCGATGGTGTCGCTCCGACCTCTCATGCCTCTTACCTGAGGACTTGGAACCAGACGATCGGTGTCCACTCCCGGAACGTCGATGACTCCGACCTCGCGACCTGTCCCTCGACCTCCCGTGGGACCGGGACCGGGACCTGGAGCAGCTCGGGGCCGAGTGCCTCAGCTCGAGACCCTTGCGGGACCGCTCCCGCCTAGCCTTCGACGTCAGAGCCCGGCAGTCGACGCAAGTCCGATCGTCGTGGTCGAGGCCTAAGCACTTCAGGCACCAGCGATGGGGGTCCGTGACCGACATGAGCCGGCCGCACTTCGAGCAAGGCTTGAACCCGGGCATCCCTGGCACCGATAGTCGAGAATCGACTAAAGAAAGGATCAAAAAGATCAAGAAGTTTTCAGTCAAAAAGTGACTGGGGGTAGAGCTTCTTCCGGATCTGCGCTAGCTGGCGCGGAAAAAAGAAGAACTGACGTCAGCGCGCATGGGCGCCGTCTAAATACTCCGACGACGTCATCCCGGCGCTCACGACGCCGACGACGGACGCGGAGCCGCAGACGACGCCTACCAGCGCGCAGGGGTATTGCTACGCAAAAATTTCCGGATCCAGTCTGACGCCTGGGGATATTCTAAGGTAAGGAATCTATCACTAACGTGTCTCTTTCAGATATGGAAGTGTAGAAGTGTCCAGGGCAACTTACCCAATATGTGACATCTCATATGCTGCATATCTAAACAGTGCAGTTGTACCAGTGTCAGTGGGGCCTTGTAGGCATTTGATGGGCAATAGTGTACATGGCGGGCTTACCACCACCAAGGTGACCACCACAAGCCAGCGCAAGAAGTTGAGTTTACCCATATATACATCATCAGTTAGTCAGCCGTCTCTCGCTGATGTCTGTCATGGAGGTGTGAGACTCCCCTCTGATGGCAGTCATTCTTCATCTTGTTCTTGGTCCTGGTGCCTGTGTTGTTGCGGTGATTGGCGATCTTCTTGATGAAGTCATTTGCGGCTTTCGGCGTGGAGAGCACTGTTGATTGCCCATCCCAGGTGACTTTCAGAAGCGCTGGATACAGCAGGGCGTATTCTACTTGCAAGCCTCGCAACTTTATCTTGGCGCTGGTGAATTATTTGCGGGCTTGTTGTACAGCTAGTGTATAGTCGGGATAGAATTCAAGCCGGTCGTTTTGGTAGTTGAGATACTTCTGCTCTTGTGCCATCCTCAATATGGGATCTCGATCACGATAGTTTAAGATGCGGGCAACTATTGGTCTGGGCGGAGTGCCAGGTGGCGGACGAGGGGCCAGGGAGCGGTGAGCCCTTTCTACTATAAATATTGGAGACAATTTCTCTTTCCCAAACAACGTGAGACAAAGTTCCTCAATGTATGCTTCCATTTTGCCGATATTCGTGGATTCCGGTATGCCTGCAATGCGTATGTTATTACGGCGTGATCTGGCCTCCAAATCCTCTGCCTTGGACTTGATCACTTCCAATATCTTTTCAAAGCCAGTGCATTTGGACGTGCTAGCATGTGCTTCATCCTCTATGGCCGATATCCGAGTTTCAGCTTCATCTAGTCGCTCTCCATGTCGGTCTACCTTTGTCGCCATAGTGTCCATGCGGCTGGTGAGATGGTCCAATTTGCTATTGATGTCTTGGAGGCTCGCCTGGATTGCCTTCAGAATGGATTCCATAGCCCGTGCCGTGCTGTTTTCCGCCTCAGTTTCCGTGTCGGAGTGAGTTGATACCACTCGTCTGTCTACGTTGTTCAAACGTGAGCTTCGTCTGTTTATCCGGTTTCCCCATTTCGAAGCAGCCAGGCTATGCCAGTTTTGTGAGTCAGTAAAGTAGGACAGCTGGCTAGATTGCTGAGATCGGTGTTACAATGGGATCCCAGTTGATGGCTGAGCCGTAGGCATGTGACTCAGTCGTGTAGGGCGTTTCCTCCCGTGAGCGTCTGCAATGGTGCTAAGCTTGTGCCCAGGTTGGACTGCTAGTTACTGACTGCAGTGAGCTTACTCCTTGCCCAGATGGCCGGTAATGAGCCCAGTGGTCAGGCAGACCGGAGGGTGTGGGAAGAGGCGAGAAGCGGGTCTCCGTGTTGTCTGCGCGCACAGTTATTCAGGACGCCTCCACAAATGGCCGCTCGGTCTGTTAAATATTTTGTTGCTGTAGCCAAGATGGGGACCTAACGGTCGTTCCTGTCGTTGCCTCTGCCGATCTTGATGAACATATCGCTCATAGGACCACCTGCGTCACATGCAGTATAGAGTTTGTAGGCAGCGCTAGCGTGGAAGATGGCGTGTGCACCTGGGCTATGGCAACTGCAATAGGGTTTGTGCACTGCTGACCTGGTTGCATATTTTATTGATCGGGGTGGCTTAGGAGACCGTGCGTGGTATAGTCGCTGTGTTTCCACCCCTAGTATCCACAATTGTCCCCCAACAGTGCATATACCATTCAGCAATCGGCACCTGATGCGTTATTACTGCCTTGTTCAGCAAGGTCCGTTGAAGCGCAATATTGTGTGTGCCGCCATTTCATCACCAAACAAAACAGGTGATGGACCGAATGTGGATCAATGTCACACATTCACCCCAGTCCAAAGATCTGGGCTCAAATCCATCGTTTTTTTGCACTCCACACCACCCTGGGATAGACAATGGCGATATGCAAATCAGCTCTGACCCTGTGCCCCATGGGAACAGTCCAGTCCGGACTACAAAAGCCATGTCCTTCCCAGAACGGAATCAAGCATCCGAGGACCGGACTGGTTTCGAGGTAACACCTCTCATCAGCCCGGCTAGCTTGACTCCAGTGGTGTGGAGTGCCTGGGACCCACGTCTGGGCATCCCCAGCGCACTTATGGCGGAATTTGCAAACTCAACAAGGTCCGGTCCTCGGATGCTTGATTCCGTTCTGGGAAGGACATGGCTTTTGTAGTTCGGACTGGACTGTTCCCATGGGGCACAGGGTCAGAGCTGATTTGCATATCGCCATTGTCTAACCCAGGGTGGTGTGGAGTGCAAAAAAATGATGGATTTGGGCCCAGATCTTTGGACTGGGGTGAATGTGTGACATTGATCCACATTCGGTCCATCACCTGTTTTGTTTGCAAATTCCGCCATAAGTGCGCTGGGGATGCCCAGACGTGGGTCCCAGGCACTCCACACCACTGGAGTCAAGCTAGCCGGGCTGATGAGAGGTGTTACCTCGAAACCGGTCCGGTCCTCGGATGCTTGATTCCGTTCTGGGAAGGACATGGCTTTTGTAGTTCGGACTGGACTGTTCCCATGGGGCAAAGGGTCAGAGCTGATTTGCATATCGCCATTGCCTAACCCAGGGTGGTGTGGAGTGCGCTAATCAACTTTCACGCAGCAGTTAAAGTGCGGGCGCCATCTTACCCGGTGTTGGACTTGGCCCTTCTGGAAGGTTCACCCCTGAACTTTTTGCCTGGTGTTAATAAATAGTTATAGTGATTTCTGGTCTTTGCGCACTTTGACACTGTGGCGCAGTGTAAAGTGCGTGTGCTCCCTGAGTGCGTGAGTGAGATTGGCTCTCCCATAGGAATGCATGGGGAATGTCTTTGTCCCTGGTAGTTCCTGATGCGTGAGGTGTGCATGGTCAAGTTTGGTATGTGCAAACTCGTGAGATTAAATGCTGCGAGATGATGTATGCGGCATGTATGTGCCTAGTGTGGAAGTGCCACTTCTAGACATGGCTGTGTATGTGCTGTGAAGGTGCTGGCGTGTGATTGGCTGGAGCTGGCTGGGATGCCAGGCTCCAGGAGTCTGTGTGGGTCTGCCCTGGTGGTGAATGGAGAGATTAGCATGCTGATGTGAGGGAGGGGCTGCACCTGTGTCCTGAATGAGGCTGGGTTTCCCCCACACAATGCTGGCTCCGCCCCCTGTGGTGCGTCTAATGACCCAAGCCCTGCCAGTGAATAGAGAGGGTGGTTGAGCCCATCAACAGTACTCACAGACCAGCTGCGACTGGTTCTGCCCCCACCCTGCCCAAAGACAAAGGATTTGTCTGTATAAAAAGAGGCTGTGACCTCTTGAAAAATGTTCTTGTTTGCTGCTTGAATCTTCCAGGGGCCTGCTGCTGCTTGGGCCCGGGGGAAGGCTTGCCTCCCCTGGGCCCTGCCCTGCCCCTGGACTCCTGAAGAACTTTGCTGGGACTTGTCCGATCTCCCTTGGGCTCCTGGAGCCTCGCTGAAGTGTGCCTCGCTCATTCCCCTCGGCAGCTCGTGCACAGCAGCCCGTCCAAGCCTCGAGCAGCGCCGCTCTACCCTGAGCAGCGCCGCTCTACCCTGAGCCGCGCCGCTTCGCTGGGTCGCCCGCATCCTGCCTTCCCCTCCTCTTCTGAGCCGCACACATTGGTCGCCCCAGAGAAACGCTTGTAGCTAGCCGGCCGCCCGCTCAAGTTTACTAAGGAGGTCACTTGCATTATCCTGCGCAATCAGGACGGAAGGTACTGTCCGATAGGTTCTATGGTCTAAGTTCTAGGCCTACAAGTATTGTATTCTAAGTTCTAAAAGTGCTGATTCCTGACAGTGGTCCATGTGGCCCTGTCTTGTACATATCCCTTGTAAATTCTGCCCGTGCCTGTTAGCACATTGTAAAGTGTGTGATTTATCTAATGTGTTTTGGTGTAATACAAAGGCTATTTTTACATATAACCTTGTGTGGAGTTTCCTTTGTGGTGGGCCTTGGGTGTTGTTGCTGGGGTGCGTGCGCAAATACTTAACTCACATCGCCTCCAAGTTTAGCCTTGCTGCTCGCGCCACGTTACCTAGAGGGTGAGCAGGGGTTATCTTGGCGTGTAACTCCCTTGCCCTGACTTAGGAGTGGTGGTCTCTGACTGACTTTGGCGCAAGCCCTGGCCAGCCAGGGATCCCATTTCTAGCACCCGGTCATAGCAGGCTCTCTCACAAATCATCCGATGCGTTCTACTCCTCGAGCGCTAATAGGAATACCACCTATACAGCACCGTTAGATGCTCTGTGCATTCCACTTTCAGATCATGCCTTCCAGCAAGGGATTCGGTTGCTGATAACGGGGTAAATAGCGTGATGTTATGTCCGTCCGGCGGAGCGGTCTTTTCAGCCAGCCATGCTGCAGTGCGCTGGCTAGTGCCCCCCAAAGAAAGAGACACGTTAGTGATAGATTCCTTACCTTAGACTAGATACCCCAGCAATACCAACCCCGGTGGTGGGTCTGCGAACAGGATTACACCAGAAAGTCACGAAGCAAAGAACGGCCAAAGAAGACGTCTCTCCGGACCGGACTGTCAAGGCAGTAGTGCTTGGTAAACGTGTGCAGCCCACGTAGCTTGCTGACAAATGTCCTGCAGGGGAACGCCGCGACCCAAGGCAGTAGTGGCTACAGTTGCCCTGGTCGAATGGGCACGCAACCCCACAGGAGGCTTCTCCTTGGCCAAGGAGTAACATGCTTTGATGCACAGAACGACCCACTGGGAAATGGTCAGTTTGTGCACAGCCTACCTTTTTTTGGCACCCACGTAGCCAATAAAGAACTGATCATCCACCCGGAAGTGTTGTGTACGCTGCAGATAGAAAGCAAGCGCACATTTTGGGTCCAGACGGTGGAGCGTATCCTCTTCCCTGGAAGGATGCGGAGGCGGAAAGAAGGTGGGCAAAGTGATGGTCTGCCCGATGTGGTAGGGCGTGGCAACCTTTGGCAAGAAAGAAGGACGGGTCCTTAAAACCACCTTGTCCAGATGAACAGAAAGGAAAGGAGGTTTAGAAGAAAGAACCTGGAGCTCACTCACTCTACTGGCAGAGGTGATAGCTACCAGGAAAGCCGTTTTTAGAGTGAGAAGATGTACAACACAGTTATGAAGAGTCTCAAAGGGAGCGTACATCAGAAAAGTCAAGACAAGATTTAAGAACCATTGAGGCATTATGAAAGGCACGGGAGGAACGTGTGTGTAATGCCTTTGAAAACGCGGTTAACAACCGGGGACATAAAAAGAGAAAGCTGATTAGGAAGCCTCAGGAAGGAGTTATTGGCAGAAAGATAGCCTTTGATAGTGCCCAGAGCAGAGCCCTGCTGAGCCAAAGATAGGAGAAACAGAAGAACCTCAGAAAGAGGGTCCGAAAGGGGATCCACAGCCTTTGCTGTGCACCACGCCACAATTTTGTTCCATCGACAGACGTATACCGATTTAGTGGAGGGACACCTGGCTGTCAGAATGACATTACAGACTTCCGGAGGAAGGTCGAAAGCCATCAACTGTCGCCATTTAATCCCCGCGCATGGAGGTGGAGGCTGGAAAGGTTCGGGTAGAGGACAGTACCCTGCTGCTGCGACAGAAGATCCTCTCGAAGAGGCAGACGGATCGGGGGATCGATGCTCATACTGAGTAGCTCGGGATACCATACGCTTTGAGCCCAGTCCGGAGCCACAAGAATAACTTGGTCCCGGTCGCGCCTGATCTTCTTCAGCACTCGGGCAGAAGAGGTATCGGTGATAAAGTGTACAGTAGACCGCACCTCCACTCAAGACAAAAAGCGTCTCCGAGCCAGTGCCGCCTTGGAAATTCCAACGCGCAGAACTGATGACATTGCGCGTTCTCTTCGGTGGTGAATAGATCTAACCAAGGATCTACCCACTGTAGAAATGGACCTTGCGCCACGTCAGAGTTCAGACACCATACGTGATCCATTAGGCACCGGCGACTGAGTTTGTCCGCCCTGGCATTCAGAGAACCTGCCAGGTGTTGAACCACCAAGGTAATGCCTTGATGTTACAGGCATGCCCAGAAGCACAGAACCTCCTGACATAGGGTCAATCCGGACCGGAGGGACACAAGTAGGTGCCTATAAGCGGGAGGTATCCGGTGCACAAAGCTGCTAGGATACCGAACCCCTCCGAATCCATGGAGCCCAGTTAGGTCTCATAAATGAACCATGTGTTTTGGATCAAATACGTAGGTATTATTGCATGCACTTAATATAGTTTGCTGCAGGTAAACTTTAAATTCTAATCCTATTTACCAATAACTCATTGAAGAGCTAAGGAGTGGCGAACACAGGGCTGGTCCCTGTGTAGTCCCGAAGAAGTGCTTGGGGTATGCACGAAACATGTCGACGATAGGAGTTGATAGGTACACCTTGACACATTACGTTTAGGGCACCCTATCTTCCCACCCCGTTTTTAATATTACCACCTAGAGGCAAGAATAAAGTTTATTGTGAACCTACTGGGCAGGTATTTTTAACACACATCACATAGTCCACTCCTCAAATACACATGCACCACACATAGTCTAATAAAGTGCTCCTACGTAACTGTCGCAAGTCGCAGCACGCCCCAGCCCGTAGAGGACTGGGATGGCCCCAATGATGAAGCATGTCACCGTGGGGCAACCCTGGTGAGTGAGGGGACACCTAAAAAAGGAGCAATTTCTCCTTTTGGTACACAATATCATGTTTCCACAATCGACCCCAGTGTGTGTTGGTTGTTATTTATAAAAACTAGCAAGGCTCTTAGGAATCTGGAAACAGAGACCATTTGTTTAACTTTAGTATTTGGAGGGCGAGCCTAGCTATAGTTCCTCTAACTCCCTTCCTTTTTGTTGATAGGGTCCAGGACCACACCCCACCCTGTTTGTTGCAATATCACATGACGGTGGTGTTGTCCATGAACACCTGCACTACACTTCCCTGGACAGAGGTAAGGAATGCCTTCAGTGCAAGTCGGATCGCCCGCAGCTGCAGAAGGTTGATATGGAGCCGGGACTCCGCCGGAGACCAGAGGCCTCTGATCTCTGCCTCTCCCAAGTGGCCTCCCCATCCCAGGAAGGACGCATCCGTCACCAATGTGTGCTCCGGTAGGGGAAGGGAGAGAAATCTGCCATTGACCCGATCGCGATTCGTGAGCCACCACTGCAGATGTCGTGCAGTGCCCTCTGAGATCTGGACATGATCGGACAGGTTGCCCTGATGTTGTGCCCACTGGAACTTCAGGTCCCACTGCAGAGCCCGCATATGCTATGGCATGTCACAGCAGCAGGATACAGGAGGCCATCAGGCCCAGGAGCCGGAGGGTCATCCTGACTGAAACCCGCGATAGAAGCTGAAAGAGCGGAATCAGAGCCTGAATATCCCAGATCTGCTGTTTGGGAGGATAAACCCGAGACAGCGCCGAATCCAGAACCGTTCCGATAAAGGGGAGCTTCTGAGAGGGACTTGGTGCGACTTTGGCACATTGATGAAGAACCCCAGCAAATGCAAGAGGTCGGCCGTAGTCTGGAGGTGGGTGAGGACTGCCAGGGGCGAGCCCGCCTTTAACAGCCAGTCGTCGAGGTAGGGGAAGACTGACACCCCTAACCTGCGCAGATGAGCAGCGACCACCGCCATCACCTTTGTGAACACCCGAGGGGCACTGGTAAGGCCGAAGGGGTGCACAGCAAACTGAAAATGCTCCTGGCCTACCGTGAACCGCAGGTAGCGCCGGTAGGCCGGCAGGACGGGTGAGGGGGTGGGGGTGAAAATATGCATCCTGCAAGTCCAACGCCAGCATCCAGTCTCTAGGGTCCAAGGCAGCCAGGACCTGAGCCAGAGTCAGCATCTTGTACTTCTTCTGGAGGAAGCGATTGACGTCCCGGAGGTCCAAGATGGGGCGCAGGACCCCTTGTTCTTCTTGGGGACCAGAAAGTAGTGGGAATAACAACCACGTCCTACTTCAGGCCCAGGGACGCGCTCGATGGCCCCCTTGGCCAGGAGGGCCGAGACTTCCTGATGGAGAAGAGTCAAATGATCCCTCGACATGCGGTGGTGCCGAGGCAGCATGGCGGGAGGGGAGGACATAAAAGGGGAGTGCATAACCGTGGCCGATTATCGGCCGCACCCACTTGTCCAATGTAATCTTGCGCCAGTGGTGGATGTGGTGGCGGATACTGCCACACACTGACGTGGGGTGCTCTCTGAAGCTTGGATTAGGAAGGCTTAGAGGTGGAAGCAGCAGGGGTGCAGTGGACTGACCCACATGCTGGTTACCAGACCCGCCTCTGCGGAATCCACGGCTGCGGCCGCGCTGAGGCTGGTTCTGCACAGGTTTGCTGGAAGAGCGTGCCTGGGTGCCCCTGCCACAAAAGGAACTGCGTGGCAGGGTTCTTCGTGGAAAGACATAAACACTTGGCCCTGGTCCAAGAATCTTTAAAACGCTCCTGCCTTATGGCCAAAGACGCGGGAGCCATCAGAGGACATGTTCATGAGAGAGATCTGGACATCGGGTGAGAACCCAGTATAAAGCAAACAGGCGTGGCACCGCAACGCCACAGTCATGGAAATTGCCCTGCCGAATGAATCAGCGGTGTCTAAACCACACCTGATGGCAAACTTCGCCGCATCCTTGCCTTCTGCAATCGCTTGGGAAAGGACAGCCTGGACTCCTCAGAACACTCTGAGGTTCTGTAAACTGACTCCATTTTATATTGTGCCACCATTTTGTGTTACCCTCACGTAGGCCTGTGAAGGTAGCCTGGCGAATAAAGTGGCCTGGCCTTCTTAGTCCATGTATACATTAACTAAGGTTTCTTTTTGAATCTGAAATGAACTGTAAGAAACTGACCTCTTCATCTGAAACTGACCTCGCAAATCCAATTTCCCTGATTGATCTTTGTCTGAGATTGCCAATGTTCAGGACATCGTTAACTGTTAGATTCCTTGCACATGCCTTATCTTGTTCATCATCTGTTACTGTTTCTTTTTATGTTTCTTTATTTCATGGGTTATGCTTTCAATTATAGGTTTGTCTGGCTTTTGGAGGTTGAATTTGGGACATTCTTAATGATTTGGTTGGGATACTGTACATGTAATCATGCCATGCCCTGCAGTGCCATCTAAATCAGATTAACCTTTGTGAACTATGTAATTATGTTTTGCCAATATCCTGTAAAAACCCCAAAGGCTACTCACCTGCTGACCCTCCAGATTTTCCATTTATTTAGTAATGTAATTGGTACAACTCCCTTACATGCCTGGGGCAGGATAAAGAGTATATAATATGTGAAGTGAGACCATTCTAGCAGACTGCCTCATTCAGTTGCTAAGGCTTCTGTGTGACGTAGTCTCACTCATTTGAGTTTAATAAAGATGTTATTTTATATTGCAGCTTCTGTGTCAACTTCTTTGTATTAGTGGAACCCCTGAAAAGTGAATTTTTGATTTCTACAAATGGCGCGGCCAACGCGGGCCTCATCAGAGAAGTGGCTATCTGAGGGAGTGATCTTGTCAGAAGACAGAAATCTACTGAGTAGGACAGGACAGGACTCTACTAAGGAGGTACTCTGTGCATGGAGGTTCTGGGGATTCTTTGTCTCTGCAGCCCAGTATATTTCTGATCTTGATCCTTCACATGATGTCACTCCTGACTGAGAACCTTTTTGGCGTGAGTATTATAAAAAAAAAAAGACCGTTAGGTCATTTAATACATGGCAGTTAGAATTTGGACAACCATTTGTTTGGTATAGCTTTGGAATTTTGGAATTTGTGTTGGCCAACTTTGGATTTGTATAGGTTTGTATATGCGAATTGCAATTTGTGTAGGCAGGTAATGAGGAGATTTCTCTATCTGATTTTGTTGAACGGTGCACGTACGAAGAGTACTTTAAGCACTACTTTGGGTATAATATTGTATATTCTGCAATATTTTTGGCATGCCTGTTTTCAAGCTCACATCAAAGAATGTGTTGCTTTTTGGAGATGTGCATTAAAATTAGCTAGCTCCCCTAGAGGGAATACTTTCTTCCTTGGTGATTTTGTATCCTCAGGGAATTAAAATATGGACATAATACATATAAGGATACTTTGTTCTGTACAATTTTATGAGATATGCAGAGCGATTTCTCGTGCTCTGCCAGCCAAAACTAGTGAATTGAGTGTATTTTGGCTTCTTGGACATTCAGCAGTCTGTTGGACTGTTTTTTTTGCAGTCTTTTGGAACACTATTGAGAAGAGTTTCTTGTAAATATGACTTACAACTAGTATTTACAAATGGTTTGGTTTAAGTACAGTCTGTGAGCTGTCCTTTGTTTCAGTCCTAAGTGTTGATCTGTGGGTTAAATGTGTGTTTAAATATATATGTGGTTTTTCCCATTAGTGTCACTTCTGTAAGTGAATAGCGATGGCGCAATTTATGAAACAAATGGCTAAAGCGCTGTATTGTGTGTCCTGAGTGTTTGAACCCTTTCTGTTTAGGTCTGAAATGAGCTCAATGTGTGTTTGTGGGTTTTTGATGTTTTCAGTCTGTTAAGTAAAATGTCAGATTAATTAATATTAAGTAGAAATTAAATAAAAATGCAGCAATTTACCATGTGGCATGCTAAAATCGCTATATGTTGCTATTTAATTTATAGACTGAGGAAAAACGCATATGTACAAACTGTTAAATGCTTAAAAAAATAGATAAAATTAAAATTCACATTCACTAGGAATATGAAAGGCCTCAAAAATAAATTGTGTGTTTTGTAGAAAAACGAATTTATAGCATTTTTTACTTACATTCATTGTATTACATGTAAACAGGCAAACAAAGAAAATGCATCTTATTGCACATGCATTTTAAAACTTGAAATGTCTGTTTTAAGTAAGACTGCCACCGTGCTCAGGTTTCAACACTGTGAAGAACTCTTACTGCCATTAAGGAAGCAGATGTTTTTTGAAGGCCACGAATAACATCGGAATGTTTATTTAGCCAGGACTTAGCCGTTAGTTAATCACGGTTGGAAATTTGCATTTCAGAATAGTGTTTTAGAGGGTTAAAAAAATAAGGTTCATTATTTTGTATCACAGGAAGACATTTCAATTGCGGTTTTCCTCTCTTTAAGCATTTTTGTAAGCATATTCTTGGTTCTGTTGCTAAATGATAATTGTCCTTTTAAAAGGTAAAAGGTGGCGCGAAAATCTGTCATGTTTTCAGTTAGGCTTCTGTGCTTAGGCTCATAAATGAATGAGTCTAAAAATAAATGATAGGCAAGTGATGCAGCTTGCTTTTATATGTGGAATTATCAAAAATGATTGGGTTTAGTAAAAAGAATTATTAATTATGAAAAAGTATTATTAAAAATAAGTGCTTCGAAATTCGTTTTTTAATATTTATAAAGCTTAATACTCATACTATGACCTCCCAGCATTAGAATTTAATTTAAGTTGTGTGTTACAGCATAATCAGGACATTAGCATGTGGGTTTTCACTTGGTGCAGGCGTAAAAACTAATTTTTCTAAGGAATTACATGAGAGATGTCTAATGTCCAATCTCTGCAATCTGTAAAGAACATTCGGAGTATGATTTATAAGTAATGCAATTGTAGGATCTTTATTTTGAAGTGCCCCAGAGATCAAAGTCGAAATTGAGTTAAAAAGACTTTTAAACAGTATTCGTGCCATTTACAATAGCTTTAAAGTGTCTCAGGATTCAGTAAATGCATACATTTGTGCATAATACAAACTTGCAGGTTGTTACCATTTGAGGTTGCTTTTCATAGCTCAGTGAGCCAATGTGCCCAGTGCAGAGGTTTGAGTTTAATATCAGGGTTGAAGGTTTAAACTCTAGCTGGGCCTACTGAGACGTTCATCCATTTAAGGTTGATGAAATGAGTACCATTGCATAGGGTGGTAACAAGCATTTGTTCGAAAGCTGGTATGTTGTGTTGTTGTGTTCTGTGAATAATTCACAGTGGATGTTTTTGAGTCTGGGAATAGGAGTAGATTGTGGCCCCTAAAGGGAATAATATATATGGTATGTGGTTTTGGATAGGGTTGGTTATTGCAAGTTAGAAAGAGTTAGGAAGGCTTTTTGTGTTTGACAGCTTCAGGGTGAAGAGAGAGAGGGATGAGAAGAGGCAGATTTTGACCTGGAGGTCAGTAAAGTGGGGGTTAGCAGTATGTTGAAACAAGATGAGTTTGTGTATGACTCCTTGAAGAAAAAATGTTCGAGTGTTTTTCACGTTTTTGCATTTTATGAATTGTTCCTGCTGGTCCTGTGTGTCAGAAGCGACACAGTAAGTTGTATTTAACAGCTTATCTCCACTGACTGATGATCTGCTGTCAAACGGAGGGCGAGGAAAGTAAAAGAAAGTAATTTTGGGGTAATTTCGATTATTTTAAGCCTGACAAATTAAGCAGGCCAGAATATTGGGTTTTGGGCTGCAGGTTCACAGTGCATAAAGTGCATGCAATGGTGTGTGTCACCGCTTATTTACATATGCTATTGTACTTTGTCTATGCTTTTTGTGCTTGATATACAGCGCGTATATCTGATGGCTTGGCATGTGTGTTTTTTTTATGTTATTGCAGGTTTTTGTTTTATGTTGTTGCTTTTGATACTATTACAAGTTCCCCTGTGTTGTGAAGGGATTTTTCATGACCATGCACATCGCTGCACAACAGTTGGGTAAATTTGCGCTGATACTAAATTTCACAGATATGATTTTTCATGCTGTGAACAAGACGGACAACACTTCACCAGTGTCTGTCAAATTTGGCTATATAATATTGAAGAAAAATAAAAAAGATATACAGGATCAAATTGTGTCACCTGCAGTTAGTCACGTTACTGCCCTTTCCCTTAAGGAACAGGCAGCCCTAGATTTATGTTTCCTTGATTGGACCCAAGGATGAAATTATAGATTTATGGCTCTTGCTAAAGGTGACCGAAACTTTTCACTTTTTCCCTTGAAGAAGGAACTGGACCATTAGCTGAGATTACTGTACATGGTGTAGGGGCCAGCGGTAGAGTTAAAATTTGTGTACTATTGTGACTTTTGTGTATCACCCATACTCTTGGTATTATGTCACAAACTTGACTATCACTTGAGTATTTGTTTTTTGTTCTTCCTATAGATTTTTTTTTCGCCACTTCTCCCCTGACTGATGTTGCATTGTGCCTAGTTATTGGGGATTTTAGCTGTGTCCTACTCCTATTTTCCTTTACCGTATTCCTTTCACCAGTCAGCCCATTTATTATAATTGGTGTATTGTTCAGCTTCACACTTCCAGACTGCAGTGATATACCAGGGACTCCCATATTATGTATAATTCCCTTTTGTATGACCGGACTGGTTTTCAAGAGTTTTCTTTAGGCCTACTTCGATGTTTTCCAGTCCGACTGTCAGGGTAGTGATAGACTGGTTAACTGACTTATTATAGTAAGACAAGTTTTCCATCTCAATAGGAGATACCTTATGTTTATTATTTTTTTGAATATGACAAATTCAATGCCTATTCTAATTTGGTTTTCAGTTTCTCTTTTTTTCTGCTGCTTTAATTTTTGATAGACCAGATGTGTTTTAATAATGGAAATACCAGGACTCTCTAGTTCTTGTCTTCATGTTTCCACATTTTGATCATTAGCCTTTGTATTGCATAGTGCACCTGATGCACAATTATTAAAAGGGAGGTATCTACATGTCTCCGATAATCTGTATTATGTGATTTCGCTTTTGAGGAGTTCTAGATAGGGAATTTGGGAACACTTAGACTTAATCATTGAGAAAACATGTTTACCCCCATTAGACGATGTCACTGTGTGAGGACATCCATTTATATAGAATTCTCATGTAGTTATCTACCCTTAGATGGTAGAGGATATGCTCTCACATGGAAACCCAATTGAAGAGGCTAGAGTCACTGTTTTGCCTACTGCCTTTGTCTTTGTATTCTATGAGAATGACAGCGTATTTTAGATCACAATAGTCCCATGGCGTATGGCCACTCCTTTGAAGATTGCAGGCCACCTGCTTGCAGTCCCCTTGTTAAATACATTGAACTGTTTTTGTACTAAATTGAAGGAAACTAACAACTGTGTCACATTTCCTTCATCACTAGGTTCTGAGGGATCTTCCAGAGTCAAAGGAAGAATGATAACCTGCAGAACGGTGATCAAGACGAATCCTAATTCTCATCAGTGTCAGTTACAGATGAGGGCTACATACCTTGGCCCTACAGTCCCAACACCCAGAAAGTGCTTCATCAAATGCATCTCCAGAGCATTGTGCTTGCTTCATCAGAAGGCGTTGAACATCAGAGAAGGAGGAGGATCTGGAGTTTCACTGAAACTGGAGTTTCAGTGCAAAAGATCAAATGCTACCTGTCATGTGCTGGTAACCTCTGACAGTGTGCAGTCCCTTGAGTCCCTTGGCCTGAGTTTTGGCCACACACTTCGCCTTTTTCCTTTGCTCCAATGGAAGGGCAGTGCACCGGAGGATCTAAGATTGGCAAAAGGCACTACATTATGGTGCCCATGAAAGAGCAGCCTGAGCGTCCTCTGACACTGAATAATGAGTGCTGGAGCCTGAGAATGTAGACCCAGGTCTGCATGAGATGATCTGTGCCCATGATCAATGAAGACCACACTATCTGTAGTGTCTGCCGCAGAGGAGAGATACTGGTGCACTGCCTTGAGACATTGAGACTTTTAAGTGAGCTGTGAGTGTTTGCCAGGAGGGCTCTCCAACGGATACCGAGAAGAACTATTTTCATGGAAGGCCTGAATCAAGAGGCCTAATGCGGAAGAAGACGATGGAAGTAGATTTGATGGACGATAGAAGCCTGCCAGAGAGGCTTTGAACGGACTTTGGGCACAGTTGCACAAGCGATTCCAGTGCAATTGTATAAAGTAAATGTTAATTAAGTTCTCATTTGACTGAATTGCCATGGAAGAGGAACTGGCTCCGCCTCTAGAATCCAAAAATTGTCCACCAGAAGTGAGTCTTTGTGCTACTATGTGTGTTCGGAGACCTGTCCCGAGAGAAGTAGAGAATAATAAGATGATGTTACAGCAACACCTTGACGACCAATTGAATATCGATATAGACCTAGATTCAGATTAACATGAGTCTTAGGTTATTGCCTACGTAATGGCAAAAGGAGGGTCTGAGGTTATGTAATTCTCGAGACTGACTCCATTTTATATTGCGCCACCCTTTTGTGTTGCCCTCACGTAGGCCTGTGAAGGTAGCCTGGCGAATAAAGTGGCCTGGCCTTCTGTGTCCATGTATACATTAACTAAGGTTTCTTTTTGACTCTGAAATGAACTGTAACAAACTGACCTCTCCGCCTGAAACTGACCTCGCAAAGCCAATTTCCCTGATTGATCTTTGTCTGAGATTGCCAATCAATGTTCAGGACATCGTTAACTTTTAGTTTCCTTGCACATGCCTTATCTTGTTCATCATCTGTTACTGTTTCTTTTTATGTTTCTTCATTACATGGGTTATGCTTTCAATTATAGGTTTGTCCGGCTTTTGGAGGTTGAATTTGGGACATTCTTAATGATTAACTTTTGGGTTGGGATACTGTACATGTAATCATGCCATGCCCTGCAGTGCCATCTAAATCAGATTAACCTTTGTGAACTATGTAATTATAATGTTTTGCCAATATCCTGCTAAAACCCCAAAGGCTACTCACCTGCTGACCCTCCAGACTTTCCAATTATTTAGGAATGTAATTGGTACAACTCCCTTACATGTTTGGGGGAGGATAAAGAGTATATAATATGTGAAGTGAGACCATTCTAGCAGACTGCCTCATTCAGTTGCTAAGGCTTCTGTGTGACGTAGTCTCACTCATTTGAGTTTAATAAAGATGTTATTTTATATTCCAGCTTCTGCGTCAACCTCTTTGTATTAGTGGAACCCCTGAGAAGTGGATTTTTGATTTCTACAACTCCACTACAGAAGCCCACACTGCATGGGAGTAACGGGCCAATAGGCAGGTGGTGTTAACCGACTGCAACCCCAAGCTGGCTGATGAGAACAACCTCTTCCCGAACTGGTCTAGCCTTTTAGAGTCCTTTTTCGGCAGAGGCGTGGGAAAAGCACTCTGCGATGTCGAGGCCTGAATGACCAGGCTCTCAGGCGTGGGGTGAGTGGTCAAGTAGGCAGGGTCACAAGGTGCCGGGAGATGACGCCTGGCAACGTTTTTATCCACCAGTGCCCCCGAGGCCGGTCGCAACCAAGTTCCCAAGAAGACTTCGGTGAGAGCCTCATTGAAAGGGAGCAGAGTCTTAAGGGCCACCGTAGGGAGGTCGAGATGGAGAGCCTCCGCAGCCTGACGCAGCACCATGGTATTGGAAGCGCCCTCCTCCATAATAGGCGGGGGAGAGGCAAACCCCGGGTCAGAAGACACATCAAGCTCGCCCGCATCTTGATGGCCGTCCACCCAATCCTGCTCAGAGTCCCATTGCTGGGCAAGGGGGTCCTCGGAACTGTCCCAGCCCTCGTCCGGCTCCGGAGTAGAGGGAGCCGGCTGCGGCGGCAGGGCCAGACAGGGGGCAAGCAGCGTCGGGAACGGCGGCGGCTGGGGCCGAGCCGGAGCGAGATCCCAATGTCGATCCCAGGTCGTAACAAAATGGTTTGAGAACTGGGGCAGGGGTGGGATACACTGCACCCAGTGAGGGGCCAGTGGCGGAGCAAAGAGCGCCGCCTGAGCCAGCAGCGCTGCACCTCGTGGCGCAGGAGCTGGGGGCGCAGGCGCCGGTGGCGGAGCCGCCGGGCCCACAGGATCTGGACATGGGGCTGCGGGGCCCAAAGGGAGCCCGGGGCCCTAAAAAAGTGGTTCATGGCAGCAAGAAACTCTTGCATCTGTTCGGGAGTCGCCGACGGACCCGGGTATAGCGGGTAGGCCGCGGGACTCCCCGGCTCCAGAGGATCTGCAGGGGCAGGGCCCCCGTCCCCCTCGCCTGCCCCCGGGAAGCGACAGGGGGACGTTGGAGAACAAACACGATTCTTCAACTTCTTTTTATGGCGTCGCTTACCGGAATCTGAAGATCTGAAGGCGAAGACGTACAGTCCGAGGAGCGACGGCTCTGGTTCCGCGAGCGGCCCCTAGACCCGGAGCAGCGGTGAGAGGAGTGCCGGATCTCCAGCAACTTCTGGCGCCATTCCCGCAAGGTCTTCGGGGCGATGGCTCGACAGTCTTGACAGTCCCAGGAGTCATGATCGGTCTCCAGGCAGCACAGGCATACATCGTGGGGGTCCGCCACCAACATGTTACGGCGACATGACCCTCGAAGACTTAAAGCCGGGCATCCCTAGGTGCACCAGGAGACAAGAGGGGGAGACAAAAAGCCTCAAAAAGTAGTCAAAAAATGACGTCCTATGGAAAAATTATTTTTGCGAAGCTGACCTCATTGGGTTGCAGGAAACATGGGACACTGAGAATTTGTTATGTCTAGATGGTTATACGACTTACTCTCTCCCAGCAATAGCCTCAATTATGGGGAGAGCGAAGGGTGGGTTAGTGACCCTGATCTCTGCAAATATTCCAGGTACCCATACTAAATTGGATACAGGTTTGCCATACTGTTTAGCAGTTAAAATTGCTTCTACTCATGTTGGCACTATTCTTATTATTCATTTTTATAATTCCTTTGGTAGAGCTACTGCCACAGAACACCTTGTCAGTCTGTACCATTTTCTTGATATATATATATAAAGTTGATAATATAGACTCTTATTCGGTCATTATTTTGGGAGATTTTAATGTGCATAGTTGCTCTGAGAACTGTCATGTCTGGGACAGTTTAGGCCCACCAGATCAAGGGGCTATCCATTTTGAGCACTCCGTGCATGGAGAATTACTGGAGGCGCTGATGACAGAAAATGGTCTAATACATCCTTGTATATCTAAAGGGGCCGTACCCACTTTTAAAGGGAACGGTACGTCATCAACTATTGATTATATTTTCATTCGTTTTGTTGGGCGCCAGGGTCTGTGGCTACACAGCAATTTGGTCTACGTTCAGTGACCATAATCCGGTGGTCCTGACCGTGGTGGATGTGGTCAAGAAACCCAAAACTTGCAATAGGAAGACAGGTAAATTAGATATCCGGCCCACAGATCAGGCCCGTAGAATTAAGTGGTGTTGAGTGGTCCCGAAGTATTTTCAAACCAACCTATTAACTAAGGTTTAAGTTGAGATGCGCATCTCTATGAATGAAAACGCAGGGGACAAGGACGTTCTAGAGGCTTATACTAAAATCTGTACACAGGTCACAGATGATTTTAAATGGCCCGGCAGGGCGCAAAATAAAGCGGGGGAGGGATGGTTTGATCATAAGTGCTCGTTAGCACATTGGAAATTGTTGGTGGCATTGAAACAAAATCCGGTGGATAAGTCTATCGTGCCAGCTCTAAGGAAAGACTATAAAGTAGCCCTAGAGGCAAGAAGACGGGAAATTAGATGTGAGGCATGGAATGAGCTAATATCTATTGATGTTCTTAAAAATAGCTCTACATTTTGGGCAGTGGTCAATAAACCTTTCTTCCAAGATTCTAGCAAAAGCCAATTAGACTGCGGTATTCAGGATCAAGTTTGGTGTTCCCATTTTAAGTCAGTATATGAAGGAGCAGAACCGGGAGGGGTGGTTAAATCCGTACCTGTGCATGAGGCATATACGTTATCGGTCACCGAGTCAGAAGTGGCAGATCCCATTAGCCAGATGGCATGTAATAAGGCTCCTGGACCAGATGGCGTCCCAGCTTACCTTTTTAAATCTGATGTCAAGACATGGTCTAAGGTTTTGTGCAACCTTTTTAATAAGGTTTGCAAATCAGGATTACCGGGTACCTGGTTTGAATCAGTAATAGTACCTATTTTTAACAAGCATTTGCAATGCAATAGGTCTCGCCTTTGCGAGAGTTTGAGCTATTGGCATTGTAAATGACTGCCTTTTTATTTATGGATGTGTTTTGAAAACCTGCAAGCGGTGCGTAAATGCACACTTTGTACTTCTAGTCGTTACGAGAAGCAAGGCTGGCCGTAACTGCGCCTCTTTTACTGCCAGCCTTGCTTCTCGTAAGCAAGGACTATTAGTATAAAGTGCGTGTTTACGCACCGCTTGCAGGTTTTCAAAACACATAAATGAAAGGCATTGTCATTTACAATGACAATAGCTCAAACTCTCACAAAGGCGAGACTTATTGCATTGCAAATACTTGTTCTGATTTGTAGCTTTCACTAAACATAACCGAATGTATTTATTTTAAAAAAAACAATAACCACAGAGACAGTCTTTCCCTTAGCCTCGGGTAAAATCCTGAATGCTCTACCTCTCCGCTTTGTGCCGAATCTAATCTCGTGCAGTTCATATGGCTTCTGAAACTTTTTTCATGCCGATTTTTGAGGTACACTACTTTACCACCATGTTGATTTGGTAATGAGTACTCTACAAATGCCCCTCATAGAACAAAAGCCTTAATTAAATACTTATAGGCATGTTATTGCAATTTTTATTTTAACACTAAAGATAGCCCTTTTTACACCACCCTTTGCTCTCAGTATTGTACATCTGGAACCATCTTCTTCAACTCGGACAAGTTGCAGTAAGAATGGTGTCCTTTTTGAATCCCCAAGTACATAACCATTGAATTGCGATCTTCCCGAACTTCGCTTTTTAGCCTGATAATTTGTGCAGCGCATAATAATCTATTTTGGAATGTCTGAGTAATTGTGCATTTTATGGCCGTTTATCATTTTAAATTCAATTTTGCACCTAGTATGTCAACAGAAAATCCACCATTTAACATTTTTACATTTTCCCCGAAGTTTCACTAGCCAGGCTTTAAATTAAGATTAGATATTGTATTTGGTACATTTACAGTTTTGTGTATAAACAAAATAAGCCAGGGTGACGGCGCCACGCATTTGCTAAGGCAGTCCTCCCCTTTCAGCACCTGTTCTGGGCTCCAGCAAATTTCAGAACATTTAGTACAGACCCAGTTTTCCGAGAGCCCTTTCCACGTGCCGTAGTTCAGAATGAATTAGCAGCCGCTAGCAGTGTGTGTAAAAGGTGCAATGGATTGCCCACGGTTTGCGTTCTCTCTGACGATGAGCGCTGTCAATCAAGCCACCGTGGGCCCCTGGGCGATGCCAAATTACAGCCGTGCATTTCTGTTAGAGAAAGGTCTCGGTTTTTGGTTCTCAGAACCTGCGCCTCCTCACACTAGCCCTGCGCCGACTCCGACAATACTGCGGATCAAAGGAGAGGTCGGAACCAGAACAGACAGACGGAAATGTTAAAACACAAAGTAAAAGAAACAGGCTCTTTGGACCACTGCATGAGACCGGAGGACGCGGCACCCAAGTGCACAACTGAGCGAACAGCTGCCGCTGACCGGATCAGCCGGGCTCGGATAAGAGTGCATTAAGCAGGAGCCGCGGAGTTCATTTGACTTGGCAACTTAACCCTTGCAGTCCCACCGCAGGCACGGCGCCAGCAGAGGCGCGGCTCCTTGCGTCAGAGCTGGAATGACGTGGTCACGGCATGGAAGAGGAACCGGGGAGTCCCCCAGCTGACGAGCCTTCCGTTTCTGATGTTACAATGACGTAAAAGTGGCCTACACTGCTCCCAGAAGAAGGGGTGCGAGTGCGACAGCATTTTTGTTTTTAAGTCCGTCCTCTGTGACTGTTTAGCCCAGTGAGTTTGGGGGGGCGGGGGGAGAAGAGTGTGCGCGTGTGCGTCTGTCTGTGCATGTGTGCATGTGTCGTGACCTGATCCGAATCCGGCCGGCTGCATGCGCGTGACAGTCTGTTGTCTCTGCCTAGTCCTTGAACGGGAAAAGGACTGAAATGATTACAATAGATCGCTTTGCGACAGCAGGGGCTTTCGCCCCTGCAATCGCAATGTTTAGTATACTTATGGTTTTTGATATGAACCGAATAAAGTGTTTTGACTGACTGAGGCTCAATCCGGATCTGCGCTTTCGGCGCAGAAAAAGAAAGAACTGACGTCAGTGCTCATGGGTGGCACCCAAGTAGTCTCGTTGCCGGAATCTCGGCGCTCACGAAGCCAGTGATGTACGGGGAGCCGCTCGATGCCACCTACCGACGCGCAGGGGTACTGTTAAGCAAAACTTTCCGGATCCAGTCCGACGCCTGGGGATTATTCTAAGATAAGGAATCTATCACTAGCATGTCTCTTTAAGATCGAGGTATACTACGAAGAAAGTCCGGACGACCCTTATTGGCTTAAATTAATAATCCCAAATGCTCTCTTTTATGGTAGCAAGGGCAAGCAGTTTAGGCTTATCAGAGGTTAGTGATAAGAATTTGTTGAGCACACAGTCAATAAATGAGGCACACTCAACAAGAAACTCATGACCAATTTTAGAAAAATAACAGGTATTTTTAAATTCAGTTTCACACCTAGAACTTCATTAATGAGTAAGCCCTTAGTTCATGCATTTTTGTAGGTAAGTAAAAATGTCACACAAAGGCGTTGTTGCAAAGTTATTCTGTTGCTATGGAGAAATAAACATACTGCATAAAGAAATTTGCAATCATATCTCGGGGTCTCCATTAGGACTTAAAGTATTGGGGGGTAAAGGTCCAAAGTATCACCAGTAGCTCGAGTTTACCTACCTTGGGGTGTCCGGGTGCAGAGCTGCTGGATGGGTTGGTAGCCTTGCGTGCTATGCTGCAGGAAAAGAGAGGGGGGCACTAGAAACAGGCTACAGAGGTGGACTCGAGGGTCCCAGGAGCAGGGAGCACCACCGGTTGTCGTTGACCCGGGCCTGGGAGCTCGGGCAGGGCCCTTTAGACAGCTAGGCCAATTTCACTGCTAGCCTTTGCGATGCGGACATCCAGGGTCGGCTGCTTAGTCCCTGCAGCATTGGAGTCCGGATTGGACTCAAACAATCTTTGGTTGCTGCAAGGGGTCCGGTACCTAGGTTACTGATGTAGGGCAGCCCCCGTTTGGGCCGGTCTTATTCACACTTGTTGGGCAAGACTGATCTGACCTCTTAAAGCTTGGTGATCTCCTTAGTGGCTGCTGTATCAATGGACACATGGTCAGCAGAACGGTGAACTGGACATTGCAGTCAGTGCCTGTAGGTTTCAGGGTAGTGGCTCCCCAATTCTAAGGGAGATGATGGCTTGACAAAGTGCTGTAGGCCATCCTAGGCTTTTGGGGGAGGAACCACTGCAGGATGAGTCAGGTTGACGTGATTGTCAGGACAGGAGCAGACTGGTTTTGGCGCTAAAGTCCACCATTAGTCTACAGTGCACACTTCTTCGGCTCTTCTTGGTTCTTTTCTTGTAAGGCGAATCTGAGTTCCTGGCATCAGGTGGCCACCTAAAAAATCAATTTAGGGGCGTTAAAGGGTGTGAAGGGTAATAGAGTGGAAAAGAACCCTGTCCCAGAATTCCTTTTCCCACCAAAATCAAAATGGTGAAACCTTTTTCGTGGGGCGCATCAGGCAGCCCACCTTAGTGGTGTGACTGGCCTGGTAGTGCACCATGCCTCCTAGCATAGCTAATTTAATGCCTGTCCTGGTGCCAAATGGGCCTCCGGACAGGGGGTGGCATCTCCCAAGTCTGATGGAAGACTGGGTCACATATCAAAGGGGACAGGGGTTTTGAAGCCGCCAGTCTTTTTTTAAAGATAATTTCAAAACCTTTATTTGACAAATTCAGTACAGTCAGGATACAATTGAATCAAATCAGAGCAACTTACACAATGAGATTATAGCCATATATCATAGATGTAATGACATTACCAGCATACCAAACCTAGAAGACAAGGAGGTGCTGCTAGCGCATCACAGCACCCGCAGGTACAGAAGGGGAAGGGAAAACAATACAAAAGTAAGGACAGACACAGTGAGCAAGGAAAGCATAGAAATAAAGAGAGTCAGTCACTGATCAGAACCGGCGTCCGCTGCGGGCGGGGTGCCAGCGGGAAGCCCAGGAGAGGTAGCACCGCTCGAGGGTAGGCGGGCATAAAGATATGTGACTAAAGGACCCCATATGTCCAACGGCCAAGATCTCGCGGGGAGTAAGTCCCAGAATTTCGAAAGCAACGTCTGGCACTTCGAGGCGTCCTCAAGCCAGTGAGCGAATTGAGGTGCCGGTCTGCGCCCCCAGCACATAGCCACCCTACGCCTGGCTAGAACAAGCAGCATTGCAATCAGGCGGCGAGAAGCATTCGGACATAATTTAATTAAGCCTAGCAGACACAATGGTGGATTGTGCTGCACCGATGCAGAGGTCATCTCAGAAATGGCGGCGCACACCGCTTGCCAACAATAAGATACCTTAGGGTACAGCAACGCAAGATGTGCAAAATCCACAGCGGAGGCGGCACACCGCCTGCAGCTATCGCTAGGAATGAGTCCAAGTCTGTGAAGTTCAGCAGGAATGCGATACAGTCTGTGAAGATATTTGAAATGGATAAGACTAAGCCTGTAATTAGGTGACAGTTTCTTCGTCTGATTGCAGCAGTAAAGCCAGTCAGTCTGAGAGATTTCCATGCCCAAGACCTCACCCCAAGCCACAGGCGCCCGGTCCGCCGATATGGAAGTGGATGACAACGTGAGGACGTATAATTTAGTGACGATTTTGTGGGGGGCCGGGGAAGTATAGATGAGATCCAGAGCAAGCATCGTAGTCTGGGTCTGGGGAAACGTGGAGTACAACTTCCTGCATATAGCACACAGTTGGTAGAATAAGATGGTGTCCAGCCGGCAGGAGGAGGTGGAAAGGGAGTAGAACGAGCCACCAGGGTAGAGATCTGCCAGTGTCGACAGGCCCAAGCATGATGCATGTTTAGACATACCAGATGGTTGGAATGGGGGAAAAGCAGAATGCCGCATGATTGGCATGGTGTCTGCAGATAGCAGCGGGGCATTAGAGTTGGAGAAGACCAGACCAGGCCCAGTGCACAGTATCAACCGTGTCCACTTCCACCTGTCGGCGAACCGCCGGGGCAAACAGGGAAACGGGGCGGTAGTCAACAGCCAGGGCAATGCGATATCAGTCTCCACAGCCACATGAGGTTGATATGGCGAAGGGTGGATCCAAAAATGCAGAAAGCTAGCCTGGGCACTCAAGGCATAAAGCTTAAAATTAGGTGCGCCCATGCCACCCACAGACATGGGCAGGGTAATAATGTTGTATTCAAATCTGGGCAGCTTACATGCCCAAACTAGAGATGTAATCAGAGAATGAATTTAAGAAAGAAATGACCAGTAAGGAGAAAGGGGATGTTTAAAAAGAGGTAGAGAAATTTTGGCAGGACCACCATCTTAGCAATGACTATACGGCCGGCCAAGGACAGCGGGAGCCGGCTCCAATGCAGGATCCTAGACTCCAGCCAATTCACGCACGCCCAAAGTTGCTTGGTTCCAGTTCCTAGTTTGCAGTCTTTCTAATGTGCTATCTTGCTTCTGTTCCCTTGTATGTTTGTTACCTGCTTTCTGCCAAGTGTGCCCTGTAATTTCCTTCCCTTCCTGTTAAGCACTCCTCCTTGCTAGCTCCTTGTCTATTGTGCTTGTGTTTAGTTCTACCCCCTTGCTGTTACTGCCTTACGTGTTCCCGTTTGATCTGCAGGATCAGAGGGCACAGCTAAATACTGAGGTGGTGTTTCTTGTTCACGGTGAGTAGTGTCCGAGTTACATTTATATCACCACCATAGGTATAAGCTCCACAGACCCTGCCTTTGCATGCTAATCCTAGATGTGGGTATTTGCAGTCCGTATATGTAACAGGAATTGTGGGTGAGAAACTTAATGAGCTTCAGTCATACCGTGTGGAGCTCCTGAGTGCTTTACCCCATGCTCCCCTTTATTGTTAATATGCTTTAGCCTAGATCGCCATCTGGTGTTGGGTCCAGATGTTTGCACTTTGTTTTTCTTCGAAGAAGTCTTTGTAGGTAGGTGACTCTTCCTTTCCTTTAGGTGATGATCGACTCCATCCCCAGATTGATTTGCCCTAAGAGAGGCGATGGAGTTTGTAAGAGTAGAAAGAGATGTTCATGTATAGTGCATCCAAGTAAGATAATACTGCAATAGATAAAGGTACCCGGGGAGGCGGGTGGTTGCATATGGATCTACAGCTCTATATGCCAAGAACTGATGCATACTGGGTAAGTGGTACAAAAGGGGGTGGTGCAGGGAAGACATGGCTTGGCAGTTCGGGCTGGACTGTTCCCATGAGGCACAGGGTCAGACTGATTTGCATATAGCCATGTCTGAACTGGGGTTGCAGAGTGGGCTAAAGAACGGTGATGGATTAAACCTAGATCTTTTGACTGGGTGTGAGTGTTTGATTGGTTCAGATGCTCCGTCCATTACTACCCCCTTTCATACCGCTTTTGGCCGCCATAAGTGTGGCAGGGTATGCTCAGACGTGAGTCCCTTGCTCACTTTGCTACTGGATTCAAGCAAGCCGGGCTGCAGACGGCTGGAATGCCAGAAACCGGTCCTCGGAAGCTTGTTTCCGGTCCAGGGAAGACATGGCTTGGCAGTTCGGGCTGGACTGTTCCCATGAGGCACAGGGTCAGACTGATTTGCATATAGCCATGTCTGAACTGGGGTGGCAGAGTGGGCTAAAGAACGGTGATGGATTAAACCCAGATCTTTTGACTGGGTGTGAGTGTTTGATTGGTTCAGATGCTCCGTCCATTACCACCCCCTTTTGTACCGCTACTAGGTAAGTAGCATTTTCGTTCGAGGCATATGAGCTGTAGATCATATGCTTTAGCATAGACTATATAGCAGTTTCTCCCAAGCGGTGGCTATCCTGTATCTGTTGCAGTGGTTTGAAATCGTGTTCTTAAAACTGCCTGCCCCACACTAGCTTGTTGTTTTGCGAACACATCTACACAATAGTAAATGTGTGTGGTGTAGACCATGTTGCAGGTTTGCAGATGTCATATAAGGGAATGTTCGCTAAGAATGCCATAGAGGCCCCTAATTTGCTTGTAGAGTGCGCTCTAGGAGGAATTGTTAAAGTGCTTTGATGCAGCATATCTGGATACACTTAACTATCCACGGTGCAATACCTGCTTTTGATATGGGATTGCCAATGTGTGGTGGTGAGAACCGAACAAAGGTGTGTGGTTTTCCTAAAAGATTTAGTTCTTTCAATGTAATATAATATGGCTCGTTTTACATCTAGTGTGTAAAGAGCACGTTCTGCTACTGTGTCTGGTTGAGGGAAAAACACGGGTAACTCAACAGACTGGTTGAGATGAAATGAAGAAAAAACTTTAGATTAGATCCAAGAACCACTTTATTTTGGTGAATTTGTAAGAATGGCTCCTGTATAGTTAGTACCTGGATCTTACCCACTCTTAAGAGATGTGATGGCTATAAGGAAGGCTACCTTCCAGGTGAGAAATTGTTATTCACATTTGTGCAATGGCTCAAAGGGTGTACCCATGAGTCTTGTAAGGACTAGATTAAAATTCCACACTGGAGAGGGTGGAAGTCTAGGAGGAATGATTCTTTTGAGTCCTGCCATGAAGGCTATATTAGCGGGAACCCTATACAGAGACAAATGTCTGTTTTGTAGGTACGCAGCTATTGCAGCAAGGTGTAAGTGTATAAATGTATATGCCAAGTTAGAATGCTGTAGGTGTAACAGATAGCAGATGATGTATAGGAGCATCAAGTGGATTAAATGTTTGTACAGTAAATAACAAATAGTTTCCACTTTGCTGCATAGCATGCTCTTGTGGTAGGGCGCTGAACCTCTCCAATTATGTTCATGCAGTCTGGCGGAAGATTAAGGTAGCTAAACGCTATGAATTCAGGTGCCAGATCGCAAGGTTGAGTTGCTTGGGATCTGCAGGTCTTATCTCTCCATGGTTCTGAGTGAGAAACTTAGGGGAGAGGTATAGCTTTTGTTGAGGAACAACTGATATTTCCAACAAGGTTGTGAACCAAGGTTGTCGAGCCCATGTGGGAGCAACTAGGATCATTGTCAGGGAATGTTGTTTGAGCTTCCGAACCACTAATGGCATTAGCGGGAGAGTTGGAGAAGCCCAAGCAAATTTTCCTGACCAATTCATCCATAGCGGATTGCCGTTGGACAGTGGGTGAGGATACCTGGACGTGAAGTTTGGGCATTTTGCGTTGATATGTTTGGCAAACAGATCTATCTCTGGGTAGCCCCACATTTGGAAGAATGGGAGGAAAACTTGAGAGTGTAGTTCCCATTTGTTGATCTGTTTTCTTTGACGACTGAGCAGATCTGCAATCTGGTTGTTTACTCCTGGGAGGTGTTCCGCAAGGAGATAGATCTTTTGAGGTATGGCCCATCTCCAGATGCTTTGAGCTAGTCGTGAAAGCAGTAGAGTGTATATTTCCCCTGATTTTGTATGTTGTACATTGGTGTCATGTCTGTACGAAGTAGGGTAGCTTTGCCTACTAGATGTAGTTGAAAAACATTTAATGCTAAAAAAATTAACAGTAGCTCCAGATGGTTTATGCGGAGTTGTTTTTGTTGTGGGGTTCACATGCCCTGAATGGTATGTTTTTGAAGATGTACTTGCTAACCAGTAAGCGATGTGTCCGACTTTAGTACCATCTGTGGAACCGGGTCGACAATGGCCGCCCCTTTGAAGGGTTTTGTGAATTCCACCATAGCAGCGAGCGATGGGTGCGGCCGTCCACCAACACCAGATCAGTCAACTGACCTTGAGCCTGGTTCCACTGACGTGCTAAGCATTCCTATAACGGACACATTTGGAGTCTTGCGTAAGGAACAATTAGAATGCAAGAGGCCATCATGCAGATCAATTGCATGAACACTCGGGCTGCTAATGTGTTGAGGCTGAAATTGTGATATCATGTTTTGCATGCTGCGTATCCTTATTGGGTTGGGGTATGCTAGAGCTTTGCAAATGTTTATTGTGGCACCTAAGTACACTTGTGTGTTGGAGGGCTGGAGATGAGACTTTGTGTGGTTTACAGTGAATCCCAAGTCGTGAAACAGCTGAAATGTGTTTTGTGTGTGGTGTATGCAGCTTTGTTGCGACATGGCTTTTATTAGCCAGTCTTCTAGGTAAGGGAAGACGTGAATGTGTTGTCTTCTTAAATCAGCTGCGACTACAGCTAAACACTTGGTGAATACCCTGGGTGCTGTATTTACCCCGTACGGGAGAACTTTGAATTGGTAATGTTGACCATCCACCGTGCACCCGAGATATTTCCTGTGAGCCAGGTGAATGGGAACATGAAAGTAGGCGTACTTTAAATCCAGAGTGGAGAGAAAATTGCCTTGCTGAAGTAATGGGAGCACCTGTTGGAGGGTGACCATTTGGAAGTGGTTTGATTGAAAGTAGAGGTTTAGCTGTCTGAGGTCTAATATGGGCCTGAGAGAGCCGTCCATTTTTAGAATCAAAAAGTACAGGGAGTACACTCCTGTCCATTGGTGGCGTAATGGGACTGGTTCTATTGCATAATTTTGTAACAGAGAGAACCTCTTGTTTCTAGAGGGTGAGATGTTCTGGTGACAATGCACGTTCTCTTGGAAGAATAGTTGGGGGAGTGCTGGTAAGTTCCCGGCAGTAACCATACTGGATAATTTGTAATACCCACTTGTCTGAGGTGATTAAATTCCAGACAGGTAGGACTTATAAGACGTCCCCCTACAGGAGTGGAATGATCCGGGTGTAACAAAGGGAAGTCACTGTTTATTGACAGGTGACATGCGAGTAGTGTTTTCTCTGCCTCGTCCCTTATTGTTATTTCCTCTGTAACCTCTTCGAAAATAACCTGTGGAGGAGGTGGATTGGTTGTTACCTTTATAAGAGGAGGATGGATTTTCTGAGGACAAGGTTTTTGAGCCAACCATGTAAAATGACCTGCAAAAGAAACCCCCGCTAGAAGTCAATTGTAAGGCCCCCATGGACTTTGCAGTCTCAGTGTCTTTTTCTCCTTTTTTCTAGGGAGGTATCGCCCGCCGTCCCGAAAAGATGCTCCTTATTAAAGGGCTGATTAAGTATGAAAGACTGTACCTCCTGCTTGAATCCAGAAAATCAAAGCAAAGCGTGTCTGCACGACAGTATGCTAGTGTTTATGGCACGAGAAGCTGTATCTGTTGCATCTAATGGCACATTTAATGGAAGTGTTGGCGATGAGCTTTCCTTCCTGAATGAGGTTGTTAGCTTTGGTCTTGTACTCTTCTGCCAAATGTCACACAAGTTTTTCCAAATCATCATAGTGAGCCTGTCGTATCGTGCTAACAGAGCCTGAGCATTGTCAATACACCAATGGTTAACAACCTGCGAAGCTACTCTCTTGCCAGAGGCATCAAAGAGTTTAGACTCCTTATCAAGAGGAGGGGAGTTACTGTAGCTTGAGAGTTAGCTTTCTTGTAGGCGTTAGAGACGACGAGAGACTATAGGCAACTGGCCTCATAGGAGTGGGCTTGTATTTTTTATCCACTCTAGGTACGAGTATTCTGGCTCTAACTGGGACTTTGAATACCTCATTTGTATGTTTTAACATGCTCTTGAGCATTGGCAAAGTATTAGTAGCCCTTTGTGAGAGTGATAATGTCTCTACAAGTAATTCCACCTCTGGAGGGTTTGTATGAAGTTCTACTCCATGATATTGAGCAGCCCTGTTGATAAGCTGCACAAAGCCAATGTTGTCGTCAGGTGGGAAGGGTCTAAAGGTATAAAGGTCCGGGTCATTGTCCTGGTCTGGATCTTTATTATAATTCTCCCAGGGATCAGTGTCTTGTGGTATGTCCTGATCTTGTGGCATACCTGCTCCTCTTCCCCATCCTCATTGTCTTAATCTTGTATGTCAGGTGATAATGGGGGTGGTGGTGAATTTGATGGTATGAGTAAATTGGGATTAGGAGGAGAGGGAGATATGCAAGGGGGAGAAGGGTTGGTACCCATGTCCTTTTTCTTCAGAGGTATAGGAAAATCCTCAGAGATACAGCTCCCGTTTCTTAGGAAGAGTGGCCAAAAGGGGTCCAGTCTTGGGCTCAATACTCAGTCGCTTTTGTTTCGGATCCAAAGGTGTGTCCTCGGAAGGAGGCAACCTTGGATGGAGTGTCTTTCTCTTCAGTAGTTTATTTCGGAGTTAAGGATTCAGGTTGAGAGTCTTTGGGCGCCGAGTGCTTGGATTTTGCTGGTTTGGGCTCTGAAGCTTTTGGAGTGGTATGTTTCTGCTCCACACTTCTCGGCTTCGTGCCTTTAGGGGGTCGATGGTTTCGGCTCCGATGCTTTCGGTTTGAACGATTTCGGCTCCGAAGCTTTTGTTTTGGAGGATTTCGGCTCGGATGCCTTCGTTGCAGAAGGTGTCTTTGGTGCAGACGGTGAGGAGACTGGCACATGCTTCGGTTTATGTTTCGATGAGGAAGGAGTTTGTTCGGCACAGGAATGGGGCCGGCTTGAGCCCAAGCCGGAAAGCTTGTCTTTATGTTTCATAGCTGGGCTGGAGAGCGGGGCATCGGAAACATTTTTTCAATGACTCACTGAGCCCGAGGGGAGAAGGTGATAACGGAGCCTTAGACTTTGGTTGAGTGGGCACATGGGGATCTGTACTGACGGTACGTTGACCCGAAGTGTTGTTCAGATCTTCTTC
This sequence comes from Lissotriton vulgaris, assembly GCF_964263255.1. NCBI lineage: Eukaryota > Metazoa > Chordata > Amphibia > Caudata > Salamandridae > Lissotriton > Lissotriton vulgaris. The sequence continues at coordinate 191,308,670 of NC_141689.1, read as the reverse complement.
CATGTCGGAGTCTGCTTCGGACACGGAGACCAGTTCGTCCTCATCTGCCGGTGGACAGTGGCAATCTGAATCTTCACCAGAGATGTCCAGAACAGAGCCACTGCCCCGTTGCATCTCGAGGCGTTGAGCCCGATGGTCACAAATGGTTTTCTTGGATCGGAACGATCGATACGCTTCACAGCCCTTTTCATTGGATAAGCAGAGGTTGCTGACCTTATGCAAGACAGTGCGTGGAAATTTAGCACAACACCCGGACATAGCTTGAACCGAGTCTGTTCCATCGACTGCTGGCGTGGTCGGCATGGGTAGGCCAGACAGCCCGCCTCTAGGTTCCCGATCAAAGGTTTTCTAAATTTACACAATATGCGTCGAATAGGAAACCACGATCGATAGACAATACCGTAGAGGGTAGAGTATTGCGCGTCGAAAGGGTTCGAAAACTATACTGAAGTGGAGCCGAACAATACATATCCGAACCCGATGGCGGAAAAAAACAATCTTGGGATGGAGTCGATGCCCATGTGCACGATCACCTAAAGGAGGAGTCACCTATCTCATGACTAAAGACTTCTTCGAACAAAACAAAGTGCAAACATCCGGGCCCAACACCAGATGGCAATCTCTGCTAAAGAGTATGATCTACAGCTCCTATGCCTCGAACCAATTGTTTTTGCCACTCCAGAAGAGCTGAACCATGAAGTGCACTGACATTGGTGTGTGTTAACGAAGGCCTTGAAAGGGATCTTCCTGACCTTAGAAACCGGTCCTCGGTGATGGAGTAACTTGTCCATCTGACAGACATCTAGCAGCAGATTTATTACCTTTGAATAGATACCCACCAATACCATCACTGGAGATGGGACTGAGAAAGTTTAGATCAGAAAGTCCTGCAAAACAGAACAGCCAAAGAGGACACCCCTGCGGACTACACTGTTGAGGCAGTAATGCTAGGTAAACGTATGCAGGAATGCCCACGTTGCTGCCTGACAAATGTTTAGGAATGCAACTTCACATTGCAACCATGTAGTAGCAGCCTTTGCTCTGGTGTAATGAGCTCTTAAGCCCCCATGAGACTGTTTCTTTGCCAGACCACAGCAAATCAAGATGTAGAGGATGAACAATCATGATATCGTCTTCTTCTACACCGCACAACCTTTCTTTGTCCCAACTTAACCCACAAAGAGTTGGTCACCCACCAAATTAGTTTTGTGTGGCCAACACTTTTTTTGGATCCAGATGGTGGAGTCGATCCTCTTCCTTAGAGGGAGGTGGCAGAGCATACAAAGAGGGCAATGTGATAGACTGCCCCACATGGAGGGGTGTTCCTAATTTCGGAAGGAAAGAGGTCCTAGTGCGAAGCGCCAACTTTTCAGGTAATATTGTCAGGTAAGGATGATTGAATGACAAAGCCTGCAATTCGCTCACCCTCCTGGCGAATGTGAATGCCACTAAAAAGGCTGTTTTGAAGGTAAGCAACCAGAGGGGGCAATTGTGCAAAGGTACTAATGGAGCGCACATTAGGAAGGTGAGAACCAAATTAAGGTTGCACTGGGGCATAATGAAAGGAAGGTGGGAACATATGTACAAGGGAAGCAGAAAGAAGGTTGATGGACTTTTCTGTACAATATAATACAACTCTGTTCCATCTGGAGGCGTAGACTGCCTTGGTGAAGGGACACCTGACTAACAAAATAACATTACATCTTCAGGAAGAAGGCTGTATGCTTTCAACTGCTGAAGCTCAATTTCCACACAAGGTGGCAAATAGTTGACAGGTTTATATGCAGACCATTCCCCCTGCTGCTGCGAGAGAAGATCCTCCCGAAGGGGCAGCCTGATTGGAGGATCGATGCTCAGTTGGAGTAGCTCAGGGTACCATACTCTTCGTGTATGACCTGGGTCCGCAAGAATGACTTGGGCCTGGTTGTTCCTCATCTTCTTGAGAACTCTGGGCAAGAATGGTATGGGCGGAAAGGAGTACAGGAAGCTTGAGCTTCACTCGAGACAAAAGCATCTCAGAGCGAGAGTCGCTTTAGAAACTCCAGCACGCCATACTGCTGACATTGTGAGGTCTCGGAGGCGAACATATCTAACCAAGTGTAGTAAAGTAGGATTTGATTTCATGGTTAACCCCCACTTTGTGCCTGGTGTCTGTAGGTTTTTGACTTAGTTTGATGGGTTCCTGCTAATCAGGATCCCAGCATCTGTCCTTTTGCCCATGAATTGGCTCTGGTACTTCTATCTCCACAATTGGCTACTGGTGTACCCTTTAAAGGCCTTCCTGCTTGGGACCTTTACCCACTCCTGCCGAAGAAGCCAAGAACTTAGGGGTTTGGGTTGACCCTAGACTCTCTTTTGATAGTCATGTCCACAAAGTGGCAGGGAAATGTTTCGGGGTGCAAAAAACTCTAAATCGCACTCTTAACCTCCTCCCTCTAGAGGCCAGACGTACCCTGACCCAATCACTAGTCACCTCCCGTTTTGATTACGGCAATGTGCTCCTTTTAGGGACAACCGAAAAGAACAAGAAAAAGCTTCAGGTCCTACAAAATACGGCAGCGCGGCTGGTCCTTAAATTACCCAGGAGAGCTCCTTCTAAATCCGCCTTGGATGCCCTTCATTGGCTCCCCATAAGAAAAAGAATTCTCTTTAAGGCACTGCTCATTAGCTACAGGATCATCTCCGGGACAGCTCCTGGCTATCTCAAAGACTTAGCCATACCCTATGAGCCAAATAGAGCTCTCCGCTCAATGGGGAAGGGTCTCCTTAAAATTCCTCGCGTAAAGAAGGCCAGGATGGGTGGTCGCTCTTTCCGCGCTCTGGCGGCCAAACACTGGAATACCCTTCCCACGCACATCAGATTAGCTGAAACAGAAACCAGTTTTAGGAAAAGCTTAAAAACCCACCTGTACACCCTATGATTTTGGCCTCTGCATCCAGCTACTCTCTCCACAGCGCGGGGACACGCCGGGAAGGCGTCACCAGGCGCTTTACAAACTCATTTATTATTATTATTATTATTAAAGTCCTTAGTATATTGTAGTGAGGTACCCAGGGCACAGGTACACAACAGGGGTCTCCCAGGGGTTGCAACATGTATTGTGCAACACATGTGAGTCCATATAAACTGTGGCTACAGGCCTGCCATTTTAGTCTGAGTGAGTTCGTGTTTGCACCTCTGGTGCTGGTGGTGAAGCTGGTGAAGGTGGTCTTCTGGGTGGAATGACTCGTTTGAGTCCCTCCATAAAAGCCTTTATGGCTGGCACTCGGAACAGTGAAAGGTGATGCCTGTTCTGTAAGTAAGCCGCTATTGCCGCCAAATGAATACGTATAGAGCTGTATGCCAGATTGCATCTGTATAAATGTAACAGGTAACAAATAATGTTTTGTGTTGATGCATACAGCGGGTTTATTTCATGGGTGGAACAGTAAATGACAAAGCGTTTCCATTTGGCAGCATAGCAGGCCCTAGTGGTAGGCCGTCTCGCATCCTTGATGATATCCATACAATCAGGAGGCAAATTTAGATGCCCAAATTCTATGACTTCAGGAGCCATATCGCAAGGTTCAACTGTTTATTTAGTTTCTTATATCGCGCCAGAATCGACCCCAACCGGGGTATCTCCGCGCTTTGCTCGCCAGGATGGTGAAGGGTGTACCTTTGCAGATGAGCTAAAGTCTTAGTAAGTAAACTAAGGCCAGTTATTCTTCTAGGAACAGATTGGTTTTAAGCATTTTCCTGAAGGATAGATGGTTGGAGATTTGTCTAAGACTAAAGGGCAAGTTATTCCACAGGGTCGGCCCCACGAGGGAAAGGGCGCGGCCACCTTGTCTGGTCTTCTTAATAAGTGGGGATTTTAATAGCAGTTGATTGCTTGAACGCAGAGAGCGATCTGGTTTATAAAGTTGTAACTTTTGGGCCAGGTATTTGGGGCCATTTCCAAAAAGACACTTATGAACGGTACAACAGATTTTAAACTTAACACGTTGCCGTATTGGAAGCCAGTGGAGTTCTCTCAATAGGGGCCTGGAAGGGGTTCTAGTGGGAGCGTTCAGAATCAGTCTTGCCGCTGTATTTTGGACCACCTGTAGCCGGTTTATGGCATCCTCATTGGCTAATATCAGGAGCCCGTTACAGTAGTCTAATCGACTTATCACCAGGGCCTGTACAAGAGTCTTTCTATACATATCAGGCAAGAGAGGAAAAACTCGCCTCAGCAGGTAAATGGGGCGGAAACATGCTCCAGCGATCACATTTGCGTGCTCCTTTAAAGTTAGATTTTGGTCTAACTTCACACCCAGATTTTTAACAGTCAATTTTGGGGAGGGCACTGGTCCTAAATCCAGAGGCCACCAGTCGGGGGACCAGAGTATAGTAGCTTTCCCAAAGAGCATTACCTCCGTCTTCCCGACATTACATTGGAGGCAGTTGGAAGCCATCCAATTAGAAACTGCCCTCATACCTTCAGCAAAATTTTCCCTAACACTAGAGTTAAGGGCATGGAAAGGGTAGAGAAGTTAGATGTCGTCAGGGTAGGACACCGGCGTGAATCCATACTTCCTCACTATTTCAGCAAGGGGGGCCACGTACACATTAAACAATGTGGGGCTTAGGCATGAGCCCTGTGGCACCCCCTTCGTGAGCCCCCTTGAGGTGGAACGATAGGGGCCCAAGCTGACAGATTGTGATCGTCCGGAGAGGAAGCTCTCTAACCAGGACAGGGCCTGTCCTCCAATGCCCATTCCCTGCAAACGGCCCAGAAGTATTTTGAGAGACACAGTATCAAAAGCGGCCGACAGGTCTAACAGCACCAGAATCATCGAACCTCCTCGAGTGTTGCGGATTTGGGTGCTGAACTTCGCCATGGCTCTGGGTGAGAAGACTGGGTGTAAGACGCAGCCTTTGGTGAGGCACCACGGAAAGTTCTAGGAACGTGGTGTACCATGCTTGCCTCGCCCACGTTGGAGCAACCAGCATGAGAGTCATCGAGTGCTGTCTGAGTTTCCGTGCCACCAGAGGTATGAGCGGAGCTGGCGGAAAAGCGTACGCAAATCTGCCTGACCAGTTCATCCATATCGCATTGCCCTGAGACCGCAGGTGTGGGAACCTGGCGGCGAAGTTTGGGCATTTTGCGTTCTCGTTTGTGGCGAACAGGTCGATGTCTGGATGCCCCCACTGCTGGAAGTACGGTTGCAGCACCGAGGGATGAATCTCCCACTCGTGCACCTCATGGCTGTGTCTGCTGAGCAGATCCGCCATCAGGTTGTCCTGGCCCGGGAGGTGCTCCGCCATGAGGAAAATGTTCCTCTGAATGGCCCACTTCCACATGCTCTGAGCCAAGTGAGACAACTGTGGAGAGGGAGTACCTCCCTGCTTCTGAATGTAATACATGGCCGTCATGTTGTCCGTCCGGATCAACACGACCTTGCCGCACAGATGTATCTTGAAAGCCTTCAGTGCCATGAAGATTGCCATCAATTCCAGCAGATTGATGTGCATCTTCTACTGTTGATCCGACCATAGTCCCTGCACTGTATAATGAAGGAGATGCGCCCCCCACCCCAGGAGGGACGCGTCCGTCGAGAGCACTATTTGTGGTACAGGCTCTTGGAACGGTCGTCCCTTACAAAGGTTGCGTGGATTCCACCAATGCAGAGAGTTGTACGCACGACCGGTCACCAACACTAGGTCTTTCAATTGTCCTTGAGCCTGATTCCACAGTCGTGCTAAACACTCTTGGAGCGGACGCATGTGCAGTCTCGCGTGCAGGACTATGAAGATGCAGGAGGCCATCATGCCCATCAACTGCAGAAACACTCGCGCCTGTAGTGAGTGTTGTGGCCTGAATTTGCGAATGAGCAGTTGCATGCTGTCGATTCGCACTGAGTTCGGCTGGGCTGTAGCCGTCACAGTGTCCAACGTCGCTCCCAAGTATTGCTGTACTTGAGCGGGTTGAAGATGTGACTTGGGATAGTTCAGAGAAAATCCCAAACTGTGCAGAAGATGAATTGTGCGGGACACGTGGTTGGCGCACTGCTGGGCCGACTGCGCTTGTACAAGCCAGTCGTCCAGGTAAGGGTAGACATGAATGTGTTGTCTCCGAAGGTGTACCGCCACCGTCGCCAAGCACTTGGTGAACACTCTGGGAGCAGTGGTCACTCCAAAGGGTAGCACCTTGAACTGATAATGCTTGTTCTGTATAGTGAACCTGAGGTATTTCCTGTCTGCCTGATGTATGGGTATATGGAAATATGCATCTTTCAGATGCAGAGTTGCCAGGAAATTCCCCTGACTGAGCAATGGCAGGACCTGCTGCAGAATCAGCATATGGAAATGTTCTGAAAGGATGTATAGGTTCAAGGGTCTCAGATCCAGAATGGGCCTGAGAGACCCGTCCTTCTTTGGGACCAAGAAATAGAGAGAGTACACCCCTGTTCCATGCTCCTTTAGAGGCACTAGTTCTATGGCCCCTTTTTGCAGCATGCTGGACACCTCTTGCTGTAATAAGGTTAAGTGCTCTGCGGACATAGGATGGTGTCTTGGTGGTATGTCGGGTGGAGTGGATGTCAGTTCTAAACAATACCCGTACTGGATAAGTTGCCTCACCCACCTGTCTGTGGTAATGCCTTCCCAGACTGGCAGGAACAGCTGGAGTCGTCCCCCGACCGGTGTTATATGGTCCGGGGGCAGTGACAAGACGTCACTGTTTGGTATTTGCTGAGGACCTGGTGTTATAATTTCCACGTCCTCTGCCTTTGGAATGGAATGGAATGAGGATTTATAAAGCACGATGGCTACCCGAAGGCGTCCCAGCGCTGTTACCACGGTATCCACCTCTATTGTTCTTGTTAAAGGTGGCCTGTGCACCACCTTTATTGTATTGTGTTTGCCCCCTTGACGGCCCTCTACCTTCTGAGCAATGAAAAGAACCCCCTCTGAACTGTTGAGACTGCAAGGCCCCCATAGACTTAGCCGTCTCAGTGTCCTTCTTGATCTTCTCAAGAATCGTGGCAACGTCAGGCCTAAACAAGAAATCTGGGTTAACGGGGTGATTGAGCAAACTTGTTTGTATTTCTGGCTTAAACCCTGAAATTCGTAACCATGCCTGCCTCCTTAGCATTACACTGGTGTTAATGGCCCTGGCTGCAGGTCTGCTGAATCTAGGGCACACTTGATAGAAGCGTTTGATATCAGTTTCCCTTCCTGAATCAACGTTTCCGCCCCCGTCTATATGCATCAGGCAAGGGTTGCAACAATTGCTCTAGGGTGTCATAGTGAGCCCTATCGTATCTAGCCGGTAGAGCTTGTGTATTGGCTATTCTCCAAGTATTCGCTGCCTGCGCAGCAACCCGCTTCCCAGAGGCTTCTAACACTTCAGATTCTTTGTCTGGGGAGGAGCATCACCACTTGTTTGTGAGTTCACCCTCTTCCGGGCATTGGAGACCACCAAATAGTCCGATGGCAATTGGCCCTTAATATATGTAGGGTCCACAGGAGCAGGCCTGTATTTCTTTTCAATACGCGGGTTCACCACCCTTGCTCTGGTTGTGTCCTTGAAAATGTCATTGGCGTGCTTAAGGACACCCTTCAGCATCGTCAGCGTCTTCACTGACCTGTCCGACGTAGAGAAGGTATCAAACAGGAAGTCCTCCTCAACCGGGTCCTCATGAATGACCACATCGTGGTTCAGCGCTGCCCTTTCAATTAGAGCGTTGAACGCCACAGTATCCTCAGCGGGGGCCGACTTCACTTGGTAAGACTGGGTGTCCGCCGTGCCTTGATCTACGAGCACATCCTGCGAGTCATCCTGATTAGATTCTTCAGGATAGTTGAATTGCTCGTCATTTTGGTCATCCCCCCCACCATCCGCAGTGCGTGTGGGGGAATGAGTAAAGGCTTGTCCATAAGGCCTTACGTACTCGAAAAGGACTGGCGAGGAAGCAGAGTCTCTTTTCCTTTTGAGTGGAATTTGATAGGATTCCATTGGTTCTCAGGCAAGATCTTCCGTTTGAAAAGGGTGAGTCTTCCGGTTGCTGAGTCAATGTACAACTTCTTTGAGCTTTCAGAAGAAGGTGGCGAGGAACCGATGCCTTCAGGAGTGGCGGTCGTTCCCTTAAGATTTGACATCATTTTACCAGGGTCGGTGCCCAGTGCCGGCTTAGAAGTTTTAGGTCTTGCATTCGGAGGCAGTCCAAACACTATAGGTGGGGGCCCCGATAGCTGTTTGACCTTTTTCACGGCCATCGCCGATTTCGAGCCAGGTGTTGCGCTGGGATCCCCAAAATGGCCGCGGGTTGATGCGTCACGTTCCAACGCGGCCATTTTGTGCTGGTCTTCGAGAGCCTTCACCAGCATCAACTTGTATGCATTCGGACTGAGGGGCGGCTGCGACTCAAGTCAGTCTTCAGTGTCCACGCCCCCGAGGGCAGCCTTAGATGACGTTGCACCTTCTCTTCGGGCCTTTGGCACCTTCTTGGATGTACCGATCTTCAGGTTGGCACCCTTCTGTAACCCCGAAGGGGCAATGACACTCTGAGCCTTCTTAGGATCCGATGGAACAAGGCTTCGCGAAACTAATACTGGTTTGACCAGTTTCAGTTTCGATTTGTCTTTAGTCAGTTTCGGTTTGGTTTTCAAAGGCGTACCCACCGAAGGCTCTGAAGTATTCTTAGCCGGGCAAGGTTGCGGGGTTGTAGAATAAGTTGAAAGATCTTGGCTAAGGCCTTCCGGCGATGTTTCGACCTGAGCCGTTGACAAGACTGTCACTTTCAACCCTCGAATGTTCGGGCGGGTCTTGCTCATCGCTGGAGCCGCCCTCTGCGGCTCCAATAGCCATACCGTCGTCTCTTACCTCGACGGCTTCATCGTCTTCGATGTGTTCGTCTACCTCTTCTCCGTAGTAAGAATCTTGACAGGAGACCGGGTCGGAGAAGTGCTCCGGTTCCTCCTCTTGGACGCCCTCGTCGTCCCCAGCCTCGAAGATATCCTCCACATCCGACACTCTCCGCGCCGGTAGTCTCGCCTCACGTCGAAGAGCGAGCGCCTCTTCCGACCTGAATTTCGAACAGGCCAAGCAACTCTCCTCGTCGTGGTCTGGAGACAGACACCTGTTGCACACAGGGTGCACGTCTGAGAGAGGGTACTTCGCGTTACAGACTGGGCAACGTTTAAACGGGGCCTAGAATTCCATTGTCGATGTCAATCTTCGATCGGGCCTAAAAAGCTGGGAGCACACGTGCTCAAGTACCCGGGAACCGGATAAGTTAACTCAGAACCGAACGAAGTACAATACCGACGCTTAAAGAGGCCTTTTGGCCTGAAGAAAAACAAGTTTTTCCTATAAGTTCCAAACAAGAGTCACGGAACACATCCGAACCCAATGGCGGAAAAAAACAATCTGAGGATGGAGAGGATGCCCATGCGCACTGTAGTCCAGAGGAGGAGCCACCTATCTCGTGATACTTCAAAAGACTCTTCCAGGACAACAAGGTGCAATCATCCAGACCCAACACTAGGCGGCGATCTATGCACAAGATATGAATTTAGCGGCCCACATGCCTCGAACAGGAAGATTCCTGCAGCTCCTGGTCTCGCTGTTCTTAAAGTCTTCTGTATTGTTGGTCTTTCATCCAAGTGCTTCATAAAGCTAGGGGGCATCAAGAACATCCAAAGTAAACTCCCTAGGAGTGAAGGAGTCACTTCCCTGCATCTGCAGGCACTGCAACAAAGCTGACCGGTCTGCCGCTCCTGTCATCTTACAGACTTCCTGAAGCCCAGCAACACAGGTGGTGGTTCTGCAACTACTTAGAGGCCTGACCTTTTTTCTCCGCAATGTTGAGGACAGTATTCCTGTGCACCACGTCAACTTGCATTTGCCAGTTAGCTCTGCACTCGAGAGATCTTCGGGCTACAAGAAGCTCCAGCACCTCATCCCTCGAAGATATGCACCCTCTGCACCATGGGCATCCATCTGGTGAGCTGCTTGAGGTCCTCTTGCAACCCCTGTGCCTTCGGCCTATGGGTCCTCTCGAGGGTCTCCCTATGCTTCAGGGGGCTCCCCTGCTTACTCAGGCCTGCTCTGACTCATGCGCTTGTTGAGTCCCTTGGACCTTGCTGGCACCAAGGTTTGCATCTTTGCTCTTTCCACGACATTTGCAGCTACCAAGGCTTGGTGGTGCTCCTGCCCGACACCACGGCAGAGACACTGACATCCAACATGGGACAGCTTGTGCATGGTCTTCCTTAGCGTCGCCTGATCTTCACAGCTGCAAGGTCACGGTCTTCACTCCTGATCCTCCCGACATCAGTGGGCATTGTGCTTCCATGTCACCTCAAAGTAGCATAGACTCTACCCCTCTGCTTGCACTCCTTCACAGGCTTCTCCTGAGGCATCTTCTACAAAGTTCTGACGTCACTAGATTCCTCTGCACCCGGCTTCCCTGGTGCAGGTTCCAGAGGCATCCACAAGTAGGTTGGCTCTCGAAGCCACTGTATTCAAAAGGGTTTTTAGGTGTCCTCTGTGGAGGGTCCTCCTCCTTTTAAACTGTAAAGCAGCTTCACCATGGGGTATGCAGCTGTGTTTCCACTCTGCACACAGCCTTTGTGGGATTCCTGGGATACCTCTGGTCCAAGTCCTGTTCTCCTCTGCAGTTTGCATTCCACTTTTAGTATATGGATTGGTCCCTACCTAGACACCAGTGTATATTGGTGCTACTTACTAGATTATTTTGAAGTATTCTTGTGTTGATATCTCCAGGAAGGAGATGCACCAATGTGTTAGTGATTCTGTTGTGTAATAACGAATATGCTACTTACCAGTATGCATCTGTTCTTGGCATGTAGGGCTGCTGACATTCATATCTGTGCATAGATCGCCGCCTAGTGTTGGGTCCGGATGATTGCACATTGTTGTCCTGGAAGAGTCTTCGAAGTATCACAAGATGGGTGGCTTCTCCCCTGGACTACAGTGCGCATAGGCATCCTCTCCATCTTCAGATTGTTTTTTGCCATTGTGGCAGAGATGGAGTGTAATACAGTGAGTGATGTCCATGCTACATAGTAATTCTGAATGCTACAGCTGCTACAGGCGCCGGGGAGGAGGGTGGGCGATATGAATGTCAGCAGCCCTACATGCCAAGAACAGATGCATACTGGTAAGTAGCATATTCGGTTCGAGGCATGTGGGCTGCTGAATTCATATCTGTGCATAGATTACATAGCAGTCCCTCCTATTAGCTGCGGCTGCCCGTGCCAGCTGCAGCAGTCTGAAAGAGTTTTTAGAACAGCCTGTCCTACAGCTGCCTGCTGTTTAGAATGCACATCTACGCAGTAGTCCTTCGTAAATGTATGTGTGGTGGACAATGTGGCTGCCTTACATATCTCTTCTAAAGGAATATTCTCCAGGAAAGCCATGGACGCTCCTAATTTACGTGTGGAGTGTGCTCTTGGTGGAATGGTTAGTGTGCGTTTAGCCTTAGCATAGCAAATTTGTATACACCTAACGATCCACCTGGCTATCCCTGCTTTGGAAATGGGGTTGCCTTTGTGTTGTGGTGAAAATGCAACAAAAAGCTGTTTTGTTTTTCTGAAGTCCTTAGTTCTGTCTATATAGTACCTAAGAGCCCTTTTGACATCTAATGTGTGTAGGGATCCCTCAGCGACATTTTCTGGATTAGGAAAGAAAACTGGTAGTTCTAAGGTCTGTTTCATATGGAACTGCAAAATCACCTTAGGCATGAATGTAGGGTTGGTGCGCAATACAACCCTATTTGCGTGGACCTGTATGAACGGCTCTTGAATGGTTAAGGCCTGGAGTTCACTAACTCTTCGTAGGGAGGTAATGGCTACCAGGAAAGCCTTTTTCCAGGTTAGAAACTGAAGCTCACAAGAGTGGAGAGGTTCAAAAGGTGGTCCCATCAGTCTGGTGAGGACCACATTGAGGTTCCAGACCGGTGAAGGCGGGTGTCTGGGAGGGATCACTCTTTTGAGTCCTTATAGAAAGGCCTTAATGGCAGGCACTCGGAATAGCGAGAGGGGCTGCCTGTTTTGAAGATAAGCTGCTATTGCGGATAAATGTATACGAATGGAACTGTACGCCAGATTACACCTGTATTAGTGCAGCAAACAACAGATAATGTTTTGAATAGATGCATCCAGTGGGTTAATGTCATTGTTGTTACAATATAGGACAAACCTCTTCCATTTAGCCGCATAACAAGCTCTGGTTGTGGGCCGTCTTGCCTCCTTGATGATATCCATACATTCTGGCGGCAAGTTGAGGTAGCCAAATTCTAAAACTTCAGGAAACCAGATCGCCAGTTTGAGCTGTTGCGGATCTGGATGCTGAATGTCGCCATGGCTCTGCGTCAAAAGCCTGGGTGTGAGGTGTAGCCTTTGATGCGGTACCACGGATAGGTCTAGAAACGTGGTGTGCCATGGTTGGCGTGCCCACATTGGAGCAACCAGGAGGAGGGTCATCGAGTGTTGCCTCAGTTTGCATGCCACTAGCGGTATTAAAGGTGCTGGGGCAAAAGCGTACGCAAATTTGCCTGACCAGTTCATCCATGTCGCATTGCCCTGCAACTGTGGGTGTGGGAATATGCTGGCGAAGCTTTGGCATTTTGCGTTTTCCCTTGTGGGGAATAGGTATCTGTGGATGACCCCACTGCTGAAAGTACGGTTGGAGTACTGATGGATGTATCTCCTACTCGTGCATCTGGTGGCTGTGTCTGCTGAGCAGATCCGCCATCTGGTTGTCCTTGCCCGGGAGGTGTTCCACCATGAGGAAGATGTTCCTCTGAATGGCCCACTTCCACATGCTCTGAGCCAGATGAGACAACTGTGGAGAGTGTGTTCCTCCCTGCTTCTGTATGTAGTACATGGCAGTCATGTTGTCCGTCCGGATCAACACGACCTTGTTGCACAAGTGTACTTTGAATGCTTTCATCGCCATGAAGATTGCCATCAGTTCCAGAAGCTTGATGTGCATCCTCTTTTGCTGTGGTGTCCATAGTCCCTGCACTGTGTAGTGGAGAACATGAGCTCCCTATCCCTGGAGAGACGCGTCTGTCGTCAGTATAATCTGTGGCACAGGCTCTTGGAACGGTCGGCCCTGCAGAGGTTTTGTGGGTTCCACCAATACAGAGAGTTGAATGCCTGACCGCTCACCAACACTAGGTTTTTTAACTGTCCTTGAGCCTGATTCCACTGACGTGCCAAGCACTCCTGAAGCGGACACATGTGTAGTCTTGCGTGTGGGACTATGAAGATGCAGGAGGCCATCATGAACACTTTCGCTGGAAGCGAGTGTTGAGGTCTGACTTTTTGTATCAGCAATTGCATGCTGTGTATTCTCGCTGAATTTGTCTGAGCTTTGGCTGCCAGAGTGTTTATTGTCGCGCCCATGTACTGTTGCACGTGGGTGGGCTGAAGATGTGACTTTGGATAATTCAGCGAGAATCCCAGACTGTGAAGAAGATAAATGGTATGGGACATGTGGCTGGCACACTGCTGGGCCGTCTTTGCTTGAACAAGCCAGTCGTCCAGATAAGGGTAGACATGTATGTGCTGTCTCCGTAGGTGTGCTGCTACTGTCGCCAGGCACTTTGTGAACACCCTGGGTGCCGTCGTTACTCTGAAAGGGAGGACTTTGAACTGATAATGTTGGTTTTGAATAGTGAACCTGAGATCCTGTCTGTGATGGGTGTATGGGTATATGGAAATACGCATCTTTTAGATCCAGCGTTGGCAGGAACTGTTGTAGTCTCCCCCCCGACAGGTGTTATGTGGTCGGGGCAGTGACATGGTGTCACGGTTTGTTATTGGCAGAGGATCTGGAACTTGTTTCCTCTGCCTCTGCCCTTGATGTTGTTTCCACGATATCCACCCCGGTTGTTTTTATTGTAGGTGGATTGTGTGCCTCCTTTATTGTACTGTGTCTGCTGTGTGGACTAGCCTCTTGAGGGGCCCCTAGTATTGGAGCGACGAAAGGAGCCACTCCGAAACTGCTGTGACTGCAGAGCCCCCATAGACTTTGCAGTCTCTGTATCTTTTTTAATTTTTTCAAGGGTGGTGTCAACCTCCGGTCCAAATAAGAAGTCCGGGTTAACTGGCTAATTGAGGATAGAGGTTTGTATTTCAGGTTTGAACCCTGAGATTCTCAACCAGGCGTGTCTCCTTAACATAACGCTAGTGTTGATGGCCCTGGCTGCAATGTCAGCTGCGTCTAGCGCGCACTTAATGGAAGCATTTGTTAAAAGCTTCCCTTCCTGGATTAGTAGTTCTGCACCCTCCTTGTACTGATCTGGTAGGTGTTGCAACAGTGTCTCAAGGGTATCATAATGGGACCTGTTGTATCTGGCTAAGAGTGCCTGAGTGTTGGCAATGCGCCAGATGTTAGCCGCCTGCACAGCCACCCTTTTCCCTGAAGTTTCCAGAACTTTCGACTCTTTGTCAGGAGGAGCAGCATCACCTGTAGTCTGGGAGTTTGCTCTCTTACGTGCATTAGAAACAACTAATGAGTCCAAGGGTAACTGTCCCCTAATATAAGCAGAGTCTGCAGGTGCTGGTCAATATATCTTTTCAATCCTTGGGTTTAACACCCTGGCTCTAGTGGTGTCCTTAAAAATGTCATTAGCATGCTTAAGGACCCCTTTTAGCATGGGCAGGGTTTTGACTGTTCTTTCCGAAGTGGAAAAGGTGTCGACCAGAAAGTCTTCCTCCACAGGGTCAGCATGAAGTTCGACGCCATGATTACTGGCTGCCCTTTCAATAAGGGCGTTAAAGGCAGTTGTGTCCTCAGTAGGAGATGTCTTCACACTGTACACATGAGTGTCAGGGACAGTCTGCGGATCCCTTGGGTCAGCTGGGTCTGCACATGGTTGGGTTTGATAATCAGGATCAGTGTCCACATGATAAAGGCCATCTTCATGTTAGTCATCCCCTGCATCCACATCCGAGTATTTTGGGGAAACATTTTGTGGTTCTTGTCCATAGGAATGGAGGGGTTCCACAAGAGCTGGTGACGTCGTGGAAACCCTCTTCTTTTTCAAGGGAATCTTATATGACTCCATGGGTGTTTCTGGTATGATTTTCCTCTTATATGGAGAGTCTACCAGTTTCCGAGTCGATGAAAGGCCTCGACTCCTGGTCTTCAGGCTCTTCTGAAGCCTCCAATTCCATCGAAACATCTTCGCACGCACTGAGGGTGGCAACCCGAATTTGATTGGCGTCGACGCGGTCTGAACGTGTTCGACCAGCTTTGGTTGCAGGGCCTTCTTTGGCCCGACCGCTGTAGCCTTGTTCTTGATGCGTTGGAGTGACTCCGACACTTCCTTGGCAATGAATGGACTGGGCCGCGTCGACTCGACAGGGTCCTTGGAGCCAGTCTTTGTCTTGTCCGCAGGCCTCGACCGAGGATCGATCCCGTCTTTTAGTTCGAGTCCTTTGTGTGTGTCGACTCCTTTTGGCATCGGCCTTGGTTGTTCGACAGCCTTGACCTTGGTCTTCGGTGCCCCAACCGTCAGTTTGATGACTTTGAGCTTTTCGGCAACGACTGCCATTTTCTTTTTCTTCGGCTCCGAGGGGTTTGAGGTCTTGGAGCCGACCAGGTTTCGGTTTTGGCAGTGACGCTGTCGGTTTCGATTTCTTTGGATCGACCGATGGCGGTTTTGAAACCGATGGCTCTTTAGTAATGTTGGAAGCCGGGCCTTTATGCCGGGCTGTAGAACGAGACTGTAGATCTCGGGTAAGGCCTAGTGGTGATCCCTCGACCTGAGCCTTATTGAGTGCGTCATCTTCGGTCCCCGTATAGCGGGTAGGGCCTAGCTCCTCGCCTGAGCTATCTTCTACGGCCCCAAGGGCTTCTGCGTCGTCTCCAACCTCTTCAACAACGTTTTCGTCTTCTTCTTGCATCTCTTAGTCTTCGGCGTCTTACTCGGAGCCATGGCCCGAAGCCGGATCGGAGCAGTAGTCTTGATCCTCCAGATCAACGACCACCTCGTCTTCGGTCCCGAAGATGTTTTCGGGAATAGGCTCTGACTTCTTCGACTCCAAACGAGCAGCGCGTCGAATCCGAAGAGTTTTCTTCGACCTGAACCAGGCACAGGACATACAGTTGGCTTCGTTGTGATCCGGGGACAGGCACTTGTTGCACACCGGGTGGACATCGATGTGCGGGTATTTTGCATTGCAAAGTGGACACCTCTTGAATGGGCTTCTTTCCATTTTAGATCTAAGATCGGGTCAAGTTTGGAAAGAAACCGTCTGATTCCTCGATGTCCTCTCGAACAAGTTACCGGTACCGAACGAAACGATACCGACGCAGTCTAAAGCCATTTGGCTTTGTAGAAAGTTTTCCTAACTGGAGCTAAGATAGTAACATCCGAACCCAATGGCGGAAAAAAACAATCTGACGATGGAGAGGATGCCCATGCGCACTGTAGTCCAGGGGAGGAGCCACCTATCTCGTGATACTTCGAAGACTCTTCTAGGACAACAATGTGCAATCATCCGGACTGACACTAGGCAGTGATCTATGCACATATATGAATTCAGCAGCCCACATGCCTCGAACATAGGCTTATAAATAGGCTTATTAAAAAAAAAAAGGTTCTTTTTCATCGAATCTACACTGTCGATTAAATGTGATAAAACAAGCTGCTGTACACTCTTTAAGATAAGACTGAAGCCTCTTCTCCACAGCTACCACTTTGAGAGCTATGGCTATCAAAGACCACTAAAATCACCATAAGGGTTGCCTGGATTGGTGCAGGGTGCATCATTCCTTCGAGTGTGCCCCAAATACTAAGCCAACATCCTACACCAAGGCTCTCTCCATTCCTGAAAGAGACCTTGTGCAACCTCCGGATTGAGATTCCATTCATCATCTGCTAGACATAGACGGCGGAATTCGCCAGTATGGGCGTTCAGCAAACCGGACAGGTGTTGAACCACCAGGGATATGCACTACTACTACTGTTATAACCAAAGCCAGAGACACAGGACCTCTTGAGAAAAAGAGTCCACAACCCCAACCTGCCTGGATTGTTGCAGTACTACATGGCAGTGGTGTTGTCCGTGAACAGGTTCAACTTTAGCACTGGTGGCGCCCTATGTTTGTTGGCACCCCCCCATATGACCACCTCTGCCATGAATCCCCCCACCAGGACCCTTTAACAGTGCCCCTCAAGTCTCCAAAACCACTGTCTCTCAGCTCCATTAGGTTTTATAGAACCACTCATACAGGTGTCAGAGCATTTTACATAACACACACATTGCACAGAGACAATCATATGTGTGGAATTCAGTGTATAGGAAATGTTACATCAGACAGGAATACAACGTGTAGTATAGGAGTAACATGTCATGGATACTGATAGGCAATAAAGTTTAAGGGTCCTTATTGGAAAGCACAAATTCAGAATTTAAAACGTACCACCATTGTTAGGGGTTCTCTTTAATAATAAGAACAGTTTTCTACCTAGATGAACCCTTTTGGGAATATTAGTATAATGAGAGACTGGGCCAAAAATCATATATCTCAAACTATATATATCTTGCAGTTTGCATGCAGCTCTTTCATGACAGTTATTAGCTCAAAGTTCTATATCAGGATTTTGACTTCTAAACTACAAGAACAAAAACAAGCTTATTTAAAGTAGCAGTAACTCAGTGCCCTATTTACATTATATTCACTTTGTGATCTGAATGGTACACGTTCTTAGCAGCATGCACATTAACCCTATGCGCTACCTTTCCAGAAGTTAAAACTTCCACAAGACAAAACTTCGGTCTCTTTCCAGGAAGCCGATTAATCACTGGAGATATCTTGACATTTTAACTGATGACTGAAAATTGCTGGAGGCCTGGAACACAGCAGCAGGTGCTTTTAAAATGTTAATATCCTTTTAAAAATGACGCCCACACCCCAAGTCAACGCCCGGAGCCGTGGCACCGATCACACCGCCCTAGAGCCGACCCTGTCCTTGAACACTTTCACTAGCTTCTTCTTGATGGAAGGAATGCTTTCGAGTCCGGATTCCGTCAGAGACCACAATGCACTGATCTACATCTCTCCAATATGGCCGCTCCATCACAGGTGTGAGATCTGGTTGCGGAAGGGAGCGAGGTCTGCCAGTGACCCAATCCCGGTTTGTTAGTCACCTCTGCAATACCTGTACAGTTCCTTCCAAGGTCTGGACCATGTCGGAGGAATTCCCTTAATACTGAACCTACTGGAACTTCTGATTCCACTTCAGAGCCCACATATGCCATCTGGCATGAGTCACTAACAGGATGCAGTGGAACTCAAGGATAGAAGCTGAAACATTGGTATCATAGCCTGTGATGGTATGCCAGTGGTGGTGGTAATGGCTGATCCTGTCACCAACTGGCCGCCCATGATCTAGAAGGACATGGCTTGGAGACTGTGGCTTCAAGGGGGGGGTGGTGGTGGACTGGCCTGACCTCTGGCCATCCGACCCTCTCGGTCAGAATGAGTTGGCGTAGAGAGGATCAGGTACACACTGGGCATCCAGATGTGGTGGCATGTAGGGCTGCTGACATTCATATCTGTGCATAGATCGCCGCCTAGTGTTGGGTCCGGATGATTGCACATTGTTGTCCTAGAAGAGTCTTCGAAGTATCACGAGATAGGTGGCTCCTCCCCGTGCCAGCTGCAGCAGTCTGAAAGAGTTTTTAGAACAGCCTGTCCTACAGCTGCCTGCTGTTTAGAATGCACATCTACGCAGTAGTCCTTCGTAAATGTATGTGTGGTGGACAATGTGGCTGCCTTACATATCTCTTCTAAAGGAATATTCTCCAGGAAAGCCATGGACGCTCCTAATTTACGTGTGGAGTGTGCTCTTGGTGGAATGGTTAGTGTGCGTTTAGCCTTAGCATAGCAAATTTGTATACACCTAACGATCCACCTGGCTATCCCTGCTTTGGAAATGGGGTTGCCTTTGTGTTGTGGTGAAAATGCAACAAAAAGCTGTTTTGTTTTTCTGAAGTCCTTAGTTCTGTCTATATAGTACCTAAGAGCCCTTTTGACATCTAATGTGTGTAGGGATCCCTCAGCGACATTTTCTGGATTAGGAAAGAAAACTGGTAGTTCTAAGGTCTGTTTCATATGGAACTGCAAAATCACCTTAGGCATGAATGTAGGGTTGGTGCGCAATACAACCCTATTTGCGTGGACCTGTATGAACGGCTCTTGAATGGTTAAGGCCTGGAGTTCACTAACTCTTCGTAGGGAGGTAATGGCTACCAGGAAAGCCTTTTTCCAGGTTAGAAACTGAAGCTCACAAGAGTGGAGAGGTTCAAAAGGTGGTCCCATCAGTCTGGTGAGGACCACATTGAGGTTCCAGACCGGTGAAGGCGGGTGTCTGGGAGGGATCACTCTTTTGAGTCCTTATAGAAAGGCCTTAATGGCAGGCACTCGGAATAGCGAGAGGGGCTGCCTGTTTTGAAGATAAGCTGCTATTGCGGATAAATGTATACGAATGGAACTGTACGCCAGATTACACCTGTATTAGTGCAGCAAACAACAGATAATGTTTTGAATAGATGCATCCAGTGGGTTAATGTCATTGTTGTTACAATATAGGACAAACCTCTTCCATTTAGCCGCATAACAAGCTCTGGTTGTGGGCCGTCTTGCCTCCTTGATGATATCCATACATTCTGGCGGCAAGTTGAGGTAGCCAAATTCTAAAACTTCAGGAAACCAGATCGCCAGTTTGAGCTGTTGCGGATCTGGATGCTGAATGTCGCCATGGCTCTGCGTCAAAAGCCTGGGTGTGAGGTGTAGCCTTTGATGCGGTACCACGGATAGGTCTAGAAACGTGGTGTGCCATGGTTGGCGTGCCCACATTGGAGCAACCAGGAGGAGGGTCATCGAGTGTTGCCTCAGTTTGCATGCCACTAGCGGTATTAAAGGTGCTGGGGCAAAAGCGTACGCAAATTTGCCTGACCAGTTCATCCATGTCGCATTGCCCTGCAACTGTGGGTGTGGGAATATGCTGGCGAAGCTTTGGCATTTTGCGTTTTCCCTTGTGGGGAATAGGTATCTGTGGATGACCCCACTGCTGAAAGTACGGTTGGAGTACTGATGGATGTATCTCCTACTCGTGCATCTGGTGGCTGTGTCTGCTGAGCAGATCCGCCATCTGGTTGTCCTTGCCCGGGAGGTGTTCCACCATGAGGAAGATGTTCCTCTGAATGGCCCACTTCCACATGCTCTGAGCCAGATGAGACAACTGTGGAGAGTGTGTTCCTCCCTGCTTCTGTATGTAGTACATGGCAGTCATGTTGTCCGTCCGGATCAACACGACCTTGTTGCACAAGTGTACTTTGAATGCTTTCATCGCCATGAAGATTGCCATCAGTTCCAGAAGCTTGATGTGCATCCTCTTTTGCTGTGGTGTCCATAGTCCCTGCACTGTGTAGTGGAGAACATGAGCTCCCTATCCCTGGAGAGACGCGTCTGTCGTCAGTATAATCTGTGGCACAGGCTCTTGGAACGGTCGGCCCTGCAGAGGTTTTGTGGGTTCCACCAATACAGAGAGTTGAATGCCTGACCGCTCACCAACACTAGGTTTTTTAACTGTCCTTGAGCCTGATTCCACTGACGTGCCAAGCACTCCTGAAGCGGACACATGTGTAGTCTTGCGTGTGGGACTATGAAGATGCAGGAGGCCATCATGAACACTTTCGCTGGAAGCGAGTGTTGAGGTCTGACTTTTTGTATCAGCAATTGCATGCTGTGTATTCTCGCTGAATTTGTCTGAGCTTTGGCTGCCAGAGTGTTTATTGTCGCGCCCATGTACTGTTGCACGTGGGTGGGCTGAAGATGTGACTTTGGATAATTCAGCGAGAATCCCAGACTGTGAAGAAGATAAATGGTATGGGACATGTGGCTGGCACACTGCTGGGCCGTCTTTGCTTGAACAAGCCAGTCGTCCAGATAAGGGTAGACATGTATGTGCTGTCTCCGTAGGTGTGCTGCTACTGTCGCCAGGCACTTTGTGAACACCCTGGGTGCCGTCGTTACTCTGAAAGGGAGGACTTTGAACTGATAATGTTGGTTTTGAATAGTGAACCTGAGATCCTGTCTGTGATGGGTGTATGGGTATATGGAAATACGCATCTTTTAGATCCAGCGTTGGCAGGAACTGTTGTAGTCTCCCCCCCGACAGGTGTTATGTGGTCGGGGCAGTGACATGGTGTCACGGTTTGTTATTGGCAGAGGATCTGGAACTTGTTTCCTCTGCCTCTGCCCTTGATGTTGTTTCCACGATATCCACCCCGGTTGTTTTTATTGTAGGTGGATTGTGTGCCTCCTTTATTGTACTGTGTCTGCTGTGTGGACTAGCCTCTTGAGGGGCCCCTAGTATTGGAGCGACGAAAGGAGCCACTCCGAAACTGCTGTGACTGCAGAGCCCCCATAGACTTTGCAGTCTCTGTATCTTTTTTAATTTTTTCAAGGGTGGTGTCAACCTCCGGTCCAAATAAGAAGTCCGGGTTAACTGGCTAATTGAGGATAGAGGTTTGTATTTCAGGTTTGAACCCTGAGATTCTCAACCAGGCGTGTCTCCTTAACATAACGCTAGTGTTGATGGCCCTGGCTGCAATGTCAGCTGCGTCTAGCGCGCACTTAATGGAAGCATTTGTTAAAAGCTTCCCTTCCTGGATTAGTAGTTCTGCACCCTCCTTGTACTGATCTGGTAGGTGTTGCAACAGTGTCTCAAGGGTATCATAATGGGACCTGTTGTATCTGGCTAAGAGTGCCTGAGTGTTGGCAATGCGCCAGATGTTAGCCGCCTGCACAGCCACCCTTTTCCCTGAAGTTTCCAGAACTTTCGACTCTTTGTCAGGAGGAGCAGCATCACCTGTAGTCTGGGAGTTTGCTCTCTTACGTGCATTAGAAACAACTAATGAGTCCAAGGGTAACTGTCCCCTAATATAAGCAGAGTCTGCAGGTGCTGGTCAATATATCTTTTCAATCCTTGGGTTTAACACCCTGGCTCTAGTGGTGTCCTTAAAAATGTCATTAGCATGCTTAAGGACCCCTTTTAGCATGGGCAGGGTTTTGACTGTTCTTTCCGAAGTGGAAAAGGTGTCGACCAGAAAGTCTTCCTCCACAGGGTCAGCATGAAGTTCGACGCCATGATTACTGGCTGCCCTTTCAATAAGGGCGTTAAAGGCAGTTGTGTCCTCAGTAGGAGATGTCTTCACACTGTACACATGAGTGTCAGGGACAGTCTGCGGATCCCTTGGGTCAGCTGGGTCTGCACATGGTTGGGTTTGATAATCAGGATCAGTGTCCACATGATAAAGGCCATCTTCATGTTAGTCATCCCCTGCATCCACATCCGAGTATTTTGGGGAAACATTTTGTGGTTCTTGTCCATAGGAATGGAGGGGTTCCACAAGAGCTGGTGACGTCGTGGAAACCCTCTTCTTTTTCAAGGGAATCTTATATGACTCCATGGGTGTTTCTGGTATGATTTTCCTCTTATATGGAGAGTCTACCAGTTTCCGAGTCGATGAAAGGCCTCGACTCCTGGTCTTCAGGCTCTTCTGAAGCCTCCAATTCCATCGAAACATCTTCGCACGCACTGAGGGTGGCAACCCGAATTTGATTGGCGTCGACGCGGTCTGAACGTGTTCGACCAGCTTTGGTTGCAGGGCCTTCTTTGGCCCGACCGCTGTAGCCTTGTTCTTGATGCGTTGGAGTGACTCCGACACTTCCTTGGCAATGAATGGACTGGGCCGCGTCGACTCGACAGGGTCCTTGGAGCCAGTCTTTGTCTTGTCCGCAGGCCTCGACCGAGGATCGATCCCGTCTTTTAGTTCGAGTCCTTTGTGTGTGTCGACTCCTTTTGGCATCGGCCTTGGTTGTTCGACAGCCTTGACCTTGGTCTTCGGTGCCCCAACCGTCAGTTTGATGACTTTGAGCTTTTCGGCAACGACTGCCATTTTCTTTTTCTTCGGCTCCGAGGGGTTTGAGGTCTTGGAGCCGACCAGGTTTCGGTTTTGGCAGTGACGCTGTCGGTTTCGATTTCTTTGGATCGACCGATGGCGGTTTTGAAACCGATGGCTCTTTAGTAATGTTGGAAGCCGGGCCTTTATGCCGGGCTGTAGAACGAGACTGTAGATCTCGGGTAAGGCCTAGTGGTGATCCCTCGACCTGAGCCTTATTGAGTGCGTCATCTTCGGTCCCCGTATAGCGGGTAGGGCCTAGCTCCTCGCCTGAGCTATCTTCTACGGCCCCAAGGGCTTCTGCGTCGTCTCCAACCTCTTCAACAACGTTTTCGTCTTCTTCTTGCATCTCTTAGTCTTCGGCGTCTTACTCGGAGCCATGGCCCGAAGCCGGATCGGAGCAGTAGTCTTGATCCTCCAGATCAACGACCACCTCGTCTTCGGTCCCGAAGATGTTTTCGGGAATAGGCTCTGACTTCTTCGACTCCAAACGAGCAGCGCGTCGAATCCGAAGAGTTTTCTTCGACCTGAACCAGGCACAGGACATACAGTTGGCTTCGTTGTGATCCGGGGACAGGCACTTGTTGCACACCGGGTGGACATCGATGTGCGGGTATTTTGCATTGCAAAGTGGACACCTCTTGAATGGGCTTCTTTCCATTTTAGATCTAAGATCGGGTCAAGTTTGGAAAGAAACCGTCTGATTCCTCGATGTCCTCTCGAACAAGTTACCGGTACCGAACGAAACGATACCGACGCAGTCTAAAGCCATTTGGCTTTGTAGAAAGTTTTCCTAACTGGAGCTAAGATAGTAACATCCGAACCCAATGGCGGAAAAAAACAATCTGACGATGGAGAGGATGCCCATGCGCACTGTAGTCCAGGGGAGGAGCCACCTATCTCGTGATACTTCGAAGACTCTTCTAGGACAACAATGTGCAATCATCCGGACTGACACTAGGCAGTGATCTATGCACATATATGAATTCAGCAGCCCACATGCCTCGAACATAGGCTTATAAATAGGCTTATTAAAAAAAAAAAAGGTTCTTTTTCATCGAATCTACACTGTCGATTAAATGTGATAAAACAAGCTGCTGTACACTCTTTAAGATAAGACTGAAGCCTCTTCTCCACAGCTACCACTTTGAGAGCTATGGCTATCAAAGACCACTAAAATCACCATAAGGGTTGCCTGGATTGGTGCAGGGTGCATCATTCCTTCGAGTGTGCCCCAAATACTAAGCCAACATCCTACACCAAGGCTCTCTCCATTCCTGAAAGAGACCTTGTGCAACCTCCGGATTGAGATTCCATTCATCATCTGCTAGACATAGACGGCGGAATTCGCCAGTATGGGCGTTCAGCAAACCGGACAGGTGTTGAACCACCAGGGATATGCACTACTACTACTGTTATAACCAAAGCCAGAGACACAGGACCTCTTGAGAAAAAGAGTCCACAACCCCAACCTGCCTGGATTGTTGCAGTACTACATGGCAGTGGTGTTGTCCGTGAACAGGTTCAACTTTAGCACTGGTGGCGCCCTATGTTTGTTGGCACCCCCCCATATGACCACCTCTGCCATGAATCCCCCCACCAGGACCCTTTAACAGTGCCCCTCAAGTCTCCAAAACCACTGTCTCTCAGCTCCATTAGGTTTTATAGAACCACTCATACAGGTGTCAGAGCATTTTACATAACACACACATTGCACAGAGACAATCATATGTGTGGAATTCAGTGTATAGGAAATGTTACATCAGACAGGAATACAACGTGTAGTATAGGAGTAACATGTCATGGATACTGATAGGCAATAAAGTTTAAGGGTCCTTATTGGAAAGCACAAATTCAGAATTTAAAACGTACCACCATTGTTAGGGGTTCTCTTTAATAATAAGAACAGTTTTCTACCTAGATGAACCCTTTTGGGAATATTAGTATAATGAGAGACTGGGCCAAAAATCATATATCTCAAACTATATATATCTTGCAGTTTGCATGCAGCTCTTTCATGACAGTTATTAGCTCAAAGTTCTATATCAGGATTTTGACTTCTAAACTACAAGAACAAAAACAAGCTTATTTAAAGTAGCAGTAACTCAGTGCCCTATTTACATTATATTCACTTTGTGATCTGAATGGTACACGTTCTTAGCAGCATGCACATTAACCCTATGCGCTACCTTTCCAGAAGTTAAAACTTCCACAAGACAAAACTTCGGTCTCTTTCCAGGAAGCCGATTAATCACTGGAGATATCTTGACATTTTAACTGATGACTGAAAATTGCTGGAGGCCTGGAACACAGCAGCAGGTGCTTTTAAAATGTTAATATCCTTTTAAAAATGACGCCCACACCCCAAGTCAACGCCCGGAGCCGTGGCACCGATCACACCGCCCTAGAGCCGACCCTGTCCTTGAACACTTTCACTAGCTTCTTCTTGATGGAAGGAATGCTTTCGAGTCCGGATTCCGTCAGAGACCACAATGCACTGATCTACATCTCTCCAATATGGCCGCTCCATCACAGGTGTGAGATCTGGTTGCGGAAGGGAGCGAGGTCTGCCAGTGACCCAATCCCGGTTTGTTAGTCACCTCTGCAATACCTGTACAGTTCCTTCCAAGGTCTGGACCATGTCGGAGGAATTCCCTTAATACTGAACCTACTGGAACTTCTGATTCCACTTCAGAGCCCACATATGCCATCTGGCATGAGTCACTAACAGGATGCAGTGGAACTCAAGGATAGAAGCTGAAACATTGGTATCATAGCCTGTGATGGTATGCCAGTGGTGGTGGTAATGGCTGATCCTGTCACCAACTGGCCGCCCATGATCTAGAAGGACATGGCTTGGAGACTGTGGCTTCAAGGGGGGGGTGGTGGTGGACTGGCCTGACCTCTGGCCATCCGACCCTCTGGGTCAGAATGAGTTGGCGTAGAGAGGATCAGGTACACACTGGGCATCCAGATGTGGTGGCATGCAGAAAGTGTTTGAAGAATTGGATGTTTGAAAAAGAGAAGACTTACATGTAGACTTGTGTATAATCAACATACTGGTAAATCTTGATGCTGCTATCTTGGAGTAGGGCACCATCCAGCTCTTTGTAGGGTCTCATGATGACTGGAAGCAGTATGGAACCCTGAGGGGCTCTTAGGGTAAGGGACCTTCTGGAATCTGAAGATGCCCATGTGAACTGGTGTTGGTAGGAAAAAGTAGGAGAACCAGCAAAGGATCCTTAGAGTGATGCCCCTAGATCTAGAGCCTAGAGGGCTGAAAAAGCTACTGACAGTCTGAGATGGCTGCCACTGTAAGTAAGCAAGGCCAGGCTTAACATGTGAAGTTCCAGTAATAATGTGGAACAGGCAATCCCAGCCAATAAGGCTAAAAAGTGGGCCAGAACACAGCTTTCCTCTAGGTTAATGAGAAGATTCATTTGTAGCACTTCAGATTCACCAAACCTGAAAGCTGTAGGCAGGTTCACCAATGAATTATAAAAACGATTCAAGTAAACACTGTCAATTTCACAAAGTAAGAACTTTAGGAACATCTAGCGTAAACACATATCAGAAACTTATTAAGATGGAAATATCTTCTTAAAATCAATGAGACTAGAGATATCTAAAATAAAAAAATAAATGCCTGGTTACATCAAAATTCACCTCAATTTCAGCAAGGGATAAGGAAATGTGATTTTCATTCAGTAAAAAACTAAATTCAAAGGCCGTAAATCACAGCTGTTCAAGGTGACAATACTGACGATACAACATTGAGGATGATGTCCAAGCAGTAAGTGAACTGAGGATAGTCTGGAACACACAATTGCAAGATGTGGTTATAAGGCTCCTTTAAGACAGTGTAAAGGGGAGAAAAACAATTTGCAGAACAAGCTTACTGATGGATTCCGGTAGGCATGAGATGAAATGCTCGGAAAAGAGGGGCCACCACACAAGGATGGTAAGGACATCTTCACTAATCAGCTGGGTGTAAATTTTAAATTCTACATGTTTTAGGGGTATATGTTTACTAAACCTAACTACAAAACTCTAGCACTGCTTTTATTTACACTCCTTAGGGTTAAAAGATAAAATTGTTTGATATGGAAAAGTGGTTTGGCATTTCAATCTATTTAGCATAATTAGCACAATATTGCTGCCACGGTTAAACGATGAATAAATGACCCTTCGACTTTTCTGGACATAAAGTAATTACATATAGTTTGCCATTTCAGGTGTATAGATGTTGGCACATCTTACCTGCTGATTTGGGAGAGTGTACTGCTGCTAATCTCACTGGACTGAGGGAGCGTGGATAGCGTTACAGTCGTCGGTGAGGTGTGTTGTGGCGATGTTTGCAGAAGAGAGATGGTAGTAGGCACTGCATTGGGTAACTGGCCTCCATTTGGCAATGATGGAGAACTGTCCGAATTTGACACTGGAACGAACGAAGTAGCTGTAAAAAAAAAATTTAAGTTCCAGTTTGAGGATAGTGTGTCACAAAGTAAGGCTCCAGGTGGAATGCAACAATTCTTGAATACCTTAATCAGAGATTATCCTCTCAAAGGGATTGACTACTCAAATTGATCAAGTTAACAAAGTAATTAAAATCGTACAAAATCTACTAGGTCACAAAACGGAATTTGTCTGAAACCATATGGTCGGTTGAAATCTAAAATAATGTTCATGAAGAATTGATGATATACTCTTCACGAAAACTGATGTTTCATTTATTGGTCTATGGTAGTCGAGATCTTTTTTGAAGTGTTTGTATATTAAGTATTTCTGTCAAAAATGCTCTGCTTGGCAGCACTGCAGTAAGTTATGTTATAGGCAATAGAATGGTTGTATTTCACACATTTACAATTTAAATACATATTAAATCATTTGGCAAAGATCACAATCTAACGTCAGGATTTAACTCAAAGTTGAGTCACAATAAACAAGTTACTTAGCTTGAGTAGCGCATTATCTGGTAGAAACAATCTAGTTCCAAATTCTTTGCCTTCGAACTTCCCAGCCATCAGGCTGGATCAGGAAACTTTTGCTCACATAATACCTCTTGCGCGCGCCGTCGGGTGGTTTTTTTCGGCTCCGTGTTACGCCATCGGCGTCGTTCACGTCAGATTTGATGTCACGGTCACCAATATAGATGCCGCTCAGGCACGAAGAAGTCAGTACTATTTATTCCCACACCAGAAGTGCAGAGCCACAAAGTAAATGACAAAAAAGTGTGCAAAACTAGGGCCCGAAAAGGGGAGTAACCCTAGCATGACAATCAGTGCGCAAAGTAGAGAGGAATGGGTGTACCCGTGGGGAATCTGCAGCTGGATAGTCTCTACCAGATAATGCGCCACCGAAGGTAAGTAACTTGTTCATTTGATAGAGGCTTCTAGCTGCAGATTCCTTACCTTTGAATTAGATACCCAAGCCATACTGTCCCGATGGTGGGTTGCGGACAAAATTCCTCACACTAAGAAGTCCTGCAGGACCGAACAAGCAAAATGCCTGTCCTTGCGGACCTGACAGTCCAGGCAGTAGTGCAAGTTGACCACGTTGCTGCCTGACAGATGTCCAAAACGGAGACACCCTGAGCCACGGCTGTAGTCGCAACCTTTCCCTGGTGGAATGGGCCCTTAATCCCTCAGGGGACCGCTTATTAGCTAGGGCATATCAGATTTTAATGAAGATAACGACCCAGCAAGAAATGGTCATTTTGCTGCACTGCCAGCCCCTTCTTAGCTCCAATGTATCCGACAAAAAATAAGTTGTCCACCTGGAACTATTTTGTGCAGTCAAGGTGGAATGACAACGCTCTTTTTGGGCCCAGGCGGTGGAGGCGCTCTTCTTCTTTAGAGAGATGCGGGGGAGCGAAGAAGGTGGGCAGCGTGATAGACTGACTAAGATTAAATGGGGTCACCACCTTCGGCAAGAACAAAGTGTAGGAAGGTGGATATCTGACTATGGTTGCCCCCAACTTTTTGCCTGGTGTTTTGCTGGTTTTCGACTTAGTTGGCCTGGGATCCTGCTATCCAGGACCCCAGGCTTCCTGCTCTCTCTGTAAAATGGACATGGTACATATCTAATTGGTACTGGGCCACCTTATCAGTCCCTGTACAGTGTACCCTAGGTACCCAGGGCCTACCAGGGGCTGCAGCATGTATTATGCCACCCCTGGCTGGCCATCCAAATCTGACACAACTGGCTGCACGACAGCTGGGGCAAGGTGGTGTAATCACCCTTTGCTTTAGATATAGTATTCCTATTTCTAACCCTAAAATGGACACATATATTCCCATCAGTCACTCCTATGGCAGGCCTTATCAATCCTGAAGGCAGAGTGCTTAGAATTATGTGAGATGGTGCTCTGGCATGTGCTGAGCCCGTTTGCAGCTTGCGGAACCAAGTCCTAATAGCTGTTCCATGATAACGCTATACCATATACTCTTAAGTGCATTATGAACCTCGCGGTCAAATGCTAACTTTGGTATAACATTATCAAAACATGTCGAGTAAGGTGTCATACGAATTGGAATACTAACCCCTCGCCAATTCTAGCGACGGGGTTAGCATTCCACCCTTCTAGAGGGACACGACATGTATGTAACTGTGAACCCCGGTTAAAGTTAACTCGAGTCTCAGGATGCTGCCACCACAGACACAAGTCTGACCTCCTGCTGCTGGGAGTCCTTCCAGCAAGGGAGGCTTGGACAAAGGGGTTCCTGCCTTGGGAGGTGCTAGCACCACCCCAGACAGGATTTTGTGTATTAGGTAGGACAGGGCTCAAAGGAATGAGACATGCCTGGGGCACACAAGGTGCCCTGTGCATACACTGGTCAGAACCAGTTCCTGGGGCACTCCAGCCCCAGAGCTGGCGCAAGACCGGACAAAGGAAAGGGGGTGTAATCTCCCCCCTTCCTGGTCCCACCCAGAGGAGGGACCTAGTCGTAGTGCAGCCCCCCTGCCTGTTTCCTTTCCCTGCGGATCATCCGAAAGGTCGCCCGCTTCTTCTCAACTGCTGCACTCAAGCTCATCCTCATGGCCATGGTGCTTTCGCGCCTTGACTATGGGAACGTCATCTACAATGGGGCGCCGGCTTATCTGCTCTGCCGGCTCCAACAAATTCAGAATCAGGCGGCTCGCCTGATCTACGGACTCCCCAGGTTCAACCATACGACCCCTCTGTTGCAGTCTCTCCATTGGCTCCCAGTGAGGGAGAGGGCCCTTTTTAAGCTTGGATGTATCACCTACCAGGCTAGAGCAGGGACCGCTCCCGTTTTCCTGTGTGAAGCCATTTCCCCTTATCTTCCTTCCCGAGAACTCCGTTCCACTCACTTGGCCCTTTTGTCAGTCCCTCGTTTTAGGAAACAGAAGTCCGGTGGGGCCAGATTTGCAGTGCTGGCTCCTTCCTTCTGGAACTCACTCCCTTTTTCTCTTAGGTCGTCATCTTCCTACCTGGAATTTCGCAGACATCTGAAAACCCTCCTGTTCTCCAGATCTGTAGCCGTATAACCCTTTCCTCTGCACCCACTGGTCTTCTGCCTCTAGCGCCATGAAACCGATTTCGGTATAAGAGCGCTCTATAAATATTTTAAAATTCAAATTCAAATTCAAATTTAGCTGAATAAAGGTAGGAGCTGGTCCCATTCCAAATCAGATTAATCTTGACAACTTCCACGAAGAAACTCGACCTTCGACCTCCTGAACATCAGAAGACTGAAGAATCTCCCCTATTGTCAGGGAGTGACCATCCTGCTTTGCGGGCACCATCAAGCTCCTGTGCGATTTGCTGCAAAGTCCTTCCATCCTGGAATCAGACGACCCAGCTCGACAAGACCCGGACCTCCAGACCTCTCTGACCTCTACCCACAGCCACAGCACAGCTGGGACCCGTGGGTGCGACGAGCAACGTGGAGACAGCCATCTTGAGAAACCTGCACAGCGCTTCCAGCACGACCGCCAAGGGATCCTCGAGTGAGTGCTTTGGGGTCTGAGAAGCCCCACACCGACGCAGCTCCTGCACCAAAGACTAGCCCCCCAGCATCCACGAGATCTGCGTGGGGCCCTTTTGTCTGGTTGCTGCTTGTCCTGTTGTCTGGTCACTTGCCGGCTGGCTCGTGACCTCTGAGACGACGATTCGAAGAATCCAACACTGCTGGTCTGGTCCCCCAGACTGGCCCTTGCTTCCTTGAAAAAGGGGAGCACCCCGGACCCTCCTGGTCCGCACCAGACGCCATCTTTGTTCCACCGCGTGGCTTGCATTAGCCAAGGCCTGTTGTCCAGATCGACGATCCGACACTGCCAACAGCAGCAGACTACGTGGGACAGCTCGTGCCTCAAGCCTGGTCGTGAAGAGCAGCTCCTGGTCCGTGCAGCTACAGAGAGAAGCGACCCTTCCTTCACCTGACTGCGGCGACAGCATTTGGTTCCTTCCTGGTTCCAGCACCGTCACTGGCTAGTGACCGAGACTCTGTCCCCTTCCCTTTCAGGACTACTTCTTCCTAGTTCCATCCTTGGAACCACTGGACTCCTCCATCTGGCTGCCTGCCAGCAACTCCTTATTTCAGGCATCACCGGGATCAACGCAGCAAACCCGACAACTTCAGCCCTATGCACCCGCAGCCTGTGGATTAGGTAACTAAAGCTTCTAGGTGCTGAAGTCTGTGTACACTATCTTAGTGTCCAGGTCCACTCTTGTTTTCCCTCCATCCGGCCGGGTTCGTCCGGAATCCGTAACTTTCTAAACTGTAAGAGCCATAGACGTTGGTACCAGTGGCGGCTGGTGGATTTTTAAAGTGGTGGGGCGGAAAAAGTTGTACCCCAACGTAATAAGCGAGCGAGCGAAGCGAGCGAGCCCGAACAGCAACAGGAGGGTGCGGGGGGGTTCTCCCCCCGCAAGAAAATTTTGAAAAAAATTGATTAAAATGGTGGGTTTTACACCACATATTTACTGCAAATTGTTGAAAAAAGGGGGGTCCAAAAATAGCATTTTGAAGCACAAGTGAGAAGAAAACATTAGAATCAAATCAAAAATTTGCCCAATCCTCAAACTGATCTGCTTGCAAAATGACCCCCAAGCCAAGCACATACAAACAAAGTAAACAGGCCCTCTAAGTGTTTCCCACCTGTAACACATCTGTGAACCACCTATGTTTTCATAGTATATAATAATGAAAATGCTCCAGTTTGTTCTTATTTATCTTATGCAACTTACAACCATTGACAAAGCCTATTGGTTGTAGGTTTAGTGTCACTCGTATTATATATCTGGAGGCAATGACAGAAGAAGCACAATACCAGTGGGATAGCACACTACGTACAGATTTTTTGCTTAACAGTTTTAAGCCACGCTCATAATTACATTGGCTGCCCCTACGAGAGACCCCCCCAGTTTTTCATCCCACTTAAAGCGCTGCACACATACTTTGCTTACTCTTTTCGTGAGAGCCCTGGGAAACTGGGACGCACAGGTTACTCACACATAAATCATAAAAATAAAAAAAAACACCAAGCTCCCTGGAAGACACAGCTTAACATTTGACCTCTGTCTTTGATTGCACAGCAAATGTGACAAGATAAGAACAATATTTAAAAGCTTGTTTACAGAAAGCGAGTTTGTGGAAAAACACAGTATACAAGATTTTGGTAATGGAAGGGCCGACCCAGACAGCTAAAACAAAGCCAGCAAACAGAAAATGTGAGTTACAAACCACACAGCTAATGGTAAGCAACGGGTGGAATGCATTCCTGGGTCAACTTTCTGAATGTCTCCAATGTCTTTAGCAAACCAGACAGCTACAGGGTTTGGTAGGCTGAGACGTAAAAAAAAGTAGTTATATGAGTGTGAGCAGTGGAAGGATAGATGTCATCCAGTCAAAGGGATTGTAAAGAAGCTATTTTCCAGGGGAATGACAAACACAAGAAGAAAAAAAGACATTAAGTAAGAAGCAAGCAAACAAGCGACTAGACAGGCAACCAATGATTAGCAATGGGCTGGCACAAAGTCCACTTGAGGTTTTTGATATGGTTCACAGAATGTCTTTTAAGCACATACACCTAAAAGGCATCTGTAGTAGGTAAGATCTAAAAATAGCAGATTAAATGCAATGGCCTTGGTCCTTACATTGAGGAATGGGACTATTGGGCTACTAAGGGTTTGACCGGCTGAAAGGAGAGGGTGCAAATGCATGAGTGTGAGCGTGTGCATAGCTGGAAAGATGAAAGCATGTGTGCATGGATGAAAAGATGAATGTGTGAAAAGATGGCTAATTGCCGTTATCTCCCCATTTTGAAGGCAGAGAAAACAAATGCTTCCCCAGCTCCATGAAACAGAGAAATCTGGGGAGAGGTTGCATTGTCATGGCTATGCTGGGATCAGGGTAAGCCAAATTTCAAGTCCCATAACATTATGCAATTTTGTTCCGAGTGTAAGTCTGGTCCATTGAGGAAAGTATGGCCACAACACAATGGGGCCACGAACGGTGCAAGGACACACACTGCTGAATGTTTTAATGCACCAGTGTCTTAAACGATGCGTCAATGGATGCCTTAGAGTGGGATCGCAGATGGATGGCTAAATAGGTATAAGTGCCTGGGTGTGACTGGATTAATAAAGGAAGGTGCAAATGTGGCAGAAGTCAAGAGCTGGACTCCATGGCGTGTGCATCAAAAGTGAATACCAGCAGAAGGCACATAGGTCCCAGGAACTCCACAAGAGACTCCGCAAGCGGGACACCAGCAGCCATCATCCTGTTCCGTGGACCCTCCTTTTCTACGTACACATGACTTTTATCCTCAAAAATGACAGAACCTTGGCTAACTTGCAGTTACACAACCTCTGGCTTACCCGAAAGATGAGAAATCCTCTGAATCCACCCTGGTTTACTGAACTGCAAGATCAAAATCGGACACACCAAAGTGGTGGAGTCGTGGAGTGCTCGAGATTTGAGGTGGGTCTTGGTGAGGCCTTTGGGGTATTTTACAAATACATGCCTAGTGTTTTTTTGTGTTTTCCATATGTGACTATTTTTAATAGAGGTCGGTGAACCAACAAATTAACAGGAAGAGCCAACCTAGAGTCGAACCAGGGGTCAGTCTGGGCTCAAAGAGACAAAGCACAAGCAAAACCAGCAAAACATTTGTTAAGTAAATCGTGCAACAATCATCTTGTAAGCACAGAAAAAAGTTTCACATTTCCAAAAAGTTTTCTTTGTAAGGTGGGAGTGTTTCAATCAAGTACGTTATTTTTTTTATACAGATGAACTGATAGTCATTTGCTAGTAGTGGTAATTGCTTAAGATGAGCTTAGAAACATGAATGCTACCTCCTGCCTTGCCCTAACGATGATGTCAGTATAGAACCAAGTGGCCATTCAGAAGGCCATTGCCTCCTATATGTCGCTCACTTGCAAGCAAAGATTTTATACAGAGCATATCCTGAACGGATGTAGCTCAAGGTGCTGTTAAATGTGCTGATGAAAGAAAAATTGTCACAGTAAAATAAAATAATTATCTAGCATCACACAGTTTGTTCAACTGAGATGAGGTAGCCGGTAATTCTAGGCCTCTCCTGATAGTTCACACCAAGTGTCCTGCCATGCGTGGGCAAGGTAGGTGGCACTGGAACCTGTTATCTACTGAGAAAATAATGTATGCATTTGCCCCAAAACGATTTCACTGCGAGCGGGCACATCATTGGCCCATAACAGTGGCAGACTATCAGAGGTTCTAGACAATAAAATACAAAAAAGCAAGAAGTGATACTCGATTATTAGATTTCATAATAATAATGAAAAACGTACATCCATTTAAAAAGCAAACATGTGCGCCTTGAGACTGATGTCTGTTGTGTCCACTCTGTAAGTAATAAAAATAAACCCATAAGTACATTTCAACTCAGATGGACTTGTTTCTCTTGGGCTTGGTTCCACTTTATCTGCAGCTCTTCCTCTTGGCCCAGGATTACTTGGAGCCCTGTTGTTCCGTGCCTGTACTTCATCTGATCTCTTTTCCCCCAGACTTGGTGACTCACAGTAACTAAAAGGGTCGACAGGCCTGCTGGGCAATCAAGCTGTGCCCGAAGGGCTGGTCTGAAAGGTCAGCGTTTGATAACCCCACATCAATAGTTCTCTCTTCTGGGGGCTCTTCAACCACAACTGCCTTAACAGGAGAATCAGTTTGAACTTGAACAACACCTGCATACCTGTATCTCTGCTGGTACACAACAATCCCAGTCATTGCAATCACAGATGGGGCACTTGCCATTTTACTCACAACCATCACAACAAAGGCAATTTGCATAGAAATGTGGCTTAATTCAAGCACATTAATAAAAACACTTTTATGCATCATAGAAAGTTCATTTAATTTGCGATTATGTTAATATCTCTCTATATTTGCAAATCCATATACATTTCATAGAAATCATTATTATTCAATGCACAAAATGCAAACCCTAAAAACTATCCAAGCAGTCCCTGCAGAAAGAACAGCTAGTAAATGTATGATTCCATGCTACACAACCTCTGCAGTCATCGAGTCACACAGAGGTCGTCATTGGTTGATGCATTGCTTCACTTTCGGTTTTGTTACACAGACTACACTTGTGAGGCTCATCAGACATTTAGTGTATTTGTAAAGCACACGTTTACAATGAAGGGTATTTTGGTGCTGAATAACAGATGCTTATTGTTATCCAACTCCTTGGTACTCATTTTATCGACCTCAAAAGGAGGTTGACCCATCGGGATATGAACCTGTGGTCAAACAGAGCACCTATAGTGGACACATTAGTCCACTAAGCCACCAGGCTTGGCTGTGTCTCTCCTCTAATGTGATTACTTCGACTTTCCTCTCTAATGAAAGTAATTTAACTGGGAGGAAGAAAGTTATTGAATTTTTGATGCCGTTTCGCTATGTGGAAAGCCTAGCACAAGTCCAGGATTATGGAATGCTAAAAGTGAGATTGTGATAAAAGGCAAGCTTACTGATTCTGTTATAAATGTGGTCTTTTTTTGTAATCAAAAGTCTACAGTCTGCCGTCTACTGCACTCCTGGCAATCAGCATTTTAAATGTGATCTATGCAACGTTCTTTTGTTGGCGTTTTTATGGAGGAACTTTAAAACTAACTAAATAAGATTATGCAGCAATTCAGTGATTATTTACCAATATATTTTGGCCGCGCTGATAGAACTAGTTTTATTGCCAGTTTAGATGAGCGCACACATCCCCCTTGGCCTGGCCATGCAGCCGATAGTTCACGAGCTGTGACAGTATAAGTTTCACCTTCACCAATTTGACACCGGCAGCGTGATGACAAAAGTTTGTGGCCATCTCAGGTGAATTCTCGCCACTCTGAAAATAAATAATTTGAAAGTCTCTGCTGTCGATATTAAGAAGTCAGCTATATTGCGCTTTTGTGTTTACGTGCAAGCTGCATTAAACAGTCCGCTTTAAAGCCTTCTTAACTGCAGGTAGCCCAAGAACACACACAAGACACAACTTCGCTCAATTTATCATTTTCTGATTAAGAAAAGAAATGAACAGCAAACGCAGAAAGCAAAATGCATTTGAGCAGCCTGGACGTCCGGAAATCTCCAAGGTTTTGAAAAAAAACGTGAGCTTACTGACACAATGGTTAAAGCAGGAGGCGGGGGAGGGGTGAAGGGGGTGGGGTTATTGTGACAAGCACCAACGGGTGGGAGGTGGTATTGTGGGGAGGGCACCGCAGGGGGAGATTAAGTGGAGATTAGCCAAAGCAAGACATGAGCAGGAAACCATTAAAAACAAGCTGAGGCAAACAAAAAAACAAGCTGCGAGGGGTTGCAGGAGAGTGTGTACTGCCTGTAACAGCAGGCAGGATGAAGTCATTTAAGAAAATAGTGCTCACAGGTAAAACATACCTAGTAACAACACACGTAAGAGGGCAAGTCCTCATAGGAGATTACAAAAAGAGAAAAGGCGGTACTAAGGAGGGACTACTAAGCCTATTCACATATCGAAAGCAACCATTTAGAAAGGACAATCACAGGAGCCAATTGAAAAGCTAGGCAGAAATTGGGTGGAGCTTCAAGTCCATACTCGAATACAGCATGTCTCGAAGAAACAGCGCAAGCGCTGCCTAGGCTAGACCTAACAAGTACAAAGCCACAGAGACGAGAGATGAGCTGGTGAACTAATAACAGGATAAATGAAGTGTTTCTCCCAGTACTTCACATGAACCCAGCAAGTCCTCACATTAACATAGGGCACTCCAGCCCTGAAACGTATCGCAGAATGAAGACACTTGGAGACATTCACAGGAAAGTTAGGGAAGGAAGGTGGTTTTGGTGGAATCTTGAGATGGGTGAGGGGTTGTACAGAGATCATGTGATGGCTGATAGTTTGTACAGGAGGTAGTCATGACACAGGTATACAAGGAGACAGGGACATCTTGGACACAGGTATTCTGTAGTGGCCCCGGATTTACAAAAGGGGGTTAATAATGGACCATGGGTTCATATCATATTAGGCGTTAAACTGGATGTCACTGACAGCCTGAAGGTTACACACGGAGCAAATGTTAGGCAGGAAGCAATTGAAGAAAAAGGTGATTGAAAGCTTAGTGAAGGGAGAGAAGTTAGATAAGTAACACAAATAGCAAAGGTGAGAGTTCAACTGACTGAAGGAGAAATCAATCACAGGGTCGGAAGTAGATAGATGTGTTTCAGGTGTTAACTATGGAACAACAGAGAGGTGTTTAAGGTGATGAGTATGTGAAGCAGGCAGGGGCTGGTTTTGGTGCCTTTGTGGTTTCTGACCCCAAGACTGGTGGGTACAGTAAAGGACTCAATATAAACGCCCTCATGTTGTTCACTGGCTACTATGCTGCTCAGTGGCTCTATTGGCAGCATTGCCATGTTGGCTTCTCCTAACCTTAGGTGCTATTAACAGGTCTGTCTGCCTGGTTTCAGGTGCTTTGCACGCACTATGCATCCATCATAATAAAACCTTCAGTGCTCTCTGCCCGGGGCTAAAGCCAGCGCTCAGTGGTTGGTCATAGAATATTCATTGTTACCAGCACAGGAATAAACACAAGTGGCACCATGTGTTATTG
Organism: Lissotriton vulgaris; assembly: GCF_964263255.1. Classification (NCBI taxonomy): domain Eukaryota; kingdom Metazoa; phylum Chordata; class Amphibia; order Caudata; family Salamandridae; genus Lissotriton; species Lissotriton vulgaris. The sequence goes on along the minus strand of NC_141689.1, from coordinate 191,270,592 downwards.
CAATATTTAAATACTAGGGCTTTAAATATTGCTGCAACTATTATTTAAAACATGAACACACAAAAGGCAATCACTGCAGGTCATTGCTGTGGTGCAAAAGCAACGTGATTTTTCTGTTTGCTGTTTATTTCATGGATACATGTGTAGTTTAGGCAAGAACTGAAATTCTGAGGCGCATCGGATGATCGCAGTCCGCAAGTGCGTGCATGAAAAATAAAAAAATTGGTTGACATACACTGACGCACACGCTTGCGCCAATCTCACAGTTAACATTCCACACAGTCTCTGGCTTTGTGAATATTTATGAAGGACAAAAGGGGCTTCATTTAACAGCAAGGTGTTACCAAGCTTGTATAAAGGCCTTGAAAATCGCTCCTGCCCACCCCTATTTACACACAGATAATCACCTGAAGCAAATCCCACCAGTATTCTAATGTCAGACAAAGCGGGCCTACCCAGGACAGCCTTTTTCAGACTTTACTTAATTCTTTAAAAATGGAGTTAAAGAGATGGAAAGTGTCACACATTCAACACAGAAGAGTGCATGGTTTATGGATTAGGCACGCACTAAGCTCAACAGTGTTTTGTCGACTCAATTTCTGTCATGCAGACATGAAATACGAGAAAGGGGGTGCCTCTGCTTGTGAATAAAAAAGTTAAAGTATTTCATGCTCTGCTTCAAGATCCTAATGGCGCTGCAAGCAGTCAGTTACCAAATTACACTAAACTGTCACGAATTAACACGCAATCAAAGTGTGAACAAACACACCTGCAGACATGCTGATACAAACAGTTTACTGCATGCCAATACTAGAATATTCCATTGTACGATACAGTGAGTGCCCGGGCTGCTGCAAACAGACTTAACTATTAACTGACATATACGTGGCGCCAGTGTGTGCAGCTGATTTTGGAAAGGTTTACACAAACGTGCATAATTCCTTACAGAACATTCTCACAATAAGGAGGGTATTTTACTGCGGAATGTGGTCATTCATGGCCTCTTTTTGTGTGACAATATATTCAATGTAATGGGAGAAAATCAGCTCTGCCTCACGTCCAAGCCTTTTGCAGTTAAATATGCTACTTGGGTTTTCCTCCAGCCGGAGCCGGTTCTAGAGATCTGCTGCCGGCCGGCCGGACGGGAGGGAGGGGGAGTTGTAACCTCGGACTGCCAGAGGAAAAAGAGAATGTGGGAAGGTAGATGTGAGGCAAGGCCACAATATAATATCTAGCTTTTTTTATAGGAGGCGAGCCGAAATGAAGAAAAAATCTGTAATAAAAAAAATAACACTAACCTACGGCCTGAAACAACATGTGAAAACTCCAGTGCTCGTGGCAGCCCATGATCGAGGCTGGGTCCACAAGTCGGTTTCTGGCTGATTTGGAACATGGGTGAAGTGCTGCAGTTTAGAAGCGTCACCCACAAACTATAACGCGGGAAGCAGCCACCTCGAGTCTGCGCAGACTCGATTTCTCAGCCTCTACCCTGCCCTTTCTCAACTCGTCACAGTGACGACTTGAGAAAGGGCGGGGTCATCATATTCTCAACTCCCTGATTGACATGAAGCCCTGGGATTACAGGGCTTCACTGCAAAACGCCCAGGGTTAAATTGATTCCAACGGCATCAGGGGGTGGAGACTGCTCTGCAACTCCATGTATTTGCCGAGCTGATGACCTCACAGACCTCAGGGCTGTGAGCTCGTCAGCCGGCAAATACTGAAGACTTTGCCCTCTGAGCGTCAGCGTCACTGCAGACTGCAGTGTCATCGCACAGTGAATGGGAGGCAGCAGTGTGCAGCAGTCCCGGCCCGAAAAAAAAACCGATTGATGTGTGTTATGATTGTGGATTTTCAAAAGACAAAACTCTTTGCATTCATATTGGCAGTGCCAGCTAAAGTAAAGGGGGCGGAGCCCCGACGCCCTCAACGAGAAACCGCCACTGGTTGGTACGCATCCCGCGTGAGAGTTCCCACTCTGCACGTGAGTCCCGTGGCCCCCCCGCTCCTTACTTACCTAGTCCGTAGCGTAGTCCCAGCGATCCTCAAGCTTCTGGATCTCCTTACAGTATTTTCTTTCCTCGCATTCCATTGTTTTGAGTATATGGTTTGTCGTGCCCCTAAGGCGCACTTGTAAATATTGTGCGAACTTGTATTTCCTTTTGAGTATTGTCATGTGCTTAGCCCTCTGACCTCATAAAGAGTTCAGCGGTGTATGTTAGTTAATAAATATCTGTTTATTTTCATAACAACCTGTGTGGTGTCCTTTCACTTGGTATTCAAGGGGTTATATGTGGTAAAACAGCTGGCTTCACATGCCATTCAGAGTTTAGCCTAAAGGCTGCTTTTGTCCACGCTACTAGGATAGCTGGTCTATAAGGTTGACTTACAACCAATCACCATAAGGGTTGTTTGGACTGATACAAGGTGATCACTAGAACTAGTGAGCATCATATATCAGGCAAACTTCACACAAAGCACCACTTTATCTGCAAAGGACATCATGTAGGGAGGCGGAGAAGATAGCGCCTGCAACTCACTCACCTTCCAGGCAGATGTTATCGCCACTAGAAAGGCTGTCTTGATGGTGAGAAGCCGGAGGAGACAGTTGTGTAAAGGCTGTAAGGGAGCACACACAAAAAATGAGGACCATATTAAGGTCCCACTGCAGCATGACAAAGGCGGGGGCAGAAACATGTGCACAACCCCCTTCAAAAACCTATTTACAATTGGAGACCTAAAGAGAGAGTGTTGGTCTGGCAGCAGCATAAAACAGATAGAGCAGAAAGATAACACTTGAGAGTACCCAACACTGAACCGCGTTGGGCAAGGGTAAGAATAACCAGAACAGTAGAAAGAGAAGCAGAAAGAGGGTCAATAGATCTTTCTGAACAGTATAATACAAATTTCTGCCAACGGCAGGCATATACAGTGTAACTGGAGGGCAGCCAGGCTGACAAAATAAGGTTGCATACTTCAGGAAGGTCTAAAGCCATCAACTTATGCCCCTCAATCTCCACGTATGGAAGAGAGACTTGACAGGTTCGGGTGCAGGACCCTCCCTTGCTGCTGCGACAGAAGATACTCCCGGAGGGGTAGCCTAATCGGAGGTTCGATGCTCATTTTCAGAAGTTATGGATATCAGACTCTCCATGCCCTATATTGTCAACAATGAACGTGGCATTTCTTCAGCACCTAAAACTACTACTTGAAAAAAAGTGGTACATATCTATATAGTAGAATCCGTTCATCATCCTTTTCTAATTACACCACCAGCAGTCAGTACGTCATCAACAAGCATGTTCCTCTTCTGTGGGGACCAAAATCAGAAAGTAAGTAGTCAAACAACCCTGGAGTTACGAGACGAGCAGGGGCGTTGCAATCGACTTTGCCCATCAGTGCACAGAGTGCGATCGACCTCTGTGTTGATGATGTAATGACTGCGGATAGCGTAATTAGAAACGGATGGTAAACTGACTACTATATAGATATGTCCCACCTTTTTTCACGTAGTTAGTAGTTGTTTTAGGTCCTGAAGAAATGCCACTATCATTGTTGACAATATTGGGCATGAATATGTCAACCATCACTTACACTTAAATACTTGACGAGACTATTAGCGTCTCTGTATTTGAGTATTACGACTTTTAACCTCTTGCATGCAGCGCAAATTTTCACGCTGTGCGGGCTTTTAATTAGTGGGCGGGATTCGGACGGCCAGGGGCCGTCTTCTGCACCCGGCCACCGTGAGGCGTGACGGCTCCCGGCTGTCATGAGCATGCAAGGGGTTAATCATGACGTGAAACCCACTAATTAAAGTTAGTTCAGCTGGCTTACATAGTTATTTTTAATCCACCCACTTCCTACACTCTACTTACCTGTTTATATACACCACACATCCTACCCCCTCCCCCCCCCCACACACACACACACTTCACCTACAGCTAAGACTAAGGTCTACAAAAGATCTCCGGCGAAGAGCACCCCCTGCGGGGCCTGTCGGCCATTGCAGCACCAGCCCAAAGAGAAGCTGCCATATGATGAAGCATGACACCTTTTGGGGTGTGTGAGGGCCCTTGCTCCTCATAGGGGTGACTCCCCCTATTACCACTTTATTCATAGTTCCTACATTGGGCACATATGCTGGACCTTTATTGCTCTGGGTTCCCCTTTTTGATGCAGTACGCTTGGACTTCATTTTCTTGTGCAACTTCCCAGAGTGCACCGATGACCTAAAGTGGGACAAAAGAGAACTTTGGCTCCGGAAGCGGTCTTGTGACCTCCTCCTCTTCGGTCAGGACCAGGACCTCCGCAGAGTCTCGCTGGATGATGTGGACTGCTGGGCCGCAAGGAGCTGCATAGCCCACTCTCGCAAGGCCTTTGAAGCGATAGACCGACGGTCCGAGCACGACTGAGTCGTGGTCACGCTCAAGACATCAGACACAGATGAGGTGGGGGCCAGTAAGACAAATCATGCAGTTTAAACCCGGTCTTCCTCGAAGACATCTTCGCACACGATGGAAAAAATCCCGAAGTCAACAAAAGGTTGAAAAAAGGCCTGTCAAAAAGCGACAGAGGGTTAGCCCTTTCAGGATTGGTGATTAACTGGTGAGGAAATAAAATAACTGACATTGTGCGACTGGGTAGCACCTATGTAGGTGAACGCAACGTGATGCACAAGTTACTACTTGTGTAACGATATATCTGTAAGAGAAATTAGTTAGTGATAGATTCCTTACCTTAGAATATCCCAAGGCGTCAGACTGGATCCGGAAATTTTTGCAGAGCATTACCCTTGCGCATCGGTAGGCGTCGTCTGCGGCTCCGCGTCCGTCGTCGTGGGCGCCATGATGACGTCGGAGTACTGATGCCGCCTCCGCGTGCTGACGTCAGTTCTTAGACACAGCTTTTCCGCGCCTGAAACGCAGAGCTATGCTAAAAACCAACACTGGTGCATTGAAACTAGGGCCCTGAAAGGGGATGACCTTAACCCTAGATATCGGTTCGCAGAACGGGGAGGATGGGTGGGTCGGGAAGGAATCTATCACTAACTAATGTCTCTTACAGATATATCGTTACACAAGTAGTAACTTGTGCATCTGAAAGAGACACGTTAGTGATAGATTCCTTACCTTAGAATAGATACCCCAGCAATACCAACCCCGGTGGTGGGTCTGCGAACCAATATCACACCAGAAAGTCCTGGAGGACGGAAGGGCCAAAGAAGCCATCCCTCCGGACTTGGCGGTCCAGGCAATAATGTCTTGCAAACGTGTGCAGCGAGTCCCACGTAGCAGCCTGGCAGATGTCCTGCAAGGGCACTCCACGGCCCAGGGCAGTGGTAGTCGCCGTGGTCCGAGTGGAATGAGCCCTCAGTCCAACAGGGGGTTCCTTCTTAGCCAAGGAGTAGCACGCCTGGATACACAAGATGATCCACCGCGAGATGGTCCTCTTGTGTACCGCCTTTCCCTTCTTGGCGCCCACGTAACCAACAAAGAGTTGGGTCATCCACCCGGAAGTGGCATGTGCGATCTAGATAGTAAGAGAGCGCATGTTTTGGGTCCAGACGGTGGAGCCTGTCTTCCTCTCTCGAAGGATGCGGAGGCGGAAAGAAGGTGGGCAAGGTGATGGATTGCCCGATGTGGAAGGCTGTGACTACTTTGGGCAGGAAAGAGGGCTTTGTCCGCAACACAACCGTGTCCGGATGGACTGAAAGGAAAGGAGGTTAACAGGATAGAGCCTGGAGCTCACTCACTCTCCTGGCAGAGGTGATGGCCACCAGGAAGGCAGTCTTCAAAGTAAGAAGGCGGAGAGGACAGTTGTGAAGTGGCTCGAAGGGAGCGCACATCAGAAAAGTAAGAACCTACTTCAAGTCATACTGAGGCATCACAAAGGGAGCAGGAGGGAACACATGTGTGATGCCTTTCAAGAATCGATTAACGATAGGGGACTTGAACAGAGAAGGTTGATCAGGCAGCCTAAAAAAGGCTGAAAGAGTAGAAAGGTAGCCCTTGATAGTGTCCAGAGCAGAGCCCTGCTGGGCAAGAGAAAGAAGAAAGAGAAGAACCTCAGAAAGAGGGGCAGAGAGAGGATCCACAGCCTTTGCTGTGCACCATGCCACAAATCTGTTCCACCTGCAGGCGTATACCGACTTTGCGGAGGGACGCCTGGCTGCCAAAATGATGTTACAGACTTCAGGAGGCAAGTCAAATGGCCTCAACTGTCGCTGCTCAATCTCCAAGCATGGAGGTGGAGACTGGACAGGTTCGGGTGGAGGACCGTCCCCTTCTGCTGCGACAGAAGGTCCTCCTGAAGAGGCAGACGAACCGGGGGATCGACTGACATACCGAGTAGCTCGGGATACCAGTACCTTCGTGCCCAGTCCGGAGCCGGAAGGATGACTTGTGCCCGGTCGCGCCTCATCTTCTTCAGCACTCTGGGCAGAAGTGGTATAGGCGGAAAGGCGTACAACAGACCTCAACTCCACTCGCGACGAAAAGCGTCTCCGAGCGAGTGCCGCCTTGGAAATTCCAACGAGCAGAACTGATGACATTGCGCGTTACCTTCGGTGGCGAATAGATCTAACCAAGGCTCTCCCCACTGCAGAAAAAGACCTTGCGCCACGTCCGAGTTCAGACGCCATTCGTGATCCATCAAGCACCAGCGGCTGAGTTTGTCCGTCCTGGTGTTTGGAGAACCTGCAAGGTGTTGAACCACCAGGGTCACGCCCAGATGTTCCAGCCATTGCCAGAGGCGCAGAACCTCCTGGCAGAGGGTCCACGACCCCACCCCGCTCTGTTTGTTGCAGTACCACTTGGTGGTGGTGTTGTCCGTGAACACCTGCACTACACTCCCTCGGACAGAGGGGAGGAATGCCTTCAGTGCTAGATGAATCGCCCGCAGCTCCAAAAGGTTGATATGGAGCCGGGACTCCGCCGGAGACCAGAGGCCTCTGATCTCCGCCTCTCCCATGTGGCCTTTCCAGCCCTGGAGGGACACGTCAGTCACAACTACGTTCTCCGGTTGGGGAAGGGAGAGGGATCTGCCGCTGACCCAATCGCGGTCCATGAGCCACCACTGCAGCTGTCTCGCAGTGCCCTCCGAGATCAGGACATTGTCGGACAGGTTGCCCTGATGCTGGGCCCACTGAAACTTCAGTTCCCACTGCAGAGGCCACATCCGCCAACGGGCGTGATGCACCAGAAGGATGCAGGAAGCAATCAGCCCCAGAAGCCGCAGCGTCAACCTGACTGAAACTCGGGATAACGGCTGAAAGATCGGATTCAGAGCCTGTATATCCCGAACCCGCTGTTCGGTTGGGTAAACCCGAAACTGTGCTGAGTCGAGAACCGCTCCGATGAAAAGGAGCTTCTGAGAGGGACACAGGTGTGACTTCGGCGCATTGATGGAGAACCCCAGCTGGTGCAAGAGGTCTGCCGTCGTCTGGAGGTGGCTGACTACTGTCTGGGGCGAGCCCGCCTTCAACAACCAGTCGTCGAGGTTGGGGAAGACTGAAACCCCTAACCTGCGTAGATGAGCTGCGACCACCGCCATCACTTTCGTGAACACCCGTGGGGCGCTGGTAAGGCCGAATGGGAGCACGGTAAACTGAAAGTGCTCGTGGCCTACCGTGAACCGCAGGTAGCGACGGTGGGCCGGCAGGACGGGGATGTGGAAATAAGAGTCCTGCCAGTCCAACGCTACCATCCAGTCTCCTGGGTCCGGGGCTGCTAAGACCTGAGCCAGTGTCAGCATTTTGAACTTCTCCTTCCGGAGGAAGCCGTTGACGTTCCGTAGGTCCAAGATAGGGCGTAGGCCCCCTTTGCCCTTCTTGGGTACCAGAAAGTAGTGGGAGTAGCAACCACAACCTACTTCTGGCCCAGGAACGCGCTCCATGGCCCTCTTGGCCAAGAGGGCCGAAACTTCCTCCTGCAGAAGCCGCAATTGATCCCCCGATACGGGGTGGTGTTGCGGTGGCATGGCTTGAGGGGTCGTCTCGAAAGGGAGGGAGTAGCCCCTCGGACGATCTGCAGCACCCACCTGTCCGAAGTGACAGTGCGCCAGTGAGAGTGGTGATGGCGAACCCTGCCCCGCACTGGTGTCACATGGGCCGAAAAGCACGGACTAGGAGGGTTTTGAGGCGGATGCTGCAGGGGAGGGTGTGGACTGGCCTCGCCGTCTTCCACGGCCGCGACCGCGCTGGATGTTAGTCTGCGTCGTGTGGCTGGCAGCACGTGTGGGGCGCCCCTTCCTTGGCCACGAAAGGAGCGAAAGGCACCCGTTTGCTGGCGCGGGGCCGAGAGGCCCAAGGATTTGGCCGTAGCCCTGGAGTACTTAAAGCGCTCAAGCATATGGTCTGCCTTGTCGCCAAAAAGGCGACGGCCATCAAACGGCATGTACATCAGTGTGTTTTGGACATCGGCCGAAAAGTTGGCAGACCTCAACCAGGCGTAGCGTCCAACCGCCACGGTCGTTGCTATCGCTCTACCTAGTGAGTCGGTGGTATCCAGCCCACACCGGATAGAATATTTGGCTGCATCCCGGCCCTCCACAAGGGCTTGGCCGAGTTTGGCCCGTACCGCCAACGGACACTCTGGCAGCACTTCTGCAACCGTATCCCACAGAGTGGGTATAGCGGCCCAAGAGGCATGCGGTTTTGGAAGACCGCAGTCCCAGACTAAGGGAGGAGAAGATCTTTTTACCGTACTGCTTGTACCTCTTGGATTCCCTGTCCGGCAGAGTCGATGGGAATGCGGTCTGGGAATTGGATGCCTGGATGACCAGGCTCTCGGGGGTGGGGTGGGGTGACAGGAAACATGGGTCGCCCGGGGCCGGGCGTTGGCGTCATGCCACGGCAGCACTTCCGCAACCGTATCCCACAGAGTGGGTATAGCGGCCCAAGAGGCATGCGGTTTTGGTAGACCGCAGTCCCAGACTAAGGGAGGAGAAGATCTTTTTACCGTACTGCTTGTACCTCTTGGATTCCCTGTCCGGCGGAGCCGACGGGAATGCGGTCTGGGAATTGGATGCCTGGATGACCAGGCTCTCGGGGGTGGGGTGGGTGGACAGGAAACATGGGTCGCCCGGGGCCGGGCGGTGGCGCCTGGCCACGTTTACAGTACTGCTTGTACCTCTTGGATTCCCTGTCCGGCGGAGCCGACGGGAATGCGGTCTGGGAATTGGATGCCTGGATGACCAGGCTCTCGGGGTTGGGGTGGGTGGACAGGAAACATGGGTCGCCCGGGGCCGGGCGGTGGCGTCTGGCCACGTTCCTATCTACGGGCGAACCCGTAGCGGGCCTGGACCAAGTGCCCAAAAGAACGTTGGTCAAGGCCTCATTAAAGGGCAGCAGAGGCTCGGCCGAGCTTGACTGCGGTTTAAGGACCTCAGTGAGGAGGATAGTCCCCACGGCCGTGACTGGGAGCTCAAGGCGCAAGGCCTTGGCTGCCCTCATCAACACCACACTGTAGGTTGCCCCCTCCTTCGAAGCCACGGTAGGAAGCGAGACAAAACCAGTGTCTGGTGAGGTGTCCAGACCACTGGCATCCCCAAGTCCACCTGTCCAGTCCTCTTGAGACTGGCACTCTCTGGTCAGAGGGTCCTCAGACCCCTCCCAATACTCCTCATCATCCATCTCCTGATAATCAGGGTTGTCAATTGATGGGGCCGGTTCATTGAAGTAAAACTCCCCAAGCGCCGTCGAGAGCGGCGGCCAGCGGCGCTGCTCCGACGCTGGAACCGGGTCGTGGGAGGCATCGGGGACGGCGCCGCCCGAGGACAGAGCCGGAGGTGACACCTGACAGACCGACGCGGGAGGGGGGGGGGGGGGGGGGGGTTTAGGTCGTGTCCACCGGCGACGACCCAGATCCCAAAGTAGGGCCAGTGGGGTCTGGTGGCGCCGGGCTAGAAGGCGCCGGCGGCATCGGGGCTGAAGCACCCGACGGTGTCGGGTCCGAAGACCCCGACCCTCTAGGGGCCCCAGACGTGTCCGCTGTGCCCGGAGGCGCCACGGAGCCCGTCTGAGGAGAAAGGGACGAAGCGCTCGATGTCCTCCGGCGTCACGTCTCGCCCAGGGACCGGAGGGTGTGGAGCTGGACACGATGCCCGCGACGCCGAGGGAGCCGCGTTGGCCGTGTCACCCGAACCCCGGCCGCGTCGCGCGAGCGTCGGGGGGAGTCAGAAGAGCGATGACGCCTCCTCGACTTCTTGTGTTTCTTACCTGACGACGACTTCGACCCGGAGGAGTGGTGCGAACTCTCGGAGCTGTGGTGGCTCCGACCCCGTGACCTGTCCCTCGACCTCCCGTGGGACCGGGACCTCTCGTGGCACGGGGTTCGAGTCGCCTGCTCCCGCTTGGCTTTCGAAGAGAGGGCCCGGCAGTCGGAGCAGGCCTGGTCGTCGTGGTCGAGGCCTAGACAGAGTAGACACAGGTTTTGAGGATCCGTGACCGACATCGTGCGGTCGCAATCCTCGCAGTGCTTAAAGTCAGGCATCCCTATGGCACCGATCGGAGTCGTACGACTTCGAAAAGATGATCAAAATGATCCAAAAAGGTTAGTCAAAAAGTGACTAGAATTACTGCTTTTTCCAGATCTGCGCTTGCTGGTGCGGAAAAAAGAAGAACTGACGTCGGCACGCGGAGGCGGCGTCTAAGTACTCCGAAGACGTCATCACGGCGCCGACGACGGACGCGGAGCCGCAGACACTTCCTACCGACGCGCAAGGGTACTGCTACGCAAAAATTTCCGGATCCAGTCAGACGCCTGGGGATATTCTAAGGTAAGGAATCTATCACGAACGTATCTCTTTCAGATAACCAACGCAAACGAGCCGAAAGGAGCCACTCAATGGCGCACTCAAGGGGTATTGTCTGAGGAAATGTTTCCATTCCAGCCTGAACCTAGGAAATGCAAAGGTAAGGAATCTGCAGCTAGAAGTCTATCAGATAGAAGTAATTTAAGCATAGTCCAAACAAGCCACTAACCATCTGTCATGTTGGTAAGAAAAAAAATTAAAACATCTTCAACCAACCATCAGGGTCTGCAAAAAGTTGGCTCAATATTGCAAGTTGACTCAAAACGCCACTTATCAGGTGTTCCATCTGGAGAATGAGCTTTATTTTTATAGACACAAGTGGTCTGTGTGGTACACAAATTGCAATATCTTATGTTATGGCATTGGCTGAAACCTCTCGAAATAGCAAAACAAATCACTGAAACAAGAAAACTTTCTCCCATTTGACAAAGGGAGAGCATCTCCTACTTTAGACTTCTATGTATTATCTATAGGTATAGGACTAGTCTTCACTTGTGCTCTTTAACTTTTCTTATCTCACTATTCGGAAAAAAGGAAG